>NC_133332.1:181055620-181692287 GCF_042186555.1 Aquarana catesbeiana
CTCATTTGCATTTGTGGGCAGTTTTCTTACCCAATCATTACCCCCTTGGATGCGTGTCATTATCAGGCCATGTTTTCATTGCCTATCCTGGAAGTTGTTATGGTTCCTGAACAAATGGATTATTCAGATTTAATTAACACATATAGTATATGGCCAAACAGGGACTAATGAGGTGGGGGAATGTCCACAGCAAGGACATAGACCGTTTCTGACTATTTAAATTGTAGCTTCTTATAATGCCATCACTTTTATATTGGATATCCTTGGTGAAAAGGACAGGAAAGGTCGGAATCAGATGATGCAGCAAAAAGGCAGTTGCTTACATTAGGAAACGGGCTTTTTCCAACTAATTGCTTTTCCAAATCTGTTGCCATCAGACAATAAAGTCAGAGATGACCACAAAACATGAAAACATCAATACCAGTTTATTTAAAACTCAGATACAATATTGCACTGTTATCTACTGTTATCTTTTTTATTGCACACATGCTAGGATGGGCACACAATACCTTCTCTGCTGGCATGTGATGGCATTGGCTGTCATTTACAGCTTCCTGGGCTTTCAGTTACTAAGCTTGGCCCACCCATCTCCCAGGCATGGAGATGGGCCAGTAACTAAGGAATTTGGTGCTCTGAGCTGACAAGGCTTGCCCCCCCTCCTACCTGAATGCCAGCCAGCCAAACAAGAAGCCTGCATGCCTGCACACAGAGATTCCTCCAGTCTAATTGTTTTGCAATTAGCATTAGAATCGGTGCATCCAGGGAGAAGTGGGCAGTGTCTATCCCTTTTGTCAAAGTGGTTTTTAAAATACCCCCGCTGCTACCAACATAAGCTTCATGTCTGTGGAATAGAAAAGGTCAAAAGCTGCACTTACACCAATCCTGGGGGTATTTTGCTGCAATGACACCAGTTCTGGAGGGACTTTTTTCTGCACTGACACCAATCCTGAGGGTATCATTCTGTACTGACACCAATCCTGAGGGTATCATTCTGCACTGACACCAATCCTGAGGGTATCATTCTGTACTGACACCAATCCTGAGGGTATCATTCTGTACTGACACCAATCCTGAGGGTATCATTCTGTACTGACACCAATCCTGAGGGTATCATTCTGTACTGACACCGATCCTGAGGGTATCATTCTGTACTGACACCAATCCTGAGGGTATCATTCTGTACTGACACCGATCCTGAGGGTATCATTCTATACTGACACCGATCCTGAGGGTATCATTCTGTACTGACACCGATCCTGAGGGTATCATTCTGTACTGACACCGATCCTGAGGGTATCATTTTGTACTGACAACGATCCTGAGGGTATCATTCTGTACTGACACCGATCCTGAGGGTATCATTCTGTACTGACACCGATCCTGAGAGTATCATTCTGTACTTTCACCGTTCCTGAGGGTATCATTCTGTACTGACACCGATCCTCAGGGTATCAATCTGTACTGACACCGATCCTGAGGGTATCATTCTGTACTGACAGCGATCCTGAGGGTATCATTCTGTACTGACAGCGATCCTGAGGGTATCATTCTGTACTGACACCAAACCTGAGAGTATCATTCTGTACTGACACCAATCTTGAGGGTATCATTCTGTACTGACACTAATCCTGAGAGTATCATTTTGTACTGACACCAGGGGCGTTGCTAGGTCTACAAAAGATCTGGGGCTAGAGCCCATAGCAGCGTAGTAAAGAAAGTCATTAGCTTGGGTAGGCATACACATGTATATACGTGTATGTGTATCCCCAGAGAGCCTCCCCCTTGCATCAGGGTCCCCAAAGAGCCTCTCCCTTAAATCAGGGTCCCCAGAGAGCCCCCCCCTTACATCAGGGTCCCCAGGGAGCCTCCCACTTGCATCAGGGTCCCCAGAGAGCCCCCTTTACATTAGGGTCCCCAGAGAGCCCCCCCCCACTTACATCAGGGTCCCCAAAGAGCTTCCCCTCCCCTTGGGGACCCCTGCAGAGACTCGGGGCTATGGACCCCAGATTCGGGGCTATAGCCCCAAAAGCCACTCCCTAGCGACGCCACTGACTGACACCAATCCTGAGGGTATCATTCTGTACTGACACCAATCCTGATATATTATACTGCACTGACTGGGGGTACTTCGCTGAGCTATTTCCAATCTTGAAGTTTTGTGTGTGTCTGTATTTTTTTGTGCCACAGTAATTAGGGAGTATTTTGTAAGTAAATGGACTGTGTGGTGTATATGCAATAGGCCCAGACTCTATTAACCACTTCAGCTCCAGAAGGTCTTACCCCCTTCATGACCAGGCCATTTTTTGCTATACAGCACTGCGCTACTTTAACTGGTAATTGCATTATCAACGCTGTACCCAAACAAAATTTATATATATATATATTTTTTCATTTTTGGTGGTTTTTGATCACCTCTGGGTTTTGTATTTTTTATTATATAAACAAAATAAATTTTGGCCAAAGTGTATTCTGCTACATGCCTTTGGTAAAAAAAAATTCCCAATAGGTGTATATTGATTGGTTTCTGTGAAAGTTATAGTGTCTACAAGCTATGTGATCTATACTGAAATTTGTATTTATAATAATAATAGCGGTGATCAGTGGCATAAAGCAAGACGATGGGCAATCTGCCACTAACTGACACTTTGTGGGTACTAATTAACTGCCACTGAGATCACCAGGGACATTATTACAGTAATCAGTGCTAATACTGTGCACTGTCACTGTACTAATGATACTGGGCAGGAAGGGGTTAAATATGTGCCTAAAAAGTATTTATGTGTGTACTGTGTGCTGCTTTTACTGGGGATCTAGTTGTTTAGCAGGGAATGAAAAAGCAACAAGATCACCTGTCACTGAATACAGCTCGGTGTTTACACTCACAGAGCTGTGCTCAGGGATGATCAGAGCTGATCGCCGGGTGACGGTAGTCAATCACTGGCCAGGATCCGGTGATCGGCATGTGCTGTGACGAATCACAGCAGAGCCAGACGGGCGCACATGCCAGCTACCCCGAAATGCAGAATCACGTATATAGTATACATGATTCTGCACAGCTGGCCTGCACTGTTGCAGTAAATGTACAGTGCGCAGTCAGCAAATGGTTAAGCAACATCCAATATTCAGCCTAATTTAACCAAGCCCACTTTTTGCCACAGTGTACATAGCATTCCTGCAGGTCCTCATTTTCCTCAAGTAGAAACAGAATAGTGACAGCAGAAAAAAGACAGAACCAGACGAACCAGAAGAAGAAGAAGATGGAGGAAGAAACCGAAGGAAGATAGGAAATAGAAGAAAGAAGAAGCATTTAAATAAAGGAATTGTCAAAAACTGTCTCTTGTCATTTTTAACATTCTTGACACTTTTTTAGTGAAATGGTAGGGGTACAAGTACCCCCTTACCATTTCACACAGGGGGGAGGGCCGGGATCTGGGGGTCCCCTTGTTAAAGGAGGCTTCCAGATTCTGATAAGCCCCCCGCCCGCAGACCCCCACAACCACTGGCCAGGGTTTGCGGGGATGAGGCCATTGTCCTCATCAACATGGGGACAAGGTGTTTTGGGGGGCTACCCCAAAGCACCCTCCCAATGTTGAGGGCATGTGGCCTGGTACGGTTCAGGAGGGGGGTGCTCTCTCGTCCCCCCCTCTTTTCCTGCGGCCTGCCAGGTTGCATGCTCGGATAAGGGTCTTGTATGGATTTTTAGGGGGACCCCATGCCATTTTTTTTAAATTTTGACGCGGGGTTCCCCTTAAAACCCATACCAGACCTGAAGGGTCTGGTATCAATTTTGAGGGGGACCCCACGCCATTTTTTTTTTTCAATTTTGGCCGGGGTTCCCCTTAATATCCATACCAGACCTGAAGGGCCTGGTATGGAATTTAGGGGGACCCCCCCACGTCATTTATTTTTTAATTTTGGTTCGGGGTTCCCCTGTGGGGAATTCCCATGCCGTTTTTATCAATGAACTTTTATGTGTATTGTCGGACCGGCAATTCATTATAAGCCGCAAGTAGTTTTAAATGACTTTTTTCCTTTGAAATGTCATTTTGCTGTCAGACTGTTCTAAACACGGGAAACATGCGCCCCTTTACAGGCATACTATAGACACCTCCTAGGTACGAAATTTAAAGGGATATTACACGTTTATTGTTTCACTTTAAGCATTATTAAAATCACTGCTCACGAAAAAAACAGCCGCTTTTAAAACTTTTTTTTGCATTGATCCATGTCCCCTGGGGCAGGACCCAGGTCCCCAAACACTTTTTATGACAATAACTTGCATATAAGCCTTTAAAATTAACACTTTTGATTATTCATGTTCGTGTCCCATAGACTTTAGCGGTGTTCGCGTGTTCAAACAAATTTTTTGCCTGTTCGCAAGTTCTGGTGCGAACGAACAGGGGGGTGTTCGGCTCATCCCTAGTCCTAAGCATGTTTGAAGCCATTTACTGTTGACTGTCCCACTACCTCTGCTGAAAGTTTATTCCAAGCAACAGCATCCCTGTTTCTCAAGATCTAAAGTTGGGAGGTATGGTGGGTGTCTGGAAAATGGTAGTCCTGTTTGGCACTTTTTTTACAAACATTTTTCAGCACCCTAGGTTAAATGGTTGTCTAGGCCTGTTATATGGTATTTTTGTAGCAGAATGTATTTTCTCTGCAGTAGAATGTTTGAGTATATGCTTTACATTTTCTGTAAACCTAATTTCTGTTTTCTTCTTCTTCCCCTCCTGCTGCAAACCTGATTTATTACATCAGAAACAGAGATACAAGACACAGGTAAGTGAATCACCAATGGAGCCATTTATAACTTTATTGATTTGGCATAAAAAAGAGATGAAGGCTGTAATATATTACTAATCTAGTCAACATTTGAGGAAGGTGTACATAAACAATATTCAAGTCACAAAGAGATTTCTCTCTAATTCCTTTTTATTGCCGTACTCTAAGTGTGACATTAAGTGTTCATGTTTTCTTCCATTAATCAATCATTCATATAGAGTGTCCAACTGCAATGCTTCACTGACTCAAAGCAGCTTTGACTGTGAAGTGCAGGAAACAGCATGTAAAGCCTTTGTAGGCATGACAGCTACATACAGCTTTTCTTTTGAGTTTTTTTTTCTTATTAGGGCTCTTTTACATTGATCAGTTTTTCTTCCATTTTCATCATAAATGTGTTGCGCCGCCTGCAAATGAAAAGTACCAGTGCACAACAAAGAAATTATTATTAATAAATAAATCAAATTCATGAAAGATCCACAAAATTAATATAAGTGTTCATGAGAACAACATGAGAACAACTTCATTACAAGTCCCACATAATTATAAAGTGCAATGATTCACAGTGCAAATACAGCAGCCCAGAGAATCCCACAAAGAGATATATTCTTCACCACTTGTGTGCACCCACATTCGCGAACTGCTTAACAGATCCTCAGACCTCAAAGAGAATGAGGTCTGGCTACGCTTTAAGGGAGAAAACCCAAATAGATGGATGATGGCTTCCCAGTATGTCAAACAAAACTCATCTCACCAACATCAGCAATCCACCATGTGACACGCCAGCTCGTGATTATTTTTTTTTAAATAAGAAATTTACTCACAAATATAAAAGGTATAACGGCATCTCAGTAACAGTAATTTCCAATCAGCGCTTTGGCGGGCATGGTGACGTCACTGCTGTAGCTCCGCCTGGAGTGTTTTGTCTTGTGAGACGTCATCACTGGGGCAATGGAATATATTCTTACATTTTTGCCTTACCAGAATCACAAGATGAATGCATGACCATCAAACCTGATAGAACTCTTCACACGGTCAGTTGAGGGTCATTTGCATTTTAAGTCCTGCATATTGCATTGTTGGTGCGGTAAAAATAAAAAACACCACTAAAAGGGTACCTCCCCATTCAAATGAATAGAAAACACATCAGACTCTGCAAAAATGCACCCGCAGTTGCCTGTTTGGTGCGTTTGTTGAGTTACATGTCCTCTTTTCACAGTTGCAAAACACACCGGAAACACAGCAAAAATGTGACAAAAACACATATGCATTTTTACCATGTTTTTGCAACAGAGCAGTGTGAAAGCAGCCTTAAAATACACAAACCACAAACTATCCAGACCTAATGGAAACAATTTATGTGGGATAGATTTGAATGTCTACCAGTCATTTTAGAAGTATAGATGTTTACATGGATTTAAAGTGGCCAGAAATGAGACTCCTAAAATATATTGGGGCCACGATTTTTGACAATGTCAGTCATGTTACTATTATAAAGTAAGGAAAACAATGACATCATTGCTCACCATGATGGTATGATTATGTGACAAAGAAAGACTCCAAGTATACATTATTATAGTCTACTGTAAATAGTGTACACTCACAACAAGCAATAATATTCTGTACTAGGTTTTCTATAGTTTCTATGGGGTACAGCACTTAGTGCTATGTTTCTCACTCTATTTAAGGCCATATTATCATAAAAAGGGGTTCCATTCGCCACAGCAAAGTTATAGTTTTAACAACTTTTACTTCAATCTTTAACTTAACAGTAAAGCATTACAAAAAGACCACAGTTTTACATAATGCTCTGTGCATGAAGATAATCAAAATGACTACACTGACTGGAAGTATGACTGGACATACTTACCTGCTCTGTGCAATGGTTTTGCACAGAGCAGCCCCGAGGGCAGACACACTACGGCCTTCTTGATGACTCTGGTGTCTGCCCTGTGGGCAGGGAGCCGCTCAGGACACACCCACCCAGGTATTTCTTGTGTGATAGGTGTGACAGGTTTGTTGTGCTGCCTCTCGGTGTACAGGTGTGAGTAGGATGAGCTGGCTGAGTCTCACACCTGCAGGGAGAGGAATCCCAGACCTTTCAAAAGAGATGTCATCCAGACTGGACCTGCGTTGTGTGTATTGTATAGCCAGGATCATGTCCTCTCCTCATCATACCATTCAAATCACCTGATTGTTCTGCTAAGCAACCTGCTTTACCCTCCCACTCTCCTTTTGCATATATGATTAACCACTTCAGCTCCATAAGATTTACCCCCCTTCATGACCAGGCCATTTCTTTGCGATACGTTTCAGCATTACTTTAACTGACAATTGCACGGTCATGTGACAATGTACCCAAATAAAACTGATGGTATTTTTTTCCCCACAAAACGAGCTTTCTTTTGGTTGCACTTCACGACCTCTGGGGTTTTTATTTTTTGCGCTATAAACAAAAAAAGGCCGACAATTTTGTAAAAAAAAAAAAACAATATTTTTTACTTTCTGCAATAAATCATGGGGGTTTCTGATCTAAAAGAAGAGTCTAATCTAAGGATGAACGCTGATCTAAGGTGGACTCCTGATATTTGGGGGGGATTCTGATGTAAGAGGAGGATACCAATGTAAGAGGTCACTAATGTGAGAAGGGACTAAAGGGATCTAAAGGGGACACTACCTGGACCCTTTTCTCATAACAGATCATGCAATGAATTGTAAACATGCTTGAAATATAGACTAAAGTGCATTTTTTGAGGGTTACATTCAAAAAGTAGGTCTTCTAGATCTGTTTGGCAAATATATATTATTTTTTGCAGGACTGGAGTTTAATTTTAACTTATGCTGTATAGAATTGCCTGCAATCTGATTGCATTTATACTTTTATTAGGAAAAAAATATAACTTGCTTCAGTTATATACAGCATGCATTGTTCAATCACATTTAATGACAGACTGCTGTATATTGTTCTGTTGAGAAACAGAGGCCCAGGGGACGCAGAAACGTCTAAGTACACTAAACAGCTACTAAGCCCCTGACACAATTCCTGCTGCTAGTAGAGATTAAAATGTCTGCTGGCATAACAGAAACCCTAATTGCAAGCAAGCCATTTCCATGGCAACATCAATCAGTGTCGGACAGTTGTATTCATAAATCTTCAGGTTCAGTACAGAGCACAAGCAATAGTGATTTCTTCCTAAACACATCCATTAAAGATTATTTAAGCAAAAATAGTGATCAGTGGCCATTGGGGGTAATCATTTGAATGTATTTTCTTTTCTTTTGAGAGTGGATATGCTTTATATAATGAACTTGTATAGCTAATTATATCATCATAGTTCAAAAATATTCTTTATATCAGGGTTTACAATGTCATCACCAGGAGACATAATAGTAGCATAGCTGGAGCAATAGTAGCATAGCTGGAGCAAATTAAGTAAAGCATTTTCCTATACCCGACAGAGAAAATTGAGTACTGTCCGTGATACTTTTTTTATTTGCACTAACATACATGTTGTATGTTAGTGCAAATAAAAAAAGTATCACGGACAGTACTCAATTTTCTCTGTCACAATTGCACTAATACGGCTACAACAAATCCTATACCCGAAAAACTATAGTTGTTAAAGAGTTGGAGCCTTTCCACTAGTTGATGTGTGATTTTTTTTCACATCGTACTTTAAGTGGTTGACTATGATTTCAAGCTACATATAGCAGATCATATGCATCCATTATTTGCATTGTTGGGTTCATATGCTGGAAAGCCTGTGAGATTGATTTACTAAAACCGGAGAGTGAAAAATCTGGTGCAGCTTTGCATAGGAACCAATCAGCATCCAAGTTTTCTTTTGTCAAAGCTTAAAGTGAAGGAAAGGTATTACCATCAAAAAAGCAGCAATCAACCTCAATCTACTATTTTATAAGATCCGCATTATTAAAAAGTTCAAAATTTGCATCCTTGTACCTGTTTTTGTTGAAAAGCCCGCCTGTTACGTGGCCTTTTTTCTGCTCTGGTTATTTTGTATCTCTCGGGTCCTGGGCGTGTCCCTTACCGGCTAGCTACATCAATTACAAAAGTGACATAGCTAGTCAGCGGGCGTTCACAAAGAATGCTAGCCAAGAAGGAAGTGAGCAGAGAAAGACAGGACAGAGGTGGAGCTGGATGGGACAGGGGCAGGCTGAGTGGAATGGGGTAGAGCTATGCTCTAATGTTTGCCCAAGCTGACAATGGTTTAAGGAAGTGATGTGAGCAGCCACATTCGACTATATTGGCACACCGTTGTCGGCAAACCTGAAGAGATTGCTGATTGTTTAGGTTACACTGCTATTTCTGATCTAGACAATCAACGATTAAGAACATTTATAGTACAAGTTATATTCGTTTTTAAACATACCAAGCAAGGGCAGAATTTAATTTTTGACTGGAATTCCACTTTCATTGAACAAGCTGAAGTTAGCCGATTGACTACCATGTACAGCTGCATTAGATTATGATCTCTCCAGCTTTAGTAAATTAACCCCAATGTTCTTTGAAGAACCATTAAGATCTGGCCAACTGTGAGAACCCTAAGTAAATACATTGGATTGGTCTATGCTGCAATCTAACCACCGTATGTAATAAAGTATGACATTCTAGAAATACAGGAAATTACATTTTTTTCCACAATAAATTGTTTTTCATCTTCTTATTTCTACAATTTTTGTGCTGGGTGATTGCTGCCTTTATTTATCGTCTTGGACTTGGCTAAAAAATCTGACAATCTTTTTTTACTGTATCTCTCAGAGACTTTATTATTGAGAGTTCTGCATGTGAATTCTTGGGTCTATTTACCTATTCCTACTCACCTACTCTGGTAATCATTATGAGGAGGGTTCCCTTCTCCTTGTATCACTTTTAGTTATATCAAAGAGAATGTTGCACGAAGTGGTGGCACATGCAAAGGCAGGCAGGTACACCCAGAACTCCTAGGCAGATAGAGCTGGAGCCGATTGTAGGAAGATCTCACTGTTGGGTACAGTATCTAAGTCATACAGCCCATCAAACTATTCATATATTTAAAATATCACTTTTTGGTGGACTTTCCCTTTAACTCTTAGTATCAGGTTCAGCTTACAATAAAATAACAAAATATTTCATCAGCATTGAGAAAACACAATCAAAAATATGAAATAAGACACAGTGGGGGTATTTACTAAAATTGGAGAGTGCAAAATCTGCTGCAGCTTTGTACAAAAAAATAACAACTTCACAAAAATCAGCTTCAAGGTTATTTATTGTTTATTTTCAAAGCTTAATTGAACAAGCTTATGTCAGAAGCTGGTTGGCTACCATGCACAGCTGCACGGATTTGGAGTTCTCCAGCTCTAGTTAATGTCCCCCACCATTAAATGAGATGTAGGAACAGCAACAAGAAGGAAACATCTTTGAATGATAATTATTCTCTTTTTTATCTTTCAGTACTAGCCCTGCTCACAAGTATTATCTCACTGTGGATCCTTCTTCAGAGTCTGTCTACCTTTCTGACACGAATACCAGGAAAGTTTACAGAGTGAAATCTCTCAATGATGTTAAGGAATTGACAAAGAACTTTGAAGTTGTAGCAGGCACAGGGGACCAATGCCTCCCATTTGATCAGAGTCACTGCGGGGATGGCGAGAAAGCAAATGAAGCTTCACTCAACAGCCCAAGAGGTAAACAGACCACCTTTGCTTTTGTCACTGCACGCTGGCATATTGTTTTGGTACTAATGTTTTGGATCAGCACTCTACAAGTATTTACAGTGCCTTAAAAAAAATATTCATACCCCTTGAAATTTTCCATATTTTGTGCGTGTTACAAACAAAAACATTAATTTATTTTATTGGGATTTTATGTGATAGACCAACTCAAAGTGCCTCATAATTGTGAAGTAGAAGGAAAATGATAAATAGTTTTTTAACATCTTTTACAAATAAATATGTGAAAAGTGTTCAAGTCTTGCCACAGATTCTCAATTGGATTTAGGTCTGGACTTTGACTGGGCCATTCAACACATAAATATGCTTTGATCCAAACCATTCCATTGTAGCTCTGGCTGTATGTTTAAGGTCGTTGTCCTGCTGGAAGGTGAACCTCCGCTCCAGTCTCAAGTCTTTTGCAGACTCTAACAGGTTTTCTTCTAAGATTGCCATGTATTTGGTTCCATCCATCTTCCCATCAACTCTGACCAGCTTCCCTGTCCCTGCTGAAGAAAAGCATTCCCACAACATGATGCTGCCACCACCATGTATCACGGTGGGGATGGTGTGTTCAGGGTGATGTGCAGTGTTTGTTTTCCACCACACATAGTGTTTTGCTTTTAGGCCAAAAAGATTAATTTTGACCTCATCTGACCAGAGCACCTTCTTCCATATGCTTGCTGTGTGTTTTCTTCTAAGAGTAAAAACAATATAGGTTGTGCTAATCAATCATATTAAACCAACGATAGTGATTCAAATTGATTTGAAAACAGTCCACAAGTGATGTGATATGTTAATCCTGATGTCATTCTGCACTGTCCACCACCATAGTGATCATTAAAACTTTGGTGCCTCCACCAACAGTTGAATGGCTCGCTTACCAGCTCCAATTGATCCCTCATTACAAGGGATCATATCCGCTTGTGGCTTTAGCCCAGCCAAGGCCTTTATCCAGGTCCAGATAGTCTCCTGCAAAGGATCACCCCTTGGCACCATTTTGGATAAAAGGATTTCCGCACCATGCAGTGAAAAGAGTAAATAGTTTTACTCTTTTCACTGCATGGTGCAGAAATCCCTTATTGAATGTGGTGGTGTGCCACTTAGCATGAATGGCATTACAGCTGTGTTTCCTTGCTCTCCGGTAGTTCCACTTGCTACAATGTGGGCGCGGTTGTATGCAGCAATGAGGAGAGCTCCCCAGGGACACTGGAGAAAAAGGAGAAGGACCCTGCTTAAAACCTGACGAGCTAGAGAACACCTAAAATTAAAGTAGAACAATAGGCAAAACTTTTTTTTTCATTTTGAATAGAGCAAGGGAGGATTATAACCCTTGTCAGGGTTTTTTTGCCATCTGTGTCCTATTGCAGAGATTTTCCTTCACTTCCTGTCCCATAGCCAAACATGAAGTGAGAGGAAATCCCTGCAAATTAAGGGAAATCCTTGGGGACCCCCAGGTCACCAGAAACAGTGTCCCCACTGGAAGATTTCCCCTCTATTACTTTTCTGCTGACAACCCAAAATTTAGGATTCTCTTTTACTTTGACTTTCAATAATAAACAATAATAAAAAATGACAGCTGTTCCCATCCCTCTCCACTCTAAAACTAGAAAAAAATTCCCTTTAGTTATACTTTAAAGCCTAATTCCAGCCTAGCCAATTTAATGACTATAGCACCTGTCCCTGCTCTTTGAAATTGCAGTTGTTGAAACAAAAAAGGACTGTGGGTGAAGGTGTGACATGAGCAATATGTAACACAGAAAGAAGGTCATTACGTCATGTTCCTGTGCTGTTTTGTTTGTTTCAGAAAAAATGCATTGAAGGTCTTTATTCTTGTGTTCTCTTCCTCTTACTCGTCCTTCATATCTCTTCAAATAATGTAACAATTTGCAAGACAGAAGACTATAGAAAAAGTACATTTTAATAAGACTTGGATAAACTTCTGAGCATAATTAAGTATTCCCAGGTTGTGGAAAGACAAAAAAAGTGTTCGTCAATAAATCATGATCAAAGACAAGATAATTAATATTTGTTTAGTACTCAAAATCTACTGAACACCATGTAAAGTAGAGTTATGAAATTAATAACTTTTCACACAATTTATTTAATAAAACATATTTGGTTAATTATGAAAAAATACAGATAGTACACCAAGTGTGAAATATATTGTTCAATAATGATACAATCATTGGGCCAAATTAACTATAAAACACTGGTGGTTGACTTTTTTCTTGGAAGAAATGCTAAATCATATTATCTTTGCCCTGGGCAGGTTCTTGTTTTGTTGCTGATGATGTCAGAACCACATACGCCACAAAATATAAACTAGGTAAACGTCAAACCAGGAGTTCTGTAGGTGAAAATTCTGCATTTCCGTTACCAGCATCGACATAACTAAGTCTCAAAAGCAATAGGGACCCTGCATCAGGGACATGCAGTCAGGGGAGGCAGGTGAGGCATAAGAGACATAAAAATAAAAATAAAAAAATGATCGCTTTTGAGGGTCGGCAACCTGGAGTCATAGAGACCCCAAATTTGGGGAGTAGGTAGCTGATGTCCTACCCCACCACAATTTGGGTCTCCTATGACCTATGGTTCGAGAGTTATGGGGCTCCTTGTGCCAGTACCAGGACAAAGTCATCCAGTGTCCAGGGCGAAGATGCCAAATGGCGCCCCCCCAACCCCCCCCAACCCCCCCCCTCAAGGTGGAATAGCAGGTGGGATGTGATAAATTGCGATGCATGCAGTTTAATAGCGGTACACATTCTATCCTGCAAATAAATATGGGGCTCACAATGGTGTGGAAAAAAATTCCCCAGCATTAGTTGTGAGGGAAAAATGCCCCTGCATGTGTGGTGTCACTGAAATGAAAAATGTGGTGTGAGTCTATGGACTGATTTGGTGGTGGTTTGAAGAGAGAAGGGAGCTGGAAGGGTGGGGGCTCTATGGGATCCATTTATCTAGGGGGGCTTTTGTGGCTCTAAGGGAGTAAGGCTTCATTCCCAGGTGCAGCCAGGGGTTAGTAAAACCAGGCAGTTGAGCCATGGCTTTACTGCCCCAGACCTTTACACTAACTCCTGGTCATGGCTGTATACATGCCACAACAAAACTTAAACAGCATATCACTTTTAATGGGTGTTGCCTCCACTGGACGTAATGAATGCAGTTCTATGGCTCTGCACCACAGCCGTGTGCAATGCACATGATTTTGTCGTGGTAGTACAGCAGTACTACCCCCTTATAGCAGGGTCCCCAGAGTTCCCCTCTACATCAGAGTTCACAAAGTCCCCCAAGTCATCTCTCACATCAAGGTCCCTAGTGTTCCCCCTTACATCATAGTTTCCCCCCTTTCAAAGTCCTCTCCTTACATCATGGTCCCCAGAGTTCCCCTCTTATATCAGAGTTCTTCCTTTCATTAGGGTCCCTAACATTCCCCCTCTTACCTCCCCCTTGGCTCAGGGTCCCCGGAGATCCCCCTTACATCAGGGATACCAGCTTCTCCCCTCTTTAGATCAGGGTCCCCAGAGATCCACCTTAGCTCAGGGTCCCCAGTGCTCCCCATTAGCTTAGGGTCCCCAGTGCTCCCCCTTAGATTGGAATCCCCAGTGCTCCCCCTTAGCTCAGTTTCCTCAGAGATACCCCTTAGCTCAGGGTCCCCAGAGATCCCCCTTAGCTCAGGGTCCCCAGAGATCCCCCTTAGCTCAGGGTCCCCAGAGATCCCCCTTAGCTCAGGGTCCCCAGAAAGCCCCCTTAGCTCAGGGTCCCCAGAGATCCCCCTTAGCTCAGGGTCCCCAGAGATCCCCTTTAGCTCAGGGTCCCCAGAGATCCTCCTTGGCTCAGGGTCCCCAGAGATCCCCTTTAGCTCAGGGTCCCCAGAGATCCTCCTTGGCTCAGGGCCCCCAGAGATCCCCTTTAGCTCAGGGTCCCCAGAGATCCTCCTTGGCTCAGGGACCCCAGAGATCCCCTTTAGCTCAGGGTCCCCAGAGATCCCCTTTAGCTCAGGGTCCCCAGAGATCCCCTTTAGCTCAGGGTCCCCGGAGATCCCCCTTGGCTCAGGGTTCCCGGAGATCCCCCTTGGCTCAGGGTCCCCAGAGATCCCCCTCTTACCTCAGGGACCCCAGATTACCCCCTTACATCAGGGATACCAGCTTCTCCCCTCTTTAGATCAGGGTCCCCAGAGATCCACCTTAGCTCAGGGTCCCCAGTGCTCCCCATTAGCTTAGGGTCCCCAGTGCTCCCCCTTAGATTGGAATCCCCAGTGCTCCCCCTTAGCTCAGGTTCCTCAGAGATACCCCTTAGCTCAGGGTCCCCAGAGATCCCCCTTAGCTCAGGGTCCCCAGAGATCCCCCTTAGCTCAGGGTCCCCAGAAAGCCCCCTTAGCTCAGGGTCCCCAGAGATCCCCCTTAGCTCAGGGTCCCCAGAGATCCCCCTTAGCTCAGGGTCCCCAGAGATCCCCTTTAGCTCAGGGTCCCCAGAGATCCTCCTTGGCTCAGGGTCCCCAGAGATCCCCTTTAGCTCAGGGTCCCCAGAGATCCTCCTTGGCTCAGGGTCCCCAGAGATCCCCTTTAGCTCAGGGTCCCCAGAGATCCTCCTTGGCTCAGGGTCCCCAGAGATCCCCTTTAGCTCAGGGTCCCCAGAGATCCACCTTAGCTCAGGGTCCCCAGTGCTCCCCATTAGCTTAGGGTCCCCAGTGCTCCCCCTTAGATTGGAATCCCCAGTGCTCCCCCTTAGATTGGAATCCCCAGTGCTCCCCCTTAGCTCAGGTTCCTCAGAGATACCCCTTAGCTCAGGGTCCCCAGAGATCCCCCTTAGCTCAGGGTCCCCAGAGATCCCCCTTAGCTCAGGGTCCCCAGAGATCCCCCTTAGCTCAGGGTCCCCAGAAAGCCCCCTTAGCTCAGGGTCCCCAGAGATCCCCCTTAGCTCAGGGTCCCCAGAGATCCCCTTTAGCTCAGGGTCCCCAGAGATCCTCCTTGGCTCAGGGTCCCCAGAGATCCCCTTTAGCTCAGGGTCCCCAGAGATCCTCCTTGGCTCAGGGTCCCCAGAGATCCCCTTTAGCTCAGGGTCCCCAGAGATCCTCCTTGGCTCAGGGTCCCCAGAGATCCCCTTTAGCTCAGGGTCCCCAGAGATCCCCTTTAGCTCAGGGTCCCCAGAGATCCCCTTTAGCTCAGGGTCCCCAGAGATCCCCCTTGGCTCAGGGTCCCCGGAGATCCCCCTTGGCTCAGGGTCCCCAGAGATCCCCCTCTTACCTCAGGGACCCCAGATTACCCCCTTACATCAGGGATACCAGCTTCTCCCCTCTTTAGATCAGGGTCCCCAGAGATCCACCTTAGCTCAGGGTCCCCAGTGCTCCCCATTAGCTTAGGGTCCCCAGTGCTCCCCCTTAGATTGAAATCCCCAGTGCTCCCCCTTAGCTCAGGTTCCTCAGAGATACCCCTTAGCTCAGGGTCCCCAGAGACCCCCCTTAGCTCAGGGTCCCCAGAGATCCCCCTTAGCTCAGGGTCCCCAGAGATCCCCCTTAGCTCAGGGTCCCCAGAGATCCCCCTTAGCTCAGGGTCCCCAGAGATCCCCCTTAGCTCAGGGTCCCCAGAAAGCCCCCTTAGCTCAGGGTCCCCAGAGATCCCCCTTAGTGCAGGGTGCTCAGAGATCCTCCTTAGCTCAGGGTCCCCAGTGCTCCCCCTTAGCTCAGGGTCCCCAGTGCTCCCCCTTAGCTCAGGGTCCCCAGAGATATTTCTTAGCTAAGGGTCCCCAGAGATCCCTCTTAGCTTAGGGTCCCCAGTGCTCCCCCTTAGCTCAGAGTCCCCAGAGATCCCTCTTAGCTAAGGGTCCCCAGAGATCCCTCTTAGCTCAGAGTCCCCACGAGATCCCTCTTAGCTAAGGGTCCCCATAGATCCCTCTTAGCTAAGGGTCCCCAGTGCTCCCCCTCAGCTCAGGGTCCCCAGTGCTCCCCCTTAGCTCAGGGTCCCCAGAGATATCTCTTAACTAAGGGTCCCCAGAGATCCCCCTTAGCTCAGGGTCCCCAGAGATCCCCTTTAGCTAAGGGTCCCCAGAGATCCCTCTTAGCTAAGGGTCCCCAGTGCTCCCCCTTAGCTCAGGGTCCCCAGTGCTCCCCCTTAGCTCAGGGTCCCCAGAGATATCTCTTAACTAAGGGTCCCCAGAGATCCCCCTTAGCTCAGGGTCCCCAGAGATCCCCTTTAGCTAAGGGTCCCCAGAGATCCCCTTTAGCTAAGGGTCCCCAGAGATCCCCCTTAGCTCTGGGTCCCCAGAGATCCCCCTTAGCTCAGGGTCCCCAGAGATCCTCCTTGGCTCAGGGTCCCCAGAGATCCCCTTTAGCTCAGGGTCCCCAGAGATCCTCCTTGGCTCAGGGTCCCCAGAGATCCCCTTTAGCTCAGGGTCCCCAGAGATCCTCCTTGGCTCAGGGTCCCCAGAGATCCCCTTTAGCTCAGGGTCCCCAGAGATCCCCTTTAGCTCAGGGTCCCCGGAGATCCCCCTTGGCTCAGGGTCCCCGGAGATCCCCCTTGGCTCAGGGTCCCCGGAGATCCCCCTTGGCTCAGGGTCCCCGGAGATCCCCCTTGGCTCAGGGTCCCCGGAGATCCCCCTTGGCTCAGGGTCCCCGGAGATCCCCCTTGGCTCAGGGTCCCCGGAGTTATCCCTTGGCTCAGGGTCCCCAGAGATCCCCTTAGCTCAGGGTCCCCAGTGCTTCCCCTTAACTCAGGGTCCCCGGAGATCCCCTTTGGCTCAGGGTCCCCAGAGATCCCCTTTAGCTCAGGGTCCCCAGAGATCCTCCTTGGCTCAGGGTCCCCAGAGATCCCCTTAGCTCAGGGTCCCCAGAGATCCCCCTTGGCTCAGGGTCCCCAGAGATTCGCCTTGGCTCAGGGTCCCCAGAGATCCCCCTTGGCTCAGGGTCCCCAGAGATCCCCTTAGTTCAGGGTCCCCAGTGCTCCCCCTTAACTCAGGATCCCTGGAGATCCCCCTTGGCTCAGGGTCCCCAGAGATCCCCTTTAACTCAGGGTCCCCAGAGACCCTCCTTGGCTCAAGGTCCCCAGAGATCCCCTTAGCTCAGGGTCCCCAGAGACCCTCCTTGGCTCAGGGTCCCCAGAGATCCCCTTAGCTCAGGGTCCCCAGTGCTCCCCCTTAACTCAGGGTCCCCAGAGATCCCCTTTAGAGCAGGGTACTCAGAGATCCTACTTATATCATGGTTAATTTCTTCTCAGTGCAGGTACAGGACATACAGGAAGAAGCTGTGGCACTGGGATCAGGCAGGTTTGCAGGAGAAAGTTCCATTCTCCTCTTACTCTGAAGACGAGCCTGGGGGCGGGGCGAGCACCTGATTCATTGCTGGGATCCCAGCGGTCCTATCAACTAGCCACAAACACTGAAGGGGGTGGATGCTATCAGCCAGCATATTTTTACTAACAACGGCGCTGTGGCTGAGAATCAAAGCCACAGCAGCAGGAACGCTGAATGGGCATTTGAAAATGGAAGCCCCTGGCCACTCTCTCTTCTCCTGCACTGCCAATAGGAGAAAGAGGCGGGGGCGAGCGGGGGAAACATTTAGACAGCCCGCCTCTACCATTCACACCACTGCTGCCTGAGTTCAGGTGAGCGGCAGCCCGCTGGTGCTGTCACCGCTTCCCTGATGGGGGGGCGGAGGGAGGGGGCTTAACAGCACCCAGTACAACTGCCAGCTTCCTTGATGCTGTCACCCCTCAGGTGAATGTCACCCCCTCATAGCAAAGCCACGGAGTCTGAGCACTGTAACAGCAGTGATTTGATGGATCAGTGAATTGTGCAGCTTGCAATTTGGCGCCCCCCCTCCAGCCTCAAAAGACTCCGCCCAGGGCAAGTGCCCCTCCCGCCCCTGCCTTGTACCGGCCCTGCCTTGTGCAGCCTGTCAGAAGCTACATACAGAGCAGCCAGTTTAAATACAAGCTGGCGCACTCTGTTTGCAGCAGACTGAGAGGATGAGCTCACAGTGCCTCTCCTCACTTCTTGTCAGAGGCACTGAGCTCAATGGACAGCTTGGAGTCTTGGACCAATGCTAAAGTACCATTAGCCCAAGCTGTCCAATAAAAATGCTGCAGTGGAGGCACACCTCCCACCAGTGGCGTAACTAGAACCTTCAGGGCCCCGATGCAAGAAACCTTGAAGGGCCCCCTGACCCCCGGACAGGGCCCTTTCCTCCAAGCCAGGTGGCGGAACAACAGGGCGCGGTCGCAAGTGGGTGGCTGCATATAAAGGAACCGATTACTCCATTTCCCCCTGCTTCTCCTCCTCTCCCTCCCGCAGGGATTCAGCAGCTGCAGGAGGAAAATAGAGAAATCGGTTCCTCTATGCCAGTGTTTCTCAATCTTTTTTCAGTCAGGGCACCCTTGTATACCCCTAAGTGAATGGGGCTGCACTGCAACCACTCTGCAACCGTGTGCATTGCATGCAGTTGCAGCATAGTAATTAAACATTTAAGGGGTTAAAACAGGCAGTCGGGAGGCAACATATTGCCTCTTTACCAGCTGTCAAATGCCTCTGAAAAGCGATCTGAGCATGGATCGCTTTTCAAAGGAATAGATTTTTCTTTTGCTGGTACTTTGAACAAGCAAGAAAAAAAATCAGTTCTGATTGTACACATATAAGGGGTCAGGATTAAACGTGCATACATAAAATGGGCACACATACATCTAAATACACACACACAAATATAAACACACACACATAATACACACACATATGCTGTATATATACACACACATACATATATAAATACACACACACACACACACACATGTATAAACACACACATATATATAAATGCACACACATATAAACACATGTAAACACACGCATACATACATACATACACACATATAAAACATACATACATACAGATAGCCTTTTAAAAATTGTCAGTGCTTTACCTTATCTCTTCCTGCCGGGTACTGCACTGTAGGGGGAGACAAGGAGCACAGCACACACTGTGTGCTCACTTTAGGTCTATCAGTCTGACGAGTTCCCTGCACAGTGCTGATTACAATTCGGCTGAGGATTGGGGAGCTCAGCCGCTCCTACCGCTCCTCCTATCGAGATATACAGGGGCCCTCAAGGGCCCCCTGCTGCATGGGGCCCGTCACCATGGCGGCCTCAGCGACCCCTATACTTCCGCCACTGCCTCTCACTGCAGTGTCAAAGAAGGGGGCATGTGTCTAAAAGACACATGCTCCCTTCCAACCCGGCCCTCTTAACTACAAGGACAAAACGTGTTTATGGGTATAAGATTTACCCACAATCCCATTTTTTTCGCACACAGTTAAGAGGGAGAAAGAGAATCTGCTGCTGCTGCTGAAAAGGTACTGTTATAATCAATCTAAATAAGATAATAATGTATTATTTATCTAGTTACTGTGAAATTACTGGTTGGAAGTTATAACTTCCAACTTCAGTAATTTGTCCATTAAGCCACCTGCTTGAGTACAGGTTTTGAAAATATAGTAAATTACCTTAAAAACAATATATAACAATTATTTGTATATTACTTACTTATGGTAATTAACCCTTTGCCATCCAGGTCAATTCTGACACTTCTCTCTTGGATCTGGTGTCAGCGTCCTCTATCTCAGCACTGGTGTCAGTGGCTCTCAGTGCTGGTGTCAGTGTTCTCTAGCTCTTTGTCCTCTATCTCAGTGCTGGTGTCGTCCTGTCTTAGTGCTGGAGCCAGTGTTCTCTAGCTCAACGCTGGTGTCAGTGCTGGCATGCTCTCAGTGCTGGTGTCAGTGTTCTCTGTCTCAGTGCTGGTGTCATGGCATTCTCACTTTGCACTCTATGTTGGTGCTGGTGTCAATGCTCTCTATCTCGGTGCTGGAGTCAGTGTCCTCTATCTCAGTGGGTGTCAGTGCTCTGTCTCTCTCAGTGGCAGGTTTGCAGGAGAAAGTTCCATTCTCCTCTTACTCTGAAGACGAGCCTGGGGGCGGGGCGAGCACCTGATTCATTGCTGGGATCCCGGCGGTCCTATCAACTAGCCACAAACACTGAAGAAGAAGAGAAGGGGCTGTGCGAGTTTCACCACCTCGGAGGTCTCATCATCCCTGTTGGTCAGCAATAGGGGTCCCCCGGGACTTCTGTGGGGAAGAGCTCCTGGTGGGAGATAGCCACAGAGAAGCCGATCATGAGCAGTGCCAGTGCAGAATGCAGAGCACCTTGCCCACCATGTCTAAAGATCAGCACCGGACTCAGCTGGGACCTCTTGAGCCACCGCCGAAGAGCCCTGGGTGGTCGGGGATGAGGGTGGGGTGGCGGGAGGGGTCAGGGGGACCCGGCTATCAATCACAGGCGGTCACACTGGGACACTGGCAGAGGACTGAGCAGACCTGAATGTTTACGATCTCCATATAAGCAGGAGGTAATCACTCTGATTTATACAAGCAGCTAATATGCACAGATACACAGAGAATGGTGACTATTGCACTGTGCTCTCCATCAGTGCCATAGCTAGAACCTTCAGGGCCCCGGTGCAAGAAATCACGTAAGGCCCTCCTGGCCTCCAGCCAGGTCCCTTATCTTTGAGCCTGGTGGTGGAACTCCAGGGCCCGGTTGCAAGTATGACCTTTGTGAGCCCTGTAGTTCAGCCACTGGTATCAGTAGTTTTTTTGTTGTTATTTTTTTGTACATTTTTTTAATTATTTTTTTTAATTATTTTTTACACTTTTTTTAAAATTAGTTTTTACAATTTTTTAGGAGCCCCATTCAGGGGTTTTGGTGAGATATCAGGGGTCTAAACAGACCTCTGGTGTTCCACCTTTGAGACAGGAAAGGAGACTGATGACACACCCCTCAATTTACATCTCTGCAACCTCAGCTACACAGAATGAATGGACAGGAAGAACTGTGGTGGGGGTCTTTCCCCCCAAGTGAGATGGGGTCCCCGTCCCCCAGGGAGATGATGGGGGCCCTTTGAGACAAGCCTGTGGTGTCCTTCGGTTCATAGGCTGTTTGCTTAAACTTTGTGTGGGAGAAGCGTGCAGTGCACCTCTGGAGCACTGCACAAATGAATGGATGCAGCCGACTTGGGGGGGGCGGGACGCTGGCTGGGGAAGACACTGGGCTGAGCAGTGCTGCGTGGGGGAAGGGGAGAGGGACCCAAAGGAGCTGGCCAAGGACACAGGCGGAGAATGCGAGACAGAGCAGCCAGTGCAGTAGAGCAGGGAGCTCTGCTATGGTGCTACCCACTCAATGAGGTGGATTTTTAAACTTTTTCTTTTCTGCAGCAGAGGTACATTCATGGTATATTGGTGAAGTTGGAATTTAGAAAAAAGTGAACTTAGAAAAAACTTAGAACTTAGAAAAAAAGTGAACTTCTGGAATTCCCTGCTGTAAAATAGCATCCCTTTCCTCCAAATTTTGTTGAAAATGTAGAGATTCTGGCAAAAATGTTGCTATTATGGTGAATTGCCTTGGAATCATTTGAGACAAGGAAAATAAAGCCCAACTCCTGCATTATTTTTTAATGGAAACCAATTATATATTTAAAATAAAAAAAAAAGCTCAAGTTGCAATAACCCAGCAATGTAGAGCTGTTCTCTGCATTATCTATTTATTGCCAAAAAATGTCCTGTTGTTGACAAGCATTACTTAATATGAAGGACTGAGAAATCAACTCTGACTGCAGGGTGCATTCAATCATCTAGTGCAGTGTTTCTCAACTCCAGTCCTCAAGGCGCCCCAACAGGTCATGTTTTCAGGATTTCCCTCAGATGAAACAGCTGTGGTAATTACTAAGGCAGTGAAACTGATCAAATCACCTGTGCAAAATAATGGGGAGCCTGAAAACATGACCTGTTGGGGCGCCTTGAGGACTGGAGTTGAGAAACACTGATCTAGTGTGTAATGATGCAAAAAACAGTCTAAACTGTATTTCAGCTGGCACAAAGTCCCCAGTGCTTTTGGGTATGGGGGTTCTTATGCATCAGTGCTTGGGTCTAGCATCCAAAGATTTAGCCTGGGGGGCCCACTGTGTGTGTAAATGGACACACAGAACATGGCTTGCGATCAAGCCTGCATGCGTGCCACCATAGGAAGTGGCTTCCTATAGTGGCACATATATGGAAACTAGGTGGCGCCTAGAGCGCCAGCAGGGGACCCCGGGAGAGGAGGATCAGGGTTACTCTGTGCAAAACCATTACAAAGAGCAGGTAGGTATGATATGTTTGTTATTTACGCTCCGTCGATCCCCGCTGAGCAGGCAGATGACATGTCTGTCTCTGCACACTGTGCAGGAACCGACCTGTCAGAGCGCCGCTTTCCTCTATGGGGGATCGGATGAAGACAGACCGTAGAGTCCGTTTTCATCCGATCCGCCAGACAGATGAAAAAATAGAGTTTCCATCCGTCACACTTTAGAGGATCGGAGCGGGTCGGATGTCAGTGGACATGTCACCGCTGACATCCGTCGCTCCATAGACCTGTATGGAGTGTCCATTCAGGTCCGCCTAAAAAACTGACAGGCGGACCTGAACGATCCGCCCGTGTGAAAGGGGCCTTAAACGTATACCCTTTATAATGCATGAGAGTATTTTGCTAGCTTTGTTATCTGAGGCTTGGCATTACATGATATTTTGTGATCTACAATCCCACCGTTTGCATCATTGATTCACCCAAGGTAACCCTTCCTAATGTGCATTTTGCATTTGTATTTTTGGCACCCAAGTATATAACTTTACATTTCCTAATATTGAACCCATGTATCTCCCCACCCCCCTATTTTTGTCCAGATCTTCCTGTAATGATGCTACATCCTGTGCCAAATATATTCCCTTGCATCGGTAAACACTGAAACTGAACTCTTGATTCCAACCTTTAAATCATTAAAAAACAAATTGAACAGCATTGGCCCCAAGACAAAATCCTGGGCCACAACCCTCACAATTTAGTAATTTATCACTATTCTGGACCCATTCATGTAAATTGTTTTTTTTTATTATACTATATTATTAATAATATTTATTATGTTAGAGCAATAAAATTGTCTGGTGGCTCCATACACACATTAGGTGTGGTTCCATGTAACCAAACCAACAGCATACAAAGAAATTAGGGGAAGAAAAAGCTTCACCTTAGAAAAGTGGTTACTTCCTGGGACTATTTGGTCATATATCCAGACTAAGTGAAAAGGTTATATACAGTAGTTTATTCAAGCAATATTGTCAATATAAAATTATTTCTTTTACAGATTAAATGTTTAAGACTTAAAGTATCAAGTGCATTAGCAAATTCTAGATAAACCATGTCCACTGAACTTCCACCATCCAATTTGTCACTTACTTCCTCATAGAAGGACAATAGGTGCATCTGACATGAACAGTCTTTCATAAATCCATGCTGGTTGTCATGAACCTTTACCACAGATAAACTTTTATATTGGATCCCTAACCATTCCCTCAAATACTTTACATACTAATATTGTTAGGCTGACTGGTCTGTAGTTTCCTAGTATACATCTTGACCCTTTTTGTAAATTGGCACCATATTTGCTGTACGCTAATCAGTCAGTACCATTCCAGTCAATAAGTTGTCTATAATAATTAAAAATAGTGGCTTTGGGGATAAGGGATGCCATCACTGCTTGTTGTATGCTCCACCATAGGCTGACACTGGGTATTTTGGCGCTTGCCATGAGGAAGTAGCTGTGGGGAATTGCTGGAGAGGCAAGTGGATTTTGGAACCTTAAAGGCTAAGTTCACCTGTATTTAGAGTATAACATGTAACATGTTCCAGCACCCCCCTTCCCTGTAACGGCAGATGTAGGTTCTTCTCCCCCATGCCCCCTGTCAGATTTGAAATTTGCATGGCTGTGAAGGGTTCTGCCCCCACAACTGTGTCATTCAGTCACAGGGATCTATGAATGAATAAACTACAAATCCTGTCTGCCACTGCGGCAGACTTTTTGTTTCAATACTGATGCTGATCAGTACACTCATAGTCCATTCACTTTTCCTCCAGCTTTCAAAAACTAAGCCTGTACAGAGGTACAGGCAGAAAGCTGCAAGGTAAGTGTACATGAGCCTGACATTGCACCCATGATCCACGTATCACAGATGCAATTCTTTTGCAGACTATTGCGAGGAAAAATAATAAATGCACATTTGTTTTCTTGCAAAAATATGCATTTATTATTTTCTTCCCTGAAAGGTGAATTTGGCCATTAACACAGGCACAGTTAACTTTGACATGAATGAACTGTCTCAGTTTTGTATGTTTAAACCTCCCTTTAAACCTTGTATGTTTTGAACTCCCTAAACTAAATGATGATTCAGTCACAAAATGTGTATTCCGCATGTTCACAAGCACATCACTAGCAGTCACAGACACAAATTTTTGTGGGCTCATGTAGTCCAAATAAAAATTGCTGATTGGAACATTGGAACAGGAACATTTTAGTGAATCAGGGTAATTATAAAAAAAAAATACAAGAACAGGCCAAAATAAGATGTGCAAACTAGTTTTACTCTTTGGATAATTAAGCCCTATGTGACCTGGATTTAGGGGTAAAAATAAAAAGGTAATCATAACCCCTTTTTTTTAAAATAAAAATATAACGATTTATATACAAGCAAGACAGATAGGACAGCAAGTTTTTTTTTTTTTTTACTCAGCTTTATGGATTTAGCTTTATCAGATAGCATTCATGTTTGTTTTTTTTCACAGAAAGTTGCCCAGCACATCATCTACAACTTCTATTTTTTTTTTAAACACAACTAGAAACAACTGCCATTTTTGGTACCAAAACTGTTATCTGTTTTATCTAGCTTTTTTATTTCATTTTATATTAATGAAGCACTAATTTGTTAACCTATTTTTGGAAGTATAATGTACAACCTTAGTTGTATTGATTAGCACCTTCTGGTCTTTTTGTTGCATCAAATAGCTTTTACTTCATTTTTAACAAGTGGAACCCTTTTATCTGGTCATACACAAGGGCATTTCAGAACCTGAATATCCTCTTTTCACCTCGCTTACATATACAGTGTTCAGTGTCTGTTAGGCAAACACCCAATATAGAGTAGCACACAAAGGATAGTTTAGCTGTGCTCGGTCATCAGAAAATAATGGCGAATGAAGCTTTTCAAAATACTTAAACTCTGTCAGCGGTACCACTATCCCAAGGTCCCCCATTTTTTTCTCCATAAAGTCTTATTTACATTTTTCATATAAATCACAATAATGATCTTCCCTTACACTTTGATTCCATCATTTCTTATCAATGACATCATGTCTGTTTTTGTAAGCAGGAGAAGGAATTTATTGTTATGTTACATTTTCCCTGCTATCAAAAGCTATGTGTAGCAATCCCCCCCAGAGGAGCTGCTGAATTGTTTTGTGATTTCTCAAATATGTCTGGGCTGGCCACAGTCCTGTATGTTTTTCAGTCTGGGATCACGTGCAAATTCAAATGTCATACACTTTAAAAATCTGCAGCTGAATTGCACTTGAACGAGTGAACAAAACTGCACCAGACTCCTTTAAAAAACACGACCCAATATATGTGAACCGAGCCTAAAGGTCTAGTACCTTGTTGCATCTTGTCACATGTTGTGAAGGCAGGGGGCCTTCAGTATCCTTTGCTTTTAAACCTGCAGGAAAATGGGTAATGTCTAAGATGGGCATAAGGAGGGCGTTTTGTTGCCAATTATGATGTGTCCAATTGGTGGTCATCGAATGAGGCTGTGTTGGGGACTTGGTTCATGTAGACTGGGGGTGTCTAGAGCAGGGGTCTCCATGGTCTCTGGCTGTGGACTTTTGCTTGCCTTTATCCGGTCCTCTGGGAACTGTTCCTTACACTGACACTAAAGATGGGACACTATGCCTCCCACTGACACCAACAGCGGGGTACTATTCCTATCACTGACTCCAGAGATGGGGAACTAATTCTCCCATTGACACCAATTATAGAGCACTATTCCTCCCACTGACACTATTTATGGAGCACTGTTCCTCCTACTGACACTGGTGATGGGGCACTTTTTCTCCCACTGATACCAATGATGTAATTTTGTTTATACCCAGTGACCACCAAGCCTATGGCATTGTTTATTCCCACCAATGCCAGGACATTTTGTACTCCCTCTGGCCACAGTCTAGCCCCCCTAAACTTTGAAGGTCTGTAAAACTGGCCCTGTGTTTCAAAAGTTTGGAGACCTTTGGTCTGAGTATTATGCCACATTTTTGACCTACTATAGCTTCTCCAACACCCATGCATTGTTTTTAGGATTTCGTTTAGGTCTGAGCCAAAGTTTTATTCATTAATGATGCTTCAAAATATGATGATCAGACTAGCTAAGCAACTAGAATTTTCAGAGTAAGGTTTGCTTAATCCTATGCTGGTTCCATGGTGGCTAGCTAACCTAGTATAGCTTTGTGTTCATTACCATGTTGATGTAGCATAGACATTGTGCATTTTGACTCCATAGAAAATGCAACAATTTCTTGTAAAGCTTGCATAGTTTCCTAACCTTCAAAGCTCTGCCTGTTACACAGTACTCTAGACACTGGGCAAATGTCTTACAATGTTTCAATGAACAGAAAACATTAAAGTGACACAAAAAAGCCTTGCCTGTTGAAGGAACCACAGCAGGGGACTAGGCTTCCAATGAATCTAAAAGTGTATCAGCAGCTGAAGATCAGACAGTAAGCTTAGCTCTTCAGGAATGAAGACTGGTGGCATGGGCAGCAAAAGAGGTAACTATTAACCCTTTCCTTTGCAGACAGGGTTTTTTTTTTTAAATGTGACAGAGCTATTTTTAGGTTTAATTAAATATTGGGTAACTCTACAATAACTATTTAACTATTTAACAATTGTGTATGTTTTCACTGGTAATAAAAATTTGCTAGTAATACCAGTTTCCTCCCTGCAAGCTTAATTATCACTTTGCAAGGAAATTTTCCCCAGAGCTCAGTTAAAGAGGTGGAGCTCAATTGACTTCCGTCATCCAATCACATGCAAGCACAAATGCTGTTTTTTTTTCCTTGCACATAAATGGGTTTTCTTTGCAAAGTGAAATTGCACCACATTTACTAAGCTCTGGGGCAAAGTGCAACTTCCTTGCAAATAAGCAAGCAGCCTATTTGCCTTTAGTAAATCAACTCTCAAGAATGCCCACAGCAATCTCATTTTGTGGTATTATTTTGTGATAATAAAGGCAAATGCATATGGTGGGTAAGATTGTGTGCAAAGAAGTTCCACTTTAAAAAAAAAAAATGGTGCACTGCGCATAGTTAAATCACTTCATCCGTGAATTTTTGGCTCAAGTGGTTTGTAGGCCATATTAAAGCATTTAAATGTATGAAAATGCATGTGAACACAAAAACATGAAAATGCATACAAATGCACTTAAAATGGCATAATCTTTGAAAAAAAAGTCCAATGTGCATCTATAATGTAGAAAAGTACCCTCATGAACTAGCCTCTGGTTAGACAGCTTTATTGAAAGGGACGAATATTTTTTTTACCTTTCACATGTTTTAAAAGCATCTAAATGTGCCAGTCTACTTAGTAAACTTTAGAAGAACTTTGCATCAATTAACTTGATTCACTTTGACTTTGAACTTCATTTTGCATTCCGGGTGTGACAGACAACAGGCACTAATTGAATGCATATAATTCTGCACCATGGGCTACTCAGTTTTGCTCAGTGGGATATTTGATTATTACTTAGATCCTTAAAATGTGTTCTTAACCCTTTATTTAATGCTACATTCATATTTTGGATGTTAATTAGAATTCACAATCTGGCTCCAAGGAACCATTGATTTTTTTCCAAATGTTATTCCCTTCCAAATCCCAATTTTACAAATAAATAAATTTAAAAAGTCTGAATTGCAACATTTTATTTGTGATTAAAAGTCTCCCAGTGGTTAGGGGAAACTGCTGTTTCATCAGATTCTCCTCTTAACCATAATCATTTAAATGTTGAACAGGTGGCAGAAGGCAGATGTAAACCCTTAAGGAGAATTAATGCAGACACCATCTATATAAATGAAGTAAAAGCAAGTGACAACTAAGTCCCTTTAACACTGTGTGCCTCATTTGAGGGAAAAAAAAAGTTCTGCAATAAAATCTACCACAAAAGAGTGTTAGGAGTTCTGCATTAGACAAAGAATTGTATTTAGGCTGGTAGCAAATGCTTTCCACAGATGAGAAAACTTTTCTCTAAAAGACACTGGTTACCACACCTATCACAGCTAAAGTCAGAAAACATGCTGATTCATTTTTAAATATAACCCTTTCATTTTAATTACATTTTTTATTCTAGGGCTTGTGATGTCCATGTGCTTTTCTATGCTGTGCAGAGACCTCTGGGTCTGTGTTTCTCTATGCTATGTAGATATATTATGGCTGTTGGAAGGGGTCTGAAGAGTTCTGTACATAGCTTCCAGAAAACATCACAGCGCTCTGCGTTAGGCTTAGTTCTTAGTTCTCCTCTCCAGAGCCTGTAGCCTTGATGCAAACAGTGGACTGGCTCCTTAGAGGAGATATGCAATTACTAAAATGCCTTGATGGATGTATATCAGTCTGGAGGAGGGAGCATTCATAGGCAGAGTTAATTTGCATGCGGACAGCCTTGGGTAATTCCCATGTGTGGTTCTAAGCCTCCATGATTAAAATAATTAAAATCCAATGAATGGCACAGTAAGGCTGGGAAGAAAGGAGCTAGATGTTGCTGGACATCATTCAGTAAGGAAATGAGGCAGACTCTATCTGACTTGCTACAACTTTTAATGCACCATGAAAGAAGATCAGAGTGTAAGCGATGTCAGTTAACTAGAGGAGCCTGTACAACTGTGCAAGACTGAAGGTGAAGCTGGAGTTCATTTTTAATCAGGAACATGTGTCACTAGTCTGACTGTGTATTGTGTAATTTTAGCCAATAGACCACTTACCTGGCTGGACCAACTAGGTGTCACTCTCTCACTCCTCCCTTAGTAGCAAGCACTGCACTGAGGCTTCACAGCTACTTTAAGGTTCTGTGTAATTAAGCCAGGAAAACCAACATACATTTTATACTTTCTAATGACCTCTTTTATTATTATTATTATTATACAGGATGTATATAGCGGCAACAGTTTGCGCAGCGCTTTACAACATGAGGGCAGACAGTACATTTACAATACAAATCAATACAGGAGGGATCAGAGGGCCCTGCTCGTTAGAGCTTTCAATCTCTTTTAATAGTTAGTCACATTCAATTCAACTTTCTGTAATGTGGAAGTGGCTTCCTCAATTCAAAGAGAAAGAGATACCAGGCTTTAGACCCCATTCACATTTGAGAATGGGGCCAGTTGCAATTAGTTGCAGGAGACCCAGACCCAGTCTACATCCAGGGTCAATCATCCACAGGTAATTGCTGCATGAGAAATTAAATGCAATTGTTCATGAATAGCTGAAGGCTCCCATTGCAGAGAACTCTACCTAATATCCTCAGCTAATCACAAACCTCCCCATTTGCAAGTGTAAACAGTGCCTTATAGCCACACACATAAATCAGTCATTTTAATCCAGACATAAAATTTGTAATATCTCCCTATAATAATTTACATTATTCAACCAATTTTTGGAATAATTTGCCTCAGAATATGCTCCAGAAATCAAGACAATTTGAGGGAATCTATGGTAGAATGCATCACCTTAAAGTGGTTGTGAAGGCTGAAGGATTTTTACCTTTATACATTCTATGCACAAAGGTAAAAAAAACCTTCAGTGTGCAGGTCGACCCTCAGGCCCCCACCTCCACCTCCACCTAATACTTACTTGAGCTTGATCCAGCAATGTGCACGAGAACCTTTAAAGAAAAAAACCTAATAATTAACATATTTCTCCCAAACAATTATTTTTTTTAAAGTCAGGAGCTACAGTATTATTTTTTTTAAGACTTAAGATCCCCTTTATCCTCCTGAAAATCTTAACATATAAAGATATCAGGAAGGCTACTAACCATTCAAAACTGTTTTTAAATACAAACACTTTTTGACTCTTACAGGTAACCTTAAAGTCCTATAACTACTCATTAAAAGATCACACAAATAATTCAAGTACTCAACCTCCTTCTCTTGAAACCGTGAGTTAATAATGAATCCATGTTACCGAATGTTGAGATTTAGTCTCTTTGCAAAATTGACCGTAGACAATAGACCTTGAAAAAAAAAAATCTGTATGCCACAGTTTAACACCTTTTATGATGGAAGGTAAACAAATCCCAATGCCTGAACACAGTTTTGCAACTTTGACTTGTTAGTTTAACTGTACATATCATCACAACTACTTAGTGTATCCAGGTGAATTATACCTCCTTTTTTTCAGGCAGGACCAATCTTTTTATTATCAAAGAAAAACTGGCATAAAATAGTTATAAAATATATATAATTTTTTAAATTTAGCTATATATTTATTGCTATTACCATAACCTACTGCCAAAGAAAAGCCAAACAATATCTCCTGCTCCTGACGATTGCAGCGATACCACATATGTGTATATTAGTTAAAAACTAAATAAATAATAACCATGCTTGGTCAAAAATGTATAACTGATAATATGGGATTTTTTATACTTACCGTAAAATCCCTTTCTCTGAAGTTCATTGACGGACACAGCACTATAATCTTGACCTTAGGGTTATATCGCCACCTTTAGGAGAGGACTAGGCAGAACATAGAAAAAGAAACAAGCAGATCACCGCCCAGGGGGGCGCTCCTACTGGCAATAACCTCCCACTCTGCTCCCAGCAGCTCAGTTCATCAAAAAGCAGTACAAACATAAATAAGAAGGGGGATGGGTGCTGTGTCCGTCAATGAACTTCAGAGAAAGGGATTTTACGGTAAGTATAAAAAATCCCATTTTCTCTGAAGTTCATTGAAGGACACAGCACTATAATCTTGACCTTAGGGACGTCCCCAAGCAGTGCCAAAAACAAGGGTGGGAACACAGAAAAAAGAAACTCCTCCCACAACCAAAAGAACTCCCCATCATAAGAACTGCAGCCTCAGACGGCCGCCTGCAAAACTTTGCGGCCGAAGCATGCATGCGAAGATGCGCCCACATTGACGCTTGATGCCGGTAGGCCCAGGAAGCACCAATTGCCCTGGTAGAATGCGCCGTGACGGGAAAGGGAGGCTCCCGCCCCTTATGACATAAGCCTGAACAACAATCTATCTGATCCACCGAGAAATGGTGGCTGATGAGACTGCCAGGCCTTCCTTCGGACCATCCACCAAGACAGAGTGCCCGACCTCCGGAAAGGAGCCGTAGCAGTCAGATACACCCGCAGAACCCGGACCACATCCAGAGAATGTAAGGCGACCTCCATGGGATGCGATGGCTGAGGACATAAGGGCGGAAGCACAATGTCCTCATTTAGTTGAAAGGCAGAAACTACCTACAGAAGAAAAGAGGGCTGCGGACGCAGCACCACCTTATCCTTGAGGAGAATCAAATAGGGAGACTGGCATGATAAGGCCGCCAACTCAGAGACCCGCCTTGCAGGCGTAATAGCCACTAGAAAGACTACTTTCTGAGAGAGCGTCAGTAAAGGGATCTCCCTAATGTTCTCGAACGGTGGTTTCTGGAGCACCGAAAGCACTGGATTCAGATCCCATGGGGGCAGCGGCAGACGTACCGGAGGGGCCACATGCCGAACCCCCTGAACAAACATACGCACCAATGAGTGAGCCGCCAGGGGCCACTGAAAAAAGATAGCCAGAGTTGATATCTGCCCCTTAATGGTGCTTAATGCAAGCTTCTGATCCACTCCCCACTGCAGAAACAGCAGGATCCTGGAAACCAAATATGAACGCGGATGCAACCCCACCTCCTCACACAGGGAGATGTAGGCCTTCCAGGTGCGATGATAAATCTTCCGGAAAGAAGACTTTCGCGCCCTCAGCATTGTGGAAATTACCAAAGCCGACAGCCCTCGGTCCCTCAGCCCCATGGCTTTCAACAGCCATGCCGTTAAAGCCAGAGACGGTAAAGCAGGGTGGAGTATCGGACTTTGAGACCGAAGGTCCTCCTGCCCTGGCAGCCACCAAGGAACATCCACCACCATTCGTACTATGTCGGCATACCAAGACTGTCGAGGCCAGTCTGGGGCAATCAGAATCACCGCAATCCCCTCTGCGCAGCAGACGAGGAAGGAGCCTCAGAGGGGGAAAGGCATAAATGAGCCGATAATGTCCCCATGGGGCCACCAACGCGTCTGACGTGTCTGCCCAGGGATCCCTTGACCTGGCCACAAACCTCTGGACCTTCCGATTGAGCCAAGAGGCTAGGAGATCCACATCCGGCATGCCCCACTTCCGAAACACTTCCGAATGTAGTAACCATTCCCCCTGGTCCAGCAACTGAAGACTGAGGTAGTACGCCTGCCAGTTTTCTACGCCCGGAATGTACATGGCTGACAGAGCCAGCACTGCAGGATGTGGGAGACCTCCAGCGCCGCTGCTAAGTTCCTTGTCCTTCGCTGATGATCGACATAAGCCACTGCTGTGGCATTGTCTGACTGGATCCTGACCGGACGACCCTGCAGCCTCTGCGACCACGAGGTACCGCCTGATCGCCCGCAGCTCCAGAACATTGATCGACAAGTGGGATTCCTCCTGTGTCCAGCGACCCTGGGCCGACTGAATGCCCAAAATCCCCCCCAGCCAGTCAGGCTGGCGTCCCTCCTGATCACCGTCCAATGGAGATGAAGGAACGATTTTCTGGACCAAAGGGCCGGGGACCTCAGCCACCAGAGAAGCAAAGCCCTGGCTAGACAGCTCACCCGGATTTGACAATCCAGGGATGTCCGAGATTTGTCCCATTTGGACAGGATCTCTATCTGCAAGACCCGAGTGTGGAATTGAGCATACGGTACCGCCTCGAAAGTGGCTACCATGAGGCCAAGAACTCACATGCAAAAACGCAGTGACGACCACCTGCGGGACATCAGTAACCACACCGTGGAGTGGAGAGTCTGCAGCTTGCTTGAAGGAAGAAAGACTCTCGCCTTTGAGGAGTCCAGAATCAACCCCAAGTACTCCAGGCGCTGGGTCGGCAGCAACAGACTTCTGAAGATTCAACACCCAGCCAAACTCCTGAAAAGTCTGCATGGTGACATTGTGATCCCTCGTTGTCTCAGCAATGCCAGAATCGGAGCCAGCACCTTGGTGAAGACCCTTGGTGCCGATGCTAAACTGAAGGGAAGAGCTACAAATTGGTAGTGCGCGTCCCTGACTGCAAATCGCAGGAACCTCTGGTACCTGACGCATATGGGGACGTGCAAGTATGCGTCCTTGATGTCTAAGGATGCCAGAAAATCCCCCAGATGAAGTGCAGGGACCACGGAATGAACCAATTCCACCCTGAACCTCTGAACCTTAACAAAACAATTGAGGGCCTTGAGATCCAGGACCGGACAGACCCCTTCCTTCTTCGGGATTACAAACAGATTGGAGTAGAATCCCTGAAACCTTTCCGACATCGGTACAGGCACTATCACCCCACGCAGTAGCAAGTCCTGTACTGCCCCAAACAGGGCCTCCCGACGAGACAGAAGGAGATAAAACTTGGAGGGAAAAAACCTGTCTGGTGGACAAGAAAGAAACTCTATCTTGTAGCCTGACAAAACTAGTTTGCAGACCCACTGGTTGGAAAGAAGAGAAGTCCACCGGTCTGAAAACTCCCGAAAGCGACCCCTCACCCGAGAGTCTGGCAGGGGTGAACCTTCATGCGGTAGCTGATTTGTTCGCAGGCTTGTTAGGCTTGCGATACCAGGGACGCTTTTGTCCCTCAGCGGGCACCTTGTTGGACTGGGAATTCTTACTCGTAGAAACAGGCGGACGAAAAAAAACGCTTCTGAGCGGAAAAAGAGGGCCCCTACCTACGGCGTGGCTCCTTCCATAAATTATCAAAATAAGTCAGGTAGGGAAACACCTTAGCGGTGAGGACCGGCTTGTGTGACCCAAAAGGGACCGACACATCTGCAGATGCCCCAGCCGAATCCTCCATCTTGAAGGTATCCCGCACCGCCGTGATAAGTGCCCCCACTAGCGCTTTTTCATGTACTGAAACAAACGCAGAAGATTCCTCCTCACTGTCCGAAGGGTCATGGTCCGCAACCTCTGAAGCATCAGAACAGGGGCTGCCTGGCACCGCGGGGCCTGAGTCTGAATCAGAGCTTTCCCCAGAAGATGGGGGGAAGGGGGCGTTTTTTACCTGCCTTGCACCCGCACGCTACTTCCGCCCTGGAAACAATCCAGGGGCACCGCAGGTCCAGGGGAACCGGTTGCTATCACAGGGGTGTCTGGGGAAGAAGTGCCAGCATCAGATGCCATGCCTGACCCACTCTCGCCTGTCAACACCCGGAACCTAAGGCAAGAGACAAAAAAATGCCTACCCTCCTAGCTGCCACAGACTGAGGGGCCCCCCGAAGGACTCACCACCCTGACCAAGGTGTTGTGCTGTGCCATTCTCCCCTCTGCAGGCGTCCAAACCACGAGGTGTTCTGTGTAAGTTTTGCACTGTTCCTGGCTTAAACAGCCGCTCAGCGCTAGAGAACTAACAGAAAACGTCCCCCAGAGAAAATGGCTGTTGGCTGCCTCAGAGAAAAGTGCCTGAAAACACCGGGAAAATGGCCGCCGCGCTCCAAGAAAATGGCCGCGGCTCCGGGAAAATGGCCGCAGTTCCCGCGGCGACCATTCCCCCTGCATGGCGGTCAGACAAGGGGACAAAATGGCAGCAACCCCCTGCCAGGCACCCAGAGACCCCCGGAGGACCCCGGGCCAGGTAAGTGCCACACACCCCCTACACCCAGCCACGCAGTGCCCCTTGGAAGGGGAGGAGGGAAAGAGGCAGGGAGGGAGGAAAGGGAGAGAAAAACCCCCCTAATCGACCCCCCCAGGTAGTGCCCAGATGTTCTAGCCTGCCTAAACAAGTGGAGCCATACGTACCCCTCCTGCAGGGACTGCTGGACGCACTCCATGGACAGACCCATCTCCCGCATAGTTCGGAGTGGCTGTCGGCCATAGCAACACTGTGACTAGATAGCAATAGCCCAGTCCTATGTTTTCCTCGGAGCATAGAGCTCGCCGGCCGCCCGGACCAGAATGGGGCCTGTCTGCGCGTGCTCAATGGCCAGGCTGGGGAGACAACCAGGATCTATATTATCCAGCCTGTCACCCAGCCCGGCTGTTGATAGCAGATCACAGGAAGAAAAAAGCAAAAATTTTCAAAGAACCACTGGTCCCCACCGGGAGCCAGGTCTTTCTCCTAGACTAGGCAGAAAAAAACTGAGCTGCTGGGAGCAGAGTGGGGGGTTATTGCCAGTAGGACCGCCCCCTGGGCGGTGCTGTGCTTGTTTTTTTTCTATGTTCTGCCTAGTTCTCTCCTAAAGGTGGCGATATAACCCTAAGGTCAAGATTATAGTGCTGTGTCCATCAATGAACGAAAGAGAAAAAAAAAATTGAAAACTTTTTTTAAGAACTATTGATGACCAGCAGCTGACAAGAAATTCATTTAATCTTGAATTACAAATTGATATAATACTATACAAGCAGCGCTCAGTCTAAAAAGTATATGATATATACAACTATATACACATAATGGTGCTTAAACAATGAAGTCCATTTGGATGATATAAATGACAGGAAGACCCAACACCAGCTTCAGTGTGGAAATAAGCAGTCGGCACCACCGTGAACAATCTAAAACAATATAATGCTGGTGATTGGAGCGCTCTGGTTAATGCCGACACCTCTATTGTTTCTGGGTTTTGGGACACATGTCTATATCCAGCTGGAACTCTGGCTATTTAGATTGTGCTGCCATCCTACTGCCATGCCTCTGAAGATGTCAACTGTAATGAAACGCATTTTCAGGGACCCGTAAAGTATGGCGTCAGCACGCTGGGCATCATGGCCATCTTTTGGGTTTGAAACAAGCACTTTATCCTCTGATTATATGTGAGTTTATTGCCTCAATACATTTATATTTGTTTTCGAATATAGTCAGAAGTATTCACAGTAATCAGGTGATTGAGAACAGGGCCTCCTGATTCCCGATCATTAATACCAGACCTGGGGCTTTCAGTGAGAGCTGGTTTCTGTGCAGGGAGTGCGCTGTGCAGTACAAACACAGGGACGTATATATATGCGGCCTCACAGATAAAGACCCACCCCCATGAAGCTGCATATATGTGTACAGTCTGCAAGAAGTTAAGAATTCATCAGTGGTGGCTGCTGTTGCTGATCTCCTTGTGCTAATTGCCTGGTCGTTTCTGAATTTTTCACTTTCTGAATCACTGGTATGAAACAAGTATGCAACAAGTGAAGTCAGAAGTCTGCTTACTTGTTGGAGGTCAATAATTCAGAAAGCAGTGCCAGAGGGTAAACATGATAGCAAGACAGCTACAACTTTAGGGAGAAATTCACAGTCGCTGACTACATGTTTCTGTCAGCAGAGGTTTACTTTAATAGCTGTTACTTAATATCTTGGTGGACATATGTCTCATTACTGTCTATATCTATTTCAATATTTCTAAGCAACAATAATACCAAAATGAAAGTCAATGTGAAAGTCTAATAAACAGTTCACAGACATCCAAATTTGTTACAATTCACAGATTGGATTGTAAAAGATTTGCTCCTCGCTGATATCTATGGCACGCTCCTCTGAACAGGTTAAAAAGCCAGCTTTCATTTTGCCCATCTTTCGACCATGGAGGTGGATCAAATTATTGGATGGTACAGATAAGCTGTAATAAATGACATTCTTAGTAATTGGGTGTTTCCACTCTTCTTTATTTTATTTGTAATCTCTGAGAATGCATCTCCCAGAAGACTGAGCGCAGGCCACAATAGAGAGATTTTCAATTTAGATTTGTGTTGAGAGCTTTAGTTCAGCTTGGTTCCAAAAGGCTGGTAAGAATCCCTTGGTTTTATTTGTACACAGGAACGTCAGCTCAAACATATCTACCCTGCAAATGTTTAAAAGCACCACCTCTCCAGCATGACAAGCATGTCTGCTTCGTTCAGCGGTGTTTATCTGTTGCTGTATTATTCAGCATCCAGGGGCACATCTATCAAAGCAGACAAGAAATATTCCATTTCAACTATTCTCGAGTTTTGCAGCAAAAATCACCTAAAATATGAAAAATAACAGCTAAAATGTAGTGTGTAGTGGAAAAAGTAGGGGGAAGCAGCTGACTAGTCCAGTAGTAAGAGTATCGTTCTAGGGTTTGGTGCAATAATATAAATTACACAGAAATGGGGAAGCAATCAGAAACATGCCATTGGAGTTTATTACATCTATTAGACTTTGCCAGTGGCAGTTTGATTTTCTTAAAGTTAAAACTGAGAAATATGTTTGCTGTAAATTTACTGCAAATACTCTCTGTCTGGAGTTCCTCTGCATAAAACTGTAAAGCTATGAATGGGTAAATGGGCTCTGCAATACTTTAGGCAAACCTTTACGAATATTAAAGTAGATGGAAAGGGCTACACATATCCATCCATTAGATCACACCTTTCCCGTTACTATTACAGTCTCTGCATACATCTTTAGTAAACAAAATGTAAATACCTATATTTTTAGACTTTATATGTGGCCACAAGTTCTCCAGCTCAATCCTCTTCCTTCAAGACTGGTGGCCATGGACTATCTCTCAGTTGGTCAGCACTGGCATGATAACATCACTGCTGAAAAGGGATTAGAAGACATGGATTGGAAAACGAACAATATGATATCATTGTTAGTCCTCCATGAGAAATGGAGCATCCACAGCAGCACTAGCAGGATTAACAAACTACAACTCAAAACACAAGGAGAACGACAATAAACATTGCATCAACAGGATATTAAAAGCAAGGATGGGTATTTTGGAAAAAAATATTTAGGTGGAATTCCACTTTTATGTTCTGAAATGGCTTATACTACTGTATAAGAAACCCCTCCAGATGCTAGAACATTTTTATACATTTTTCAGAATTCCCCCTGTTACTCCAACCTGAAATGCTGTATTGTGCAAATACTTCCTTCTGTTCTTCAATAAAGTCAGAGCACTGGCCTGCCCTTTTCTGCTCCACCCTCTTAGTCCTTTACTATAATGGGTGGCTTCATTTAGTTAGTATTTGCATAATAGAGTGTCCCAGATATCCCAGTTCCCATGGCACACTTCAGCATTTCTAAAAGTATGTGCCAAGACATCCAAATTAATCCCTCATGCACCCATGTTTTTGTCAATGTGTTTTGCCTTAGTCTGCTTTGTGTTAATTGAAATAATTATTTTATTCTAAAAATGTTACCTTTACCTTAGCGGGAGAAAATGCAATGATAAATTGGACAGTTTAGCTTCTGTGGTGAAGGAATATGAGGATGGGAAAGCAAGTTCGTAGTTTATTTCTCTTGTAAAGTAAAAATACTTCAGGTGGTAGTTCATGCAAATGAAATAAGCACTTGCTGTCATTCATCAAATCCTTGGAGATATAATTAAAGTCCTTTTTGATAGGTCATTCTTAAGTAATGCACAGATATAGAATGCCCATTGACATTATTTTCTAATCAGTAGGGGGATTTTTGGCCTAAAGTAGTTGTTTTATTTCAGAATGATCTGGCAGCTTATCAAAAGCAATTATAACTTGCAGTGAGTTTTCTCTAAGTTTGCAAAGTTCATCTTTGAGCTTAACCTACCACCTGCAATCATTCATATGAATGTAGAATTCTGGTTTATGAAATTTTAAATTAAACTGCAGGCAAACAGCTATATACCCAGATAGCAAGGATAACTTGCCACAAATTTGTGGCTGTGTTGAATTGTAAGTCTTGTTAACTTGTTGCACATTTTCACTGGCAAGTTGTACACTTGCAGAGCACTTGAAGCACAAGTTCTAGTTGACAGTTTTCCAATTTGTAGCAAATTTGCATGATAAGTCTCTAGCAAGAGCAAGTTGCAGTGGTGAGTCTACATCAAGAGCACTGCAAATCACAGTGACCCCTGTGGTGGTATTACTATTGCACAACATAACTGAACCAGAACATGCAGCAAACTTGCAGAATGTTTGCAAAGAAAGTTGATCTGGAGTCATGCAATGCGGACTTGCTGCAACTGTGCAACAAACTTGTGAAGCCTGGCATGTCTAGCAATACCTTTAGCAAGTCATTTTTAAACTTGCAGCTCAATTGCTTGCTATCTGGGTACACTGATAAAATACATATATTTTACTTGATTTTACATGTCAAAGTTTTTCTGACTCTACTCAGCCAGTCTTGACATTTAGGCGCCCCTGCTGGACAGCACAGGTAGGCCTTGAACTTCTCTGCAGACCACACTTAAGTTAAATGATACAGCCTGATACAGGACATGTGCCAGCCTGTGATTTTTTTTTTTACAGTTAACGTGGTGTTTTTATTGAAAGAGTAATTTACATAAAGGTCATATACTTCCATGGTACAGTAGAATATTATTCGAGTTACAACAGAGAATAAATTGGGCAGCAATACAAAAAAAGGAAAAGAAAAGAAAGTATAAAGGTAAAAATTACAGAGCAGGCATCAGATAAGGGCATACTACACAACTTCTACACGACTAGAATGGTGGGCCATGTATTCCCATACCCTCCCACATAAAGCCATCATACAAGCCATGGTATAAGAAGGGGACCGCATCCATCCATATTTTAATGCTTTAGAGGGAGTCTTGTATTTTGAAATATATTATTTTGAGGGTGTATTGCAGGTGGAAGCATTTTCCAGCCAGGCATCCCATACTTTACAGTACTTGGTTGGGCATCCCCTGTGGGCATAGATTTCCTTTTTATACAGAAGAACATTGTTAATGTTGGATATCCATTCGTGAAGTGTGGGAGGAGTAAGTTGCAGCCATTTTCTGGCTATTAGTAGTCTAGCTATGAATAACGATTCTTGGAGAAATATCTTGTGATATTTATCTGAGTCAGGGTCCGGAAATACTCCTAGTAAGCATTGTTTGGGGCATAGTGAGAGTGGGGATCCCATTTCGTCGTGGATAAACTTAACTATCTGGGACCAATAATCCTGTATTACTGGACACAGCCACAGAAGATGGAAGAAGGTACTGGATGGACTATAGCAACGGGGGCAATTGGGATTTTGACTGGGTTAGTATTTGGCTATGCGATGGGGGGTCAAATAGGACCTGTGTAAAATGTACAGACCTGTGAGATGATCCGACAATTTGGTAGAGACTTTTTTGCAAGTTTCCAGGGCATCTTCCCATTCATCATCCTCCAGCTCCCCCACGTCCCCCGACCAGACGTCTTTTAATTTATATGCAATTGAAACTGCTGTGGGTCTTAGCAAAGAATTGTAGAATTCTGAGATGAGTTTGCGATGGTCAGATCCCAACATAATATGTAAGACATCTGCTCGTTCCACGTCAGGAGGAGTCCCACCGAATTGGGCATTGAGGGCATGACGGAGCTGGAGATAACGAAAGAGCATAGTGTTTGGGAGGTTGAAATTTGTTTTGAGGGGGGGCAGGGGGCGGAGCCTAGCGGAGCAGACATGCATTGTTAGAGCTCCACACCGCTGAGGAGAGAAGAGGAGGACAAAGCGGAGCCTGCAGACTCAAAAGGTATCCATTTGAACCTTTTTGCCCCTGGGAACAAACTGTGAAAGTTTGGGCAGGAAATATGGTACTGGGAGGAAACCGTGGCAGAAATAAAAATCACCTCACAAAGAGCTCACAGGCACTCACTGCAGATGAAGCAGCTCCAGTCACCTCACAAGATACAGCATCAGGGCGCTCTCACAGACAGAAAATGTCACAGCAAGACTCTCCATTTGAGTCAGATGCAGAACAAATCCTCTCACAAACTTCTCCACAAGCCTCCTCAGTATCCCCAGTAATATTATTACAATTTGAAAAGATGCTTCATAAGGCTTTAAAACAAACCTCAGACCAAATAACAAAAAGCCTAACCAAAGAAATAAGAGAGCTGGGAAACTGCACCGCAGCCCTAGAAATAAAAATGGATGAAATTGAAATTACAACCCAAGAAAATATAACAGAATTGGAACAATTAAAAAAAGAGAATTTAATACTTCAAACTAAGCTCGAAGATTACGAAAATAGAGCCAGACGTTCAAACTTGCGCATAAGGGGAATACTTGAAACTGTGACAGACCTGCAATCTACTATTACTGCTCTATTACAAGAACTAAAGCCAGATATCCCTATTGAACGTTTAGAACTGGACAGAGTACACAGAGCCCTCACAGCCAAAAAGAAAGATGGACTCCCACGTGATATAATCACAAAATTTCATTATTACAGAACGAAAGAACAAATACTAATTGCTGCAAGAGAAAAAAAGGAACTTAATTTTCATGGACACAATTATCAAATTTTTGCTGACCTATCCCAACTTACTATTACTAAAAGACGATCCATGAAACCCCAACTAATGGAACTGCAACGCCACAACATTATGTATCAATGGGGCTTCCCCTTTTCAGTCAGATTTAACTACCAAGGTACAATTTACAGAAGCAGATCAGCAGATGAACTACAACAAACCCTTTTAAAATTAAATCTGACAGAACCCACAAGCAGCAACTCTCCCACACGCAGAAGAATGGCATCATCTTCACCTTCAGGCAGCACCCAGAAAATTTCAGAACAAAATGGGAATCATCATTCTCACAAAAGAGGCCGTTATGCCACATCATCCATGGACCAAGAAGATTCAATGGACTGACATCCTAATTCCTGATATCTCTTCATTTATTATACTAAGAGATGGTTCTCTATAAAAAACCTGTATTTATAACTGAATGTAACTGCATTCTGATAGTCACACACTGTGTGGGATCATGTTACATTCCAGTTATATTTCTTATTACTTCTGATTCATATAGCCTTAGAATATATAAATGAAATAAGGAAATTCTTGTTCAGTTATATATTATCAGGTAATAATAATAGATTTATTACTTTTTAGGACAAATATGTTCAATAATCCAGAAGTAATGGAAGCTTTTTCTTTCTTTTCTTAAAACAAATATATTATTACCTAACTAGTTCCTAGAATTATGTTTTTGTTTATTCTAATCTGAAGCAATACAACCTCAATTTTATGAGTTAACATATCTAAACAGTTACATATGAATAAAATATGTAGTTGTTTACTCTAAAAGGGTTAAAATCCCAAAATAATTCAAACTATCTTCATCAATACCAAAGTTATTAACAGTACCTTTCTAACTGAATTATTTAGCCTAGGGCAAGACTAACCATATACAACCACCCTGGAATAAATAATTTCAACAAAAACTATATTCTGCACTCCAATTAATGAAACATCATTTTGATGTCTTTTGACATAGCACTTCTCTCCTGTAAGCAGAAGATCCGTGTACCCCCATTAGCCCTCCTCATTCTCCCAACCATATTATGTGGGAGTGTGACGAAGGCACTTATTTCCCTGAGAGAGATATTTATTCTCTTCCACGGGTAAATTGTGATTACTTGCAAAAAATAATTTATACAATGTATCATCTAATCTCATATGTTTTTTGTTTACTCTTTACTCCAGAATTCACTGGTTTCTTTTCTATCTATTCATCTCTTCAGTCCACACAGGTTGATCTGCGTAGTCAGCTCTGCATAACAAAAAGTAAGTCAAAACTATTTGATCTATTGCCATGGCACCACTGAATATACTTTCCCTGAATGTTCAGGGAATAAATGTCCCTCAAAAAAGGACCAAAGCCTTCCGTACTTTCCATAACAAGAAGGCTCACATAGTATGCCTCCAAGAAACACACTTCACCAAAGATTCTACTTCAAAATATATTTCTCCTTTTTATCAACAAATTTACACGGCTTCTGCCTGTACCAAGCAAAGGGGAACTCTAATTGCATTTCACCGATCCACACCATTCACCTTATCATCAGAAATTAAAGACCCAGAAGGTAGATACCTGATACTCATGGGTTATATAATGGATACAGCAATCACGGTGATTTCCTACTACGCTCCTAACAAACAACCATTCCTCTCACATATATTACAAGTGATTAATACACACAAAATAGGAACAGTGATAATGTGTGGGGATTCGAACCAGGTCCTCCTCCCATTTCTAGATAAATCACCTTTTACACCATCCAAAATAACCTCTAGATTACCTTTTTCTCAACTTCTTTCCAAATACAATCTGGTAGATTCATGGAGAGAAAGTAACCCAATGAAAAAGAAATTAACTTATTTCTCGCACCCTCATCAAACCTTCACCAGAATAGATCATATTTTTCTAACAATAGAAATGATACCAGAAATTATTGCATCAGATATAATTCCGATTCCGTGGTCTGACCATAATGCAGTATACACTACTATAGCCTCAGCCATACCAAAAGCGCATGACCCAACGTGGTACTTACCGGACATAATGCTCAAACACCCACTACATCAGATGGCCATTGAAAAAAATCTAGCAAAAAAACTAGAACTCAATTTTAATGCAGCCTACATATCATTTCAAGATAATCCATCTCAGAGTACAAAATCTCATCTGGAAAAATCTAGATTGGAATACGATCTATTTCTCACTGAGTCAGTTGATAAATCCCTCAAACGCTCCAAACACAATTTCTACATGAATACAAACAAACCAGGTACATATTTGGCTCGGGCATTAAATTCAACTAACAAATCTTTCAAACCAATACGTTTGAAATTATCAAAAAATGTTTACACTTGTAATCCAGTTAAAATAGTCCATAAATTTCACTCACATCTCGCAACTTTATACAAGACAAACAATGAATTTAATCCTACAGAGGCTGAATCCTTCTTCTCAAAAATAACCTTACCTGAGTTATCTCAGAATCAAAAAAGCAGTTTGGATGAGCCTATAACTATAGATGAAGTTGCTAACGCCATAAAAGACCTAAAACTTAACAAAAGACCAGGCCCAGATGACTACTCGGCTTTATACTATAAAACATTCTCAGAAATACTCTCTCCCATTCTCACTAAAACTTTTAACAAACTTCTAGATGGACATTCTTTTCGGCAAGAAACACTAATGGCAATTGTTTGTATGATCCCAAAACCCCTTTCTGATGATACTTCCTGTGTGAATTATCGGCCTATCTCTCTGTTAAACCTCGATATTAAATTATTAGCAAAAATAATATCAAAACGCCTCAATAGCATTATAGGAAAATTAATACATAGAGATCAAGTAGGCTTCATGCCAAATAGACAGGCAGGCGATAATATACGCAGGGCAGTGTTATTGGCACATATTGCTAAAAAACAGAAAATCCCTTTATGTTTTCTATCTCTCGATATTAAGAGGGCATTTGACACAGTATCCTGGCAATATATGCAATATTCATTACAAAAATGGGGTTTTGGACCCCACTTTTTAACATGGATCAAAGCATTATATAATAAACCCAAAGCCTATATAAAATATGCTGGATACAAATCTGAAGCCTTTAATATCGAAAGAGGTACCCGACAGGGTTGCCCATTATCTCCCTTATTATTTGCCCTTATACTCGAACCCATGGCCCAATACATCAGAACTAGGGATGAGCTTCGTGTTCGAGTCGAACCCATGTTCGACTCGAACATCGGCTGTTCGATCGTTCGCCGAATTGCGAACGTTATGGGCCGTTCGCGCTAAATTCGTGTGGCGCGTCACGGCCCATAATTCACTGCGGCATCGCAGTGCATTGCTGGCTGATGATTGGCCAAGCATGCACTATGACCCGCATGCTTGGCCAATCACAGCGCTGTCAGTAGAGAGAGCTGTAATTGGCCAAAGCCAGGGTGGCTTTGGCCAATTACGGCTCAGGGCATTTAGTACACACCCCACACTATATAAGGCCGCCTGCACGGCGGCCCTGTGTAGTGTGTGTTCCGGTGTGCTGAGAGATAGAGAGAGAGAGAGACAGTGTCATTTGATTTGAGTTAGATAGATTAGGCAGAACAGTCAGTCAGTTAGCTGCACTTACAGTGTATTGTGTATATATATGCATCCCAGGTGTTGCATATATATATATACACTGTATTCAGTTTAGCTAGATCCGTTCCTGTTATCTTCTATCTAGACTATTTACATTTAATGCAGTGCGTCCTGCTCACAGTGTTCAGCTAGATCCGTTCCTGTTATCTTCTAGACTATTTACATTTAGTGCAGTGCGTCCTGCTCACAGTGTTCAGCTAGATCCGTTCCTGCTATTTACATTTAGTGCAGTGCGTCCTGCTCACAGTGTTCAGCTAGATCCGTTCCTGTTAAATTCCTACTGACCGGCAGGCTTGTCTGGTTACAGTATATAAAGCTACCTGAAGAAAATTACAGGTGTTCTATTTGATCCTATTAGTACCACGGTCAGGCAGCTAGACTATTTACATTTAGTACAGTGTGTCCTGCTCACAGTGTTCAGCTAGATCCGTTCCTGTTAAATTCCTACTGACCGGCAGGCTTGTCTGGTTACAGTATATAAAGCTACCTGAAGAAAATTACAGGTGTTCTATTTGATCCTATTAGTACCACGGTCAGGCAGCTAGACTATTTACATTTAGTACAGTGTGTCCTGCTCACAGTGTTCAGCTAGATCCGTTCCTGTTATCTTCCTACTGACAGGCAGGCTTGTCTGGTTACAGTATATAAAGCTACCTGAAGAAAATTACAGGTGTTCTATTTGATCCTATTAGTACCACGGTCAGGCAGCTAGACTATTTACATTTAGTACAGTGTGTCCTGCTCACAGTGTTCAGCTAGATCCGTTCCTGTTATCTTCCTACTGACAGGCAGGCTTGTCTGGTTACAGTATATAAAGCTACCTGAAGAAAATTACAGGTGTTCTATTTGATCCTATTAGTACCACGGTCAGGCAGCTAGACTATTTACATTTAGTACAGTGCGTCCTGCTCACAGTGTACAGCTAGATCCGTTCCTGTTATCTTCCTACTGACAGGCAGGCTTGTCTGGTTACAGTATATAAAGCTACCTGAAGAAAATTACAGGTGTTCTATTTGATCCTATTAGTACCACGGTCAGGCAGCTAGACTATTTACATTTAGTACAGTGCGTCCTGCTCACAGTGTTCAGCTAGATCCGTTCCTGTTATCTTCCTACTGACAGGCAGGCTTGTCTGGTTACAGTATATAAAGCTACTTGAAGAAAATTACAGGTGTTCTATCCCAGCTTAGTGCAGCTACAGGCCATTAGTATGTCTGGAAGGCCAAGAAGGAGAGGCAGACAGTCACAAGCCAATAAGAGAGGGCAAGCAGGCTCTGTGTCTAGTGCTGGTCGTGGAGACGGTGCATCCTCATCAGCACGTGGCCATGGGACACGCTTGGCCTTTTTTTCGGCAGCTGGCCATGTTGAGCCGCAACATGCGGAAGACTTGGTCGAGTGGATGACCAAGCCGTCCTCATCCTCCTCATCCTCTCTCACCCATGCCCAGGGTGCTTTGTCTGGCAAAGCAGCGGCCTCTTCCCTCAGCTCAATGTCATCAGTGACTCCTTCCCTAGCTCCACCATGTCCTCATGAGGATTCCCTCGAACTGTTTGACCACAGTGTTGGGTACATGCTCCAGGAGGATGCCCAGCGTTTGGAAGGCTCTGATGACGATACTGAGCTCGATGAAGGCAGTAACATGAGCGCGGACAGAGGGGGTGCCCAAGAAGGACAGCAATCTGGCAGTCATGCTCCCCCTGCTGCAGCATACTGCCAGGTTTGCTCCAGTGATGAGGAGGGAGGGGATGATGAGGTCACTGACTCAACGTGGGTGCCTGATAGGAGAGAGGAGGAGGAGGAGGAGGAGGAGGAGGAGGAGGAGGAGGAGGAGGAGGAGGCGGCAGCACATCACCAACGAGGCAGGATGCCCTCCAGGGGCCAGCCTAAGGGCAGCACATTGACTGCATCACACCCCAAAGCTCCACATGTGCAGGGCGCTGCAGTCTCTGCGCGTTATTCAAAAAGTTCTTTGGTGTGGGCCTTTTTTGAGACGAGTGCATCAGATCGCACCGCTGCTATTTGCAACATATGTCTCAAGCGTATCTCGCGTGGCCAAAATATCTCCCGCTTGGGTACCACATGCTTGACCAGACATATGTTGACCTGCCATGCAGTTCGTTGGCAAGCGTATCTAAAAGACCCACACCAAAGAACAAAGAGGATCTCTCCTTGCTCCTCATCAGCTGAGATTTCCAACCCCACTAGACCTTCAGTCCTCTCTGAGACCTACAGTGAGAGGAATGAAGGTGTAGAATTAGGTGTGTCACAGCCAAGTACTTGTGGGCAATCTGCTTTTGGTACACCGACGTCAGATTGTACCAGGCAAATTTCCCTGCCCCAGCTGCTGCACCGCCGAAAGAAGTTTGCTCCCAGCCATCCACATGCCCAGCGGTTGAATGCTAGCTTGGCAAAATTGCTAGCACTTCAACTGCTGCCTTTTCAGTTGGTAGACTCTGCCCCCTTCCGTGAGTTTGTGGAATGTGCGGTTCCTCAGTGGCAGGTACCCAAACGCCACTTTTTCTCACGGAAGGCGATTCCGGCTCTCTACCGGCATGTGGAAGGCAATGTCCATGCCTCGCTGGACAGGGCGGTCAGCGGTAAGGTGCATATTACCGCTGACTCATGGTCCAGCAGGCATGGACAGGGACGTTACCTAAGTTTCACGGCGCATTGGGTGACTCTGCTGGCAGCTGGGAAGGATGCAGGACAAGGTGCAGTAGTGTTGGAGGTTGTTCCGCCACCACGCCTCCAAAATGCTGATTGTGACACACCTCTCTCCTCCACCCCCTCCTCTTCTTCTTCCTCCATGGCCTCTTCCTCGGAACCAGCGGTGCTCCGTAGGCGTTCAAGGGGCTACGCAAGTACGCAGGCCAAAAGATGCCATGCGGTGCTTGAGCTGGTGTGCTTGGGGGACAGGAGCCACACTGGGGCAGAGGTTCTGTCAGCTCTGCAGGGGCAGGTTCAGAGGTGGTTGACGCCACGCCAACTTAAGGCAGGAATGGTGGTTTGCGACAATGGCACCAACCTCCTCTCTGCCCTCCGACAGGGACAAATGACCCATGTGCCCTGTTTGGCTCACGTCCTTAACTTGGTGGTGCAGCGGTTCTTGGGCAGGTACCCGGGCTTACAGGATGTCCTGAGGCAGGCCAGGAAAGTCTGTGTGCATTTCCGCCGGTCATATAATGCCAGTGCTCGGCTGACGGACCTCCAAAAGGAGTTTAACCTGCCCAAGAACCGCCTAATCTGTGACATGCCCACCAGGTGGAACTCAACGTTGGCCATGCTGCAGCGGCTGCACACGCAGCAGAGGGCCATCAATGAGTACCTGTGCGACTATGGCACCAGGACAGGGTCAGGGGAGCTTGGTTTTTTTTCCCCACGCCAGTGGGCCATGATCAGGGATGCATGCACTGTCCTGTCACCATTCGAGGAGGCCACGAGGATGGTGAGCAGTGACAGTGCATGCATCAGTGACACTGTCCCCCTTGTCCACCTGTTGGAGCACACGCTGCGTGGAATAATGGACAGGGCACTTGAGGCAGAACAGAGGCAGGAAGAGGAGGACTTCCTTAGCTCTCAAGGCCCCCTTTATCCAGACAGTGTTCCTGCGTGCCCGCCGATCACACAGGAAGAGGACGAGGAGGAAGAGGAGGAGGAGGAAGATTGTGTCAGTATGGAGGTGGAGCCTGGCACTCAGCATCAGCAGCAGTCTTTAAGGGATCAGTCCCAAGAAACACATGGACTTGTACGTGGCTGGGAGGAGGTGGCTGCGGACCATGTCGTTCTTAGTGACCCAGAGGACTCCGGACCGAATGCCTCAGCAAACCTACGCTGCATGGCCTCCCTGATCCTGCAAAGCCTGCGTAAGGATCCTCGTATTCGTGGTATCAAGGAGAAGGACCAATACTGGCTGGCAACCCTCCTTGATCCACGTTACAAGGGTAAGGTTGCGGACCTTATCTTGCCATCGCAGAGGGAGCAGAGGATGAAACATCTTCGGGAGGCCTTGCAGAAAGGTCTGTGCAACGCGTTCCCAGAGACTGGGAGGTTACAAACTCCTGTTTCTGGACAACGTGTTGCTGAGGCTTCGGTCAGTCAAAGAAGGAGCGGTGGAGAAGGTGGCCGTCTGACCGATGCGTTCAGACAATTTTTTGGTCCGCAGCCCCAAGGTATGATCGGTTCCAGCAACCATCGCCAGCGTCTGTTTTACATGGTGCAGGAATACCTAGGGGCAAGATCAGACTTGGACACCTTTCCCACCGAAAATCCTCTGGGTTACTGGGTCTTGAGGATGGATCACTGGCCAGAGCTTGCACAGTATGCAATTGAGCTACTGGCCTGTCCTGCATCCAGCGTTCTTTCGGAACGCACATTCAGTGCTGCTGGAGGCGTGGTAACCGATCACAGGGTGCGTCTGTCCACCGACTCGGTCGATCGGCTGACCTTCATAAAAATGAATGAGTCTTGGATCACCACCAGCTACCAAGCACCTGATGCTGATGTAACCGAATAATTTTTTTTGAAATCTCAGATCCCTTCAAAGACTGCCTATGCTGATGCTGAGTGACTATCCCTGAGTAATTATCCTCTTCCTCCTCAATCATCACGCTGATAGCTTGTAAGAACATTTTTGGTTCTGGGCGCCACCACCAGTGCCTAAGGCACAATTTTTCAGCCCCTGTTTAACAGGGGCGTGTAATTACAATTTTTGATGTAATACTTTGCAGCAGGGCTCGTTCCTGCATTCCAACTAGAGTGTCTGTGAGGGGTTGCAGTGTTGTGGCACCAGCACCAGTGCCTAGGGCCCAATTTTTCTGCCCCTGTCTAACAGGGGCGTGTAATTACAATTTTTGATGCAATACTTTGCAGCAGGGCTCGTTCCTGCGTTCCAACTAGAGTGTCTGTGAGGGGTTGCAGTGTTGTGGCACCAGCACCAGTGCCTAAGGCCTAATTTTTCAGCTGCTGTTCAACAGGGGCATGTAATTACAATTCTTGATCTAATATTTCACAGCAGGGCCCTGTGAGGGCTTACAGTGTTGTGGCCACAGCAACACCTAAGGCCCAAATTTCTGCTGAGTATATAGGGCAGGACCCTACTTTCAAACATCTAACTTACAAACGACTCCTACTTGCAAACGGAAGGAGACAACAGGAAGTGAGATGAAATCTACCCCTAGGAAGGGAAATTCTCTCCTGTAAGAGTTAATATGGGAAAACAAGTTCTCCTTTCCACTGATGCTTTCCAATCCTTGTTCCACAAAAAAACCCAAATTTTCAAAAAACATTTTTCATTGGGACAAAAAAGTGAGGTGAAATCTTCTGAAGAGGAGGAAAGACAGCAAAACAAATGTCACAGGGGTGATAACCCTTCCCTATGTTTTCCAAAAAGCTTAGAAAAGATTTTTTGGCTGGAGCTAAACACGTTAAAAATGTTCAAAATTACAAACAGATTCTACTTAACAACAAACCTACAGTCCCTGTCTTGTTTGCACCGCCTGTATACTGCTGTTCAGAGTATATAGGGCCTGGTGGCCCCACACCTTTCCTTATTTTAATTTGGGTGCGGGGTTCCCCTTAATATCCATACAAGACCCAAAGGGACTGGTAATGGACTGGGGGGTACCCATGCCGTTTGTCTCACTGATTTTCATCCATATTGCCATGACCCGACATGACATTAAACCCGCAAGCAGTTTTAAATGAGATTTTTTCCTTTAAAAATGACATTTGGTGCAGGGACTGTTCTAAACATGGGAAACACGCGTCACTTTACAGGCATACTATAGACACCCCCCAGGTACGATATTTAAAGGAATATTTCACTTTTTTTTTTTTACTTTAAGCATCATTAAAATCACTGCTCCCGAAAAAACGGCCGTTTTTAAAAGTTTTTTTTGCATTGATACATGTCCCCTGGGGTAGGACCCGGGTCCCCAAACCCTTTTTAGGACAATACCATGCAAATTAGCCTTTAAAATGAGCACTTTTGATTTCGAACGTTCGAGTCCCATAGACGTCAATGGGGTTCTAACGTTCGTGCGAACTTTCGGTCCGTTCGCGGGTTCTGGTGCGAACCGAACCGGGGGGTGTTCGGCTCATCCCTAATCAGAACAAACCAAACTATAACTGGCATTGAAGTAGGAGGTATTACACACAAATTATGTATATTTGCAGATGACATATTACTTTTTCTATCATCACCACAGGTCTCTGGTCCTAACTTAATACCAGCTCTTGATGGATTTGCAGCCCTATCCGGCCTTATGATTAATCCTAAGAAATGCCTAGTGCTTAATATTTCACTCACAAACATGGAATTGATCCCGGCTAGGGCTGCACTCCCATTCACATGGGCAGAAAAATCAATCCCATATCTTGGAATTCATTTAACAGCATCTCATTCTGACTTATTCTCAACCAATTATACTCCTGTATTAAGACAGATCACAAATCTAATAAAACAATGGTCGCAACTTCCTTTATCCTGGATGGGGAAGATTAATGCAATCAAAATGACTATTCTACCCAAATTGCTTTATCTATTCAGAGTCCTCCCTATTCCAATTCCTTCCTATTTTTTGAGAATAGTACAAAAAAGAGCAACTTCGTTTATATGGGGCTCTTCTAAACCACGTATACCTATACACACACTACATCTTCCTAAAAATAAAGGAGGCCTGGGATACCCTAATTTTACTAACTACTACAGAGCAGCACATTTGGCCAGTCTGTCCAAATACCATGCAAAACAGGAAATCCCATTATGGGTATTTATAGAGGCTTCAGAAAATGACCCTCTATTAATATCAAATTTATTATGGCTTGATCCTAAAGACCGCTTTAAAATTCATAATCCCATAACTAAACACTTCTTATCTCTCTGGGATAAACTAAAAACCAAATATCAGTTACAATCTCCACACAATCCTCTCCTTTCTTTTATCAGAAATCCGGCCTTTTATCCGGCATGGATCTACCCAAATTCTTTTAAAGCTTGGACAACATCAGGCATTCAGACACTAAATGACTTCATAGCATCTAAATCATTCCTTTCATTCCCATCGCGTAGAGAAAAATATGATCTACCAAACTCTGAGATATTTAGATATCTCCAAATCAAAAATTTCTATACACCATTCCTAAAGGGGGATACACCATTATCCCAATTATCCATTTTTGAATCAATCTGTACAAAAGATCCATTTGCTAAAGGTACAATTTCATCACTTTATAATCAATTATATGGAGTAGCAAATCTTAATAGACCCTCTTACGTTCAGAGGTGGGAGGAGGACCTGGGACGAACTTTAGAAGACACGGACTGGTCTAACATATGGCTCACATCTAAGTCATCTTCACCCAACATCTTAGCACTGGAGACAAATTATAAAGTCCTAACTCGCTGGTACCTTGTACCCGCTAGAGTGGCAAAATATTCACCTAATACCTCAGCTCTTTGTTTTCGAGGATGCCCAGAAATAGGCACATATTTACACATATGGTGGACGTGCCCAGTAATCCAAACCTTCTGGAAGGAAGTCTTCGTGATTGCATCTAAAATATTTAAAAAAATAATACAACCAGATCCATATTTAACTTTACTTAATCTAAAACCGGAATGGTTAACACTCTCTCAATTCAAACTAATGATCTAACTAATAACGGCTGCAAAACAAACAGTGGCCAAGGCATGGAAATCTCCTACATTGGTACTAGCAGAAACAATTCACAGAATGAATAATACAATGTCCCATGCTAAGATGGTAGCCATCGATCAAAATCAAATTCCAAAATTTGAAAAACTTTGGCATCCTTGGATAAAACAACAGTTCCTGTCAAACTTCAATGACTCTGTCCTGTTGCCATGGTAACAGATTAAATGACTTACAGAGACACCCATTCTAAGGCTTCAAAGAGAACTAAAAAGAATAATAAACTGACGAGCGGGACAACCTTGTGGACCATACCTCTGCCTTTCTACCCTTTTTCTTCTTTCTCTTTCCTTTTCTCCACCTTACGATTAAAGCTCATTATCAGAATTTATTTGACCTATATACACTCTACCTGTAAACAATATGTATAGTAGGTATAAATCATTTAAATACCTACAAAAGTAACTAAGGAAATTATATATATCTTTAATTTAGGTTTACGTGAACCCAATGTTTAATATTTGAAATTTCATGATATTTACCTATATTAACCCTACTGTAAAACAATGAGCTTACTTTATAGATCCTTGTAAACTTACTTTATGTATCTTTATAACATTGTATACTCAATAAACTTCTTTTGACAAGGAAATTTGTTTTGAGTTGTTGGAATGTCTGTAGGATGTTGTCACGGTAGACATCTGACAAAAATTCTACCCCATAGTGAAGCCATAGTTCGGGATTTGGCACCTTGTGGAGTTCTCCCAGATCAGGGTTATCCCTTAGGGGCGTGTGAGAGTGCGTAGATGGTATTTTGAGTTTGTGTTTTACTACTTCCCAAACCCTACAGTAGTGGTATAACATTCCTTTCCTGTTATCTATTTTATTAGGGCCTGTAAAAAGGGTCTGGAAAGGGTGTGAGACTCCACGTCTCCGTGGAGCACAGAGCAGGGATAAACAACGGTGTTTGTCGTGTTTATCTAGTTGGAAAAAATGAGACAATTGCGCCGCCAGGTAGTATAGATTAAAATCCGGCAATAGCGCACCTTCCAATTCTGTGGGGTTTTTCAACGTTTGCCAGGACAATTTGTGACGACCCGATCCCCAAACAAATGAGTTAAGAATGGCCTCAATAGATTTAAATATCCGCAATGGTAAGTAGATCGGAGCGTGCCACAGCACATATAAAAATTTAGGGAGGAGGGCCATTTTAATTAGGTTAACCCGACCCATCACCCCTAGGGGTAGTTTGGCCCATGTCTGTGTTTTGCGCTTCAATACTGCTATTAGGGGTTCTAAATTAAGGCGGACATAGTCTTCTGGTGATCGGGTTATCACAATGCCTAGGTAGGTCATATCACTGACCCTAAGGAGTGGGGAATTAGATTGTTCTTTGGTCGGCACGCTGACATCTATAGGGAGGATTTGGGATTTATCCCAGTTAATTTTCAATCCTGAGAATCTGCCGAAATTTTGGATTATTTCCAGGGCCAACTGTAAAGATGTGCCTGAATCTGCAAAGTATAATAGCATGTCATCTGCATATAAGCTTATCTTTTCCAGCAGATTTCCACGAGCAAGTCCCACAACGCGTGGGTGTGTTCTAAGGGATGCGGCAAGAGGCTCCACCGCCAGTGCATACAGCAGGGGAGAGAGTGGACACCCCTGCCGAGTGGCCCTAGAAAGAGGAAATGGCTCAGAAACTTTTCCGTTGACCAAGATCCTGGCGCATGGACTCTGATAAAGTAGTCGGATCCATTTGATGAAGCGGGGCCCGAACCCAAATTTTGCGAGGCATTCCCACAAGTACGTCCACTCGACAGAGTCGAACGCCTTTGCGGCGTCTAATGACACCACCACCCGAGAGCCCATGGTGTCATGTTCAGCTTGGATGTTAATATGGAGCCTACGTAAATTATATGCCGTGTTTTTTGCTGGCATAAATCCGGTTTGGTCCGGATGGATTAGCGAAAGGATCACCGCATTTAAGCAACACGCCAGGATCTTGGCCAGTATCTTTACATCTAGTTGGAGAAGGGATATCGGGCGATAGGACTCCGGGAGTTCTGGATTTTTCCCAGGTTTGGGTATCAGTATGATATTTGCTTCGTGCATGGAGGGGGGGAGGGACTCAGATTTAAATATATGAGAAAATATTTCACAAAGTTTGGGAATCAACGTATCACTATATGTTTTGTAGAACTCCAAGGGTAATCCGTCGGAACCCGGTGCCTTTGATGGATTGAGCAAGAGATTGCCTTTGTTATTTCACTTTCATTAATAGGGGCCTCTAGTTGATCTATCTGAAGTTGAGTAAGATGGGGCAGCTCTATGTTGGATAACAGTAACGCCACTTCCTCTACAGAGGTGTCAGCATTAGATGAATATAAGGATGTGAAGAAAGAGCGGAACTCCCCGGCCACTTCATCGGGATCAGTCAACATCCCACCGGCCGCAGCCCGAAGTGCTACTACTGTGGGAGGTCTGTGATCCAAATGTGCTAAATATGCCAAGAGTCGACCCGCCCGCTCTCCCCATTCATAGTGCCATTGCTTATTATAAAAGATTTTCCTATCGGCTTTTTCAAAATAAAGATTATTCACTATCCTGGCTTGTAATTTTAATCGGTCTGCTGTTAATGCAGAAGGGTCATCTGTGAAGTTCTTTTCTGCCTCTACAAAGGATTGTTCTGCCTGTTTAAGAATCTGGGAGGAAGTCTTGCGGTAACGGGAGATACGCTGCGATAGGATCATTCGGGCATGGGCTTTGAAAGTGTCCCATATGATCTCAGGGGGTGCTGTGCCATTATTCGCGTGAAAGAAAAATTCCCATTCACTGGCCGCCTCCCCCAGGTCAGGGACAACCGTCAGCCAAAACGGATTTAGCTTCCAGTTGTATGTCCCGGGGGAGCATCAATTCTAAGCATGATCCAATATGGGGCATGATCGGATAGGATACGTGGGTTAAATCCTACCTTTTTAAGTAGGGGAGTGAGGATGCCAGAGATAAGAATGAGGTCAATACGTGACATGGTGTCGTGGGATGCGGAGAAGCAGGAATATGCCTTTTCCGATGGATTGCAATGTCTCCATGTGTCTATAAGGGCCAGGTCCGTTATTATCTTACTAAACCTAGTATGTGGTTGGGTACAACCATCTTGGGGTGTCATTGATATGCGGTCTAAGTCCCTATTCATTATGTTGTTGAAATCACCCAGCCACAACGCAGGAACCGTAGGGAATTGAGACATGTACATTATCCCATCGTGTATAACGCTAAGTTGAAAGGGTGGTGGTACATAGAATGCCATAATTAACATTTCTAGCCCATTCACCTTAGCATGTAAAAATAAAAACCTACCCTGCGGGTCAGATCTACGAGCAAGAAGCACAAATTGTACCGTTTTAGCCACAAGTATAGCTACGCCTCTGGAGTTAGCAGAGTATGGGGCCTGATATAGCCATCCCACCCATGGTTTCTTGAGTGCCATCTGAAGTTGCCCCGTGAGATGAGTCTCAACAAGCACCACAATGTCCGCATGTTGGGACTTGAGATATGCCAATACTGCGTTACGCTTGGGCTTGGCCCTGAGACCCCTCACATTCCAAGTCAAGCATTTAATATCCAACATGGTAGTACATTTGTATGTTTGCATGCTACATAATCAATGTCTGTGACTCTAACAACATTCCCATATGTAGGGAGATTCCCGTCCCTCCTCCCCAACCCCACTTCTAAACATATAAGGTTGGGTAGGTGGGAGTTCCTGGCTTTTTGTATGTGAGAGCCTTTGATATATTGCTTAAGTTGCAAGGATGTTATAGCGGGAAGTGGACACCACTCTCTATTACTCTTCAATATGAAACACTTAAACCAAACATTAACCCAATCAGACCAAACTGAAATTGACTGCATTAACACTCTAGCATACCCGGGTAAGCAATGCATCCATTTAAGTATATATGCAGTTTGCTGATGCCGGGCATGCCAGGGAAACTTCACTTGTGCCCTAAGGCAACTGTTGCTGAGAAAAAAAAAAAAGAAAAAACACACGGGATCTAAAAGGACACCCACGACTAAGGGAGCGATAATTCGCTGTAAGGCAGGCAAAAGCATCAGAAGCAAGTGCACCGAACTGGGGAACATCTCCATATTCCCCATTGCGAGTGTCATAACAGATAGCAGCTTGCCACTGGCAGTGAAGGTTGTGAGATATACTGATTGTGTCTCTGGTGGACTCCTAAACAGGCCCAACTGAATGGGAACTCGCACAGGTCCTGTGGGCATAAACAGTGGCAAAGTTGCCCATATGGCACAAAAGGTTAGTCCAAGCAAGATCCACAAGTTCCAGAAGACAGAAAGTCCTCGTGTTGAGGAAGTGTGGGTGCAACTGGGCCATACAAAGGGACGGTGCTGTAGCTATCGTATGTTCTTATAACAGTACCTGTAGGATGGTGAGGCCGCAAGGTTCCAGGAGTTATGCAGTTGTTGCAGATCATATTCCATCCCAAATGTAAGTCAAGCAGGGGTGTCAGGCAGGGTCACGACGCGGGGCCTCCTTGTTCTCAAGCCATGTGAAGACAGCTTCAGGCGTGTCAAAAAAGTGTGCCCTGTCCTCGCCAACAACTCGCAGCCACGCCGGAAAAAGCATTGCGTAGGAATAATGGCGGATCCGTAACTGACGTTTCGCTTCTGTAAACATGGCCCTCTTTTTCTGGACTTTCGCCGAGAAGTCTGGGAATACTTTAATTTCTGTATTTTTGAAGGGTATGTTACCCTTTATTCTGGTCAGCCGGAGTACAGCGTCCCGGTCACGAAAGTTGAGCAATTTAGCAATAAATGTCCTCGGCGGAGCACCTTGAGGGGGGGGGGTTTAGCCGCAAGCCTGTGTGCCCATTCAACCACAAAAGTAGTGGAGAACTCAGCTCTCCCTCTCCCGAATGTGTCAATCAGCAGATTCTCTAGAAATGAGGGGGGATCGGAGCCCTCTGATCCCTCAGGCAGGCCTATGAATCGCAAGTTACACCTTCTCAGGCGATTTTCCATGTTGTCCTGTTTAGCTAGCACCATGTTGAGTTGTTGCTGCAAGCGTTCAGTGTGAACTTGTAATGGCGGTACTTCATCTTCCACGCGGCTAATATGGACTTCAGTCTCTGTGACTTGTTCTCTTAATTTTTGTAGATCTTGGCGTATTAGTGATACATCCACCTTGACCTCCTCAATCTTACTAGTTAAGGTGCTCTTACAATCTGAGATTGCTTCTAGCACTCGTGCCGTGTCCTCCGCCGCCGAGTCTGCATGAGGAGAGGAGCCGGCGCCATTTTCTCCCCCAGCTTCCTTGTGCGTGTTCCTGTATTTTGCTAGCTTTGCGGCTGGATCTGTTTTTTGTTTCGGCGGCGACATGATCCCCAAGGGCTAGGAGAATCAGGGAGTCCAATCGTGGGTAGTAGCTTAGTAGTATTACCTCCAGGATCTTGTAGTACGGATAGTGGGCAAGCGGAGCTCTCGTTTCTTGCTCCCTATGCCATGCCGGTCCAGGCCACGCCCCCCGCCAGCCTGTGATTTTAATAATCAGAATACTTTAATTATCCATGATCTCTTCCTTCCAGGAAACATGTTCCATGTGATAAACTGATAGCACTGTGTCAAGCAATACAACTGAATGACCTTTCCTAGGCTAAGGTCCTATATCAAGACCTATATCAATAAAGGTTTTGGCACTTAATCTAGTTCTGTGTCAAACAGATAGGGCCCACTCACACATGTGTGTTTTTGTAAAGCATTAACATACCACAAAGGATTGTAAGAGTCCAGCTTGTATTTTTTATATATATATATATATATATATATATATATATATATATATATATATATATATATATACATAAAATAAGTGTCTGGTTAAGCTTGGACAATGTCCACAGCTCAAAAATAAATCCCTAGATATTGTGACTCCTGTTCCATTAGGACTAAGGGTGAGCTCAGGCGTGTTCGCAACCCACACGCGGGTTGCGAACACGCCTGAGCTCATTCTTAGGACAAACTGACAAAAACAATTTATTAAAGATGTCTCCTAAATGTATGTTCTATGGTTTCTATTTCACACTCCTCTACCACATTCCCATTTGCTATACGCTGACTTGTCCAATAAGCACCAGTCCCTCTTTATGCTCATATAGGAGGTGAAGGTAGGGGTGGAGAAACTGGGACAGCACACAGAGGGATTAGACATTCACAGAAGTAGAGAGGGCTGTGCTAAAGAATTGATTATATCTGGAGTAGTCTAATTTTCTAACAATTTCAAAAACACTTCGCAAGTAAATAAAAACATTGTTTATGGAAAGGAAAAAATTGCAATAAAGTATTTAAAATGTTTAGTTTTTCTGTGCTTTTACTTGCAGTTTTGTTAGGTTGGTGATACTTTCTCTTTAACCTCCCTGGCAGTATGATTATGTCTGATTTTTGAATGCTAAAGCGATACATTGTTTTGCATTGAAATTTGGCATTTTATATTGTACGCCTGTAATTCTTATGAATAACTCACTTAAATCTGTTCAAACAAGAGTCTGTAGGCATGACTCTACTAGATAAAGTTTGAAACACGAAATCATAAATTATAATATAATAAATAACTATAAATAATTATAATAAATAATATTATAATAATATGTTTTATTCAATAATATAATCAAATCAAAAACACTGAAATGTGTTCAAACAAAGGTGCAATATTACTAGTCACTGTAATACTAGACACTGCATATTGGCTTGGTAAACATCCCGGGTATGAAAAATTTTGAAACATGGGACTGCACAAAGTCAGACGTCACAATCAGGACAATGAAACCTGGTTTCCTTTTGGATTTTCTTTCCACTGTCATCTCGCTTTGAGCAACAAACCACGCACATCCTTGTAGGTGCTAACTTTTTCTCAGTTGGTGGCATGTAGTCCATGAACTGACGACCAGTCAGGCGCTCCGGTTTGACAATGCCAGCAACACGACGTCCAGTTCTTTTCACAGCCGTTGATGTTTGGTGGTTCACAAAGATCAGTTCGGCAAACTTGCAAATAAAGTCAGAATGAATCACAGGCTTGTCACTCTTTTTTTTTTTAGCAGAATGTAGGCACAAGCATTGCTCAAGAAGATGCCTGAAGATCTTCTTGTAATCCTTCTTTTGCTGTTTCCTTATTGCTGGAAAGAATGTCATTGCTTGGTCGGCTCTGTCAACGCCTCCCATGGTGTTATTGTAGTCTATCTCTACTTGTGGCTTCATGATTTCTTTTCCACCTTTTATGCGTACCATGACAGTGGAGGTATTATGGACTGTACTCATTAGGCACACATCTTTCTTGTCACGCCATCGCAGTGCCATCATTTTGCCTTTCTGCCAGGCAACCATTTCTCCAGTCTTCAGCTTCTTATTGCCAAACATTCTCTGCATGTTGTGCCGGTTAGCCCTAACGGTTCCATAGGCATCTGTTTTATTTGCAGAAAAAACTCATAAAGTTCAGGAAATGTGTAAAAGTTGTCAGTTGTTGGTCAGTGAAAGAACGGAAAATGTTGCCATTCCATAGTTGCTGTATTTTGGGTTGAATTTTTGTTCCTTTCCCAGTGTACAGGACTGAATTCCAAACGTACCAGTTGATGCTTCGCATAGCATGAAGGATTACACGCCAAATCATGCTCTCTTTGATGCAATGTATCTAGCTGAGCCTTCCCTTGTAGGCTATTAGACTTTCATCTATGCTGATGTCTCTTTCTGGCACATAGCTCAGTTGGAAATTTTTTAGAATCATTTGAGATACTTCCCAAATTTTCTTGAGTTTTGGTGCAGGATGAGTAGTTTCATCAAGTTCTTCGTTGTTTCAAAATGCAAATATTTCATTATCAGGGAAAATCTGTACTCTGACATAACCCTGCCAAAGAATAAAGTGGCAAGTAATTTGTTAGTTGTCCAATACCACATCTGCAGGGGTTTCCCAACCACTCCCTGAAGTATTATTAGGCCCAGAAATTTCCAAATGTCACCTTTGGTCACTGAGTCCCACATTCTACTTCTTGGAAACTTCTGATGCGTAGCAGCTTGTTGCTCTTAATACCGGTTTGTCTCTGTAACTAATTTTTCAATAACCTCATCAGTCAGAAATAGTTGTAAGTATGCCAAGAGGTTGTCATCTTCAACATCCACTTTCATACCAGGTGCTCCAGTAAATGGAAATCTTGGGGGAGTTGAGTGATCCGTAACACATTCAATGGAGCACCAAGTTCGCACATCACTGAGCTCAGTTGCAGAATCATCGCTGTCGTCACTTTCAATATCTGATGATGAATTTTGCCACAAATCACTATCGCTCAATTCTGCAAGTGATTCTAATTCGCTTTCGCTGTTTTCAAGCTGGTCATAAACCGCTTTTGATGTAGAGGCACGCTTTTTGGATGCCATGAATGTTCTCAAGTTTCCAGGCAGAAAGAATGGCAGAAAACAGTAAAACTGCAGGCAGGGCACTGGACAAAGCACTAGGGACAAACTGAGGTCAAATGATTTGATACAGTAATGTAATCCAATAAGATTACAATATATTGTGTATGTGTTGTGTTTTATACTTTTTGAAATTGCCGCCGGTTCCGCCCCACGTGTCGCAATGTTCGCAGAGAACGGAAGCCGGAACACACAGAGCATCGGGCGGAGGATCCGGATGGGGGACACAGTGGGAGTACATTGTGGTATCCTAGGGACAAGGTAAGTACCCTGTTCTTGGATACTGCGATGCAATCCCAAGTGTGGCTCGAGGGTTACCGCTAATGGTACTGAAGTTAACCCCGAGCCAATTTCGGGAATACCGCCAAGGAGGTTAAAGTGGTTGTAAACCCTTAGACACCACTGTTACCTACAGGTAAGCCTATAATAAGGCTTACCTGTAGGTACTGGAAATATCTCCTAAACCTGCATGATTTAGGAGATACTTACCATATACGCTTGCGCCAAAGTCATCGGAGCATGAGCACTATAGAAAGGGCATGATCGTGCCCTTTCTATAGGGTCTGTGCTGTTACCTTCAGCTCCTCCACACATGCGTGGGAGTGCTGTCACGCGACTCTGGCCAGTCACAGAGCCGAAGTCCACGGCCCCAGAAGGAAGAGGGGTTAAGATGAATGCGGTTACCATTGAGGACATTGTGGGCTTCATTTGCAGTTAAGTGCAATATAATGGGCTAGTATGGGATGCATACTAGCCCATTATGCTTTTACTTTGCAGGGGAATAAAAAGGAAGTAAAACCATCAGGGTTTACTTCCTCTTTAAGAACAATAGATATTGCTTCATCGTAGTATAAAAGTGCATTGTTGTGTATGCTGGGACAGACTTTTCTGCAAAGTTTTTATTAATATCTAACTTTATCTGATGTTCTGTAATGGAGCAGAAACCTACTCACTTTCTCCATCTCTGAAAGCAGAACCAAGTGAGGTAAAATGATTAGGAGCTCAACCCCCAATGCAATTTAGTATTAAATAACATTTCCATTAAATAGAAATATCATTTTACAGGAAAACATCTAGAAATGCTTGTGTGTAAAGTTTTACTTAGCTCTTGATGTCAGCTTTCCTGATGTTCTTTTTTTCACTGAAGTGGTCTAGATGTAAGCATAAGGGTGGCTTAATAAATGCAAGCATCGTGACAGATTTGAGAGGTGCTTATGATAATCAGTCCTGTACCGACTAACACCAGAAGAGTTATAATGTTTGCTTTCAAGTGTCAGAAGCACTTGTCTTCCTGGCCAGACTTTTCTCAGCATGATAGATATTCTTAGTGTGATCAGTTGCTGATTGTTTCCATCACTATGGAGAAGGGAACAAGCCTTTCACTAAACATGTGTTGCATCTATTGGAAGGGTATGTTTGGTACATTAGTATTTCTAAAAATTAGCATGTCTGTTTTTGAAGAATGAACTAAAGCCCCAGAAATTTCAACACCCAATTAATAGAAAGTGTATGTTGCCTTCAAAAAAAATGTTTTCAATGCGTGTGTTTATATATGTGTATTTTAAAAATCTTAGTCTCTATCATTTTTATGTTTTCTATCATTTTTATATACTTTTTTCATCTGAAGTACCTGGTTGATCCTGCCAGTCATTTCTCTTCATTGCTCTAAACTGACCACACAAAGTATGTGTGGTCTCTTTTTATCCCTTAGTGGGCCATTCAGAGGTCAACACACAGCATGCTTATATTGGGTAGTTTGTTCAGCCACCACACCCCCTCCCCCACCAATCACAGCCTGCCTCTGACATACACCGCCTCACAATCATAGCCTGCCCCTTGAACACTCCTCCTGCTCAAAAACAGCGTGTATTTTGCCTCAGATTGAACAGAATATGGAATACAGGCACATTGTGTGTCTGCACAGTGTCCTGCAACCCCACAACCCGCTATCAGGAAAAAAAGATGCATGGTCACATGACAGAACTTTTTAACCTTGTATAAAAATATATATATATATAATTTCTGAAACTAAGGAAAAGCAGGTATAGTACCTGCGTGGTCACAACTGTATTAGGAGTGTCTATAACATTAAACATTTCACACATTTGAAAAGGTAATTAGCATTTACTGAATGTAAACGTATTTCTATCACCCTCAGGAAATGCTTAAAACACCATTTTTAGTATGGTGTCTTGCAGCTTTAAAAAATAAAATATTAAGCTATTGCTGTAATATTCAATCTGTCAGCAGACATATGATTCCAGCATCCAGCACCTCTTCTTTTTCAAATAAAATGACTATCGGCATCATCCAACTCACTTCCTGAAAGCCCAGGCTGTCAATTTTTCAGCACCACAGATTTTCTTCAGAGTGTTACAAAGGCATTTTTTTATGTTTTGGATACAATAGTGAGAGAGTTAGACCCTCTGTTTTTTTTTTCTTTGTCTATGTCCCCACTGAGGAAATTCACCCCTCTATTTGTCCTGGTGACCATTCTCACTGTTCCTATTACAGCCGGTACCTAAAATTGGGAATTCTGTTCACTTTGAAGTGATGTGCTCTAAATTCTTGTTGTATCTCTAGAACAGAAAGTGAAACATAAACTCCTCAGTGGGACACACCAGGAGCGTAACTGGAGTCAGGGTGACTATTCTCTCTAGGGAAAGTGCGCCATGCAAACTGGTGAACTATAAATAAAATAAAATGTTGTACAATAATAATTATTCAATTTTAAAAAATCAATGTACGTGGCCATATCCTTTGTATCAGAGAGAAGTGTGTTCTTATCGGTGAATCTTCACTTTTAGTAACACCCTCAGTGATTGTCTCCACTTCACCCTCTGTGAACAGATTCTCACCTTCTGAAAGCGATATGCCATGAGGACAAAGCTTGTGCTGTGGCAGACACGTTCATTATTAACTTTACTAAGTGGAAAAGTACGTTTTTCAATAATAGAGAACATTTTGTAACCTAATTGAAGCTGAGAAACAAACAAGGTTTAATGAGTTAGAAGCAAGGTAATATATGACTTTTTTAGCTTGCACATCAAGTAGGTACTGCTTCTGAGAATGTAGCGACCCCTCTTAGCAAATTATATTATTGAACGTATTGAAAGAGATTTTTTTGTGGCAGCTTCAACCCCCATATCAAGATTCTGCCCCATGACAAAAATTTAACTTATTTCAGGAACTGAAATTTACATTGCCCAGACCAAGCACATTATTATTATTTTTACAATATTATTATACAGGATTTATATAACGCCAACAGTTTGTGCAGCTCTTTACAACATGAAGACAGACAGTACAGTTACAATACAATTCAATACAGGAGACATTAGAGGGCCCTGATCATTAGAGCTTACAATCTAGAAGGGATGGTCAAGTGAAACAAAAGGTAATAACTGTGGGGGATGAGCTGATGGAGAAAATGAAAACACAGTTGTTAGGTGTGGACAGGATAGACTGCTCTGAAGAGGAGGTTTTTTTTTTTAAGGAATCATCTAAAAGCTAATAGAGTAGGAGATAATCGGACAGATTGGGGGTAAGGAGTTCCATAGGATGGAAGAGGCTCTAGAAAAGTCCTGGAGGCGAGCATGGGAGGAGGTGATGTGGGAGCTAGAGAGTAGGAGGTCTTGGGAGGAACGAAGAGAAAGATTAGGTTGGCATTTTGAGACTAGGTTAGTAATGTAGCTGGGGGCTGAGTTGTGGATGGCTTTGTAAGTTGTTGTTAGTATTTTAAATTTAATTTGTTGGGTGAGTGGAAGCCAATGGAGGGATTGGCAGAGAGGTGTAGCAGACACCGAGTGATTGGTAAGGTGGATGAGGCTGATCTTCAGCTGCTCAGCCAGTGAAATCACAGGCATGTACTGTACTTGGCAGACCATGGAGAATAATTACTGTCTATCTCTGTAGCTCAGAACATTCACAGACCTTATAATGTATGAAATTCATGGGTTAAAGGTTAACATATCCTCTAGTTTATTATTTTATATTAATTATTCTTGAGCTTTGCCATTCAATAATATATAGCAAATGTTAAACCATTTTGATGAGCATAGGTCTGTTTCATTACTTTTTGGTCTTTATGCCTTTTTTCCTTCGTATCGCTTTCACCATTGCTAAATAAACACGTTGGGGTTAATTTACAAAAGAAGCAGAGCATAATCACTTTGCAAAGTAAATCTTAACCTTTCAAACTGAATTTCCACCTAAGTTAGTGAATGAAGTGAAGCTGTGCTGACTTCAATAATCTTTTTTTTTTTTGGCACACAATTGGGTATTCTTTGCAAAATAAATTTTTTACTTAGTTTCACTTTGCAAAGGTAACTTGCTTTGCTAATTTAACTGCAAATAAATAGGATGGGTAGACCTATATACTGTATGTTAGATCTATCTGTATTTAAAAAATGTATTTTTGTGAAAAGTTTTCAAGAAACAGTTCAGCAACATTTTTTTATATTTTCCTATCGTGAACACTTAACTCAACAGTTCCAAGACAGTATAAGCAATATTTTAAGACCTTGTATACCCATGATGGATCAGCAATTTTGTAGACAAAAGCTAGGCTGAAGTTCTCTGTCTCTGTAATGATGCCATAATATTGTAAACTATTCTTACTGACCACTATGCCTTGTGACAATAAATTCAATACATTGATGAGAGATTGTGATTTTCATCATCTCTAGGTATAACTGTTGATGCACGTGGGTTTATTTATTTTGTGGATGGTACCATGATCCGGAAGATTGATGATAGAGGCATCATTTCAACAGTTATAGGACTTAATGGTTTAACCTCGACTCAGCCATTAAGCTGTGACTCGGGAATGGACATCAGTCGGGTAAGAAGTGTAATCTTCTGTTATACAATTGTAGTATTTGTATGTAATGTGACTGTTGGCTGCTGAGAAGGTATTGCACAGTCAGACGACTCAAATTGGATGTTTTATTCTTTGTCATATGTTTATTAAACCACCTTGTACTGTCTCTAAGGGACTCTGATGATTGGATTTTTGCACTTGAGTTCACTGCTCTGCATACCTATCGTAGGCATTAGTAGGAGGTCCAACTCTTGCTTTTGGATGTTTACATTTAAATTATGGGAATACAACATGAAGAGTAAGAACCAAGATGGGCAGACACCCCCAAACCTCATAAGCGAGTAAAATAGAACCAGAAGCTGTGACAAGAAAAATAAGCATCCAATAGAGGAAAAAGCCTGAAACAGAAATATTGCTTTTGGGTGGACTGACCAATTGATCAACTATATTTACTTTAATGGTTAACAGTGAAAATGTTTTAACTTTACAGTAATAGATTGGGATTAAATCCATTAAGCAATCAGCGCAATTAATAACTAATGAATAAAGGCTATACAAAGTGAAAAAACGTAATAAATAAAATTCATACAAAAATTAATAAGCAAAATTCTTACAAAAAATGTGTTGTTGTTAGCTGTGACACTTAATGGTGACTCCACTCCACCATCAAACAATATATTAAATACAGAAAGTGCAGTGCAACACCTTTCTATAAAATTAATGTGCCTTCCAAAAGTGCACTTATAGAAACCTTTCTGAAACATAAATATATTTATAAGTCCATAATAACATTTACTGATTAATAATGTCCATCAAATATTAAGATCCATTAAACACCACAATGTCTCTCTCAATACTTCAAACTCCTTTGCTCTCCCATTACCAGGTGCAATGCAAGCTTACCTTCCAGGGATAGATAGCAATAATCATCACTGCTACGTGTCCTCCAGAACCCACTCCTCAATTACTCCGGCCAGTACAGAGACGCTGCCTCCTTACTTTTTCTCCCAGGCTCCCATTTAGATGCAGGGTCATATAAAGACAAAAACCAAGGACATTGTGTACTCTGCAATGTACCTTTATTTGCCCCAAAAACAGTGATAGCACTCACTAGATTGATAAATCAGTCACAGCATACAATGTACAACTGGTCCACCACTGACTCACCACCTCGGCCAGCGAACGGCGTGATGTCACAGGCTCGACTCCCTTTACGCGTTATGCCCTGTGATTGTTCCTTCTTCAGTAGGCCCAGTAGGTGTGTTATCTATCCCTAGAAGGTGAGCTTGCATTGCCCCTGGTTATGGGAGAGCACAGAAGTTTGAAGTATTGAAGGAGACACTGTGCTGTTTATTGAATCTTAATATTTGATGGACATCAATAATCACTATATGTTATTGTGTATGGACTTATGAATATATTTACCTTTCAGGTTTCTATAAGTGCACTTTTGGAAGGTACATTATTTTATAGAGAGGTGTTGTGCTGCACTTTCTGTATTTAATTGGGATTGACAACAGTAGATGTCCTCTCATGTTTGTGGATATATCTGATGCCATTTTGAGAGTAAAAATAGACTTAGATGTAGAATGTATTTATATACTTATGTTTATTTAGTTGTAGGGAAAATACCTCCTCTGCATTAATCAGAGACTGCTTGCTAACTACTGCACTGGCATATCATATTATTTTGTTTTCTGTCCTAAGACTGATTTTTTTGTGTTAATAGTGCCTACCAGAGGATAGACAACTACATTATCTGTTAAAAAAACTAAAACCTTATGATGCGTGAGAGTGTACATCAATTACTCTTGCTTTTTTCTTGCACCTGCAGTAAGGCAGAAACAGTGTGATTTACTTGTTGTATCTCAGCTAGCTACCTTTGTCACTGTAGGGAGCAGTCCTATGTCTATTAAAACCAGTGAAGAAAGATATTATAAGCTAGTCTCTTTTATCTTTAGAATGTAGAATGTTCCCTGTAGCAGCCAATTAGATTCAAGCTTCTATTGTGGAATAGTTTCTTTCTAGTGCATGCTGTGACCTGATTGGTGGCTGTGGGACAAAAAAAAATATTTTTTTTTTTACATTTGACAAAAGATGAGTTAAGTCCATAGTTTCACTGTAGTATAATTTGAAAGGTAAGTCATGTGGTACTTAGGCACAATTTCACACCTACCTTAGGTTTTGTTTTTAAACAACATTAAGGTGAAAATAGAAAATTAAGCCTAAAAGTAAATAGGAAAAAGTTTGGCTGTAGTGCGCTAGATCATTCCACTGTTTTTTGTAATAAATCTGGTTATCAGGGATCCCCTTTTTCTTACTTGTGCAAAGTTCCTAAAAGTAACGTTCTTCCCTTTTTTAAATTACATTCCACTTGTCCCCTGGCTTGATTCTCAACTAGATGATTATGAGGGTTCACAAGGAATAAATATGTGAATGAATGAGCTTGTCAAGCCCAGATAAACTATAGCACTCAGGAGTGTTCTGATAAACCAAGCATAACATAGATGGTAATTGTAAAGAATCTACCAAATGGATGAATCATACAAAATGGGTAGGAAATTGAAAGTACCAAATCGGATATAAGGGATGACCATTTTGGAAAATAATTAGTAAATGACAATATAAATGATATGTGCCAACAGTATTGAAAGGTTTGTGTAGAATAGCCCAGAGTGCTAAACATAGCTAAAACTAGGAACTGCAGCTAGAAGACCCAAGAGGGTGCTCTGGAAGAAAACAAAAGAAACAACAGCAGGGCAGCACAGTGGCTAAGTGGTTAGTACTTCTGCCCAGCAGCACTAGGGTCGTTGGTCGACACTATCTGCCTGGAATTTGCATGTCCTCCCTGTGCTTCCTGTGTTTCTTCTGGTTACTCTAGTTTCCTTCCACACTCCAATGACATGCTGGTACGTTAATTGGATTCTATCTAAATTGGCCCTAGTATGTGTATATATGAGGGCAGGGACTGAAGCACTGTGTAAATTGAAAGTGCTATATAAGTACCTATAATAAATAAAATAATAAACCCTATAGTGTAGGGTTAAAGATCTAAATAAATTACAATTTATTGAAAAATAGAAATGCACTCACAAAAGTATGTATGTATAGATGGAGGAAGCCGCTGCAAATGATGCAGTCGGTCTTTAACCCAGAACTGGAATCCCTTATGTCATTGTAGGCACAGGACGTGTTTCAAAGCCTGTTGGCTTCTTCATCACCCCCCTCCATCTTCAGCATGCTTCATTTCCAGCCGGAGGCCAAGGCTGGTGGTTCTCTGGCTGCCCCTCAGACATTTCTGGCTCCCAAGTCACCCTTTCAGTTCATTTCGATTTATAAATAAATTGTCATTTATTTTATTTTTTAATATACTATGGGGTTGCATTGTTGTTCTTTTATTTTCTTCAGTGGTTGGAGAATGAAGATTCAGCCCTTTTCTGCAGCATTCTGGTATATCCACCTCACCAGGGGCAGACTGACCATTCGGGCACTTGGACACTGCCCGAGGACCCAGGGCCATTAGGGGGCCCCATGAGGGGCTCCTGGGAGGATGGGGAGGGATGGATGGAGTAAGCGGGCCAGTCCTGTGAGGAGAGAGAGAGACCAAGAGAGCCCAGGGAGGAAGAGGACACTTCCCGAACTGGTCAGAGAACTCAGCTCAGGGCTCAACATTGGTTCATCAGCACCACCGGCAAGCAGGCAACATGTGTGACTTGTTTTACTCATGTCCCTTGTGTCAGTGGGAACAGCGATGCAGAAGCCTCTCTTACAATATTATCTACATAGCCCTGCCTCCCAGCAGGAGGTATGGCTGCTGTTTCACCCAAATACAGTTGGATGCCAATTCGTCTCCTGCCCTGTCACACAGCTCTGCACCCGGCCTCCTCCTGAAGTCCAGGCTGTGTGGGAAGTACAATGTGCGGCTTGGAGAATGAAATGTCTGCTGAAGCAAGGTTGGTAAGAGCCAGTGACTTCTCTTATCACAGTTGAACAACAAACCCTGTTTACTATCAGTGGTGAACATGTGTGCAGAGGGGGTACAGCAATGCAACATGCATGCAGTGATGGACTATGTGTACAGGGAAGTACAGTGATGGAACATGGGGGTTAGAGAACCCTTTGTGTGTGTGTGTGGGGGGGGGGCACTGTACTTCATATAATGGAAGGACCCTGTGTGTCCTGAGTGGGGACAGTGTACTCATAATGGGGGACCCTCTGTCATGCCATGTGGATCAGGGGGACTACATTCCTTATATTGAGAGACCCCTGTGTGTCCTGAGGATGGGGGGCACTGTAGTTATAATGGTGACCACCTGTGTAACCTTGGAATGGGGATCTCAGTACATCTTATAATGGGGACTCACTGTATGACCTGGGGATGGAGGCTTTGTACACCTTGTAATGAGGGGCACACTTTGTGACCTGAGAATTAGGACTTATTGTGCTTTATAATTGTCTCTCCTGCAAACAGTGATAGCTGCTGGCTGTTACATAGCTACCTGCTTGCTGTTCAGATCTGGATCATCAACGTCCTTTGTGGCTCTGAAATGTTATGAGATGAAATGGAAAGAACTGTAAGGGAATTCAGTGCTGAAAGTATGCAAAACTGTGAAATAGGTTGTGCTTATTTGTTAAAGAAGCTTAAAGGATAAGTCCACCTTTTAGAAAAAAAATAGTAAATGCACATTTTTTTGCAGGTAGAAAAAGTTACATTTATTATTATTTTATTATTTTTGGAGCCTGTAAAGCATTGCACCAGTGATCAGCAAATCGCCATGCAGGTCTCTTCCAGATCTGTCAGCGTATCTGTGTGCCTGTACATCGCGTACAGGCAAGCAGATAGAATCTGACAGGAAGAATCAATGAACTACCACAACGCAGTGGTAGTTCATTGAGAACTACAAGCCGACAGCTACAAAGGTGTTGGGGCTTGTAGTTTATTCACACACAGAGCTGTGTGAAGAATGATGCGGCTGTGTGGGCAGAGCCTCGCATGGACTGATTTCAAAAAGTGACAGCATGTACTGCAGGGGTAGGTAACCTTGGCCCTCCAGCTGTGTTGAAACTACAAATCCCATCATGCCTCTGCCTCTGGAGTCATACCTGTGATTGTGAGGGTCTTGCAATGTTTCATGGAACTTGTAGTTTCAAAACAGCTGGAGGGTGGAGGTTGCCTACCCCTGTTGTATGGGGAACTTCTCCCCGTAATGCTGTCACAGGGAAGGGGGATCGCACATCGGCTGAAGCATTGGGAACATGTTACATATTCCACCCTAAGCATGGATAAAACACGTTTCCAAAGGTGAACTTATTTTTTAATGATAAGGATTATTTATAATAGAATGATAATCAAGGAAGACACCTAGAAGTTTTTTGAATTTGTCAATACTCCCAGCTAATGATAATATCTAGGGAAGGGAGTTCCATATTGTTGCTGCTTTATGGTTATAAAGAACCCAAGCACAGAAAACTTTGCAGAGCTCTCACATTTTTGCAGGGGGCAAGCAATTGTCTCAGAACTCAAGCAGTTTTTTTCAGTACCTTCACTATCACAATGCCCTCACAGTATCAAAATGCCCCAGACTGTATCACAATTTCCCTCACAATATCACAGTGTTCCTGCAGTATCACAGTGCTTTCAAAGTATTACAATAACCCACAGTATCAGCAGTACCACAGTACCCTCACAGTCTTACAGTCTCTCTGCAGTACCACAATGCCCCTGCAGTGTCACAGACCCCCAGCAGTATCACAGTTTACCTGCAGTATCGGAAAACCCCAGCATTTTCACATTGCTCCAGCAACACTACAGTGACCCCACAGTATCACAGTGCCCTGCAGGATCACCCCCACAGTACCACTGTGTGTTAGCAGTATATCTTCACAGTATCTCAGTGCCCCTCAGTATTAAAGTACCCCAGCATATCACAGTATTCCCCCAGTATCACAGTTCCCCAGCAGTATCACTGAACTCCTGCAGTAACACAGTACCCTGAGGTATCACAGTATCCTAGCAGTATTACATAACCCAAGTAGTATCACAGTCAGTATCCCTGAGGTATCACCATGTCCCAGCAGTATTATAGTACCGATGTATCACAGTACTCCCAGAATATCACAGAACCCCCACAGTATCACAGTCTCTCCTTAGTATCCCAGTATTACTATATACCTTCAGTATTATATTTCCCCCCCATAGTTTCACAGTGCCTCTGCAGTATTACAGTGTTCCAGCAGTATTAAAGTGTTCCTTCAGTACTGCAATACCCCCCACAGTTTCACAGTGCCCCCGCAGTAACACAGTACCACGCTCTATCACAGTACATCCTCTGTATAAGAGTGTCTCTGTAGTATGACAATGCTACCACATTATTGCAGTTCTCACCTCAGCACTAGGGATGGGCTGACTGTTCGAGTCGAACATGAGTTAGACTCGAACATCAGCTGTTCGATCGCTCAACGAAGATCGGGCCATTCGCGCCAAATTTGAGCTGCGCGTCACGGCCCATAATGCACTGCGTCATCGCAGTGCTTTGCTGGCTGATGATTGGCCAAGCATGCACTATGAACCGCATGCTTTGGCCAATCACAGCTCCGTAAGCAAACAGAGCCATATTTGGCCAAAGGCAGGGTGCCTTTGGCCAATTATGGCTCAGGGGGTTAAGTACACGCCCCACACTATATAAGGCCACCTGCACGTCGGCCCTGTGTAGTGTATTGCTGGCGTTATAGAGAGATAGATAGAGAGAATGTGTCATTTCATTAACTTTGAGCAGGCAGTTTATTCAGTTAGCTAGATCTCACCATATTGACAGAAAAACACAGAATTGTTGACATTTTTGCAGATTTATTAAAAAAGAAAAACTGGAATATCACATGGTCCTAAGTATTCAGACCCTTTGCTCAGTATTTAGTAGAAGCACCCTTTTGATCTAATACAGCCATGAGTCTTTTTGGGAAAGATGCAACAAGTTTTTAACACCTTCATTTGGGGATCCTCTGCCATTCCTCCTTGCAGATCCTCTCCAGTTCTGTCAGGTTGGATGGTAAACGTTGGTGGACAGCCATTTTTAGGTGTCTCCAGAGATGCTCAATTGGGTTTATGTCTAGGCTCTGTCTGGGCCATTCAAGAACAGTCATGGAGTTGTTGTGAAGCCACTCCTTCGTTATTTTAGCTGTGTGATTAGGGTCATTGTCTTGTTGGAAGGTAAACTTTTGGCCCAGTCTGAGGTCCTGAGAAGGTTTTCGTCCAGGATATCCCTGTACTTGGCCATATTCATCTTTTCCTCGATTGCAACCAGTCGTCCTGTCCCTGCAGCTGAAAAACACCCCCACAGCATGATGCTGCCACCACCATGCTTCACTGTATTGGACAGGTGATGAGCAGTGCCTGGTTTTCTCCACACATACCACTTAGAATTAAGGCCAAAAAATTCTATCTTGGTCTCATTAGACCAAAGAATCTTATTTCTCACCATCTTGGAGTCCTTCGGGTGTTTTTTAGCAAACTCAATGCGGGCTTTCACATGTCTTGCACTGAGGAGAGGCCTCCGTCGGGCCACTCTGCCATAAAGCCCAGACTGGTGGAGGTCTGCAGTGATGGTTGACTTTCTACAACTTTCTCCCATCTCCCGACTGCATCTCTGGAGCTCAGCCACAGTGATCTTTGGATTCTGCTTTACCTCTCTCACCAAGGCTCTTCTCCCCCGATAGCTCAGTTTGGCCGGACGGCCAGCTCTAGGAAGGGTGCTGGTCGTCCCAAACGTCTTCCATTTAAGGATTATGGAGGCCACTGTGCTCTTAGGAACCTTAAATGCAGCAGAAATTTTTTTGTAACCTTGGCCAGATCTGTGCCTTGCCACCATTCTGTCTCTGAGCTCTTCAGGCAGTTCCTTTGACCCCATGATTCTCATTTGCTCTGACATGCACTGTGAGCTGTAAGGTCTTATATAGACAGGTGTGTGGCTTTCCTAATCAAGTCCAATCAGTATAATCAAACACAGCTGGACTCAAATGAAGGTGTAAAACCATCTCAAGGATGATCAGAAGAAATGGACAGCACCTGAGTTAAATATGAGTGTCACAGCAAAGGGTCTGAATACTTAGGACCATGTGATATTTCAGTTTTTCTTTTTTAATAAATCTGCAAAAATGTCAACAATTCTGTGTTTCTCTGTCAATATGGGGTGCTGTGTGTACATTAATGAGGAAAAAAAATGAACTTAAATGATTTTAGCAAATGGCTGCAATATAAGTGAAGTGAAAAATGTAGGGGGGTCTGAATACTTTTCGTCCCCACTGTGTATACAGGCTTGTGTGTGTATATATATATATATATATATATATATATATATATATATGTATAGTCTAGCCAAGCCTATACCTGACTGTAGGCCATTCCTGGTGTACTGTTTTTAGTAAACTTCAGGAGTTGTTTTGCTATTCTAATTGTACAATATGTCTGGAAGGCCACCAAGGAGAGGCAGACGCTCACAGGCCATTAAAAGAGGGCAAGCAGACTCTGTGTCTACAGCCAACAGTGCTAGTTGTGGACACAGTGCATCCTCAGCACGTGGCCGTGGGGCCACGCTTTTCCTTTTTTTCGGCAGCTGGCCGTGTTGAGCCATAACATGCAGAAGAGTTGGTAGAGTGGATGACCAAGCCATCCTCATCCTCCTCATCCTCTGTTACCCAGGCTCAGGGTACTTTGTCTGCCAATGCAGCTGCCAAAGCGGCCTCTTCCATCTGCTCAATGTCATCAGTCACTCCTTCCCTAGCCCCATCATCATGCCCTGAGGAGTCCCCCAAACTGTTCGACCACAGTGTAGGGTACATGTTGCACGAGGATGCGCAGCGTTTTGAAGGCTCTGATGATGGTACCCAGGTTGAGGATGAAGACAGTAACATGAGCCCAGAGAGAGGGGGTGCCCAAGAAGGACAAGAAACTGGCAGTCATGTTCCCCCAGCTGCAGCATACTGCCAGGTTTGCTCCAGTGGCGAGGAGGGAGGGGATAATGAGGTCACTGACTCTACGTGGGTGCCAGATAGAAGAGAGGAGGAGGAGGCACATCTCCAATGAGGCAGGATGCCCTCCAGGGGCCAGCTTAAGGGCAGGCAACCGACTGCTTCACACCACAGAGCAACGCATGTGCAGGGCGCTACTGACTCCATGCGTTTTTCCAAAAGTTCTTTGGTGTGGGCCTTTTTTGAGATGTGTGCAGCAGATCGCACCGTTGCTGTTTGCAACATATGTCTGAAGCGTATCAAGCGTGGCCAAAACAGCAGCTGCTTGGGCACCACATGCTTGACCAGACATATGTCGAGCTCCCATGCAGTCCATTGGCAACAGTACTTAAAAGACCCACACCAAAGAACAAAGCAGACCTCTCCTTGCTTCTCATTAGTTGGGATCTCCAACCCCACTATAACTTCAGTCCTCTCAGAGACCTGCACTGAGGGGAATGAAGGTGTAGAATTAGGTGTCCCAAGCACTTGCGGGCAATCTGCTAGCGGTACACCAACATCCGATTGTAGCAGGCAAATTTCCCTACCCCAGTTGCTAAACCGTAGAAAGAAATGTGGTCTCAGCCAACCACATGCTCAGCGGCTGAATGCTAGTTTGGCTAAATTGCTAGCACTCCAACTGCTGTCTTTTCAGCTGGTAGACTCTGCCCCCTTTCGAGAATTTGTGGAATGTGCGGTACCTCAGTGGCAGGTTCCCAAATGCCAATTTTTTTCTCGGAAGGCCATTCCGGCTCTCTACCAACATGTGGAAGGCAATGTCTTGGCCTCGTTGGACAGGGTGGTCAGCTGTAGAGTGCATATTACTGCTGACTCATGGTCCAGCAGGCATGGACAGGGACGTTACCTTTCTTTCACAGCGCACTGGGCAACCCTGCTGGCAGCTGGGAAGGATGCAGGACAGGGTGCAGTATTGTTGGAGCTGGTTCCACCACCATACCTCCAAAATGCTGGTAGTGGTGATTCTGCCACACCTCTCTCCTCCACCCCCTCCTCTTCTTGTTCCTCTATGGCCTCTTCCTGTGCAGATTTTTCCTCAGAACCAGCGGTGCTCTGTAGGCGTTCTAGGGGCTACGCAAGCACTCAGGCAAAAAGATGCCATGCGGTGCTTGAGTTGGTCTGCTTAGGGGACAGGGGCCATACTGGGGCAGAGATTCTGGCAGCTCTGCGGGGGCAGGCTCAGGCTCAGAGGTGGTTGATGCCATGCCAGCTTCAGCCAGGAATGGTTGTTTGCGACAATGGCACCGACCTCCTCTCCGCCCCTTTGACAGGGACACTTCACCCATGTTCCCTGTTTGGCTCAAGTCCTTAATTTGTTGGTGCAGCGGTTCTTGTGCAGGTACCCAGGCTTACAGGATCTCCTGAGGTAGGCCAGGAAAGTCTGTGGGCATTTCCGCCGGTCATATAATGGCAGTGCTTGGCTTGCTGACCTCCAAAAGGAATGCAACCTGCCCAAGAACCGCCTCATCTGTGACATGTCCACCAGGTGGAACTCAACGTTGGCAATGCTGCAGTGGCTGCACATGCAGCAGAGGGCCATCAATGAGTACCTGTGTGAGTATGGCACCAGGACAGGGTCAGGGGAGCTTGGCTTTTTTTTCGCCATGCCAGTGGCTCATGATCAAGGATGCATGCACTGTCCTGTCACCATTTGAGAAGGCCACGAGGATGGTGAGCAGTGACAGTGCATGCATCAGTGATACTGTCCCTCTTGTCTACCTGTTGGAGCACACGCTGCGTGGAATAATGGACAGGGCACTTGAGGCAGAACAGAGGGAGGAAGAGGAGGACTTCCTTACCTCTCAAGGCTCCCTTTATCCACAGTATTCTTGCAGGCCCACCTATCACACAGGAAGAGGAGGAGGATTGTGTCAGCATGGAGGTGGAGACTGGCACTCAGCATCAGCAGCAGTCTTCAAGGGATCGTTTTCAGGCCCCAGAAACCCATGGACTTGTACGTGGCTGGCAGGAGGTGGCTGCAGATCAGGTCGTCCTTAGTGACCCAGAGGACTCTGGGCCGAATGCCTCAGCAAACCTACGCTGCATGGCCTCCCTGATCTTGCAAAGCCTGCGAAAGGACCCTCAGATTTGTGGTATCAAGGAGAGGGATCAGTACTGGCTGGCAACCCTTCTTGATCCACATTACAAGGGTAAGGTGGCGGAACTTATCCAGCCATCGCAGAGGGAGCAGAGGATGAAACATCTTCGGGAGGCCTTGCAGAAAGGTTTGTGCAATGCATTTCCAAAGCCTGGGAGGTTACAATTTCCTGGTCCTCCTGGACAACATGTTGCTGAGGCTTCGGTCAGTCACAGAAGGAGCGGTGGAGAAGGTGGCCGTCTGACCGATGCGTTCAGACAATTTTTTAGTCCGCAGCCCCAAGGTCTGATCGGTTCCAGCAACCATCGCCAGCGTCTGTTGTACATGGTGCAGGAATACCTAGGGGCAAGATCAGACTTGGAGACCTTTCCAACCGAAAATCCACTGAGTTACTGGGTCTTGAGGATGGATCACTGGCCAGAGCTTGCACAGTATGCAATTGAGCTACTGGCCTGTCCTGCATCCAGCGTTCTTTCGGAACGCACATTCAGTGCCGCTGGAGGCTTTGTAACCCATCACAGAGTGCGCCTGTCCACTGACTCAGTTGATCGGCTCACCTTCATAAAAATGAATCAGTCTTGGATCACCAGCTACCAAGCACCTGATGCTGATGTAACTGAATAATTTTTTTATGAATATGAGATCCCTTGAAAACTGCCAATGCTGATGCTGAGTGACTATCCTGTTATGCTGAGTGACTATCCTATTCCTCCTCAATGTTCATGTTGATAGCTTCTAAGAACATTTTTGGTTGGTTGTTTAATAGGGGCGTGTAATTACAATTTTTGCTGTAATATTTTGCAGCTGGGCTCATTCCTGCACTCAACAAGAGTATCTGTGAGGGGTTGCGGTGTTGTGGCACCACTACCACTGCCTAAGGCCCAATTTTTCTGCCCCTGTTTAACAGGAGCGTGTAATTACAATTTTTGCTGTAACATTTTGCCGCAGGGCTCATTCCTGCGCTCAACAAGAGTATCTGTGAGGGATTGCAGTGTTGTGGCACCACCACCACTGCCTAAGACCCAATTTTTCTGCCCCTGTTTAACAGGGGCGTGTAATTACAATTTTTGATCTACTATTTCATAGCAGGGCCCGTTCCTGTGCCCACCAAGAGTATTTGTGAGGGCTTACAGTGTTGTGGCACCACCACACCACCACCAAAGGCCCAATTTTTCTGCCCCTGTTCAACAGGGGCATGTAATTACAATTCTTGATTCTTGAATTCTTGAATTCTTGATATAATATTTCACAGCAGGGCCCGTTCCTGCTCTCAACAAGAGTATCTGTGAGGGGTTGCAGTGTTGTGGCACCACTGCCTATGGCCCAATTTTTCTTCCTCTGTTTAAGAGGGGCATGTAATTACAATTTTTGATCTAATATTTCACAGCAACGCCTGTTTCTGCGCTCAACAAAAGTATCTGTGAGGCTGTACAGTGTTGTGCCATCACCATCACCACCGCCTAAGGCCCTATTTTTCTGCCCGTTTTAACAGGGGCATGTAATTACAATTCTTGATATAATATTTCACAGCAGGGCTCGTTCCAGTGCCCAGCAAGAGTACTGAGGGCTTAGAGTGTTCTGGTACCACCAACACCTAAGGCCCAATTTTCCACAGAGTGTATAGGGCAGGCCGTATAGTATATACAGGCGGTTCCCTATTTCCAAAAATCCGACTTACAAACGACTCCTACTTACAAACGGAGACAATAGGAAGTGAGAGGAAATCTACCCCTAGGAAGGGAAATTCTCTCCTGTAAGAGTTAATATGGGAAAAAGGTGTCTCCTCCACTGATTTATCACCAATCCTTGTTTCCCTTAAAAATCCCAGATTTTCAAAATCCAATTGTCATTGGGACAAAAAGTGAGGTGAAATCTTCTGAACTGGGGCACAGACAGCAAAACAAATGTTAGAGGGGTGATAACCCTTCCCCATGTTTTCCAAAAAGCTTTAAAATAGATTTTTTGGCCGGAGCTACACTTACAAAATGTACCTGTTCCAAACAGAATCTACATAAGAACAAACCTACAGTCCCTGTCTTGTTTGGACCGCCTGTACACTGCTGTTCAAAGTATATAGGGCCTGGGGGCCCCACGCCTTTTCTTTTTTTAATTTGGGTGCTGGGTTCCCCTTAATATCCATACAAGACCAAAAGGGCCTGGTAATGGGCTGGGGGGTTACTCATGCCGTTTTTTTTCAGTCATTTTCATCCATATTGCCGGGACCCGTCATTACATTACAGCCACAAGCAGTTTTAAATGACTTGTATTCCTTTAGAAATGTCATTTTGTGCAGGGACTGTTCTAAACACGGGAAACACGTGCCACTTTGCAGGCATACTATAGACTCCCCCCAGGTACGATATTTAAAGGAATATTTCACTTTTATTTTTTCACTTTAAGCATCATTAAAATCACTGCTCCCGAAAAAAATTCCGTTTTTAAAACTTACTTTTCCATTGATACATGTCCCCTAGGGCAGGACCCGGGTCCCCGAACCCTTTTTAAGGAAATAACTTGCATATTAGCCTTTAAAATTCGCACTTTTGATTTTTCACGTTCGAGTCCCATAGACTTTAATGGTGTTCGAATGTTCGCGCAAACTTTTGTTCCGTTCGCATGTTCTGGATGCAAACCGAACCGGGGGGGTGTTCGGCCCATCCCTACTCAGCACTCCCACCACACTCATTTGCTGAGGTCCCCACAATGCCCAATGGGTTGCACTGAATATTCATGGCGCCTGCCTCTTCCTACTGTCATTTAGGCACTCAGGTCAGGTCAGTAATCTGTAGAGATTTACAGCCTCATATTCATTTTCTTTCCTTTAATAGCCTTTCTTCCCTTTTCCTTTTTTTCTTTTTGTTTTTAGCAGTGTAGATCTAATTAAAGAAACTCCTAGCTCTTTTTAGCCATTTGATTGAATAAGATTCTGCAAAATGTGAGTCATAACAGACTGCTAATCTATCTCCAATAGACAACAATGCAGCAACATCCTCCCATCAATGGTGTCTATTAAACGTAGCATATTTTGTAATACGGTAGTGAAAAATGCTAAGCTAGCCACTGCATCAACGAACAAATTATTCTACTGTTAGCATTTAGAAAAACGTTAGCTCATAATTTGCATTTTTACTGTGTTGGTATTCATTACATAAATTACTGAATTCTAATCTCCACTAACCCAAATCCTTTAATTTAGGTTGGCAACTTTTTTTTTTTTTTTTATCCTTAGGTTGATGTTTGTCAGACCTGAGCATACCTTTTCAGAGAATGTGTTCTTAAACCTAGAATAATTCCACAGGTAGCCAGCCCCATTTGTGGAGAGATATGCTGTGCGCTTGAAAATATACAAAGGCTTTACAAATCGCATTTTATCTTTACAAAGCTAAGAATATCTGGCAGCACTCACTGAACATGAAATATACGTGTTTAAAAACTGTGGCCGATTTGCCTTTAATCCATATAAATGGCCTATATATGTATACAGAATTTTGAAAGGCAAAGCTTCAAAGCCATTTTTTAGTATACCAGCTGGTTAAACTGAAGGAGATGCTGGAGAATATAATACAGACAACAACAGTTAAATTCAAATTCCAGGAAATTAGACTGTTAATGCTGCATATCGGAGAATTAGAGATATAGCAAACTCAGCATGTAATATAATGACAACATTAATGTGTATTTTATTCGAATGAGATCTATTTTATGGATCGGTTTAATAATAATTCAAAACACAATTACAAAGATCAGAATCTTCTAAACAATGGGAAATACATTGTTAGTTCCAAACAATACAATACATTTTACCATCTACTGTATTTTACCCGATAGATCAAAAGATTACAGCATGCTACATGCACCCTGATATAAATGATAAAGACAGAATATCAACCAAAAATCCAGAAAAGACACAAGATATGAATGTTATAAATTGAGTTGCAGTTCAGTGAGTAAAATAATTATTTGATCCCAAAGCAAAACATGACTTAGTACTTGGTGGAGAAATCCTTGTTGGTAAGCACAGAGGTAAGGCGTTTCCTCTAGTTGGTTACCAGGTTTGCATACATCTCAGGAAGGATTTTGGTCCACTCTTCTTTACAGATCTTCTCTAAATCCTTAAGGTTTCTTGGCTGTTGCTTGGCAATCCGTTGTTTCAGCTCCGTCCATAAATTTCTATAGGATCTGGTGACTGGCTTGGCCACTCCATGACCTTAATGTGCTTTTTGTTGAGCCACTCCTTTGTTGCCTTGGCGGTATATTTTGGGTCATTGTCATGCTGGAAAACCTTTCCATGACCTATCTTCAGTGTTCTGGCTGAGGGAAGAAGGTTCTCGTCCAAGATTTTACAATGCATGGCCCCGTCCATTGCCCCTCAATGCTGCAAAGTCGGCCTGTACCTTTAGCAAAGAAACTGCTCCAAAGCATAATGTTTCCTCCTCTGTGCTTGACTGTAGGGATGGTGTTCTTAGGGTCATAGTCAGCATTTTGTATTTCTTCTATTTTTGTTATTTTGTATTTCTTCCATTTGCGAAAAATCGCTCCAACAGCTGTCTCCTTCTCACCAAGCTTCTTGCTGATGGTCTTGTAGGGTGGTCTTGTGGCCCATTCCAGCCTTATGCAGGTCTACAATCTTGTCCCTGACGTCCTTTGACAGCTCTTTGGTCTTGCCCATGATGGTGAAGTTTAAATGGAAGAAAGATTCTGTGGACAGGTGTCTTTTATACACATAATGAATGAGTTGTCCTTAGGAGCACGTTCTTACTTGAAAGGACTATTCTTTGTACCACATGAGCACATACTGTAGCCAGTCTGTGTGAGCCAGAATTATTGTTGGTTGGTAGGGGATCAAATACTTATTTTACTCACTGAACGGCAACTCAATTTATAACGTTTGCATCCTGTGGTGCCTGTATGTCGGCAAGTGCTCAGAGAGGGAGGGGAGTGGTAGGAGAGTGGGGCCGGTATGCAGAAGACCATGTGCCCCCCTCTTCCCTTATCAGCTCCTAGTGCAGGTACACAGCACCAGTGATCTGTCCCAAGGAGCTCTGGAGAGGCAGAGGGGTGTGAAAGCTTGATGCAGGAGAGGGAACTCAGATGTCTGTGTCTGGGTATGATGTCCCAGGGAGGACATGTGCATCCCCCCTCGTCCCGCGCTACATGTGCTCTGCAGGCTGTCAGGCAGTGCCCATAGTCTGTCCCTGAGGACCACAAAGTGGGTTAGAGGGGCCTATGCAAGTAGGGCAAGTAGGGCCGAGTGGAGGAATGTGCCTGGAAGACTGCAGATACCCTGGGCTGAACCAGAGCTCTGTAACTACATATCCACCCCCCCCCCAAAGACACAAATACACACGGGGCTGAACTTTGAGCTGCAGTGACTAGAGCAGCTGTGGCTTAAAGATCTGTTCTGTGTTTTTACAACTGCACTGCCTATGGCACATTTCCCTCCCCTCCCCCAGTTATTGGTTGCTAGGACCACTGGCATCTTAACAACCAATGACATCACTTGTTTGTTTCAACCCCCCCAGCTTTCAGAGTAGAATAGAATGTCCCCATTTACACCTGCTCCACCTCCCAGCTCCTGGGGTGCTGCTACAATCATGCTGGTTAAGGTAGGGGGTACACTGATGTGAACACTGAGGTAATGGGAGAGGGAGGCACACTGATGTAAGGGGGTACATTGGTGTAAAGGGGGCATAATGGGGTAAGAGGGCACACTGATATAAGTTGGGGGGCACAAAGATGTAAGCAGGGCACACTGATGTGGGGGGACTCATATGTAAGGGGTCACTGATGTAAGGGGAAGCTCTAATCATGCAAGGAAGGCACTGTTGTAAGGGGGACAATGAAGTTAAGGGGGGAACTGATATAAGGGGGGCACTTATGTAAGATGAGGAATTTATATAAGAGGGAACACTGATATAAAGGGGGAATTGATGTAAGGGGGGGCTCTGAAGTAAGAGGGGGCACTGACTTATGGGGGAATTGATGTAAGCAGGGACACTGATATAGAGAAGGGGGAACTAAAGTAAGGAGGGACTCTAAAGCAAGGGGGCACACTAATGTAAGGAAGGACTCTGATGTAAAGGGGAAATTGATATAAGGGGGGGACACTGATATAAGGAAGGACACTTATATAAAAGGGGATAATAATGTAAGGTGGGACATTGATATAAGGTGGACACTGATGTAAGGCGAGACTCTGATATAAAAGGGGATTCTGATGATAGAAGGGACTCTGATATTAGAGGGGTTTCTAAAGTAATGGGGGAAATTGATGTAAGGGGACACTAATGTTAGGGGGATTCAAAAGTAATGGGGGCCTCAGAAGCAAGAGCAACACTGATGTAAGGAGAGACATTGATGTAAATGGGACACTGATGCAATGTAATAATATTGTAAAAATAATATTGTAAAAAAAAATACAATTGTAAACAATAATTAAAAAATGAAATAGTAAATATATAAAAACTACTGACACCGTCAGGAGGGGGGCGCCAAACTGAGCCTTTGCCTGGGAGAAAGAACTATGGCTATGGCTGCGATTGTGGTTTATCAGTTACATGGACCTACAACAAAATGGCGCTAATTCGGCTCCACTTTAATGGATGCCAACACAGTACACAACACAGTATATAACCTAGTAGTCTCCACCATCCAATCAGATCTCCCTGAGGAAGACGCGTGGTTAGCCCAGTGTCGTCACATGTAGGGGAGGGGCCAGGACGGTGGAGGAGACAGTCTCATGCTTGTCTGAGCAGACTACTGGCACACATAGGATTTGAAGCTACCTGGAAGAGGATTTTTACTACCTTATGTATTTTATAGTCTGGTGCACTGTAAGCACCTGTCAGAAACCATATAATCACGCCGAGACAGAAATATAGTTAAATCACACTTGTTTAATAATAAAAGTAAAAAGAACAAACTTGGTCAAAACATAGCCAAAGTTCAGTAACCGGAACGGATAGTCAGCCAAGCCAAAAGTCAGGGATCAATGTAGTGGAGCAGCAAGCAGGATCCAGAGCCAGAAGGGATGTCAGCAAAGCAAGTCTTGAACAGGATCGCAGACCAAGGCGAAGGCAGAGATCCTCTGAACTGGACGGCTTAAGCAGGCAGGACTGACGAGCAGGCTATCATCAACAGCTGAGTAACTGTGGAGAGATAAGAGCTGGCAATTAGCCGATAGCTGAGCGGCCAGCTCAGAGAAGGAAGGGCTGAGCCCAGCTGAGACATTACCCCCTCCTCAATGACCCCTCCCCCTCGGAGGACCACCAGGCTTGAGGGGAAACATTATGGTAATCACAGAGGAGGACAGGGACATGTACGTCCGAGGATGAGACCCAAGAGCATTCCTCCGGACCGTACCCTTTCCAATGCACCAGGTACTGTATACACCCATGGAACCTACGGGAGTCTGGACTGTACTTCATACTCCTCATGGTTCTCAACCTGTACAGGGTGAGGACGTGGCACCGAGGTGGTAAAGCAGTTGCAGACCAAAGGTTTTAATAAGGAGACATGAAATACATTCGAAATACGCATATTAGAAGGAAGGTCTAATGCGTAAGCCACTGGGTTAATCCTGCGAAGAATACTGGGAAGGCCCAATAAACTGAGGTGTGAACTTCAATGAGGGAACACGAAGTCGGAGGTTGCGAGATGACAGCCAGACCCTGTCCCCAAAGTGGTAGGAAGGCACAGGCAGGCGTCTGCAGTCTGCATGGAGTCTGTACCTATCATTAGCATGTCGCAAAGCCTCCTGGACTTGTGCCCAAGTGGACCGAAGACCACGAAGATGCTCCTCTAATGCAGGAATACTCTGCGGAACAAACGAGTCAGGCAACATGGAAGGTTGGAAACCATGATTCACCATAAACGGGGACAATCGGGAAGCAGAATTCAAGGCACTGTTGTGAGCAAACTCTGCCCACAGTAATAGGTCTGACCAGTTGTTATGATGGTCAGAAATATAGCAATGTAGGAATTGTTCCAAGCACTGATTGGCTCGTTCTGCAGCCCCAATAAACTGCGGATGATACGCAGATGAGAAAGCAAGCTGAATTCCCAACTGTGCACAAAAGGCTCGCCAGAACTGGGACACAAACTGACTACCCCTGTCCAAGACAATCACCTTGGCTAGCCCATGTAGGCGAAAGATCTCCCGAGCAAAAATGGAAGCCAGTTCCTTAGAAGTGGGCAACTTCTTAAGTGGAATACAATGACACATCTTTGAGAACCAGTCAACCACAATAAGGATAACTGTGTTTCCCTGGGAGTTGGGTAACTCCACAATGAAATCCATAGACAGGTGGGTCCAGGGCCTCTCTCCATTGGGTATGGGTTGAAGAAGGCCTACTGGAAGGTGTTGTGGAGTCTTACTCTGAGCACACACAGAACAGGCAGCTACGAAGGCAGTTACATCAGCATGTAGACTAGGCCACCAGAATTGTTGGGAAATGGCCCAAAAGAGTTGATTCTTCCTTGGGTGGCCAGCAGCCTTGGGAGAATGGTAAGTCTGGAGCACGGCAGTATGGAGAATCTCTGGGACAAAGCAGCGGTCACTAGGTTTCTCAGGAGCAGCATGGACCTGAGCAGCAAGAATTTTGTCACCCAAAGGAGAAGTGAGACTGGTGCAAACTGTAGCCAGAATACGATCAGGAGGAATCACAGGAACCGGAACCCACTCCAAATTGGAAGTGGAGGAAAATTGTTGTGATAAGGCGTCAGCCCTTACAGTCTTAGTACCGGGTAAGAATGAGACAATGTAATTGAAACTTGACAAAAAAGAACCCATCGCGCCCTTCTGGGAGAGAGGCGTTTAGCCTCAGACAAGAATGTGAGATTCTTATGGTCAGTAAGAATGAGAACTGGCACAGTGGTACCTTCGAGCAGATGTCTACATTCTTTCAGGGCTAAAATGATCACCAACAGCACATTGTCACCAATCTCGTAATTGCACTCTGCAGGTGACAATTTCTTGGAAAAGTAGCCACAAGGATGCATAGCACTCTCAGGAGGTAGGACGTTGAGACAGAAGGGCGCCAACACAAGTCTCAGAAGCATCAACCTCAAGGATAAAAAGGTAATGTAGGATCAGGATGTGCCAACACAGGAGCAGAAACAAAGGCAGCCTTGAGACTCTCAAAGGCCTTAATGGACTCTGGAGACCAACTCTGTGGGTTACTATCCTTTCTGGTCATATCAGTCAGTGGCTTGACTAGAGACGAGAAGTTACGAATAAACTTCTGATAATAGTTGGCAAAGCCCAGGAAATGCTGCAGAGGACATAAACCCATGGGTCGGGGCCACTATAGAACTGCCGAAAGTTTCTCTGGGTCCATCGAAAAACTAGCAGTGGAAATGACATAGCCCAGGAATTTAACCTTTTCACGATGGAACTCGCACTTCTCCAGTTTACAGTAGAGATTGTTCTCTTTTAATTTCTGAAGCACACGACAGACATCTGTGTGGTGGCTCTCCAGGGACTTGGATGGAAAATATGAGGATATCATCGAGATAAACCACCACACATAACTGCAACAAATCTCGGAGGACATCATTAATAAATTCCTGGAAAACTGCCGGGGCGTTCCAAAGGCCAAAAGGCATTACAAGGTACTCATAATGGCCCGTTCTGGTATTAAACACAGTTTTCCACTCGTCACTCTCCTTAATCCTCATGAGATTGTATACCCCCCCTCAAATCAAGCTTTGCTGCTCCCTGGAGGCGGTCAAATAACTCCGTAATCAATGGAATCGGATAGGCATTCTTAATCATGAAACGATTGAGACGCTTATAATCAATACAAGGTCTCAGTTCACCATTCTTCTTCTTCACAAAAAAGAAACCAGCACCAGCAGGAGACAAGGATTTGCGGATAAAACCTTGAGAAAGTGCATCTGCCACATACTCCTCAATGGCCTTATCCTCCAAGACCGACCAGGGGTAAACCCGGCCATGAGGGTGTATGGCAGCAGGTTGAAGGTCAATTGTGCAATCATACAGCCAGTGTAGAGGTAAACTACCGGCTTGACCTTTGTCAAAGACATCGCTAAAATCGCGGTACTCCTCCGGCAGGGAGGAGAGTGAAGAGGTGCACAGGACCTTGGCTACCTTCTGGAAGCATGTCTCACTGCATTGCGTTGACCAGAAGAGAACCTCAGCACAGAGCCAATCAAAAGAGGGGTTGTGTCTCTGTATAACCAAACACCAGCGGAAACTGAGGTGAGGAAATAACTTGGAATTGGATTATCTCTTGGTGAAGAGCCCCTACGAACAACGGAACCGTCTCATGAGTCACATGGGCAGGCTGTAGAGGTCTCCCGTCAAGAGCCTCAATGGCAAGTGGAGTGTCATGCAGCTGCAGCGGAATCGAGTGCTTCGATACACAGGCAGCATCAATGAACAGGCCTGCAGCCCCAGAGTCGATTAGAGCCTGTATCTTGACGGACGACTCAGCCCAAGAAAGGGTGACCAAAACCAGGGGCTTATCCTTCTGGATAACTGGGGATGAAACAATGCCACATAAGGTCTGACCGTGACAGGACTCAAGGTTCGGGTGTTAACTGGACGGGTAGGACAAGACTTCCAAAAGTGACTGGCCTAGCCACAAAAAAGGCACAATCTCTCCCTCCTCCTAAAGGTTCTCTCATCCGCAGAGACACGTGTGAAACCCAAGTGCATGGGTTCACCTTCACTGGTACCAGGAGGCATGGGAGGTGAGGGAGGTACGGGTAGGACTGCAAACCTCGGAGACAAACATACAGGAGGCTTCCGTAAGTGCTTCTTAAGACTCTTTATCTGAATCTGGAGTCAATGAGGATGGCAAACTTAATCAACTTCTCTAACTCAGTGGGTACATCTTGGGCTGCTATCTCATCCTTGATGGTATCCGAGAGACCATGAGAAAAAGCAGCCACGAGGGCCTCATTGTTACACGCAACCTCTGCTGCCAGAGTATGGAATTCAATGGCGTAGTCAGCAACAGTTCTCGTACTCTGATGGACATGAGGCACTTGGCAACAGAAGCGGACGTGCGGTAATGTCAATTACCCTTTTAAACGAAGCCACAAACTCAGGGTAGCTCAAGACAACAGGTTTTTGCATCTCCCATAGAGGGTTTGCCCAGGCCAAGGCTCTCTCAGAAAACAAAGGTATCACAAAACCTATTTTGCTTCTGTCCGTGGGAAATGCCTGGGGCAGCATCTCAAAGTGTATCTCAACCTGGTTGAGAAACCCTCTGCATTGGACTGGGGAAGAGGAGCGGAACCCGACATAACTCTTATAGAGGTAATATTTGAGGCGGGTGCCTGCACAGAGACGTGTGACTCAGAAGCGTTTGTAATGCCACGGAAAACTGATCCATGCGGTGATCCAGTTGATCCAATCTGGAAAAAAATGTTACCAACAAGTGCATTGACTGCATCTTCTGAATTCATGGCCTTCGCCTACTGTCAGAAAGTATGAAATCAGGCCGAGACAGAAGTACAGTTAAATCACACTTGTTTAATAATAAAAGTAAAAAGAACAAACGCAGTCAAAACATAGCCAAAGTTCAGTAGCTGGAACGGATAGTCAGCCAAGTCAGAAGTCAGGGATCAATGTAGTGGAACTGCAAGCAGGATCTGGAGCCAGAAGAGATGTCAGCAAAGCAAGTCTTGAACAGGATCGCAGGAGATAGTTTCTGTGATGTTGACCAAAGCGAAGACAGAGATTCTCTGGACTGGATGGCTTAAGTAGGCAGGACTGACGAGCAGGATATTATCAACAGCTGATTAACTGTGGAGAGATAGGAGCTGGCAATTAGCCGACAGCTGAGTGGCCAGCTCAGAGAAGGAAGGGCTGAGCCCTGCCCTGACAGTACCCTGATGTTCCTTTCTCTAACTAAACTTACAAACGATAATACACTATGCAGCTTCTTTTTCTATATTTTAACATTGAGGATATCCTCTGTGAATGTAACTGTGGGATCCTGCTGAAAACGTCTTAAATCAGAATCTTAAATCAGAGCCCAGGAGTGGTTCAACAGCTTATGTAGACCAAACTTAGTTGTGCGCTCACACAGCTTGAGGCAGCCACACGGGGGAGGGGAGCACGTGTGGAAAGTCACCCTCTTACTGAACAGGATTTTTCTTCACAAGAGTAATTTTTTGGAATATTTTTGCACGCACGCACTTTAACATCTGAGGACATTGTTGTGTTTTTTGGACACGTTTTATTAAATGGAAGATTTTTTTTTTCACTGTGAACTTGCTCGATTTTCACTGTGAACTTGCTTGATTTACTAATTTTTGTTGCACCATATTTTATATTAATTTTTTCTTCTTGTGTATACAGTGGGCCAAAAAAGTATTTAGTCAGCCACCAATTGTGCAAGTTCTCCAACTTAAAAAGATGAGAGAGGCCTGTAACTGTCATCATAGGTATACCTCAACTATGAGAGACAAAATGTGGAAACAAATCCAGACAATCACATTGTCTGATTTTTGAAAGAATTTATTTGCAAATTATGGTGGAAAATAAGTATTTTGTCAATATCAAAAGTTCATCTTAATACTTTGTTATATCGTTTGTTGGCAATGACAGAGGTCAAACGTTTTCTGTAAGTCTTCACAAGGTTGTCACACACTGTTGCTGGTATGTTGGCCCATTCCTCCATGCAGATCTCCTCTAGAGCAGTGATGTTTTGCGGTTATCGCTGGGCAACACGGACTTTCAACTCTCTCCAAAGGTTTTCTATGGGGTTGAGATCTGGAGACTGGCTAGGCCACTTCAGGACCTTGAAATGCTTCTTACAAAGCCACTCCTTTGTTGCCCAGGTGGTGTGTTTGGGATCATTGTCATGCTGAAAGACCCAGCTACGTTTCATCTTCAATGCCCTTGCTGATGGGAGGAGGTTTGTACTCAAAATCTCATGATACATGACCCCATTCATTCTTTCATGTACACGGATCAGTCATCCTGTTCCCTTTGCATAGAAACAGCCCCAAATCATGATGTTGCCACCCCCATGCTTTACAGTAGGTATGGTGTTCTTTGGTTGCAACTCAGCATTCTCTCTCCTCCAAACACAACGAGTTGTGTTTCCACCAAACAGTTCTACTTTGGTTTCATCTGACCATATGACATTCTCCCAATCCTCTTCTGGATCATCCAAATGCTCTCTAGCAAACCTCAGACGGGCCCGGACATGTACTGGCTTAAGCAGGGGGACACGTCTGGCACTGCAGGATCTGAGTCTCTGGCGGCATAGTGTGTTACTGACGGTAGCCTTTGTTACGTTGGTCCCAGCTCTCTGCAGGTCATTCACTAGGTCCCCTGTGTGGTTCTGGGGTTTTTGCTCACCGTTCTTGTGATCATTTTGACCCATGGGGTGAGATCTTGTGTGGGGCCCCAGATCGAGGGAGCTTATCAGTGGTCTTGTATGTCTTCCATTTTCTAATTATTGCTCCCACAGTTGATTTCTTCACACCAAGCTGCTTGCCTATTGCAGATTCAATCTTCCCAGCCTGGTGCAGGTCTACAATTTTGTTTCTGGTGTCCTTTGGCAGCTCTTTGGTCTTCACCATAGTGGAGTTTGGAGTTTGACTGTTTGAGGTTGTGTCTTTTATACTGATAACAAGTTCAAACAGGTGCCATTAATACAGGTAATGAGTGTAGGACAGAGGAGCCTCTTAAAGAAGAAGATACAGGTCTATGAGGCTGGGTTCACACTGGTCCGACAAACGCTCCGACATTGGGAGCTCATGTCGCATGACGTGTGAAATTTAATGTTTCCCTATGGGAGCCGTCCTAACTGGTCCGACACAAGTCGTTCCGACTTTAGAAATGCTCCCTGTACTACTTTGGTCCGACTTTGATCCTACTTCAGCCTATTGACTATCATTGAAGTCGGATCAAAGTCGGATTGCCGTCTTGCATGATCCGACTTCGGCACGCGACTTGTGCTCAGATGTTCTTGAGGGGGAACTCCGCGCCAAATTTTAAATAAAAAACCGGCATGGGTTCCCCCTCCAAGAGCATACCAGGCCCTTGGGTCTGGTATGGACCTTGAGGGGAACCCCCTACGCCGAAAAAACGGCGTGGGGGGTCGCCCCCAATCCATACCAGACCCTTATCCGAGCACGCAGCCCGGCCGGACAGGAATGGGGGTGGGGACGAGCGAGCATGCCCAGGGACTGTGACGGCATAAGGGGACGTGGTCACCACCTATATAAGTCAGAGCGGAGCGCTCAGAGTGCATTCCAGCCCCAGAGAGCGTCGTGTCAACATCAGGAGAAGAGAGCAGAAGGCAGAAGGCAGAAGATTGAAGACCGGGCTCCTTCGCTATAGCAAAAGAGCGGCAAAAGAGCAGAAGAGAGCGGAGGAGCCCGGCAGAAGGTCCGGAGAGTGCGGAGAAGAACCGGAGAGACCCCCGAAGAGAAGAAGGCAGCAGACCGGGCTCCTCCACTATAGCAAAAGAGCAGAAAATAGCGGAGGAGCCCGGCAGAAGACCCGGAGAGCGCGGAGAAGAACCGGAGAGACCCCCGAAGTCGGAAGAAGACCCCCGGAGCTGTCTAATAAATTACTTTAAAAATCTGTGTAGTGTTTTTTTTTTAATTGACACTTTTTCCCTAGGTGAATGGGTAGGGGTATGATGTACCCCATACTCATTCACATAGGGTGGGGGGCCGGGATCTGGGGGCCCCCTTATTAAAGGGGGCTCCCGGATTCCGATAAGCCCCCGCCCGCAGACCCCGACAACCAACGGCCAGGGTTGTCGGGAAGAGGCCCTTGTCCTCATCAACATGGGGACAAGGTGCTTTGGGGTGGGGGGGCTGCAGCGCGCCCCCTCCCCCAAGGCACCACCCCCCATGTTGAGGGCATGCGGCCTGGTACGGTTCAGGAGGGGGGGGGCGCTCGCTCGTCCCCACCCCCATTCCTGTCCGGCCGGGCTGCGTGCTCGGATAAGGGTCTGGTATGGATTGGGGGCGACCCCCCATGCCGTTTTTTCGGCGTAGGGGGTTCCCCTCAAGGTCCATACCAGACCCAAGGGCCTGGTATGCTCTTGGAGGGGGAACCCATGTCGGTTTTTTATTTAAAATTTGGCGCGGAGTTCCCCCTAAAGATTCATACCAAACACAGTGCCGGGCATTGGCGGGGATCCAAGTCGGATCCCCGTTCATTGAAAGTCGGACACATGCCGGCTTCATGTCGCAGGGCAAAGTCGGATCCAAAGTAGGACGGCTGTCGTGTCGCACCAGTGTGAACCCAGCCTTATACTGGTTTTTCACATATTATGGGATTGTGGATTGATGCATAGCAGCTGTGCACAGGCACTTGATTCACCTATACACAAGTTGTTTTTAACCACACCTGATGCCAGTTATAGCTTAGGGCTTGTTTAGGGTAGTTCACAGGATATTTATTCATGGTTTCTTTGGTTTAATAGTTCAATGGTTTCTTTCTCAGAGATATACAAGCATGTTTACAGGGAAAAATAAATAAAAGATTTTAGAAGCGTATTTTGTCGTATTGTTTGATGTTTGTGATTACACTTGTCCTTTTGATACTATTTAAATGGATACAATTGTCTGTTTTAATTTGATACAGTTAAATAAAGATATACTGTAGTTTATGTATAGAAATGTAGCATATTTATAAATTCTGTTCATATCTCCAGCTAGAAGGCTTTTCTAAAACAAACGTTTTCAATGGTAAGCAGATTAATGGCATTTAAAAAATGGAAATCTGTTTTAGTTTCTGATAGAGAAGTAAAGGTAAGATCTACTGTAAGACTTGTATTGCTATCTAAAACCTCCCCTCACTTCTTGTCTTGGTGAAAACATTGTTAATTGTTAAGAGAATTCTTAAGAGAAAAACCTATGGAACATCTTCAGTATGGACACAGGCAGTGCTAAATGGCTGATTAGGGTTCTAGCTATTCCCACGCTAACAAATTAATTGTTTTTATTGAGGTCTGTGTGGCTGCTCAAGACTTTTCTTTATGTCGTCTTGTTATGAAGTTGTTTCTAGAACAAAACATGAGTAGAACCTCCTAGAGAGCCACAGAAAACAATAAAATATGTTAAAGGTTATAATCCTTCTCTGCTCAGCTTTGTCTCTAACCTGTACAATGGCTGTCATAAGTACTAATGAGCTTTGGGCTTGGGTAGACCATGAGTATGACCCGAACCCAAGTTGCTCACAGTTCAGGAAATGGCAAACTAATGCACCTGTTTGATACTATTGCAACCAATTACCAATAATGCATTTCCTTAGTTTTTGTATGTTGGAGACTTGAAGAGATCACAGAGTATTTGCAGAGATCGATAGTTGCTCCTATACTATACAGTGCTATACCCAGTGCTGCTATTCCACATTACAATGAATTGTAATGTGGTGGAAAACAAAGTGTGTAACACACACACACACACACACACACACACACTGCCCCATGCTCACTGTGATCTATTGTGCTACATTACTGTGAAGTGCTCTGTGGTGAGCTACATATTGCGTAGCCCACTGTGTTCACAGTGCAAAAATCCAACAAAAAGCCCTTTTGTATATGTCAGCAAGAACTTCAGTTGCTATTTAGCTTCTACTCCCACCCCTCAACTCTTGTAGTTTATTGTTGCGGTTGTTTTTCTATTTCTGATTTTTCTTTTTTTTAAATTTATTTTATAGCTGGTTAAAAATAAAAATAGTTGGCGTTCAGGCTCCATTCACACTAGCGCGTTTTTTGATGCATTTTGCATTTTGCAGAAATGCACTGGAATTTTTTAACATGGGTTCCTATGGAACATGTTCACATCAATGCCTTTTTGTTTCTCTGCATTTTTGGAAAGGGTCAGGGACTTTTTTTCATGCAAAATGCAGCGTTTTGCATGTAATAGAATTCAATGGACAAGCATCAAAAACGCAAGTGCACCGTTTTTGCTGCGTTTTTGCGGTTTTTTTTTAAATTTTTTTTAAATTTTTTTTGTAGACTGTAAAAAAAAACTGTAAAAAAAAAAAAAAAAAACGCAAAACGCAAATCGCGGCAAAAACGCCGCAAAAACGCCGCAAAAACGCTGCTCAAAAACGTGGCAAGCATGAAAAAAAAACCTCCAAAAACGCTCAAAAGCAACATGCATAGGTGTGAATCGAGCCTCAGTGTTTTAGGGATGGGCCTTAGTGTTTACTGAGGGAGGTATATTTCATTATAATGTAATCTTGTTGGCTATTTTTTGGGGTCCAGCAGTGTGAATTTGTAACGGACACAGGAAAAGCTGCAGCACATCACCAATTCTTGTGTGGCACATTTTAGTGCACCAAATCACCACATTTTTAAGTTAAAAAACATTATATTCTCTATCCCCCAATTCCTAAAGCTACCAATCAAGTTAGAAAATCTCTGGTATTCACAATGTTAGGCAGGCCTAAATGAAGAAGTAGAGTATCTGCACACGCCACTAGTAGGGGGTGAGTAGGTTGCATTGCAGCCGAATCAAGCTGCTTGCATACTCTCTGGCTACTGTATTATATGTACAACGTATGTCTCTAAAATATGGAATTCTAATTTTTACTTTAGATGAATACTGCCTCATCTCTGGAATGTGCAGTTGTGGGTTTGAAGTATTTTTTGTGGAAAATACAGTGTGGTATTGCAGTAAAGGAAAATCTCAAGTTATACTATGAAACTGTTTCGCCACTTGCCAGTTAGTACGAAGTTGGGGGCTTTAGCTTTTTATTTTTCCATGAGTAAACTTTCCTTTTAGATATGTAGTAACTGCTTTTTCTACCAGTCAATTCAGGCCTATTACAGCTGGATAAATAATTAGGTGTGGCAGCCAAAACTATCTAAGGCTGGGTTCACACTGGTCCGACAAACGCTACGACATTGGGAGCTCATGACGCATGACGTGTGAAATTCAATGTTTCCCTATGGGAGCCGTCCTAACTGGTCCAACACAAGTCGTTCCAACTTTAGAAATGCTCCCTGTACTACTTTGGTCCGACTTTGATCCTACTTCAGCCCATTGACCATCATTGAAGTCGGATCAAAGTCGGATCGCCATCTCGCCTGATCCGACTTCGGCATGCAACTTGTGCTGAGATGATCTTGAGGGGGAACTCCACGCCAAATTTTAAATAAAAAACCGGCATGGGTTCCCCCTCCAAGGGCATACCAGGCCCTTGGGACTGGTATGGATCTTAAGGGGAACCCCCTATGCCGAAAAAGACGTGGGGTCCCCCCCAAATCCATACCAGACCCTTATCCGAGCACGCAGCCCGGCCGGTCAGGAAAGGGGGTAGGGACGAACGAGCGCCCCCCCTCCTTAACCTTACCAGGCCGCATGCCCTCAACATGGTGGGTGGGTGCTTTGGGGCAGGGGGGAGCCCTGTGGGCCCCCCACCTTAAAGCACCTTGTCCCAATGTTGATGAGGACAGAGGCCTCTTGCCGACAACCCTGGCCATTGGTTGTCGGGGTCTGCGGGCAGGGGGCTTATCGGAATCTGGGAGCCCCCTTTAATAAGGGGGTCCCCAGATCCCGGCCCCCCACCCTTTGTGAATGAGTATGGGGTACATCGTACCCCTACCCATTCACCTAGGGAAAAAGTGTCAATAAAAAAAAACACACTACACAGGTTTTTAAAGCAATTTATTAGACAGCTCCGGGGGTCTTTTTCCGACTTCGGGGGTCTGCGCTCTCCGGGTCTTCTGCTGGGCTCCTCCGCTATCTTCTGCTCTTTTGATGCTCTTTTGCTAGCGGTGACCCGGACTTCTGCCTTCTGCCTTCTTGTCTTCTTCCCTCTTCTCTTCTTCCAATGTTGACACGACGCTCTCTCTAGCTGGAATGCTCTCTGAGCGCTCCGATGGATCTGGGGGCCCCCTTATTAAAGGGGGCTCTTGGATTCCGATAAGCCCCCCACCCGCAGACCCCGACAACCAACGGCCAGGGTTGTCAGGAAGAGGCCCTTGTCCTCATCAACATGGGGACAAGGTGCTTTGGGGTGGGGGGCCGCAGGGCTCCCCCTGCCCCAAAGCACCCACCCCCCATGTTGAGGGCATGCAGCCTGGTACGGTTCAGGAGGGGGGGCTCGCTCGTCCCCACCCACCCTGGTATGCCCCTGGAGGGGGAACCTATGCCAGTTTTTTTATCTAAAATTTGGCGCAGAGTTCCCCCGCAAGATTCATACCAAACACAGTGCCGGACATTGGCAGGGATCCAAGTCGGATCCCCATTCATTGAAAGTCGGACGCATGCAGGCTTCATGTCGCAGGGCAAAGTCGGATCCAAAGTAGGACGGCTGTCGTGTCGCACCAGTGTGAACCCAGCCTCAATGTAGGACCAATGTAGGACTGATGTCACAGAGCAAAGTAGGATGAAAGTCTAACTACTGTCGTGTAGTATAGTGTGAACCCAGCCTAAAGCCTTTTTTAAAGCAGGGATGTGCGGTAAGGTCAGTGGCTGGTGAGGCACTGGCTAGTATCAGAGCCAGATACACATATGTTATATATACGCCGCGATCTTTAGAGCGCGAGCACTACTTCTAGCACTAGACCTCCTCTGTAACTCTAAACATGTAATCTGTAAAAAATTTGGAAGCGTCGCTTATGGAGATTTTTAAGTAATGAAGTTTGGCACCATTCCACGAGTGTGCGCAGTTTTAAAGCGTGACATGTTAGGTATCTATTAACTCATCGTACCATCATCTTTCACATTATACAAAAAATTAGGTTATCTTTAGTGGGGTTTTTTTTTCATGAAACAATTTTTTTCCAAAAAAAACACGTTTGACAAATTGCTGCGCAAATACCGTGTAACATAAAAAGTTGCAACGACCACCATTTTATTCTCTAGGGTGTCTGCTAAACAATATATATAATTTTGGGGGCTTCTGAGTAATTTTATAGCAAAAAAATTATGATTATTACATGTAGGAGAGAAGTGTCAGAATTGGGTGGCAAGGGGTTAATTACGTAAGTGATATACAAATAATTATTATATATTGTTTTTAAGGTAATTTACTATATTTTCAAAAACTGTACTCCAGCAGGTGGCTTAACAGGCAAATCACTGAAGTTTTTTTGAACCAGTAATTTCACAGTAAATAGTTAAACAATAAATGATTATCTTATAACATATAGCATAATAATATATGATTTAGCCTGATTATAACAGTACCTTTTCTGTGTGAGAAAAACATGGGATTGTGGATAAATCTTATGAATGAATGAATGAGTGACTTGTATAGCGCTACCTATGCGAACTAAATCGCCTTAAGGCGCTTTTTGCCGCCAGTGTCCATCTGCGGTATAATGCGGCCCTTTACCCCATAGGGTCTCGACGCGCTTACAAACACATACACAAATTTGGCCAATTTTTAGACAGGACCTAATTAACCTACTAGCATGTCTTTGGAGTGTGGGAGGAAAGCGGAGTACCCGGAGGAATCCCACGCAGGCACAGGGAGAACATGCAAACTCCAGGCAGATGGTGTCATGGTTGGGATGTGAACCAGCGACCCTATTGCTGCTAGGTGAAAGTGCTAACCACTACACCACTGTGCTGCCCCTGTTATACCCATAAACACATTTTTTTCCTTGTTGTTAAGAGGGCTGGGCTGGAAGGGAGCATTTGTCTTTTAGACACATGCCCCTTCTATGACACTGTAGTTAGAGGCGTGCCTCCACTGCAGCATTTTTATTGGACAGCTGGGGCTAATGGTACTTTGTCATTGGTCCAAGATTCCAAGCTGTCCATTGAGCTCAGTGCCTCTGACAAGAAGTGAGGAGAGGCACTGTGAGCTCAACCTCTGTCTGCTGCAAACAGAGCGTGCCAGCTTGTATTTAAGCTGGCCACTTTGTATGTAGCTTCAGAACAGCCTGTGCAAGAAGCCCGTATCTCCAAAACCATAGGTCATAGGAGCCTCAAATTTGGGGTCTCTGTGACCTTAGGTTGCCGAGGTACGACCCTTGAAGCTTGATTTAATTTTTTTTTAAATTGTTTTAATGTTCATGGTGAGCCTGTCTGCATGTCCCTGTCTGCACGTCCCTGTTTTAAAGCTGAAATTAACCAGATTGGGGTGCTGTTGTATTTAAGCCAACCTAAGTGTAAAAGTAAAAAAAAAAAAAAAAAATGAATTACACATCCAGAATATGTGATGCCTAAATATGGCCACTCCTTAACACTACATAAACCTTAAAGCCATCTCCCAAGCTTGATAGAAAGGAATGGTGCTTTTCCCTTTTCACTCTCTGTTATATAAAATAGAGACTACTCTGCCCAATGTATGGTATTTAAAAATTTTTTTTTTTTTTTGCATTGGTATATTAGACAAAGAATAATTTTCAATATTTGCTTCCTTCTATAGAATTCAATGCGGTTTGAATTAAAGTTTGCAGTATTTGGATTTTATGATGGGTTCGACAAACCAAACCCAGGCCTATTCATCCTTAGTCATGAGCAGTGAGCAAATGTTGCTCTTACTCTGGTCCCTACCTATTTGGAATTTATCCACCCTTTCAGCATTAAAGGAGTTGTAAACACTCGTTTTTTTTCCAATAAAAAGAACAAACATGCCTATACTGACCTGCTCTGTGCAATCAATTTGCACAGAGTAGTCCTGATCCTCTTCTTCTGGGGTGCCCCTCCAGCACTCCAGGCCCCTCCTCTTCATTAGGTGCCCCCACAGAAAGCCGCTTTCCCTGGGAGCACCCATGTGGGTTCGCTCCTGAGTCCCGCTGCTGAGTCCATTGACACAGACAGCGGGACTTGGCCCTGCCCTCGGCTCCTGTGATACTGGATTTGATTGAGCCAATGACTCCTGCTGCTATCAATCTCTCCAATGAGGAGAGAGACATCGGCTGGAGCTGCTGCGGTCATGCACATTGCTGGATCAGCTCGGCCTCAGGTAAGAAAAAAGGGGGGGGGGCCTGGGGGGAGTTGCAGCACAGAAGGTTTTTCACCTTAATGCATACAATACATTAAGGTGAAAAACCTTGAGGCTTTACAACCACTTTAATTATTTCCTCAGATTGACTTTCAGTTACAATATTGCTGGATCAGTTTAGATCTTGCTGCAGTATGCCTGTCTGCCAGTCATCTGTCAACACATGGCCAGCTTAAGGGCTGAAACCTTGGAGTGTTATGCAGTATGATTTAAAACTAAGATCTTGGCAAAAACTGAACAACACTCAAACTATGCATGAATCTGCACTTACCTTTGATGACATGGGAATCCACTGCCCATTATTTCTCAATCAATCTAACCTATTAGTCAGGTGTACAGTACTGACATGTAGAAAAATATCTGTAATGTGCCCATACCTAGAAGGTCAAACATTAGCAGATCACAAAGTAGTTCCAGGCAGAGCTTCCTTAGCAAAACAGACGGATCAATGTTAAAACATAAAAAGGAGTTGAGGGAAAGAGGAGTCTTTTAATAACTAAAGTTATGTATGTGTGATTTTTTTTACACTATTCCCTACACCTAGGGGGCCTTTTTTATAAAATGTGGGCTCAGTTGTATTTAAAACATTGTGCTGTAAGGAAAAAGAACATGGGTGGGAAAATATTGTCCAAAATACAAACACACTGCTAAATTTTCTCAAAGCCTAAAACTTTCACGTTTTATTTTGAGTGTTATATTCCAGCTTCACCTAGAAAGTGCTTGAAAAATAAGTGGATTGAATTGACAAGTGGATCTTTAAATTGCATTGCAGAAAATAGCTTAACTGCAGCTATTTTGCTCAGTAGGGTTCTTATCAAAATATATTTTAATAGAAACAAGGCTCAATCAAACAAACATAAAGAAATAGAGGGAACTTGTAAATTGTTTATGAGTTCTGGACACTGTACAATAAACTGTTATTCAACAAGAAGCACCGGAGGGCAGTTTCATTTCAAGAAAAGAAAGAACAGACTGAATGTGCTATTCATATTTAGAATAACACGTTTCTGATATTATTGGATTTTATTCATCTGCATGTACTAGACAGCTGCACAAATGTGGACATGATTATTAGGTTTTAGTCTTACTTGTGACTGATTGGCTTGTCTAAAAATATATGAATTTTAGTCATCTTTTACTATTAGGCTTTCCCATTGATGTAAGTGGGACAAATTGTTGGCATTCATCTAATTTGGGGGGAAAAAAACACAAAGGTTATTTCAACTCTTTATATACAAAGGATATCAGTATGCAATGTTTAATCGCTCATGATGTAGGAAATATGAAGCCTTCGAATTAAAATTATCTATCTATCTAATGGATTGGAAACTATCCCTTATCTGATTGAGATTAGCTCAGAGAATAATATATTTTTGTCTGTTTGGATATATGCCAATACTGATCACTGCCACCTGTTAGCTATTGTTGCCAGCTATTGGCTACTGTTATTAAAACATTGGATTACTTATATAAGACACTAACACCACATGGGCTGTCAATGGGTCTGTGGCAGTGGATACTTTTTTTTCTTGGTTTTCCTTGCAATAGGCCACAATTTAGCCTTCAATTAATTTATTGGATATATGTAATATAGATTGTTTTGCATATATATTTTTTTAGTTTTTCATTTCATTCAATTGTAATGTTTAAAATTAATAGTCAGTCAGCAGGCACACAGCTACAGAACAGTCACATATGTTCAGGATCATTTTCTTTTCATAAACATTTTATTTCTTTAATTTATAGCATCCAAAAGTATGACATCATTTTAGCAAAGTTGAAAAAACATTTTGCCTACCCTAGAATTTAGTGGATTAGGCAAATAATTGTGTAGTGCTGGAAGATATTTTTATAGTTTGTGTACTACCTTTAGGCTTCCCTACTTAAACTTAAAACATCTACCTACCATCTAAGAAACTGAATTAGTTTTAGTTCAAAGTGCAGTGCTATGTGATACCAGAGGCTGTCTTCTTAAGATACTATATTTCACATAATGACCCTCTTCAAATATGTATACGGGTCAGACATCAAAGTTTTTCTGTTTAGTGGAGTAGGATCAGTAGAAGCCTCTTCAATCACCGAAACTATTGTACCCCATTTTCCAAACTAAAAAATAAAGGAAGATAGGCATGGCTCATTCACCCTTGAGTACAGCTACAACTCTATATCCATAATTCACCACTGTCTGTAACTCTTGTAAAACTTGCACGGGTTGGGCCAGCTGTAATTCTTGTAAAACATACATAGGTATGATTGCCATGGTTGGCTGTTACTGAGTTGGGGTCAGTAGAGGCCTTTGCTGTTACTGCACCACTGAATAATGGGTGCAATAAAGCACCCGCATCATGGGATTGTGGTCGCCAAAAAAAGAAATGAATTATAAAGTTTTTTAATTTATTAAAAAAAAAAAATCTAAAAAAAAAAAAAAAAGAGGGCAGGCTGGTCACGAGGCAAGGAGCGGGAAAAACGTTTTTTCCTCAGACTGAGAGGCTATATAAGCCTCTGCGTGACAGACCCGCTCACACTTGCCCTGAGGCGGCTTAAGCTTGAGCTCCGCTGCGCTAACTTGGCTGGCTTGGGCTGTATCTGGGCATGAAGTCTCTAGTAAGAAGAGTCCTTGAAAGGGCTGAAGCAGAAGGAGGTGACGAATGGCTCCAGTGGTGTTTAGCTCTCTCAGAAATGGACACTCCTGTGGGTAATGTAGCGGAACAGCGAGCTATGGAGCCGCTCTGTGAATCCCAGCCAGCTGTCTCTGACTCAGCACAGCGCTCACCGGCTCGCAGCATTCAGCGGAGCTTACCCTCAGAGCGTTCTTTTTTTAGAAACAGCAGCGGTGAGTGAGGATAGAATTGCAGCTATAACTGAGCAAGCAGAGTCAGTGCAAGGGGTTAGAAGAAGCAACAGGCGGGGGAAAAGAAGTAGGAGAGTTTTATCCCCTTCTCCAAGCCGCAATAGCCGAGGCAGGGGCAGAACACACCTATTATCCACACAATGCAGGGAAACTCAGCCCAGGAATGAAGCAGCTTTGCCTAGTTTAACAGATGTTTCTCGGGACTCTCCCCCTGCAAGCCTAGCTTTACCTACAATACAGGAGTCGCCACAGTATGCTGGTAGTCAGTCCAGGCAAATACCTCAGTCAAATGTGGCATCACTTGAATCCAGGCCATCCAGACTGGATGCTGTGAGAGCCCCTATGTCTCTTTCCTCCCTTACAGGTGATATTAGTCAAGCAGCGCCAGGTATACAAATTCCAGTCAGATGCAGTCATTCTGAATACAGTCCAGTCAGTGAGTTTTCTCAAAAAGAATTAATTAACCATTACTAGTTTCATTAAATAAATTTAATGAGCATATATCTACTAATAATCCTACATCTGTGTCCACAAATTTATCTCCTTCTCCAGTTAATGTTTGGTCTGGTAATTCTGCTAATATTAATCCTGTTGCTATAAATTCAAGCATTCCTGTAAGCATTCCTAATTCTGTTTCGGAGACATGTTTCAAGGAGATACTTCCTTGTGAAATGTCTCCTTTAGGATTCCATTTGCCTTTAACAGTAAAAGAAAAAATATGGAAAGGCGAATTCTTGGATTTATTATCTTTATTACCTATTGCGAAAGATTTCTTAAAAATGGATAAAAGATCTGAGGATAGTACGGAGGATAGACGCTGTCCTGTTTCTAGATCCTTTTTTAATTGGCTGCAGGCATTTTGTATATTCTCTGCAATAATGGGGGAAAAGCATCCAGAGAAATGTACTGGGCTTTTTCAACATTTGGAACATATTCTGGAAGCTTATAAAAGTTTTGGTGGTTTGGGATGGTTTAGTTATGATGAATCTTTCCGTCAAAAAATTACAATATATCCTAATTTAAAATGGGGTAACAAAGATGTGGGGCTATGGTTAAACTTAATTATCCCACAGAAGCAGATATATACAAGACCACAGCCCCAGTCAAACTTGACCTCAAATGCGTTAGCATCAGTTTATAAAAAAGGAACATGTTACGCATTTAATGAAAATCAATGCAAATGGTTGAATTCATGTCGTTATCGTCATGAATGTTCTTTTTGTTTTGGTAGCCACCCAGTCTCAAGATGCTTTAAAAGTCCTCAGGGATCATACAAAAGGCCTGCACGCCTGTGAGGCTAGTCGAAATGCATCCATGGTTAATGTTATACCCTGACAAGGGGAAAGCTCAATTACTAATTGAAGGTTTTTCAACAGGTTTTAAACTCCCTATTTTTACAGGTCCAGGCTGTCATTTATCAAAAAATACAAAATAAGTGCAGCGCTAAAACTAAATGAATTAATAAAACATGCTAGAAAGAATCATACAAAAGTGATTGATCCACCAAGCAGTATATTAAAAAACACAACAGGTCTCCTATAAAGGATAGAGACAAATGTCTCAACATATGTCATATGTGAAAAAATTATTATAAAGCATAAAAAAGTGATAAAGTAAGTCCCAAAATTGTTGCAGAAAAAAAGTCCATAAGTGAAGTAAGTGGATGGTCAAAATGAATATATTCAGGAGAAATGTGACACAGGTGAATCCAACATCCAAAGTGACTTGCACCCAAGTGAGGTATGAGGCTACTTACCAGCTCAGGATGACCACCATGACAGTGGTCCCACCAGGCATTTGGGAAATTAACAGGTCACCCACAAACCTATGCCGACCTTTCCAGTATGTAGAACCATGTATTGAATAGTGGCTGCTTAACAGAGCGGTCCCTTCCTAGCGAAGCACAGTGAGGGAGTGAGAGTGTCATTTATCAAAAAATCTAAAATCAGTTTCCCTCCATACTGAAATAGTTAGGGATAAATTAATAAAAGAAATTGCAGCCAATAGGATTGCTGGCCCCTTTATCTCACCACCATTTATTAATTTTCGAGTTTTCCCGTTGGGTTTAGTACCTAAAAAAGAGCTGAATTCCTACAGGCTCATTCACCATCTATCATTTCCTGCGGGTCAATCTCTAAATGACGAAATTGATCCATTATCGACTTCGGTCAAGTATGCTACGTTCGATGATGCTATCCAAATTATTCAAAAGTTTGGTCGGGGTGCTTTATTAGCAAAAGCAGACATCCAATCAGCCTTTAGATTATTGCCCATTGCCCCGGAATCTTACAATTCACTGGGTTTTTGTTTTGAAGGTTATTTTTTCTATGATAAATGCCTTCCAATGGGCTGCTCATTGTCCTGCTATTATTTTGAAATTTTTTGCTTCTTTTCTTCAGTGGGTACTACAATTTGAATCTGGTCATACTGGAATTATTCATTATTTAGATGACTTCCTGTTCATTGGCCCACCGAATTCTTTAATATGCACCCTAATCCTCAGGTTATTTTTCCTTTTTAACAAAATACTTCAACATTCCCTTAGCAATTGAAAAAACTACTTTCCCATCACCAATCATTGAATTTTTAGGCATTAAGATTGATACACACTTATTCCAGTTTGAATTACCTGCTCAAAAATGTATAGGTTACAATCCTTCATTTCATTCTTCCTGCGCAGAAAAAAGCTTATGCTTATGGGAAGAAGGCTATCTTTGGCTATGTCAGGCTTCAAATCCCCTTTTTCCCACATTAGGTTGTTGTGCTCTTAAAGAGGATTTACTGGTATGGTCCCAATTTCTACAAGAATTTAATGGCAGATCTTTTTTCCAGGAAGACTTTGTTTTCGCAGCAGATTTAGAATTATTCACAGACGCTGCTGGTTCTCAAGGTTTTGCTGCGATTTTTCGTTCACACTGGTGTTCGGGCTCATGGCCCCCTCTTTGGATTGCTAACAAAATTTACAAAGAACATAGTTTTGCTGGAACTCTTTCCAGTTTTAGTTGCTTTGGAAATTTGGGGTGATCAGCTCGCTAACAAAAGAATTATTATCAATACAGATAATAGAGGTGTATTATTTGCTGTAAACTGCCTTTCTTCAAAATCGGTATTAGTCATAAAACTCTTGCGTTATTTAGTTCTAATATGCTTAAAATTAAACATTTGGATTAAGGCGAAACATATACCAGGCAATCTTAATGTCATCGCTGATGCCTTATCTCGATTCCAGATGGCTCGCCTCAGACAGCTATTACCTCATGCAGATCTGGTTGGGCACCGTTGCCCGAGTCATCTTTGGGGTTTAATTTAAATCCAGTAATTCAGGTTATTAAGCATTCGATCGCTCCTAAAACATGGACTGATTATTCAGTTGCATGGGAAAGGTGGTTGAATTTCAATAAAGAATTGGGCTCTAAAGGTCTACCGCCTTCTGAGAGTTCAATTTTAGCATTTCTGTGTTCATTAATTCAATCAGAATTTTCCTTTAACCACATTAATAAAATATTAGCTGGAGTCTCCTTTTTCTGGAAGCTGAATAATTTTCCAGCTTGTAACAGTTTCTTTTCTGTTAGACAAGCTTTAAAGGGTTTACGGAAGAAAAACTTGACTCCAGATAGGCGCAGGCCAATTACTGTGGAATTATTATCAAAGCTGTGTTTGGCTACTCCTTTTGTTTGCATCTCAGAGTATGAGGCTATATTATTTCATGCTGCTTTTGTTTTGATGTTTTTTGTGGCTTTTCGTATATCTGAGATGTTACCAAATAACAAACACAGTTTAGAAGGTTTGTTTTTATCAGAAGTGTCTTTTTCGGAAGATAAGGTCCTTGTTTTTGTCAGAAAATCCAAAATGGATACATCAGGTAAAGGTCAATGGCTCAATCAATTTGCTTTTGGGGACTCCATCCTCTGTCCTTTATTAATTCTAAAAAAATACCTTGCTGTCAGACCAGTTTCAGGTCAGCATTTTTTTGTTCTTATGGATTCCTCTCCTATGACAAAATTTCAGTTTTCAGCAGTATTAAGACATAGTTTTTCTCATTTAGGCCTTTCGCTTTTTAAATTTTCTAATCATTATTTCAGAATTGGAGCTGCTACAGAAGCTGCTAGATTGGGTTTGAGTGATGAGGTCATTATGAGATTGGGTAGATGGGAGTCTAGTAGATTTAACATTTACATCCGACCTAACTTGTCTCTTTGATTCTAGGTGCCAAATCTTGCATATGGATATATGGCCATTCATACATTTATTGGGCTCATAAGAGAGCTTCACAGCGTTATTATGGTTCCAACCTATCTTTAACTTCTGATAAGTTTCTTATTTTATGGAAAGGAATTCGTGGTTTACAATGGACTAATCTTTTTCTTCATATTTCTGAATTGTTTCATTCTTGGCCTTATCCAACTATGATAATTTTACACATTGGAGGTAACGATGTGGGTAGATTAAAAAGTTTGGATTTAATGTTTCTAATAAAGCAAGATTTGCATCGTTTAAGAGTAATGTTTCCAAATACTTGTGTTGTTTTCTCTGAGATGGTCTCTCGCTTACATTGGTTGTACTTTAAAGACAGCAGACCATTGGAAAAGATAAGACGGAGAATTAATCATTCAATTGAAAATTTTTTTACAAACAAGATGGCATACATCTTTCAGATATTGGTCTTGACATTTTCAATTTAGGCCTTCAAAATTGCATCGAACAAGCCGCTGGGCTGGGGTTGCCTGGTTTTGTTTTCAAAACCTGGCTGGTGGGGACTTGGTTTTATTGAAATGATTTATTTACTGCTCGAGTCCTATGACTGAGAGAGTTAGAATTGTTTTGAATCTGAAAGAATATTTATTGATATTTCATTATTTATTTGAATAAAGTTATTTGTTTTAATTCTAACACCAATAAAGGTGCCGTGGCCTTTTTCAACACCAACCTGTTGTAGGGTACTTATTTATGAATATATAGAGCGACCTACATTCCCATGAATAGTGGGCGCAATAAAGCGCCCGCATCATAGGATTGTGGTCGCCAAAAAAAGAAGTTAATTATAAAGTTTTTTAATTTATTAAAAAAAAAATCTAAAAAAAAAAAAAAAAAAAAAAAAAAAAAGAGGGCGGGCTGGTCACGAGGTAAGGAGCGGGAAAAACGTTTTTTCCTCAGACTGAGAGGCTATATAAGCCTCTGCGTGACAGACCCGCTCACACTTGCCCTGAGGCGGCTTAAGCTTGAGCTCCCCTTCCCTCCCACCCTTGTCACTGGCACCATTATGTGGTTATGTCACCCTTGAATCAAGGGGGGACTTGGTTTTATTGAAATTATTTATTTACAGCTCGAGTCCTATGACTGAGCGAGTTAGAATTGTTTTGAATCTGAAAGAATATTTATTGATATTTCATTATTTATTTTAATAAAGTTATTTGTTTTAATTCTAACACCAATAAAAGTGCCGCGGCCATTTTCAACACCAACCTGTTGTAGGGTACTTATTTATGAATATATAGTGCGACCTACATTCCCATGTACACTCCTTTCACATATCCTCCAGGAGTAATAATAGAAGATAGCCATTTACCTTTGCTGCAGTACAGACCTGCATCCACAGTTTATTACAGTCTGTAATTTTTCTATAGTGACGTACCGTATATTGTAATTGCAAAATGTAAAATTTAAATGTCCAAAATCAATACCAGACTGGGACAGGGGAGAGGATGAGTATGTTCCCTTCATCAACCATGCCAGGCCAAAAGCCCTCAGCATAGGAAGGGGGAACTCCCTGGCAAAGAAACTTGTCCCAATGTTGATGAGGACAAGATCCTTTTCCCCACAACCCTGGCCCAGTGGTTGTCAGGTTTTATCAGAATCTGGAAGCTCCATTTAAAAATGATAGGGCCCCAGATACTGACCCCCTATGTGAATGAGTAAGGGGTGCATAGTAGCTATGCTCAAACAGAATAAAGCAGCCAGGAGCTGCCATTTACTGACAATTTAAACAAAATTTCTTTGTAAATGTCAGTTTTGCAGTAGTAGATTGTATACATTGTACAGGTGCGTCATTCACAGACAGGTTAAAGCGGAATTAAATCCACCAATTTAACTGTGTCCCAAATCAGTTACAGTCAAGGCATTCCATAAATTATAACTATTAAGGCCCGTACACACGATCGGATTTTCTGACGGGAAATGTTGGCTTTCAGGCCATTTGCGGAAAATCCAACCATGTGTATGCTCCATCGGACAATTGTTGTCGGACTTTCTGCCAACAAATGTCTGTTGCCGGATTTTCTGATCGTGTGTACACAGGTCCGTTGGACAAAAGTCCAAAGTACAAACGTGCATGCTCGGAAGCAGAAGCGGTCGGTCCTCTAAACTAGCGTTCGTAATGGAGAATTAACATTCGTGACGTGGCAAATTATGAAATCTCCAAATGCAGTGCACATTCTCTTCTTTAAAGGGATAATAATGAAGCTGCTTTGCTGGTAATACTGATGGAGTTTTTTTTTACTAGTGATATCAAGAATAATATTATTATGTTTTGTTTTTTTTTGTGCAAGTTACCACAACACCATTAACCCGTAGTTTGCCTACTGCCTACTCCAAAACTGGGAAAACACATAGCCAAGTATTATTCTCCACAATTTTTTTATTGTGCATTGAAAAAATAAATAAATAAATAAATAAATAAAATTAGACATGCTACCTGCCAATAGAACTTAACCAAAAAGTGCATTCTATGCATCCAAAAATATAGAAAATATACCAAATCAAATCATTATTCAACCAAAAAAATAATGTCAAAGCAATAACTCCAAGGCCAATAATAAATAACATGTTATCTCCTCCGATTCCGCAACATGTCTGGTTGACGAATGGCCGTTCAGAAAGGAACTGAAAAGCACAAAATGAAAAGCGTGAACCGAAAAGCGCTAAATGAAAAACGCAAAAAGAAAAGCGTGAATCAACACTCACCAAACTTCTACTAACACAAAATTAGCAGAAGGAGCCCAAAGGGTGGCGCTAAAGAGCTGAAAAACAGCTTAGTATGTCTAGTACATCACTATGTTCGTAATTGTTGGCCAACATTTGTGTGACCGTATGTACGCAAGACAAGTTTAAGCCAACACCCTTCAAACAAAATTCCACGGTTTTGTTGGCCAACAATCCGATCGTGTGTACGAGGCATTACAGTTAATAGTGTGCTTACATCAATCAGCCATAACCTTATGACCACCCATTTAATATTGAGTAGGTCCCCCTTTACCACCACAATGGTCCTGATACATTGAGGCAAGAACTCCACTAGACCTCTGCTGTGGTAACTGGCACCAAGCCATCAGCCTGTCATAGGTAAAAGCAAGGGAAGGAAGAATACAGCGCAGACCTCTGGTGTAGTAAAAAGATCAAAGAGCTTTATTAACCACTTGGTTAACCGCACTATGGCCAATTGATGGCTACAGCGCGGCTGGCTGGTTCTGATGGCCTCCAGTGATCACTCCTGCTGTGGGGAGTGGCTAGCGTGCTCTGTGATCATAGTGTCCAGAGGACACTGCTCATCACAGATTGCAGTAAAGAGCCAATCAGTGGCTCTTTACCACATGATCACGTGTGTCCAATCACAGCTGATCACGGATGTAAATAGAAGCCGGTTATTGGCACTCCTTTCCTCATGTTGACAGCATGAGGAGAGGAGAAGAGAGCCAAAAAACAGCTTCTCTAAAAGAGACATGTACACTGATAATCAGGGCACTGGTGTCCTGATTATCAGTGCAGTCCCAACAGTGCCCACCAGTAGGGATGAGCCGAACACCCCCCGTTCGGTTCGCACCAGAACATGCGAACAGGAAAAAAGTTAGCTCGAACACGCGAACACCGTTAAAGTCTATGGGACACGAACATGAATAATCAAAAGTGCTAATTTTAAAGGCTTATATGCAAGTTATTGTCATAAAAAGTGTTTGGGGACCCGGGTCCTGCCCCAGGGGACATGGATCAATGCAAAAAAAAGTTTTAAAAACGGCCGTTTTTTCAGGAGCAGTGATTTTAATAATGCTTAAAGTCAAACAATAAAAGTGTAATATCCCTTTAAATTTCGTACCTGGGGGTGTCTATAGTATGCCTGTAAAGGGGCGCATGTTTCCCGTGTTTAGAACAGTCTGACAGCAAAATGACATTTGGAAGGAAAAAACCCATTTAAAACTACCCGCGGCTATTGCATTGCCGACAATACACATAGAAGTTCATTGATAAAAATGGCATGGGAATTCCCAACAGGGAAACCCCGAACCAAAATTAAAAAAAAAAAATGACGTGGGAGTCCCCCTAAATTCCATACCAGGCCCTTCAGGTCTGGTATGGATATTAAGGGGAACCCCGGCCAAAATTTAAAAAAAAAAATGACGTGGGGTTCCCCCTAAATTCCACACTAGACCCTTCAGGTCTGGTATGGATTTTAAGGGGAACCCTGCGCCAAAAAAAAAAAAAAACGGCGTGGGGTCCCCCCAAAAATCCATACCAGACCCTTATCCGAGCACGCAACCTGGCAGGCTGCAGGAAAAGAGGGGGGGGACGAGAGTGCGGCCCCCCCTCCTGAACCGTACCAGGCCACATGCCCTCAACATTGGGAGGGTGCTTTGGGGTAGCCCCCCAAAACACCTTGTCCCCATGTTGATGAGGACAAGGGCCTCATCCCCACAACCCTGGCCGGTGGTTGTGGGGGGTCTGCGGGCAGGGGGCTTATCGGAATCTGGAAGCCCCCTTTAACAAGGGGACCCCCAGATCCCGGCCCCCCCGTGTGAAATGGTAAGGGGGTACTTACCCCTACCTATTCACTAAAAAACTGTCAAAAATGTTAAAAATGACAAGAGAGTTTTTGACAATTCCTTTATTTAAATGCTTCTTCTTTCTTCCTTCATCTTCTTCTTCTTCTGGTTCTTCTGGCTCTTCTGGTTCTTCCTCCGGCGCTCTCGTCCAGCATCTCCTCCGCGGCATCTTCTATCTTCTTCTCCTCGGGCTGCTCCGCACCCATGGCATGGGGGGAGGCTCCCGCTCTTCTCTTCATCTTCTTTTTCAACCTCTTCTCTTCTTCCTTCTTCTCTTCTTCTCTTCTTCATTTTCTTCTCCGGGCCGCTCCGCACCCATGCTGGCATGGAGGGAGGCTCCCGCTGTGTGACGGTGTCTCCTCGTCTGACGGTTCTTAAATAACGGGGGGCGGGGCCACCCGGTGACCCCGCCCCCCTCTGACGCACGGTGACTTGACGGGACTTCCCTGTGACGTCACGGGGAATGCCACAGGGAAGTCCCATCATGTCCCGTGTGTCAGAGGGGGCGGGGTCACCGGGTGGCCCCGCCCCCCGTTATTTAAGAACTGTCAGACGAGGAGATGCCGTCACACAGCGGGAGCCTCCCTCCATGCCAGCATGGATGCGGAGCGGCCCGGAGAAGAAAATGAAGAAGAGAAGAAGGAAGAAGAGAAGAGGATGAAGAAGAAGATGAAGAGAAGAGCGGGAGCCTCCCACCATGCCATGGGTGCGGAGCGGCCTGAGGAGAAGAAGATAGAAGACGCTGTGGAGGAGATACTGGACGAGAACGCCGGAGGAAGAACCAGAAGAGCCAGAAGAACCAGAAGAAGAAGAAGATGAAGGAAGATAGAAGAAAGAAGAAGCATTTAAATAAAGGAATTTTCAAAAACTGTCTCTTGTCATTTTTAACATTTTTGACAGTTTTTTAGTGAAATGGTAGGGGTAAGTACCCCCTTACCATTTCACACAGGAGGGGGCCGGGATCTGGGGGTCCTCTTCCAGATTCCGATAAGCCCCCCGCCCGCAGACCCCCACAACCACCGGCCAGGGTTGTGGGGATGAGGCCCTTGTCCTCATCAACATGGGGACAAGGTGTTTTGGGGGGCTACCCCAAAGCACCCTCCCAATGTTGAGGGCATGTGGCCTGGTATGGTTCAGGAGGGAGGGGCCGCACTCTCGTCCCCCCTCTTTTCCTGCGGCCTGCCAGGTTGCGTGCTCGGATAAAGGTCTGGTATGGATTCTTGGGGGGACCCCACGCCGTTTTTTTTTTTTTTTTTGGCGCGGGGTTCCCCTTAAAATCCATACCAGACCTGAAGGGTCTGGTATGGAATTTAGGGAGAACCCCACGTCATTTTTTTTTTTTTGGCTGGGGTTCCCCTTAATATGCATACCAGACCTGAAGGGCCTGGTATGGAATTTAGGGGACTCCCACGTCATTTTTTTTTTTTAATTTTGGTTCGGGGTTTCCCTGTGGGGAATTCCCATGCCATTTTTATCAATGAACTTCTATGTGTATTGTCGGCAATGCAATAGCCGCGGGTAGTTTTAAATGGGTTTTTTCCTTCCAAATGTCATTTTGCTGTCAGACTGTTCTAAACACGGGAAACATGCGCCCCTTTACAGGCATACTATAGACACCCCCCAGGTACGAAATTTAAAGGGATATTACACTTTTATTGTTTGACTTCAAGCATTATTAAAATCACTGCTCCTGAAAAAACGGCCGTTTTTAAAACTTTTTTTTGCATTGATCCATGTTCCCTGGGGCAGGACCCGGGTCCCCAAACACTTTTTATGACAATAACTTGCATATAAGCCTTTAAAATTAGCACTTTTGATTTCTCCCATAGACTTTTAAAGGGTGTTCTGCGGCATTCGAATTTGCCGCGAACACCCCAAATTGTTCGCTGTTCGGCGAACTTGCGAACAGCTAATGTTCGAGTCGAACATGAGTTCGACTCGAACTCGAAGCTCATCCCTACCCACCAGTGCTGTAACACAAGGGGATCCCACATAGGATGTGATGGAACATTTATGGTAGAGATTGAATTCAGGCCCTGAAAAAAAGAGTTTTCCCCTCATCTGCATAGGAGAAATTGTTCCAGTAGAACCAAGCAGCAATGTGTGCTTCCCATTTGTTTAGGGAGGAAGAAATGAAGTCCTCCTTGCGTCAGATTTCATCAATTCTTCATTAACCACTTGGCGACGCCACTATAGCCAAATGATGGCTACAGTGCGGCCGTCTAGTTCTGATGGCCTCCCGTGATCGTTTCTGCTGCGGGGAGTGGCCAGCACACTCTGTGATGAGCAGTGTCCAGAGGACACTGCTCATCACAGATTGCAGTAAAGAGCCAATCAGTGGCTCTTTACCACATGATCAACTGTGTCCAATCACAGCTGATCACAGATGTAAATAGAAGCCGGTTATGGCACTCCTTTCCTCATGCTGACAGCATGAGAAGAGGAGAAAAGAGCCAATAAACAGCTTCTCTAAAAGAGACATGTACACTGATAATCAGGGCATTGGTGTCCTAATTATCAGTGCAATCCCAACAGTGCCCACCAGTGCTGTAAGAACAAGGGGATACCACATAGTTAGGATGTGATGGAACATTTATGGTAGAGATTGAATTCAGGTGCTGAAAAATAAAAAATAAATCCTCCCCTCATCTGCATAGGAGAAATTGTTCTGGTAGAACCAAGCAGCAGTGTGTGCTTCCCATTTGTTTAGGGAGGAAGAAATGAAGTCCTCCTTGCGTCAGATTTCATAAATTCAACGTGCCCACAGTTTAATAGAGGGAATATGTTTTTTCAGTGGGCTTGAATTTGGGAATTGCCTGCATTTATTAGGTGGCACAGGATTGGTTTTAATTTAGGTATTAAGAGGGACTAAGGAGTGATGCAGAGATGCAGCAGTGTCTGCACCAGTAAATTACCAATACCAAGTAGCAGGCTGTATGGTATCTCAAGAGGTCTGGAAGGGTTAGTCCTCCTTTTACCTTAGGAAGGTAGAGGAGGTCTTGGCAAAGTCTATGTCTCTTTTGAATTTAACCTCAGCAGTAAGGTTTTCACCTTACTATGAGCTATGATTAAGTGTCTATATTGATGTGAAATGTGTTAGCCTGTCTGTACCTTTCATCACCATGATGTAAGAGATTTTGGATCTTCTACACTGTTTTGGCACGAATAAAAGGTGTTATTCGGAGTGCGGACGTTCAGCTGTTTTCTTTAATTTTCTAAGGACCTGTTTAAGAAGGAGGGGTGAGAGAGCACGTCTCTTCTAGATTCGCATAGCCATAGCCACCCCTATAATAGCCAGATTTTTGAAAATTACATTTTATGTATGAAAAGGCTCCACATATTTCGAATTCATGAAGAAGGCTAGGGAGCAAGGTGAGTGGATGTGTCAGGGAAAAGAAAAGTTCATCTGCATAGGCGGTCATCTTGAAGTGGCGGTTTCCTACTTTCAGACTTGTGATGTTCAGGGTGGCTATTACCGTTCGTCAGAAACATTTGATTGAGAGTACAAACAGAAGGGGGGAGAGCAAGCATTCGTGTCTGGTCTTTTTGGTTATTTGAAAAGAGTTAGATAAGATACCGTTGATCTTAACTGAGGCCAATGGGCTAGAGTAGATTGCGGATATCTAGGACATAAAGCTATCTCCCAGACCTATGTGCTGAAGTGTCGATAGCATGAATTGCCAGTTCACTCTGTCAAATGCATTTCAGAATCAGAAAATGGATAGAAAGAGACATGGAAATGCATACAAATGTATCTGGTGTGAACAGGGCCCTTAATGTTTAGCTACTGTGAGGCATTTTTAAATTGTGCTTTATGCTATTGTTTACTCTGTAAGTAACAGTGTTGATTATTTGCACTTATGCAAAGAATAGTAATCAGTACAATGTTTTTTTCATTGCAAATGAGTAACCTGTACTGGTACATTCTTTAGGGCACGTATTTGCTAACTAGCACCAGGAACAATTGAATTGGGTTGCTAAAGACAGCGCAACACGATTTTTTTCAGTACCCTTTTGATATATCTGTTGAACTTTGTGGGTTTCTACAAATGCATGAAACGTGCTTTTTGCACACGAACTAACAAACAATTACAAAAACGGACAGTCTATTGAATCGGCTGAAACAATCATCCAGAATCACTCCAGGGCAGAATACCAAGTGAAATTGTGTGTATGTGAAAAGGGCAATTTGCCTGCTTGAAATGATCTTTTCAAAGGAAAGCATTTGACTGTGAAAAAAGAACAAAAGATGTGAAATTTGTGCTGAAAATCTGTGAGTGAGCGTGATCAGTTGTCAGCCAGTATTTGTTACTTTATTTATCCAGAAAGCATCGGAAACCATGAGTAGTGGATGATTTAAAAAACAAATACGTTAAAGTCTATGTTTAATCAAAAAAAGGTTTTAAAAAAAATCAGCACAAGGGACATTATTTACAGTCAATGTGATCTGTCTACAGGCATACCCCACTTTTAAGTACACAATGGGGTTTATTTACTAAAGCTGGAAAGTGCAAAATCAGGTCACTTCTGCATAGAAACCAATGAGCTTCCAGCTTGTTCAATTAAGCTTTGGTAATAAAACCTGGAAGCTCATTGGTTTCTATGCAGAAGTGAGCCTGATTTTGAACTTTCCAACTTTAGTAAATAAACCCCATTGTGTACTTAAAAGTGAGGTATGCCTATATTGTGATGGCCGCTGAATTTGTTGAAATCTTTCATCATCCGATAACTCCCTATCCCCACAGCTGTAATCTTCCTGCGTGGCAGGGGTTGATGGCCCTTTCCACCTCTTCTACCAATTCAAAGAAGTTATACTAGAGCTTTCATAAATGAAATCTGATTTATGAATGGAGGAACATGCAGGTCAGCCTCTTCTATTCATAGATCATGTATCATTCACAGAAGCTATAGTGCAGCATATACTGCTACCACTATACACCCAGATACACATCTCCATTCTGCAAATACCAGTTTTGTCATATTATTAATCTGAGATTTTTCAGGAGTGCCTTAAAGTGGTTGAGAGTTTTAATAATTTCACGTGGGCTGAACAGTTGTATTCACCATTGTCAAAGTGAAAGGATAATATTTTTGGATTAGCTTAATTTATTTTGTTAGGTATGTCTAAAGCCAAAACTGCCCCATTCCAGGCAAAATCTTTATTACTATCACCCCACCCCCTTCACCCTCCTCTAACCCATCCTGCCAGGCTTGGTGGCTTGCTTTGAAGCCAGGTATACTGACCTAAATTCCCCCATCCATGTCCCATATTGTCACTTTTTTTGGGAGAGGGAACCACTAATCCAGCATTGCAATGTCCCAGTGAGACCACTGATTCTTTCTTTCCACTCCATTAAAATCAGCCTTCTCCTGAATCCTGAGCAGACCCCAACACTGGCTGTTAAATAAGAACCGTACATATCATGCAGGCAGTGATGTGGACACCCAAAGAGGGACCCATGCAGGAAGAAAGCAGGCGATGAAAAGCTGGAGTGTCACATGATTGTGGCCAAAGTAAAAAAGGGGTTTTAGATGGGGTTGTTTTTTGATTTAGTATAGTAATAGTTAGAGGCTGGTGGGTGGAAAAGGTGGAAGGGGGATGATTGTATCCCAGATCGGGACTTTAAAGCTGGGCCGTACAGGAATGTACTTGGATACATGGAGCTATGTATGGGCAGAGAGTTAGTCCAGAAGTTGATGTACCGATCGACATCTGTACAACCGCTCTGTTGGATTTCCCCCTTTCAATCAGTGCTACTGGCTATAGCCGACAGTACTAACCAGTGTATTCTGATGGTGGGGAAGTCTCCCTGCTCTCAGAATACAATGGTTCAGTGGGTAGGATTTCCCCATCCACACTGAGTCTTTTTTTTTTTCATTCAACTGGTTAGATGAAAACAAAACTACTCATCTATGGGCTCCCTTAGTATATGTACAGGTTGCACTAAACTGTTCACTCTTTTAATGAAACTGCCTACAAGAGCCATCTGAATGAAACAGGAGGTATTTGGGATGAATCACAACTCCTGGTTTATTCAGAGTTTTACATTTTTCAGCTTTTCCTCCTCCTCCCCCAACCCTGTCCCATATTTGGAAAGTTTTTTTGAGGGGAGGGTACCTGATTTTGACAGTTACCTGCTACCACTTCTTCCAGTCAGATCTCCTCAGTGACCCAAGTGGAAATCCCCCCCCTTCTTCCCCCACAGCCTTTTGGGACATGTCACAGGTCCCAGGAGACTGTGGGACCATTTATGTGGTGCAGCACGGCTTTCGCATGTGCAGTGGGCAGCCAGCTGTGAATCCACAAAGAGTCATAGTCAGCTGCCCTCAGGATGTTGGCAACATGTGCCCGAAGACCAGCAAAGAGCCGGATCGAGTGAGGACATTGCTGGATTCTGGGATAGGCAAGTGTGTGTTTTTTAAAAGTCAGCAGCTAAAGTGTTTGTAGCTGCAGACTTTTACATTTTTGTTTTACAGGGCGAAGACCCTCTTTAAGCTATCGAACTATATAAAAAACAGGTTTTTTATTTCAGCAAAGTAGCTAAAGATATCATGTGAAATTGTAGAAAGGGCACTGTACAGTTGTAGAAAAGAATCCAAACGCTCCACCTGCTATATGGAGCTACAGAAGATTAACCCCACTTCATGACCAGGGCGATACACAGCACTGGGTTACTTTAACTGATAACTGCACAGTCGTGCAATGCTGTACCCAAATATATGTCCTTTTTTTCCCACAAATAGAGCTTGTGGTGGTATTTGATCACCCCTGCGGTTTTTATTTTTATTTTTTGTGCTATAAACAAAAAAATACCAACAAGTTTGAAAAAAAGAACAATATTTTTTACTTTTTGCTACATATCCAATAAAACATATCCAATAAAATTGTTTTGAAAAATCTAATTTCTCCATCAATTTAGGTTCAATATGTATTCTGCTACATATTTTTTGTAAAAAAAAATTCCAATAACGTATATACTATATATTGATTGGTTTGCGCAAAAGTTATAGCGTCTACAAACTATAGGATTTTTTTTTTTTTACAAGTAATGGCAGCAATCAGTGGGACTGCGATATTGCAGCGGACAGTCGGACACAATCTGACACTTTTTGGGGACCAGTGACACTAATACAGTGATCAGTGTTAAAAATATGCACTGCCACTGTACTGACACTGGATGAGAAGGGGTTAAACATCAGGGGCGATCAAAGGGCTAACTGTGTGCCTAACTAGTGTGTTTGTGCACTGTGGGAGGTGCTTTTACTAGGGGAAGGCATGGATCCATGTCCCTGCTTTGCAGAAGCACAGGATCCATGCCTTCCCTACTGACAGATCGGCAATCTGCCTCTGTGCTGGGTGCTGGCGGACATTGAGTCCACGGTACCCGCAGATCTGCACACGCTGTGTATAATCACAGTGAGAGTGGGTCACCGGCAGCGTAAATGCGCGCCCCAGACCTGGAAATGTCGGATCACGTCCTAGGCACGCGATCTGGTGCAGCAGTGCCACCTTGCTGCCGTAAAAGTAAGTTATACGGGTGGCAAGTGGTTAATATGCTACATAGTCATACACAGTATTTCATGCTTACCAGGCCAAAAAGCTAAAACATTTCTTGTCCTGGAGTAAAATTAGAAGTAAGGGAAAATGTTCCTAAATTGTAAATCTCACCATAGACAGTTGTCACCAGAGCTGCTGTCTTTAGAGATTTTTTTTCTCTTCTACTACTCTACTGTAATGTTGGACCCAATTTTAGATTTTCTCTTCCAGACCACCAAGACAAAAAGTGGCAGTGAATCGTTCAAAACAGAAGCAGTAAAATAACCCTGACAGAAGTTATAATGCCCTGTACACACGGTCGGACATTGGTCGGACATTCCGACAACAAAATCCATGGATTTTTTCCGACGGATGTTGGCTCAAACTTGTCTTGCATACACACGGTCGCACAAAGTTGTTCTGAACGGGGTGACGTAAAACACGTACATCGGGACTATAAATGGGACAGTAGCCAATAGCTTTCGTCTCTTAATTTATTCTGAGCACTTTGTGCGTCAGATTTGTGTACACACAATTGGAATTTTTGACAACGGATTTTGTTGGAAAATTTTATAGCAAGCTCTCAAACTTTGTGTGTTGGAAATTCCTATGGAAAATGTGTGATGGAGCCTACACACAGTCAGAATTTCCGACAACAAGGTCCTATCACACATTTTCCATTGGAAAATCCTATCGTGTGTACAGGGCATAACTGTTACACACTATACACAATACTACAAAACACTTTTGAACAGAGCTCTACTGTAAACAACCTATGCAGATTCTGACATGACTTTTAAATTGTATTAATATAATGTCACTGTTTAGGTCATATTAACATTCTGCTGTCCCCACAAAAGTGGTTTTGAATAAAAATTATTTTGTGCTTTATATGTTTATAGATAGATTAAATTTGCATCATCAGAGAGTGGTACTGTGAATACAAGAAATAGGTACATATATGCCACGCCCCGATATATTTGAATTTGGAAGAGAAATTTGGATGATGGACTTTATAGGGACAACACTACTAACTACGTAGTTTAAAAAGTATATAAATGTATTTACAAAAACACATTTGAAACAATATTAAAATCATTGACTATTCACAATGTTGCCTTGAAACATACAGCAGGGCAAACAAGTATTTAGTCAGCCACCAATTGTACAAGTTCTCCCACTTAAATAGATGAGAGAGGCCTGTAATTGTCATCATAGGTATACCTCAACTATGAGAGACAAAATGTGGAAACAAATCCAGACAATCACATTGTCTGATTTTTGAAAGAATTTATTTGCAAATTATGGTGGAAAATAAGTATTTGGTCACCTACAAACAAGCAAAATTTCTGGCTCTCACAGATCTGTATCTTTTTCTTTAAGAGGCTCATCTGTCCTCCACTCATTACCTGTATTAATGGCACCTGTTTGAACTTGTAATCAGTATAAACCTGTCCACAACCTCAAACAGTCACAATCCAAAGAGCTGTCGAAGGACACCAGAAACAAAATTGTAGACCTGCACCAGGCTGGGAAGACTGAATTTGCAATAGGCAAGCAGCTTGGTATGAACAAATCAACTGTGGGAGAAATAATTAGAAAATGGAAGACATACAAGACCACTGATAATCTCCCTCGATCTGGTGCTCTACGCAAGATCTCACCCCGTGGGGTCAAAATGATCACAAGAACAGTGAGCAAAAATCCCAGAACCACACGGGGGGGGGGGGGGGACACCTAGTGAATGACCTGCAGAGAGCTGGGACCAACGTAACAAGGGCTACCATCAGTAACACACTACGCCGCCAGGGACTAAGATCCTGCAGTACCAGGAGTGTCCCCCTGCTTAAGCCAGTACATGTCCGGGCCCGTATGAGGTTTGCTAGAGAGCATTTGGATGATCCAGAAGAGGATTGAGAGAATGTCATATGGTCAGATGAAACCAAAGTAGAACTGTTTGGTAGAAACACAACTCGTTGTGTTTGGAGGAGAGAGAATGCTGAGTTGCAACCAAAGAAAACCATACCTACTGTGAAGCATGGGGGTGGCAACATCATGCTTTGGGGCTGTTTCTCTGCAAAGGGAACAGGACGACTGATCCGTGTACATGAAAGAATGAATGGGGCCATGTATCGTGAGATTTTAAAGTGCAAACCTCCTCCCATCAGCAAGGGCATTGAAGATGAAATGTGGCTGGGTCTTTCAGCATGACAATGATCCCAAACACATCGCCCGGGCAACGAAGGAGTGGCTTTATAAGGAACATTTCAAGGTCCTGGAGTGGCCTAGCCAGTCTCCAGATCTCAACCCCATAGAAAACCTTTGGAGGGAGTTGAAAGTCCGTGTTGCTCATCGACAGCCCCAAAACATCACTGCTCTAGAGGAGATCTGCATGGAGGAATGGGCCAACATACCAGCAACAGTGTGTGACAACCTTGTGAAGACTTACAGAAAACGTTTGACCTCTGTCATTGCCAACAAAGTATATATAACAAAGTATTAAGATGAACTTTTGATATTGACCAAATACTTATTTTGCACCATAATTTGCAAATAAATTCTTTCAAAAATCAGACAATGTGATTGTCTGGATTTTTTTCCACATTTTGTCTCTCATAGTTGAGGTATACCTATGATGACAATTACAGGCCTCTCTCATCTTTTTAAGTGGGAGAACTTGCACAATTGGTGGCTGACTAAATACTTTTTTGCCCCACTGTATAACACACCACCTATAGATCAAAGGTAATAAACTACTTAGTAATGAAAAACCAAGAAGCAATCTCTATGAATTACTATAGTGCTATAGGAATATGAAAGGCGGTGTGTCATGATTTATCTCAGCTCTACATGTTACACGTACTCAAAAACGCTTCTTCAGGAGCTTGGGGCATATAATTACTATAAACAAGAAACAAACTAGGGACAGTGTCCACGGCACAGCCAGAGATGCAGGGATATCTCATCAGCAAAATTCCAAGCTAATCTGTAAGGTAATGACTTGTGGTAATTGAAGGTTAATCCCATAGCCAGCAAAGGGAAAAACTAGTAAGGGTATTTTAAAGTTGTATAGTGATTCTGGAATTGCAAGGGATCCCCCACTTGTCATATATTTCCATTAATCATCAATTTTTTTGTTCCCATGCAGACACCATCAGGGTAATCCTCCACTGCAGAGCTCCGCTGTGCCTAACCCACCCAGCGTGGTAAATGGTGGCTGATTGGGTTATAGTTCTGGATTAAATATGAAATATGCAATTTTTGTTGACAAGTACTGACAATTAAATTGATATAAATTGATATGAATATTTAGGAACTATTTTCATTTTATAAGAACATTAGTCACAATTAATTAAAACTGATGAGCAGTAAATGTCCTAAGTGGCTTAACTTAGCCTATCCACTTAGTGCTGTCTGTACATTGAATAGTTTATGGCTTATAGAAGACAATTGTGTGCCGGCTATGCAGGACTATTTTTAATGCCCAGATAGAAATACATTCCAAAAGGGCAAATGCACAGCATGCATGGAGATCTGTTTATCTAGGATTGAAAATACGAGCAGTCAAGCTCATCGATGAAAATATCCCGTCTGCCGCCTATTGTTTGAAGACATTCAATTAGATCAAGGCTCCTGAGGCTCTTTTTCAGACTAAAAAGATCCTAATGTGTTTTTCGTCTTTTTGATAAAATGTACCAAACAGTAAGGGGTTAATCAATCACAACATGCATGAGTTGTTAAATAAAGTAATGCAAAGACCAAATCTGAAATTACAAACTACAGTAACTTTAAGAAGCCAATCAGATTTTAGTTCACTGAAGTCATATCACTGAAAATGCATATTGATGGATTGCTGTATTTTACTGCACTTTATTCATTTAAGCTGGCCATTTTAGAACAAATGTCCAAAAGTCCATATGAAAATTTTCACTTTCATGAGAATTTGATGATTTGATGAATTGCCTTTCAAAAGTATTTCAGAAGTTTTCTTTTAACATAAAATTTTGGAATGAAGGTACTTTCCCTATCGAAAACCACATTCACTGTTAGAAGTTTGTTTGTTTTCTTCCAGACACATTCAAATTTTGTCGGCACCAGTAAGTTAAACGTCAACTTTGACTCTACTAATGATTAGAAAATTGATAAAACATTCCTAAAATGAAAAAATTCAACCTGAATTCTACTAGTGTATGACCAATTTATTCCTCCTTAAATAACAGGCTGAACATTCAGATTTTCTTGACATAAACAGCAACTGGTTTTCTTTTAAACCATTTCAGCCCCGGAAGGATTTGCCCCCTTCCTGACCAGGCCATTTTTTGCATCACTTTAACTGACAATTGTGCGGTCGTGTGACATTGTACCCAAACAAAATTGATGTCCTTTTTTCACAATAGAGCTTTCTTTTGGTGGTATTTGATCACCTCTGCGTTTTTGTTTTTTTGGTTTTTTTTGGCGCTATAAACAAAACAGTGATAATTTTGAAAAAAACACAATATTTTGTCATTTGTGCTATAATATCCCCAAAAAATTAAAAACAAAAAACAAAACAAATTTCTTCATCAGTTTAGGTTGATATATACAGTTGTGCTCATAAGTTTACATACCCTGACGGAATTTATGATTTCTTGGCCATTTTTCAGAGAATGTGAATGATAACACAAAAACATTTCTTTCACTCATGGTTAGTGTTTGGCTGAAGCCATTTATTATCAATCAACTCTTTTTAAATCACAATGGCAACAGAAACTACCCAAATGACCCTGATCAAAATTTTGCATACCCTGGTGATTTTGGCCTGATAACATGCACACAAGTTGACACAAAGCGGTTTGAATGGCTATTAAAGGTAACCATCCTCACCTGTGATCTGTTTGCTTGTAATTAGTGTGTGTGTATAAAAGGTCAATGAGTTTCTAGACTCCTGATAGACTCTTGCATCTTTCATCCGGTGCTGCACTGATGTTTCTGGATTCTGAGTCATGGGGAAAGCAAAAGAATTGTCAAAGGATAAATGAGGGGTTCTGTTGAAACCAAACCACTGTCAGGTAGACCAACTAAAATTTCAGCCACAACTGCCAGGAAAATTGTTTGGGGTGCAAAGAAAAACCCACAAATAACTTCAGGTGAAATACAGGACTCTCTGAAAACATGTGGTGTGGCTGTTTCAAGATGCACAATAAGGAGGCACTTGAAGAAAGATGGGCTGCATGGTCGAGTTGCCAGAAGAAAGCCATTACTATGCAAATGCCACAAAGTATCTTGCTTACAATACGCCAAACAGCACAGAGACAAGCCTCAAACCTTCTGGCACAAAGTCATTTGAAGTGATGAGACCAAAATTTAGCTTTTTGGCCACAACCATAAATGCTACATTTGGGGAGGAGTCAACAAGGCCTATGATGAAAGGTACGGGGGTGGATCGCTGATGTTTTATGTATGTGTGAGCTACAAAGGCACAGGAAATTTGATCAAAATTGTTGGCAAGATGAATGCAGTATGTTATCTAAAAATACTGGAGGAACATTTGCATTCATCAGCCAGGAAGCTGCGCATGGAATGTACTTGGACATTCCAATATGACAATGATCCAAAACACAAGGCCAAGTCGACCTGTCATTGTCTATAGCAGAATAAAGTGAAGGTTCTGGAGTGGCCATCTCAGTCTCCTGACCTCAATATCATTGAGCCACTCTGGGAAGATCTCAAACGTGCAGTTCATGCAAAACAGCCCAAGAATTTACAGGAACTGGAGGCTTTTTGCCAAGAAGAATGGGCAGCTTTACCATCTGAGAAGATAAAGAGCCTTATCCACAAATACCACACAAGACTTCAAGCTGTCATTGATGTTAAAGGGGGCAATACACTGTGTTAAGAACTGAGGTATGTAAACTTTTAAACGGGGTCATTTGGGTAGTTTCTGTTGCCATTATGATTTAAATATAATAAACACAGTTGATTGATAATAAATGGCTTCAGCCAATAACTAACCATGAGTGAAAGAAACTTTTTTGTGTTATCATTCATATTCTCTGAAAAATTGCCAAGAAATCATAAATTCTGTCAGGGTATTTAAACTTATGAGCACAACTGTATTCTTCTACATATTTTTGGTTAAAAAAAAATCACAATAAGTGTATATTGATTGGTTTGCTCAAAAGTTATAGCATCTACAAAATAGGGAAAAAATTTGTCATTTTTATTAATTTTTTTTTTTTACTAGTAATGGCGGTGATCTGCAATTTTTATTGGGACTGCGACATTGCGGCAGACAGATCGGACACTTTTGACACTTTTTTGGGACCATTGACATTTATATACCGATCAGAGCTAAAAATAGCCACTGGTTACTGTATAAATGTCATTGGTCGGCAATCGGTTAAGCACCCGTTTTGTTTTTTCAGCAATTCAATAATTTATGACCCATTCACACTTATCACACACCAACGCTATAGCTTTTCCTAAGCCGACAAGGCCCTGGCCTAGGGCGGCACTTTGCAGGGGGGTGGCTTGAAAAGAGTCCCCGTCGGCTTGAGCTACACTTTTAGTGTAGCGACAGTCTTATGGGGCCGACTAGGCCAGTATGCAAATTGGTCTGGTACCACCATAAAGTGGCCACTCTGCCGCCGGTATGTGGGCAGCAGACATTCTGCAACTGTGGGGGGGGCCCACCGCTTCTAGTTTTGACTGTCTTATTATCACAGCAGACCTCTCACCAGAGAGGCTGAAACTGTCTGGAGGAGTAAGGCCGGGTTCACATATATGCGAATTGGATGCGGTTTTCTCCGCATCCAATTTACATGACAGGAGAATGTGCCCGGCTCTCAAAAGAACCTGTTCACACAGCTCTGGGGCAGCCGTGGAGTGAATGGGGAAGGGCTCTCAATGTGTGAAGATTCCCCATGTTGGGAGAGGTGCAGTAGAGACAAGCGAAGGGAGCCAGGCAGGCTGTAAGTCCCCAGGCTGAAAGGAAAACTACACCAGCTGAGTGGAAATTGCAGGACAGCTACCTAGGTGTGACAGGGCTTCTAATATGGGTAGTAGGGATGGTGCAGATGGGAGACACTTAGGAGGTAGGTAGTAAGACTTGCCTGCAAACCTTTGGGTGATCACAATCTAATATATACTGTATAATGTATGTACTAAAAACCCTGATATTTCTCTGTGGGAAAATTCATTGGTTGGACTGAAACAGTGACTTGATTAGTTTTCCCTTCCCTTTTGGCTAATGATTTTCAGTGCCACACACCTTTATGCTACTTTGGCTGTGAAATATTTAATTGAGTTGTATATTATCAGATGAGTTGCTTGATGACATACTCACTTGTGTGTATAGGTTTCAGCTTGAACTATTGATCTCTGTAAACAAGGGGCTTTTGGAGCACATGGCAAGGAGACAGAGGAAATTGTTCCATCTGTTGAATAAAAGACTACACAATGGGGGGTAATTTACGAAAGGCAAATCCACTTTGCACTGCAAGTGCAAGCTACAAGTGCAAAGTGCACTTGAAATTGCACTGAAAGATCGCTGTAGATCCAAGGGGGACATGCAAGGAAAATAAAAAACAGCATTTTAGCTTGCACATGATTGGATGATAAAATCAGCAGAACTTCCCCTCATTTCAGATCTACTCCTCAGATTTACAGCGACTGCACTTTCAAGTACAATTTTTCAATTTCAAGTACACTTTGCACTTGTAGTTTGCACTTATAGTGCAAAGTAGATTTGCCTTTCATAAATAACCCCCCCCATATTTGTGGGCAATATGTTATATTTATCAGACTAGAAAAGATCTTTAATTTTGTTATTGTTCTGACCATTTCATCCCCATCATCCCTGCTACCATGACTGTATTACAATCTTTGGAACACTTCGAACCTTGGAACATTATGTTTCTGTGGCTTCATGCCTGAAATGCCAAAAAACATATAAAATAATTACACATTTGGTCTGAAAGTTGCACAAGGAACAAGAGAAATAGGCATTACAAATTAAAAATATAGTTCTCATTCATGCTTCTGATAGTTTGTTTCCTTATTGTAATTTTAGTAATAAGTTTTCTAATATGGTAAAAAAATAAAATCTTGAATCTGAACTATTAGTACATTTCTGTGTCAAAATAATCAAGGAAGCTAAAAATACAGAAAGATTTTAATGGGCCCATGAAAGTTCCTCAATTCATAAGGCCTCTTTGTCCATTTGATGACATTGTCTAACATTCACATTACAGCTAACCATTAAAGATATTACAATTAGTTATGCTTGCTATTTTATTATTATTGAATGTTATGTTATTTATATTGCATTTTTAAGGAACCAAGCCAAGCACAATCTTGTGGAAGCTGCAAAAACCCCTACTGTTCTAATTAAAACTGCACAAGACAGCTGAGGATGTAGAATAACCTTATTTGCCTCTGTGTACCTGTTCTTAGCAATACACTATCACCTTGCCCATGGATAAGGCGGCAGCGTTTCCTTAAGTTCTGAAGGCAATTTACTACAATTAACATAACCACATGATTATATTTTTGCAGTACATTAACTTTGAATTACTGAATTAAACATATTTAGTATACTTATTTATTCATATAGTTCAAACTAAACTAGTAAAATTATTTCAATTGGTAAATATTAACATTTTTGTAGATGGCTGTGTCAGAGCCCCCAAGGACGTTGTGCAGTCTGTCTTTTCATGGTGTTCTGATGTATATTTCATTCACATAGTGTGTGTTTGTTTTCTTAGCGCTAAGCAAACTCTGAGTCAAATGAGCAGATCCCTGATGTTTGCAGTAGTTTAGACTGATAGGGTAAAGTCAAATGTATGGGTTAGAGGAGCATTTATAGTAGAGTAAGCTGATATTAACAGAAACACATTTTAAACAAATTTATTTTAGACACATGAACAGTTTCAGATGAGCATCCATTTTAATGAGAGACATTAAAAGCTATCACTGCTTTCATTGGCTTCTAAAAAATGGAAAATTTATCATCAAATACTAATGCCGCGTACACACGACCGGTTTTGCCATCGGAATAAACTCCAAAGGTTTCTCCGACGGAATTGCATTCAAGCGGTCTTGCCTACACACGGTCAAAGCAAAGTCCGACCAAAGTCCGACCATCCAGAACGCGGTGACGTACAGCACGTACGACGGGACTAGAAAAAGGAAGTTCAATAGCCAGTAGCCAATAGCTTCCGTCTCGTACTTGCTTCAGAGCATGCGTCGTTTTTGGTCCGTCGGAACAGCATACAGACAAGCGGTTTTCCCGATAGGAATTGGTTCCATCAGAAATATTTACAACATGTTCTATTTCTAGGTCCATCAGAATTTTTAAAAAAAATAGTCCGATGAGGCACACACACAATCTGAATATACGATGAAAAGCTTCCGTCAGACTTTTTCTGTCGGACATTCCACTCATGTGTACGCGGCTTTACCGTAATTTTGCTTTCCTGATGGACTCCATGGCAGTCTACGTGTGGGTTAACCCCACCTCCTCTCCAGTGCTATAGGACCCCATTCCCATAAGCTTGAGCTTACCAATAGGGACTGCGTTCCGTAACTAGCCGACTCTTGACCAATGGGTGGAAACTCCGACTGCCATGGAGTCCATCAGGAAAGGAAAATTACGGTCATTTTTTGATAATACATTTTCCTGACAGACTCCATGGCAGTCTGCGTGTGGGAAATAACTAGCCAGACCACACGGTTGAGTATGCTGACAAAAGAAAACTTAATTTGGCCCGTCAACCGACAGAATTTTTAAACCAAAGTACACAGAAGATAGTGAAGCAGGCTCTATGCAGTAATGAGACATAAAGGTATTGATGGAGGCCCAAGAGGCCACTTCTCAGATGATGTCTGGAGCCACATGCCGGGCTGCTGCCAACAAAGCCGCCACCCCCCTCATGGAATGAGCTGTCACCGCCTCTGGAGGAGCCAAGCCCTTAGTCCTATAAGCCTGCTGGATAGCCTGGACTATCCAGGCCGCAATTGTTCTAGTTGAAGCTCGCTCTGTTGCAACCAGAGTGCAGGATAAACAGGTAGTCAAAGCATCTAAAGGAGGAAGTAACTTGCAGGTATTCCTTCAGTATTTTGCCTACATCCAGTTGATGAACTTCGGAGGACCCCAAGGTCCTGAATGTAGGTAGGACGATTTCTTGGTTCTCATGGAATGTTGAAGTAACTTTCGGGTTTGAGCTGAGCATAGGGATGAGGACCACCCGGTCCAGGAAAAAAGTCAAGAAGGGTTCTTCATGACCTAGGGACCCGATTTGAGAAACCCTCTACGCCGAGGTGATGGCTACTAGGAAAGCGACTTTTGTAGAAAGGTCTTTGATAGATAGCAGGGAAGAGCCTGTGGTACTGAGTCCAGACAGTGAGTCGAGAACAAGGGGAAGATCCCATTTGGGGAATCTTGGCCTTCTTTGGGGCCATGGAGAAGAAGAAACAGGAGACCTTGCCAGCCGTGATGACTTGCCAGACATCCATCCTTTTGGCATACAAAGGCAGCTCCCCTCCACCACTGGGGTATCCTATGCCTAAAAAGCCACTCGCCCGCCCATGGCTGGGCCCTGGGCTTGCACCACATAGTTGGTATGCCGGATTCAGGAACCATCCCGATTGGACTCCAAACGTGAGTAAATGCGATGTAGGTCCATGGAGGAGGACAAAAAACAAACGCATTTCCTAGCGGTGAGCTCAAACTTATGGGAATGGGGTCCTATAGCATTAGAGAGGAGGCAGGGTTAACCCACAGGTAGAATGACAATGACAGGAAATGACAATAACCTTCATGCTGATCCATTGGCTTTATCTTTCTGAGGCACAGACCTAAAACAAGTATGCCTATCAGGAGTTCTGACTTTTTGATCTGTATGCTTACTACATCATCATCATCATCGTTAACTGAAGATCTTGGCTGGTGTTAAAGAAAAAACTTAATTTTAAGTGAAATAATCACAAAACAGATATAAATCACAAAAGTACATTTAACTAGTTTGTCAAACACCTAATTACTGTATATCTGTAGATATTAGAAAGTTGCCTTTTATCTCTGCAAATACCAAAGGTTAAAAGCCAAAAATAATGCAGTTGGCTAAAACTTTATAAAATTGAAATTATCCAAAATGTATGTGGGGTTTGGACACAACATTGTTAATCACATGATACTTATCTATTCCTTGTGCATGGCTTTGTCCATCCCCAGTCTCTGATAGTATGCAATTCACAGTTGCTTTATATCAATTTTCATTTTGTATCATTTTGTCAGGTTCCCTTAACAGGAATGGCGGTGGCTGCACCCAACAGCCGATCCGAAGATTGGCTGGGGTGCCGACATTGCAGGCTCCCTGGACCGGTAAGTGTCCATATATTAAAAGTCAGCAGCTGCAGTATTTGTAGCTGCTGACTTTTAATTTTTCGTGGGTGTCTGGACCTCCTCTTTACAGACACTAGCAGGTGCAGGCACTGCCAAGTCCTTAAAGTGTTATTGAAGTCTAGTTTTTTTTTTTTAAATAACAAACAGGTTATACTTACCTGCTCTGTGCCATGGTTTAGCACAGAGGTGCCCAGATCCTCCTCTTCTCCAGTCCCTCTTCAGCACTCATGGCCTCTCCCTCCTGTTGAGCACCCCCACAGCAAGCAGCTTGCTATGGGGGCTCCCTGTGTCCATTCAGACACGGAGCCACGGCTTGGCCCACCTCCTCTCTCTCCTCATTTGCTCACTGAATTTGATTGACAGCAGTGGAGGATGGAGAGTACTAGACAATGAGGAGGAAGAGTCCCGGAAAGCGGAGTCTCTCTTGCATTATTGCTGGATCGAGATGGGCTCAGGTAAGTATTAGGGGGCTGAGAGGGCTGCTGCACACAGAAGGTTTCTCAGATTAATGCATAGAATGCCTTAAGATAAAAAACCTTCTGCCTTTACAACCCCTTTAACAACCAGTGACATTACCAGCCCTATTCACTTACATGGCCTGTAATCCCAGGCTATGCACACTACAAATCTCCTAGTCCATAGCCCAAGATCTCTAGTCCATCCCAGCATTAAGTAAAAGATGGTAGCAATGTTCTTAGATATATCGGGGCCATGGAGAATGAACTTGAATAGACTTTGTTTAAACAAGAGTTTAGGGTCACTTTAAGCAGTGGCATCGCTTTAGAAATGTGGAGCTCTGTGGGCAGCAGGAAAGGTAAGTATTAAAAGTCTTCTTTTCAAGGTGATGATATAGTTACTTTAAAGATTAATTGGCCATTTATAACCTATAATCCACAGTCCATAGCCCAAAGTCCCTAGCCAATCTCAGTAGTAGGGATGAGCCGAACACCCCCCCACCAGAACTTGCGAACAGGCAAAGAATTTGTGCGAACATGCGAACACCATTAGAGTCTATGGGATACAAACGTGAAAAATCAAAAGTGCTCATTTTAAAGGCTTATATGCAAGTTATTGCCATAAAAAGTGTTTGGGAACCCGGGTCCTGCCCCAGGGGACATGTATCAATGCAAAAAAACGTTTTTAAAACGGGTGTTTTCTCAGGAGCAGTGATTTCAAGAATGCTTAAAGCGAAACAATAAAAATGAAATATTCCTTTAAATATCTAAATATCATGCCTGGGGGTCTCCTTAGTCTTCCTGTAAAGTAGCACATTTTCCCCATATTTAGAACAATACCACAGCAAAATGACATTTCTAAAGGAAAAAATGTCAATTAAAATTGCTCACGGCTGTAATGTATTGCCAGATCCCGGCAATATACATAAAAAATCATTGAAAAAACAGCGTGGCTTTCCCTTTCCCCAGTCAATATCAGGCCCTTCGGGTCTGGTATGGATATTAAGGGGAACTCTACACCAAAATGTAAAAAAAAATGGTGTAGGGCCCCCCCACATCCATACCAGACTCAAAAGACTGACTGTATATATATCAAATACACTGCAACTAACTAACTAACTAACCTGCTTGCCTAATCTAGCTCAATCTATCTCCATCCACAGTCACACACAATACACGGCCACTATGTAAGCAGCCTTATATAGTGTGGGGTGTCCCCCTGAGCCATGATTGGCCAAAGGCACCCTGCCTTTGGCCAAATATGGCTCTCTCTGCAGAGTGCGCTATGATTGGCCAAAGTATGCAGGTCATTTTGAGTTAAATTGAATAAAGAAGTTAACTTAAATAGAGAACTAGAGTTTAGTGTCACTTTAATTACTTGAGGAGATCTGTGGGCAGTAGGAAAGTTAAGTATTAAATCGTATTTGCAGAGTGATGATAAAGTCACTTTAAAGTTGCCCGTTCTTTGGCCATTTATTGTAATGTTGTAGTTTTTTAGACAATGTATATGGAATCAGTATGGAAATTGGCATTCAAAGTTTATTGTCTTGAATATTAATACCAGGACATTGTACTCAGTGCTTCTATCATCCCCCTCATAATCTCGATGACCAGTTTGCCACCTAAATGCTAATTCAAATGTTAATTCTCTTACATATTTGGATGCCAGTTGTTGTTGAAGTGTATGGATAGATAAAGACTATGTACAGTCTGCAGTAAAGCTCTTCTCTTTTTGGCCCACCATTAGCAAAATCCCTGGAGTCTTTTGGGTTTATTTGTCAGAAATCCAAGCAATTGTTTCGGACCATCAAACATTTTCTACATCAAACTCACCCTCACCTTTACAGTAAAGTTACTAAGTATATCCTCAATGTGTCAGTTTGATTTTTTTTTTTAGCTTTTCTATAGTTTGGTAGTACAGCACAGAGCATACATACCAAGAGCATATCCTTTATTATTAGCAGCATGTTAAATAATAACCCAGTGAGGCACATCAGTCTTAACCAGGGTCAAAATGAAACAAAGCTAAAAGCTCCTTGAGCAGATAAAACAGTACATGTTGTTTTTTTTTCAGAATAATAAGCATTTTCATTTCGCTCTTTTTCTTTCTTACATCTTCACCTCTTGAACTCTATTTTTTTTTTCCATTCCAAACCAACCGGAAAGAAGAGAGAAAGGTCACTGCAACTGGGGATGGACGGCACTTACACAGTGTGCATACTTGTCAACATCTTATTAGTTCCAGGAAAAGTTTGCTGGGCAGAAGATTACTAAATAAAAATTCCATGTGTGTGCTATGTAGACTAATGGGCTTTTTCACCAAAGTAGAGCAAAGGGCAATGATGATGTGCAATATGCAGTAAACTACAGCAACCTATCAAACACAAGTTTAATGAAAAAAAGATCAGTAAAAGATGGATTCTGCTTGGTTACTATGGACTCCTGAAAATTGACTCTTGCCTTGATGATTAAGCCTGAATATACTGTAGAAAGTCATGTCTAGGTACTTTCATGACATAACATTTTAGTCACATGCACAGAAGTGCTGGTGACCTTTAGTCATTTAATTGACTTCTGAATGGTTGCTAATGCTGGCCATACACTATACAGAAAATCGGCCGAAAAATCGTTCATATAGACACTTCGTTCGTTTTTCGGCAAGTTAATGGGCACAAATCGATACTCTTTTGTGACGTTTTTGTGGAAAAAAAACGAACGGCAAGTTTGGAAATTTTATGCCGAACGTACGATAAATTGCAAGTTTAATGCGTTATTCGTCCGTGAAAAAACGAATGGTTGCTACTGCGCATGGTTGAAAATAATTTAACCCGGAAGGGAAATATTCGTGTCAAATACGTTCGCGTCCAAACCTCATGACCAAGCATCAACACCAACTATATAAAGGCCCGTACACACGCTCGGACTTTTTGACAACAAACATGTAAATTAGCAGTTCTGGAGAAACATCTGACCGTGTGTACGCTCCATCGGACAAATTTTTTTTAATTCGGACTTTTGTTGGCTACGAACGGACAAACTTTCTGTCCACAAAACTCCGATCGTGTGTGCCCAAAATACCATTGTACTTTAGTACAAAGTACAAACACGTATGCATGGTCGGAAGCAAGGACCATCACGAATTTTTAATGGCTTAAGAATAAATCTGCTTTGCTGGTTGTAACATATTTTAGTTATGATTTGTGTTCTAGTGATATCAATCCTTTTTGTTTGTTTTTTAAGGCCATTTTGCTTATTGTGCATTCACAACATAAATAAACTTACAAAATTATTAGACATGTTCTCTGTCCTCACAATTTAAAAATATAATTTAAAAAGAAAAAGAGCAAACGATACACATCAAACGAAAAAATATAGCTTATTAAATCATACTGAAATCCAAAAATTCAACCTGCTAAATTCTTAGCCCCTAAACTCCCCACACCAGTGGCCTTGTTGTGTATCCTTGGGGCTGATTTTGCCACTGACCACCATGCTGCTCAGGTGGGTGGGCTTGCTGTGGTGGGTAGGTTTGTTGTGGAGGAGTGTTGTTCAAATGACACACATGAGATTTAGTGGTTAGCTCTTGTTTCCTGGCCTTGCTGAAGAGCTGGATGATTAGAGCCTCACATAGCTCCCTTTGATCTGCGTCAAGCTCACGGAGCTTACTAGCATTAAAACTGCCAAACCCTTCAGCACTATCGGGTGCTGTGTTTATCAGAGAAGTAGCCCTAGTTAAGAACTCAGCTGTGGCCTCATCCAGATGTTGGCTCTTCCTGGCCCTTTTTTTGGGAGGACGCAGGGGAGGGATCCTGCACTCAGTTGTTGTCTGGCTGCTGGGCCCAGGCTCTTCTTGGCTCTAAAGTTCTTGTGTGTGTAAAACCAACATCATTTAAATTTTTGGACATCATTCATCAACAATTTTCATGTCATGACTTTATAATTTGTAATGTGTCCAAATAGGAAAGAAGATCATTCTGACTCCAGCATTTCTCATTCTTGTCCTAATCCTTTTTGGCCACTGCTGTCTATTGATATGGGACTCACTTTTTGTACCCCAAAAAAGTACTATGCATTCAGGGTCGTAACTACCACCATATTGACCCATGCAGGCGCTACGGGGCCCGCAGCCGAGTGGGGCTCAGTGAGGATAAGAGCCCCGCCGGCACAGTCTCCCAGCCAGGGGAAGAGAGAGGAGAGGAAGAGGCGAGCTGTCCGTATCAGCAGAGCTGAATTGCCCGATGTAAGAGCTTTCATTAGGACTTCCAATGTTCCCGGGGCTCACGTCACATAGCTCCACCTTTTGGGCCAGTGCATTTCATAGAACGCCGATCCAATGCGGGACATGTGACGTCATCAAAGGCGTCGGGCCAAGAGGTGGGGCTATGTGATGAGCCCCGGGAAGACGGGATAATTCAAATGAAAGCTAGTACAGTGGCCAATCCCGCTCTCTGCTGATCCTAGTAGCTTGCCTCTTCCTCAGCATATGTGGGGCTGTATGGTGCACAGGCAGACCAGGCTGTATTGGGCACAGGTCATGCTGTATGTGGCACAGGTCACGCTGTATTGGTCACAGGTCACGCTGCATTGACAGTAGGGCAGCTGTGGGGGGGGGGGGCTGTTTGCAGTGTGCCCCATACAACATTTTCTCATTTGCCAACCTATAAAAGTCTATGGTAGAATTCCAAAGTGATAATTTTAAGACATAATATGCAAGCTAATTGCCATTAGGGATGAGACCAACAGCCCCCTGTTAGTTTTGCACCAGAACATTTGAACAGGCCAAAAATTGGTTTTAACACGTGAACACCGTTAAAGTCTAAGGGAGTTGAACATGAATAATTATAAGTGGTAATTTTAAAGGCTTATATTTATGGTATTGCCATAAAAAGTGTTTGGTGACCTGGGTCCTGCCCCAGGAGACATGTATGAATGGACAGAAAAGTTTACCAAAAACACATTTTTTCATGAACAGTGATTTTACTAATGAATAAAGTCAAACAATAAAAGTGTAATATTCCTTTAAATGTATTACCTAGGGGGGGGTGTCTATAGTATGCCTGTAAAGGGGCGCATGTTTCCCCTGTTTAAAACAGTTAGAGAGCAAAATGACATTTCTACTTTAAAAAATGTCATTATAAATTACGAACGGGAGCGACAGAATTTAGAACCAGCTTCTTTTCGCGGGGACTCTCGGATTGCCTTTGTCTCGCACACAAACAGAACGTAATCTTAGTAAAGGGATGGTGAACCCGCGCAGTGGACATAAAGACTTAATTGGTAAAGTTTGGAACTGCTGCCTCCCAACAGGCAGTCACCCTAAAATGGGGACAGCTGAGATATATTAGAAATGATAGAAGGGTTTGGCGCTGTTCCTATTTAGTTTCCTACCTCCATATAGGTTACTAGATTAAAATAAATTCTTAGGTGCACCGTGCATATATCAAATATTAAATACAATTTAACAATATGAATTCCCAAGTATACCGTGCATGTGTCAATTAAATATTCTGTTGCAATATTGTGCAATCATAGGTGATACATAGACATAACTTAAATGCTTACATATGTAATATTGCTAGGGAGGGAAGAAAGGGGGGGGGGAAGGAGGAAAGGGGGGGGGGAAAGGGAGAAGGGAGTGAGATAGGGAGGTGGGGAGGGGTGTAGGAAATCTGTTCCTAAGGAAAATTACAATAACAAGATAAAGTGCAAATGTGCTGGTGCAATCCAAAAGGCAACAGTGACAAGATAAAAGTGCAAACGTGCTTCAAAATTCTTTAGTAAGTCTCTTGTGTCATATTCTTGTGCTGTGGTGATAATCCTTCACTTATAATATCTCTTTGCTCTGAAAGTGCAGCCACTCACCAGATCACTTCACCCCTGCGGGGGTAGTAGGCAGTTACAGTTTTATCGCCACTGTACAGCGATCGCTGGCGGGCTCAGGATCGTGGTATATCATATATAAAAAGAGAGGGAGTGCCCATAGCGTAAAATTGCTTTAAAAAAGTTTTATTACACAAAATGAAAGGGTACTCACACTTTTGCAGTAAAAATCAAGCGAAATGGTAAAAACGTCAAAACCGTCATTAATATCCTTCAGCGCTGGTACAGGAGGTGATGTTTGGGAAGCACAGATTAGGCCACGCCCTACGCGTTTCGTCGTTAGGACGTCTACGGGAGCGTGACCTGTGTTGTGTCTTCCCATCCTTATATAGTGTGTGTGGTGTCCCCTTGTTAAATTTTCAATTGGCATCCATTTTCCCGCGGACCGGAAGTTCGTCCGCGGCTATTTTGTTTGTATTTTGCAGACAGAAGTCCGACTTCCTGTGTTAATAGCAGTGGGACTACTAGTGGCCATTTTGCCTGAGCTATTTTTAGACAGTAGTTCAAGTTACCTGTCTCTGTGTATTTGTATTGCATAGTCCGGCGGCCATTTTGCCTGTGTTTTTGTGGACAATGGAGACCGGCGGCCATTTTGCCTATGTTTTTGTGGACAATGGAGACCGTAAACAATTCTCCCCATTGTTTGTATTGCATAGTCCGGCGGCCATTTTGCCTGTGTTTTTGTGGACAATGGAGACCGTAAATAGATCTCCCTATTGATGAGACCGGCGGCCATTTTGCCTATGTTTTTGTGGACAATGGAGACCGTAAACAATTCTCCCCATTGTTTGTATTGCATAGTCCGGCGGCCATTTTGCCTGTGTTTTTGTGGACAATGGAGACCGTAAATAGATCTCCCTATTGATGTCAACTGCAGATATATGGTGTTAAATCTATCACACACTATAAAAGGTTTATTGTACATTAATCGGCTTGCTTTATATGACGCTAAAAATCATACTAAATTCAAAATGATTTAAAACCCATAAGAAATACATAAAGAAACATAAAGAATACATAAAAATCAATGCAAGTAAAAATTAAAATTAAAATTAAAATCATGAGGAGCACATAGAGGATCACGAGGAATACTTAAATGGGAGCTTACTAAATACATATCGTTCTTAAATTAAAATAAATAAAATAAATTGGAAAAAATTGGAAAAAAATTAATTAAATAAATAAAACTTAACTTCATATATTATATGGCATTTTTTGTGTATCTGAAGAGAGGGGGAACATATTTTTATTTTTAAGGGGGCTTGTTGTATATATTAATCTTTTAGGGTGTCCACATTTATACATTATATATCCTTATTTTTAAGAGTAATTACTTCTATAGTGCGTACGTGAGAAAGGAATCTTAGATTTTTTTATATTTAGCATTTCTTTCTGGATATTATGTCCCATACATGGACTATATGAAGAAGATATATGTAAAAAATTATAAAAATATTATAAAAGACAGTATAAAAATATATATATACTAGTATAAAATGGCTTAAGGAAGACAGGAAGAATAAAACGGGAGGAGAAGGGTTAATTTCGAAATCTGTATTATACTATTCGTGCGTGTATATATATATATATACTAGAGGGTGTACTGGGTCTGTTGGTTATTTTTCATGTTTATATCCTATTGCGGTACTTTCTGCTCATTTATAGGGAAGAAGGAAAAAGGGGGTAATTAGATGTCAGAGTGTTTATGTGTCGAGAGTATAGGTGCTCTATGTCTCCCATATTTGATATGAATATTAATAATTTGTTAGGAAGCAGTTGAGGTCGAGGTCAATGTTCATGCCCATAGGCTGCAGGGTATCTAATAAGAATATCCACTTGGTTTCGTTTTGTGAGACCTTAATTTTTTTTTTTTATTTTCGCCTCTCCAGTGACCCTTGATTTTATCTATTGCGTAAAAGGTCATCTGTGCCGGGTCTCTATTGTGGTAATCTCTGAAATGCCTGGACACGCTGTGTTTGTTAAAACCTTTCTTGATGTTTTTAATGTGTTCTCTGACCCTGACATGCAGCTCTCTCGTTGTCCTTCCTACATATTGCTTCCGACATGGGCACTCTAACACGTAAGTGACGTGGGTACTGTGGCAGGTAATGAGCTCTCGAATATTGAACTCTTTTCCATTAGCAGTAGACCTAAATTTCGTTGTTTTCTTGCTGGTTCTTTTACTGGTTCTGCAAGGTAAACATTTGCCACATTTAAAAAACCCTTTTAAACCTTTTCCTATTTTTATCTCCCTAGGTGGATCTATTGCATTGTGTACCAGTTTGTTCCTCAGAGTTGGTGCTTTTTTGTAGATGAAAACTGGTTTCCTAGGCAATATAGAGTTAAGGGTCCTATCAGATTGTAAAATGGGCCAATGTTTTTTAATTATAGTCTCCACATGTTTGTATTGTCTATTGTACCCCGTTAGAAAAGCTACTTCCGGTTTTTCATTTTTTGTTCTTCTATGTTGTATTCCTGTTTCGTCTAACATTTTGTTTCTGTCCATTTTCCCGACGGTGTGTTTCATTGCCACTAGGTCCTTTCTTTTATATCCCTTTTCCACGAACTTGTTTATTAGAGTGTCCGTTTGTCTCTCATAATCGTGTTTGTTGGAGCAATTCCTATATAACCGCATGAACTGACCCTTAGGTATATTTCCTAGCCAACGGGGGTGATGGCAACTGCTAGTTGGGATATACCCATTTGTGTCCGTAGTTTTGAAATATGTTCTTGTTTTCAGCTGTCCATCCTCTTTATATATTTGTAGGTCCAGATAATCCACAGTCTCTTTATTCCAGTTTCCTGAGAAGGTCAGTCCATAGGCATTGCCATTGATCTCGTTGAAGAAATTCTGTAATTCCTCTATCGTACCCCTCCATACCATGACAATGTCGTCAATGTACCTCCTGTATAATTTCAGATTTCTTCTTTCCTTACTATAAATTTGTTCCTCCTCCCATTTATTGAGTAGTAAATTGGCTACGCTGGGGGCATACTTAGCCCCCATGGCTACTCCTTTTATTTGGGAGTAGAAGTCACCCTTGTGCCAAAAATAGTTATGGCTCATGGCCAATTTTAGTCCCTCCAAGATATAATTGATTTGTGTTACCCTTAGATCCGTTAGCATGTGTAAAGCCCATTCGACACCACTAATGGCATCTTTCTGTACGATGTTGGTGTACAGAGAATTTATATCAACGGTTACTAGTATGTCGTTATCATTTATTTCAAAGTTGTTTAATTCCCCAATTAGCTGTTTACTGTCTCTCAGAAACGATCTCCCTTTTTTAACTAGGGGCTGTAAGTAGCCGTCCAGGTATGCTCCCAACCGGGAGAACAGTGAATCAATGCCACTGATTATCGGTCTGCCGGGTGGGTTCTTTTGGTCTTTATGGATCTTTGGTACGTAATATATAATTGGAGTTTTGGCTATTTCAGGGGTTAGATATTTGGCTTCTTTTTTTGTTAGAATCCCCATTTCTTCTCCTTTTTTGACATAGGTCTTCAGTTTTTTCTTATATTCTGTTCTTGGGTTGCCCCTCAGTTTCTTGTATGTGTTGGGTACCTCCAGTAGCTTCTTCATTTCTGACTCATAGTCTTTTTTGTTTAAAATGACCAGGCCTCCTCCCTTATCGGCCGGTCGGATGACTATGTTTTTCTTCTTCTCTATTTCTTTAATAATGTTCCATATGTTTGTTTTTATTTTCTTCGGTTTCATCTTCCTAAGATCTTGTTCGACCATTTTTTTAAAAGTCATCAGGCTCTCATTTTGTTGAATATTCGGATTGAATGTTGAATTGTTTCTTAGTCCTGAATGTTGGAATAAAGGGGGGTCATCATCTGTTCGTACGTTCCTATTAATATCTCCTTTCATTAAGTAAAATTTTTTTATGTTAAGTTTTCTTACGAATTTTTGGAGGTCTATATATACTTCGAAGGGGTCAAGATTCTTATCAGGGGCATATTTTAAGCCTAAATCCAACACTCTCAATTCTTCCTCATTAAAATTGGCTTCGCTTAGGTTAAAAATTCCTGTACCTAATACTCTCTTCTTCTTTTTCTTCTTGATTCCTCCTCTCTTACCGCGTGCTCTTCTCCTCTTTCCCATCTCTGTGGTCTGTATGTATGCTCTGTTCTTTCTTCTCGTTGGGTTTCTTCTTGCATTCTGTTCCTCGGGCCCATGTATGTGTTCCTGGTGGTCCTCATGTTCCAGCTCCGTCGAGGGTCTCCGTTGTTTCGGTTCCTGGTGGGGAACCTGAAGGGTTGCCCTCCCCTTTGTCTGTCTTGAGGCCCATATGTATCCCTGTAGGGAGACCGTCTGTTTCTGAAGACTGGGGGTCTCCCTCTGTATTCCCTGGGAAAAAAACCCCGCCTATGTGATGGTTCTTCATAGGGGGTGTAATGTTGTTCGTTCCTCAGAGGGGAGTATCTATTATTATATCTTGGTGTCCTCAAAATACTTGAGGGGTTGTTCCATTGTTGTGGTCTATTCTCATCTCCAGCTTGATCCCTGTAGTACCGACGTTCCGGGCTAGTTCCCTCTCTTCTCATTCTTATATTTGGTAGTTCTTCTGGTCTTGTTCTTGGTGTCCTAATTTCTGTGGGTCTTATCTCTTGCCATGGTGTAGTATCTTCTATTACTGAACTTTCCCTTGATTCGTCTATCATAGAGATGTTGTGGTTATCTTCCATGTAATTCTCATCTATTTGCCATTTATATACCTGCTGGTTTTTGTAGTCCAGCACATCTCTTCTAAACTTTTTTTGTTTCTTCAGCTGTATTTCTTTATCATATTTAGTCATGGCTTCTTGTAGTTTGTTCTCTTTTTCTTTATATTCTCTGGATTCCAAGAAAGGTACGAGTTGGTCTCTTATTTGTAGTATTTCTGTTTCTATGTTCTTTAATTTATGTCGTCTTCGTATTACTATTTTCCCGAGCAGTGCATTTTCGCTATCATTGAAGAATTTATACCAATCTTCCATCAATCCTTTATCATTAACTGCATCGTTGGGTGAGATATCCCACCTCAAACGTCTTGGGGTGATTTTCTCTGTAATGTACATTTCAATAGTTGCTATATCCCACCAAACTCTTATTTGTTTTTCGATATTGTGTTTCAGATGTTTAAATAGACTGTCTATATCCTGCCGTATGGCTACTTGTTCTTGATTAAAGACTTCGGTGAGGTTGATGTTTCTGTTGTTTAGGTATCTAAAGATATCCATTGCTGCAGGTTTCTGTTTAGTTTTAAATTAAACAGTGACTAGTAAAGGGATGGTGAACCCGCGCAGTGGACATAAAGACTTAATTGGTAAAGTTTGGAACTGCTGCCTCCCAACAGGCAGTCACCCTAAAATGGGGACAGCTGAGATATATTAGAAATACTTGGGAATACTTGGGAATTCATATTGTTAAATTGTATTTTAATATTTGATATATGCACGGTGCACCTAAGAATTTATTTTAATCTAGTAACCTATATGGAGGTAGGAAACTAAATAGGAACAGCGCCAAACCCTTCTATCATTTCTAATATATCTCAGCTGTCCCCATTTTAGGGTGACTGCCTGTTGGGAGGCAGCAGTTCCAAACTTTACCAATTAAGTCTTTATGTCCACTGCGCGGGTTCACCATCCCTTTACTAGTCACTGTTTAATTTAAAACTAAACAGAAACCTGCAGCAATGGATATCTTTAGATACCTAAACAACAGAAACATCAACCTCACCGAAGTCTTTAATCAAGAACAAGTAGCCATACGGCAGGATATAGACAGTCTATTTAAACATCTGAAACACAATATCGAAAAACAAATAAGAGTTTGGTGGGATATAGCAACTATTGAAATGTACATTACAGAGAAAATCACCCCAAGACGTTTGAGGTGGGATATCTCACCCAACGATGCAGTTAATGATAAAGGATTGATGGAAGATTGGTATAAATTCTTCAATGATAGCGAAAATGCACTGCTCGGGAAAATAGTAATACGAAGACGACATAAATTAAAGAACATAGAAACAGAAATACTACAAATAAGAGACCAACTCGTACCTTTCTTGGAATCCAGAGAATATAAAGAAAAAGAGAACAAACTACAAGAAGCCATGACTAAATATGATAAAGAAATACAGCTGAAGAAACAAAAAAAGTTTAGAAGAGATGTGCTGGACTACAAAAACCAGCAGGTATATAAATGGCAAATAGATGAGAATTACATGGAAGATAACCACAACATCTCTATGATAGACGAATCAAGGGAAAGTTCAGTAATAGAAGATACTACACCATGGCAAGAGATAAGACCCACAGAAATTAGGACACCAAGAACAAGACCAGAAGAACTACCAAATATAAGAATGAGAAGAGAGGGAACTAGCCCGGAACGTCGGTACTACAGGGATCAAGCTGGAGATGAGAATAGACCACAACAATGGAACAACCCCTCAAGTATTTTGAGGACACCAAGATATAATAATAGATACTCCCCTCTGAGGAACGAACAACATTACACCCCCTATGAAGAACCATCACATAGGCGGGGTTTTTTTCCCAGGGAATACAGAGGGAGACCCCCAGTCTTCAGAAACAGACGGTCTCCCTACAGGGATACATATGGGCCTCAAGACAGACAAAGGGGAGGGCAACCCTTCAGGTTCCCCACCAGGAACCGAAACAACGGAGACCCTCGACGGAGCTGGAACATGAGGACCACCAGGAACACATACATGGGCCCGAGGAACAGAATGCAAGAAGAAACCCAACGAGAAGAAAGAACAGAGCATACATACAGACCACAGAGATGGGAAAGAGGAGAAGAGCACGCGGTAAGAGAGGAGGAATCAAGAAGAAAAAGAAGAAGAGAGTATTAGGTACAGGAATTTTTAACCTAAGCGAAGCCAATTTTAATGAGGAAGAATTGAGAGTGTTGGATTTAGGCTTAAAATATGCCCCTGATAAGAATCTTGACCCCTTCGAAGTATATATAGACCTCCAAAAATTCGTAAGAAAACTTAACATAAAAAAATTTTACTTAATGAAAGGAGATATTAATAGGAACGTACGAACAGATGATGACCCCCCTTTATTCCAACATTCAGGACTAAGAAACAATTCAACATTCAATCCGAATATTCAACAAAATGAGAGCCTGATGACTTTTAAAAAAATGGTCGAACAAGATCTTAGGAAGATGAAACCGAAGAAAATAAAAACAAACATATGGAACATTATTAAAGAAATAGAGAAGAAGAAAAACATAGTCATCCGACCGGCCGATAAGGGAGGAGGCCTGGTCATTTTAAACAAAAAAGACTATGAGTCAGAAATGAAGAAGCTACTGGAGGTACCCAACACATACAAGAAACTGAGGGGCAACCCAAGAACAGAATATAAGAAAAAACTGAAGACCTATGTCAAAAAAGGAGAAGAAATGGGGATTCTAACAAAAAAAGAAGCCAAATATCTAACCCCTGAAATAGCCAAAACTCCAATTATATATTACGTACCAAAGATCCATAAAGACCAAAAGAACCCACCCGGCAGACCGATAATCAGTGGCATTGATTCACTGTTCTCCCGGTTGGGAGCATACCTGGACGGCTACTTACAGCCCCTAGTTAAAAAAGGGAGATCGTTTCTGAGAGACAGTAAACAGCTAATTGGGGAATTAAACAACTTTGAAATAAATGATAACGACATACTAGTAACCGTTGATATAAATTCTCTGTACACCAACATCGTACAGAAAGATGCCATTAGTGGTGTCGAATGGGCTTTACACATGCTAACGGATCTAAGGGTAACACAAATCAATTATATCTTGGAGGGACTAAAATTGGCCATGAGCCATAACTATTTTTGGCACAAGGGTGACTTCTACTCCCAAATAAAAGGAGTAGCCATGGGGGCTAAGTATGCCCCCAGCGTAGCCAATTTACTACTCAATAAATGGGAGGAGGAACAAATTTATAGTAAGGAAAGAAGAAATCTGAAATTATACAGGAGGTACATTGACGACATTGTCATGGTATGGAGGGGTACGATAGAGGAATTACAGAATTTCTTCAACGAGATCAATGGCAATGCCTATGGACTGACCTTCTCAGGAAACTGGAATAAAGAGACTGTGGATTATCTGGACCTACAAATATATAAAGAGGATGGACAGCTGAAAACAAGAACATATTTCAAAACTACGGACACAAATGGGTATATCCCAACTAGCAGTTGCCATCACCCCCGTTGGCTAGGAAATATACCTAAGGGTCAGTTCATGCGGTTATATAGGAATTGCTCCAACAAACACGATTATGAGAGACAAACGGACACTCTAATAAACAAGTTCGTGGAAAAGGGATATAAAAGAAAGGACCTAGTGGCAATGAAACACACCGTCGGGAAAATGGACAGAAACAAAATGTTAGACGAAACAGGAATACAACATAGAAGAACAAAAAATGAAAAACCGGAAGTAGCTTTTCTAACGGGGTACAATAGACAATACAAACATGTGGAGACTATAATTAAAAAACATTGGCCCATTTTACAATCTGATAGGACCCTTAACTCTATATTGCCTAGGAAACCAGTTTTCATCTACAAAAAAGCACCAACTCTGAGGAACAAACTGGTACACAATGCAATAGATCCACCTAGGGAGATAAAAATAGGAAAAGGTTTAAAAGGGTTTTTTAAATGTGGCAAATGTTTACCTTGCAGAACCAGTAAAAGAACCAGCAAGAAAACAACGAAATTTAGGTCTACTGCTAATGGAAAAGAGTTCAATATTCGAGAGCTCATTACCTGCCACAGTACCCACGTCACTTACGTGTTAGAGTGCCCATGTCGGAAGCAATATGTAGGAAGGACAACGAGAGAGCTGCATGTCAGGGTCAGAGAACACATTAAAAACATCAAGAAAGGTTTTAACAAACACAGCGTGTCCAGGCATTTCAGAGATTACCACAATAGAGACCCGGCACAGATGACCTTTTACGCAATAGATAAAATCAAGGGTCACTGGAGAGGCGAAAATAAAAAAATTAAGGTCTCACAAAACGAAACCAAGTGGATATTCTTATTAGATACCCTGCAGCCTATGGGCATGAACATTGACCTCGACCTCAACTGCTTCCTAACAAATTATTAATATTCATATCAAATATGGGAGACATAGAGCACCTATACTCTCGACACATAAACACTCTGACATCTAATTACCCCCTTTTTCCTTCTTCCCTATAAATGAGCAGAAAGTACCGCAATAGGATATAAACATGAAAAATAACCAAAAGACCCAGTACACCCTCTAGTATATATATATATATACACGCACGAATAGTATAATACAGATTTCGAAATTAACCCTTCTCCTCCCGTTTTATTCTTCCTGTCTTCCTTAAGCCATTTTATACTAGTATATATATATTTTTATACTGTCTTTTATAATATTTTTATAATTTTTTACATATATCTTCTTCATATAGTCCATGTATGGGACATAATATCCAGAAAGAAATGCTAAATATAAAAAAATCTAAGATTCCTTTCTCACGTACGCACTATAGAAGTAATTACTCTTAAAAATAAGGATATATAATGTATAAATGTGGACACCCTAAAAGATTAATATATACAACAAGCCCCCTTAAAAATAAAAATATGTTCCCCCTCTCTTCAGATACACAAAAAATGCCATATAATATATGAAGTTAAGTTTTATTTATTTAATTAATTTTTTTCCAATTTTTTCCAATTTATTTTATTTATTTTAATTTAAGAACGATATGTATTTAGTAAGCTCCCATTTAAGTATTCCTCGTGATCCTCTATGTGCTCCTCATGATTTTAATTTTAATTTTAATTTTTACTTGCATTGATTTTTATGTATTCTTTATGTTTCTTTATGTATTTCTTATGGGTTTTAAATCATTTTGAATTTAGTATGATTTTTAGCGTCATATAAAGCAAGCCGATTAATGTACAATAAACCTTTTATAGTGTGTGATAGATTTAACACCATATATCTGCAGTTGACATCAATAGGGAGATCTATTTACGGTCTCCATTGTCCACAAAAACACAGGCAAAATGGCCGCCGGACTATGCAATACAAACAATGGGGAGAATTGTTTACGGTCTCCATTGTCCACAAAAACATAGGCAAAATGGCCGCCGGTCTCATCAATAGGGAGATCTATTTACGGTCTCCATTGTCCACAAAAACACAGGCAAAATGGCCGCCGGACTATGCAATACAAACAATGGGGAGAATTGTTTACGGTCTCCATTGTCCACAAAAACATAGGCAAAATGGCCGCCGGTCTCCATTGTCCACAAAAACACAGGCAAAATGGCCGCCGGACTATGCAATACAAATACACAGAGACAGGTAACTTGAACTACTGTCTAAAAATAGCTCAGGCAAAATGGCCACTAGTAGTCCCACTGCTATTAACACAGGAAGTCGGACTTCTGTCTGCAAAATACAAACAAAATAGCCGCGGACGAACTTCCGGTCCGCGGGAAAATGGATGCCAATTGAAAATTTAACAAGGGGACACCACACACACTATATAAGGATGGGAAGACACAACACAGGTCACGCTCCCGTAGACGTCCTAACGACGAAACGCGTAGGGCGTGGCCTAATCTGTGCTTCCCAAACATCACCTCCTGTACCAGCGCTGAAGGATATTAATGACGGTTTTGACGTTTTTACCATTTCGCTTGATTTTTACTGCAAAAGTGTGAGTACCCTTTCATTTTGTGTAATAAAACTTTTTTAAAGCAATTTTACGCTATGGGCACTCCCTCTCTTTTTATATATGATATACCACGATCCTGAGCCCGCCAGCGATCGCTGTACAGTGGCGATAAAACTGTAACTGCCTACTACCCCCGCAGGGGTGAAGTGATCTGGTGAGTGGCTGCACTTTCAGAGCAAAGAGATATTATAAGTGAAGGATTATCACCACAGCACAAGAATATGACACAAGAGACTTACTAAAGAATTTTGAAGCACGTTTGCACTTTTATCTTGTCACTGTTGCCTTTTGGATTGCACCAGCACATTTGCACTTTATCTTGTTATTGTAATTTTCCTTAGGAACAGATTTCCTACACCCCTCCCCACCTCCCTATCTCACTCCCTTCTCCCTTTCCCCCCCCCCTTTCCTCCTTCCCCCCCCCCTTTCTTCCCTCCCTAGCAATATTACATATGTAAGCATTTAAGTTATGTCTATGTATCACCTATGATTGCACAATATTGCAACAGAATATTTAATTGACACATGCACGGTATACTTGGGAATTCATATTGTTAAATTGTATTTAATATTTGATATATGCACGGTGCACCTAAGAATTTATTTTAATCTAGTAACCTATATGGAGGTAGGAAACTAAATAGGAACAGCGCCAAACCCTTCTATCATTTCTAATAGAACGTAATCTTACATCACACGTTCGTTCGATTGATATACACTATGCGTGAAAACTCCGCTACCCGAACGGCATCACGCATTCGTTCGTACCGCGTGTTAACTTGACATAGACGGCGCATGCCTGAAACTCCGCCCCTGACGTTCTTTTTCTTGAATATTGCCCGCCCCTTTTCTGTTCGGTGCGTAGTGAGGAGCAACAATGGCGGAGACACATGTGTCTGAATGCAGATCCAGAAAGGCCACCAACATGACATTTGAGGAGATGGTGGAGATGGTTGGAATCTTGAAAAAACAAGATTATGATGGGAAACATGGCCCATATGCACATCCCAATTTGGTCAAGGACAAAATCCTCACTGATGTGGTGAAGGCCTTGGAGCGGAAGTTTGGGGTCCATAGAAAAAAGGACCAACTGAGGAAGCGCTGGTCTGACCTGAAAAACAGGGAGCCAGATCAGTACCTCAAAATAAGGAAGGAACTTCGAAAAAGTAAGTACTTGTGTGTCCCATTTATGATTCTTCACTTGCCTGCTTCTCCATGTGCTTTTCTTGACTGTTATACAGAATGTTCGTAGGTGGTTAAATAACGTTCGCGGGTATGAAATAACGTTCGTAAGGACCAACAGTGATCGTTTGCCAATGAATACGACTTTTTGAAACTGATATAGGCTTATGACTGTTTTGGTCATGATCATTTATGTGATTGAACGAATTTAAAAGACATTGTTGTCTAGATGTCTTTGAAATGTTAATTAATTCAGTGGAATGTAAGGAGAGGACACAGCAGCTGTTTACACATCTGGACTCAGGAGCACTAGTGTGGGACACCATAAAAACTTCACACAAAAAGGTAAGTATTGAATTTGGGGTCGAAGGTCTTTTTAATCATAACCAATGAGTAAAGGGACAGGGGATTATAGCGGTGCTAAAGTATTCCAGGTGAATAAGAGAAAAGAATGTAAAATAATAAACTTTTTATTTAACAATATTAAATACATAGAGAGGGCAATAAAATGGTTAACAACAAACAAGCATAGATATTGCGTGCGACCCAAATGCCGTAGGGTAGGCTGGATGGAGACGGCCATCAAAGAAAGGGCTCGGTTTCAGGTCTTCAACTTGGTTCTCTTCCTAAACAGACAATTGTACACCACTTGAAAGCAATGTTTCATATTCCTATTTCGGGCCATAAATATCTGTGTGCTAAGTATACCTTTTTTTAATTGTTCATAGGGAATCAAAGACGCCGACAACAGGGTCAACAGGACCCCCAACCTCGTCGGGACAACCAACATCCCCGGGACCCACAACCTCGCCGGGAGCCACAACATCGACGGGACCCCCAACCTGAACCCAGCACCAGCATCACAAATGATGAAAGAGAGGTGGGGGAAGTGGGAGCCTGTACCTCACCAGGTGAGTGTCTGACACCCCAGCTTCAGGTAATCTATGTATGCCTGCATATTTCTAAATACATGTTTTTTTCTCACTTTTTTAGGTGATGTTCTGGTTGTGGAAGAGCCACCTGACCACTTTACAACAGACAGCGCCCAAAGGCTCATAGGTCAGATAATGCTCTGGAACGCCGAAATTGATGCCATGAGAGCTCGTCTCAACACAATGCAGCAGGAAATGAAGGACATGATAGATGTTTTGGGTAGAATCTAAACACTTTTGACGTCCATAAACATCTATCATGTTCTTCATTTCCTGCTGCATGATAATGTTCAAATTATTGTTTATGTTTGTTAATTGCCAAAAAATAAAAAAAAAATTAAGAAAATAATGAAGAAAATTTTACCCAAAAAAATGATAAAAAAATAATCTAAAAAAAAAAAAAAAAATTTAAGAAAATAATGAAGAAAATTTTACCCAAAAAAATGATAAAAAAATAATCTAAAAAAAAAACCTAAATTTTATCAAAATCTTTTATACAAATTTTATCAAAAAAAATGATATAAAAAACAAAAAAAAAAAAATTTGATCTAAATATTTATCAAGAATTTTCGATTAAAAAATGAGATAAAAAATTAAAAACAAAAAAAATATATTCTGAAAAAATAATTACACACAAAATATCAAAAAAAAAAAAAAAATACTCAAAAATTTTACCTTAAGATTTTTTATGCTAAAATTTGTGTAAATAATTGTTTATAATAAATCCAGAAAATAAAAATTTAAAATATTTTGTTAATGTTGAACTTTGTAAGTTCGAGGTTGTCATAAAAGTTCACTTTTAGAATATGCCTGTTTGTGCAAAGAAAAAAACGCACAGGAATGTGCACATATAAAAACATTTTTGAAACAAAACAATGTGTGTTTTTTTATTTCAATGCTCAATACCAGTATATTTGTTAAGTTGCTGTGGTTACATTGACAGTGTACTCTAAAATGTGTGTAGCTGAGACACAGCACAATATAATAGTTAGCTCAAAGTGAGATTGGCACCTCATGTTGCACATCAGGTTGGTTTGCACTAGTGGCAAAAAAGAAAAAGATCAAGGCTATTTGCAAAGCTAGTAAACAGACAACAGTATTTCCTTTGAAATCTCATTTTATTAAGAAGTAAACTAATTAATCAGCAAGTAAAAAAGTAGTCCATATATTGTTCAATGACAAGACGGGCATTCTGGGAGCCCAAACCAGCACATGCACTTGCCCTAGCTGGCATCACAGCCTATTGAGCTGGTGGGGAAAAAGGCTCATCACTTTTCTCTGAGGCAATGTAGCCTCATCTGCCCCAAAGCCTAAATTTAGTACCTCAATATTGTGAAGAGCATTTTAAAAAATTAATGTCCCTTTTTGTATAATATCCTAAAATTCAGTACGTATCATCACATCTCCATCAGAGTGGCGTCCATTCATCCCAACATCCAAAAAAGGCTACATTCTAATTATATGCTCCCTCACCCCCTCTGGTGGCACATTCGTAAACTTTAAGGGGGGGGGGGGGGGGAGTTGAATTGGTAGCTGGTTTTGACAAGTAAACCTCTACACTTCCATGAGAACTAAATGCATGAAAAATTAGTTAATATTTTGCCTGACCATCCATCTTTAGAACATTGTCAGGCCAGTGGCCAGGTAAGAAGTGGGCAAATCCGTCAATCAGAAGGCACATTGTTCAAATCTATACACATTTTGACATACATCGGACAAAATAATAACAATGTTCGTTAATTAGGATTATTCGTTAGGATAAAGTTATAAACACAGGAAGTCAGCACAGCACAGGGATGGTGTGAGCCCCTCATAATGCTAAATTCATCCTAACGAACGTATCATTTTGACCTTTTGAAGGTAATCTTGCAGGCCCTTGCACTACATGCTTGGGAGAATTTAGTCAGCAATCTTACCAAAAAAAATAAGGTATACTATGTATGTGTTTTGCAAAATCAGCAGATAGAGTAGTTATATCGGTTGACTGTTTTTTTTTTTTTTTTTTTAGGGGGGGGGATAAGTATTTGCACAAACAAAAAGGGAATCTTGCACTCTGCATGAATTTAAAGGACAGGAATAATATTGGGACACATTTTAGAGGGTGTTTGTGGTAAACATGAAAATGAAGCCTAAAAAAAAACAGTTTGAAGTTACTAGGCTAGGTGTGTGTGGGCCAAGGGTAGCATGCTGGTGAGGTTAGTGAAGGAAAATATGCATGTAGGCCACCAAAAAGTTACAGCATGCATGAGGACAAAGAGGGCATTCATTCCCAGCATATTACAAAAATGGGAAGGATGGAATAATAAATTTCTAAAATAATTTTGAAAAACACAAAGGTGATATTAAATCCAAAAAAATTACACGAATATAGTCCTTCTGCAGGACTTGGATAATAGCACTACATGTCTCAGGAATAATCTCTCCCAGAGCCTTGTGAGAGATCCAAGTGGTAAACTTTATATCCTGGGGACCCCTCCCTGTCGCCAAATAACGTAAGGTAGCTATGAGCTTTGGCTCTGCTGGAATAGCAGCCCTCATGCATGTGTCCTGCTTCATGATATAGGTGGACAGCAAGGACAATAGTTGCTGAAAGCAGGAGTCCGTCATCCGGAGATAATTCAGAGAATCATTTGGATTATTCTCCTGCAGCTCACGCAGCAAGGGCATATGGCTAAATTGGTCACGATTAAGTAGCCAAGTTTTGGCCCAAATAATCCTCATCCTACTACTCTGACTATTCCTGGACCGGGCTAGAGTCACAGCAAGAACTGCAAGCCCATAAACAACACACTCTCTCCTAGGATTGTGTAACATGGCTGGTTGTCATACAATTTTACAAACGGTCGTAAACGCAAGATAACGCACGAATCTGCACTGACAAACGTATAATAATTGGAAATTAGCAGAGGGAGCCCGAAGCGTTGACGCTGAAGAATTTTACGTCTTCTTTGGAAGTGTCATCCGTACGTTGTAACGTGACTACGTTCGTGTTTGTTGCCTAAACGTCAGACCGTCTGCATGCAATACAAGTTCAGAGAGACAAGGCCCTTTTTCCAAAAAAAAAACAACGGGAAAGTTTGTACAAGGTCCGATCGTGTGTATGGTGCTTAACACACACAGAACAGAACGTTGTCTTGCCACTGACCAGACAAAAGGATTACACTGGCCAATACACAGAAGATTTAAGAAGTGAAGGTAAGCAGACCAGTACAATAGTTCTAGGGTATTAATTGTTAGGTGTAGTTTGGCAACTGAACAATGCTGCATTTTTTATTAATACAGGAGCAATGGTGGACAAATTTACATCACCACATTTCCTGCCACAATTCATTGAAATGTACCGAGACCTTACATGTCTATGGAAAGTGCGCTCCAAAGACTACTCAGATCGGCAAAAACGTAAAGAAGCGTATACTAAATTAGTGGAACTATGCACTGTTGTGTATGCAAAAGCAGATATATCCTATGTGACCAAAAAAATAGCCAATCTGCGTACTATCTTCAAAAAAGAATTAAATAAAATTAATGAATCCAAAAGATCTGGTGCAGGTGCAGATGAAGTATATGTGCCACGCCTGTGGTATTTTGAGAGTCTACGTTTTCTGACTGACCAGGAGGAAGCACGACCCTCTGTGTCAAGTTTAGACAGTATCAGTGAGAATATTTCAGGAGATGAAGAAGATGGAACATTTGACGAAATGGCAGACAGTCAGGTAAAGTCTGAATATTCTGTTTTAATATACACCTTTATATGTACACATCTGAAACTAAACATTTAAGAGAATACAGCCAAAAATCAAAGCACATGTAACTTGGTATTTTTTTTTATTTAAAGAAAAATCTTACATAACATCTGTATTAAGAAATAAAATAATATATAAATGCAGCCACTCAAATGTACATATCATTTAGACATTGTTTTGCCAATCGACTGCTCCAGGACCCAGAAAATACTGCATATAATCAATGCGACTCTGGCGAGCTACTTGACTGGAGAGACGTGGTGGGGCACGGCCTAGGTTTAATAAGCCTTCGGTGTCATTACGCCACTCACCAGGCGTGACATCCCCAGACAAAATATCTTCCCGGTCCAACTGGGATTGGGTCATGTAGGTGGAGCTAGTACGCCGTAAGAAGTTGTGTAACACACAGCAACTATGTACTATTGTGTCAATTCTTGAGGGGGCTACATTTATTGCAGTGTGAAATATTCTAAAACGGTTGGCCATAATGCCAAACGCGTTTTCAACCACTCGTCTAGCCCGAGATAACCGATAATTAAAAATTTTTTGATCAGGGGTCAGGTTTTTGAGGGCAAAAGGTTTTAAAATATGCTCTGATAACGCAAACGCGTCATCCGCAACAAATGAGAAGTTGAGACCTTCAACTGTATCCTCTTGGGCTGGGAGATGTAGAAGTCCATTTTTTAAGTGATGGAAAAAAGAGGTCTTCTCTAGTATCCCCCCATCCGAATTTCTGCCATTTTTCCCTATGTCAACATAAATAAATTCATATTTGGCATTGACAATTGCCATTAGGACAATACTAAAGTAGCCTTTATAATTGAAGAAGAATGAGCCTGAGTTTGCTGGGGGTATTATCCGAACATGTTTGCCGTCTATGGCACCACCACAGTTTGGAAAATTCCAATAGTCTTCAAATTGTTTGGCAGTTGCTTTCCACTCCTCCACAGATGATGGCAGCTGTGCAAAGATAAAAATATATGTTACAAAAAAATCTAAGGCTTAATTGTCAAAAAATTAAAACAATTGACTTTATTATACAGGATCTATTTGGCAGTGAAACACAAACTGTCACATCACCACCAGTAAGCATTACCAAAAAGAGAAAGACAAAGCAAGATGCAACAGGCAACTTTCTACTACAAGCATCTGCAGCGTTAAATCAGAAGAAGGATGAATGTGATGACCTGGGTGCATTTGCAGCAAAGAAAATGCGCAGGATGTCAGAAGACCAAAAACAATTACTGGAACCATTACTCATTCAACTTCTTAATAAAGGGTTAAGGGGGGAGCTGACCACAAATACACACTTAGCTGAGCACAAAACCACACACCCACAATCATTGCAAACCACACACCCACAATCATTGCAAACCACACACCCACAATCATTGCAAACCACACACCCACAATCATTGCAAGTACCTCAACAAATGCATCCGTGGAAAGTACCATTCCCACAGCAGGATCGTCAACAAAGCAACTGGGGACATGATTATCAGTACACATCTTTGTGAATAACATACATTTGAGTTTAAATATGTTATGTTTGTCAGTTTGACATGTTATGAACTAGTTTGAGTTTACTGATATGTTTAGAGCTTCTAAAATCAAAGTTAAACAAAGCAAGCTGTACAGTGTTTGAGAGTTAAAAATAAAAGCAGTGTGTCATTACCTTTAGGTATTCCTCTTGCATGATCTTTATAATGGCTTGGCAGGTCTCTGGTATGATGCGGCCAAGTGACTGGGCAGAGATTCCGGTAGTGAACTTTAAATCTTCATAACTTCGGCCAGTTGCCAGAAACCGAAGTGTTGCTACCAGTCTCTGCTCTGCTGGGATGCTTGGTCTTAAAACGGTGTCTTTTTTGGTAATAAGGGGTGACACCTTACTCAATAAGAGCTGAAAGGACTCATCAGGCATCCTGAGATAGTTCCGATAGTCATCGGGATTGTTTTCTTGGAGCTCTCGAACCAATCTCATATGAGAGAAGTCATCCCGGTTCTTGAGCCACTCTTTACTCCATAACCTTCGCCTTTTGATTATGGGTTCCTCTGCTTGTTGGATAGCCATCACTCCAAGCATGACTATGCCAATGGTCCTTTCATCCACATCCATATTGTAGGTAGAGGGTTCGTTCCGACGTACGCACGAACGTATGTTGCTCCTCGTCAAACACAGGAAGTCACAGTACAGAGGTCAAACACATTTTGACGCTTCCTTTTATAAATGAAAAAAACGAACGAAAAAACGATACATTGCTGTTCATAAACGATTTAACGATCGAAAATCTTTACTTACCTGATGGCGTGATCGTTTGCGGTCATTACCGAACGTTCTTTTTTCGAAAATGGGTTCGGCCGATTTTCTGTATAGTGTATGGCCAGCATAAGTGTTGTTGTACTTTGCATATCACCATTAATCCCACTAAACCATCATCAAAATACTACAGAGGCATAACCACCGCTGAAGTTTGTTCTATTGCATCTCAGGTGTTATTTTCCACTGTCATACATTGCACCATGTCAATATTTAAAGCTGTATTAAACCCAAAAATATTGTTTTATATTGAAGTTTACTAATCCTTAAATGTGGTGACTACATTCTTTATCTATTTTTAGGCTTTTTTTCCCATATTTTTATCTGGTGATCTGCCCAGTAACATAGCTCCCAACTGTCCCTGATTTGAGAGACTGTCCCTGATTCGGAGCAATGTCACTCTGTCCCTCATTCCTCCTCATTTGTCCCTCATTTTGGTCTGATCTATATAGATGTATATAAAATGCACTTTTTATCCATCAAAAAGTGTTTTACAGCGCTAAACCTTTCATCTGATTTCTAAAGTGCTGCATTTGTAAATTCCAAAAGCCATTATAATAGTAGTGGTAAAAAAAGCACTTGTGAGTTTAACCATTCATGTTTTTTTTGTACATTTCTCCTTTAAGGGGGAGTGGCAAGGGGTGTGTCCTATGCCTCCATACTTTTGCTGATAGGTGTCCCTCATTCCCATCTCAAAAAGTTGCGAGGTATGCAGTAACCCACTTCCTGTCTTAGAGTGTCTCTACTGGATGGAGGAGTAACAGAGACACCTTTGGACAGCAGCATTGTCTGGGGGGAGGAGAGTGTTAGTGGAACTAGTAGAAGCTACCGGGAACAGGATTTTTGCTACTTTATGTTTTGTATACTTTATTGCACTGGAAGCACCATTAAAATGTGAGTACCCTACCCTGTACTTTAATATCTGGGGATTTGAAGAATACTGAGAACATTGTTTTTTTGGACACATTTTATTCTATGGAAGGATTTTGTTTTCACTGTGAACTTGCTTGATTTACAAATTTTCGTTGCACCATATTTTATATTCATTTCTCTTTTTGAATACATAGTATTGATGTTATTGTAATAGTACTTTTGTATCATTAAGGTTATTATCACACAGCTCTGCATTTTCTTTGCTATCTTTAGACATTACTATAGTAATTAGTGCTAAAAATATGCACTGTTATTGTACTAATGACACTGGCAGGGAAGGGGTTAACATCAGGGGCAATCAAGGGTTAACTGTGCTCCCTCACTGTGTGTTTTCACTGTATGAGGGAAGGGCTCACTGGGACAACACACAGGTCCATCTTCCTGCATAGAAGAAAGACAGGATCTGTGTAATCTCCCCTGTCGGGATAGAGATTTGCCTTGTTTACATAGGCAGATCCCCATTCTGTCATTGCGGGGAACGATTGCGGGTGGCCATCGGATATCGAGTTCACCGAACCTGCTGATTGGCTCCCCCGCTGGCCAATGGAAGCACACACGCCCACAAAAGCGAGTGCACGAGCCGACGTACAGCTAGGCTGATTCGCGCAACCGAGCCACCTTGCCACAGTATAACTGCGGTGGGTGGTTGGCAAGTGGTTACATATAAATAGTTCACTTTTTTACTTTCCTTTCATGTTTTGCAAAAGGCAAATGTTAAAAAAATTCAGTAAACCCTTCCGGTCTGGTATAGATATTGAGGGGGACCCCAGGAAATAAAAGAAAGTGTGGGATACCTACAAAATCTATACAAGACACATATCTGAGCTAGGGTTGCCACATCATCCCTTTAATCCAGGACACATATTAACAACCGGCCCATAGCAAAATGAAGGCTATAGGGCGGTTGCTTAACTCTGGGAAGGTGTCTAGGGACGTCCTCCCAGAGTTCCGCTCTCGTGCACCACCTAGGGCGCGCACTGGAGAGCATCCGTGACCGACGGGTCCAGAGGACCCGGTGCATCACGGATCTCGGTAAATGGCCGCTAATCGCGGCCGTTTACCATGTGATCGCTCCGTCAAATGACGGAGCGATCACATGTAAACAAACCGGCGTCATGTCATGACAACTGCCATCCATCCATCCATGCTCAGCCATCCCTCAATGCTCTGCAATACCCTGCACTACTCTGCAATGCCCCACAATACTCTGCAATACCTCACAATACTCTGCCATACCCTGCAATACCCCATAATACCCCGCAATACTCTGCAATACCCGGCAATACTCTGCCATACCCCGCAATACCCAGCCATACCCCGCAATACCCAGCCATACTCTGCAATACTCGGTGATACCCAGCCATACTCTGCCATACCCAGCCATGCTCAGCCATACTCAGCAATACCCTGCCATACTTTGCTATACTCTGCAATACCCAACAAAACACTGCAATACTCTGCCATAACCCGCAATACTCTGCCATACCCAGCCATACTCTGCAATACCCCTCAATACCCAGCCATACTTTGCAATACTCAGTGATACCCAGCCATACTCTGCCTTACCCAGTCATACTCGGCGATACCCTGCAATACCCAGCCATACTCGGCCATGCTCAGCCATGCTCAGCCATACTCGGCCATGCTCGGCCATACTCGGCCATGCTCAGCCATACCCAGCCATGCTCAGCCATACTCAGCCATACTCAGCCATACTCAGCCATACTCAGCCATACTCGGCCATGCTCAGCCATACTCGGCCATGCTCAGCCATACTCGGCCATGCTCAGCCATACCCAGCCATGCTCGGCCATACTCGGCCTCTGTATGTGGCCAGGCTGTGGAAGTCTCACACATGTGGTATTGCCATACTCAGGAGGAGAATGGTGTCATTTTTGGTATGTACATGCTATGTGTTAGAAATATTGTATAAATGGACAACTTTGTGTTAAAAAAAAAAAGCGTTTTAACCACTTCCCGCCTGCCGCCATACGACGTCCTTGACTTTGTGCGGGGATATCTGAATGATGTCTGCAGCTACAGAAATCATTCAGATATCAGCTTTTTCATCCGGCGATTCCCTACACCATAAGAATGATCATAGCGGCTGTTCTACTGCTTGATCGTTCTTATGGGAGGCGAGAGGGGACGTCCCCCCCTCCCGCCACCCTCCGGTGCTTCTACCGACTCACTGCTACGATTGAAGCCAGGATCTTTTTTTTTTGTTTTTTTATTAATTTCAGGCACAGCCTAGAGGTGAGATGTGGGGTCTTATTGACCCCATATCTCACTGTAAAGAGGACCTGTCATGCCATATTCCTATTACAAGGGATGTTTACATTCCTCGTAATAGGAATAAAAGTGCTCAAAAAATTTTTTGGGGGGAAAAAAGTGTCAAACTAAAATAAATAAAGTAAAATGAACAATAAAAAAAAAAAATGTTTTAAAGCGCCCCTGTCCGTGTGCTCACATGCAGAAGCGAACACATACGTAAGTCCCACCCACATACGAAATTGGTGTTCAAACCACACATGTGAGGTATCGCTGCGAGCGGTAGCGCGAGAGTAATAATTTTGGCCCTAGACCTCCTCTGTAACTCAAAATTTGTAACCAGTAAAAAATTTTAAAGCGTTGCCTATGGGGACTTTTAAGTAGCGAAGTTTGGCGCCATTCCACAAGCGTGTGCAATTTTGAAAGGTGACATGTTAGGTATCTATTTACTCCGCGTAAGTTCATCTTTCATATTATGCAAAAACATTGGACTAACCTTACTGTTTTTAAAGCACAAAACTGTTTTTTTTCCTTAAAAAAACGCGTTTGAAAAATCGCAAATATTGTGCGAAATAAAAAGTTGCAATGACCGCTATTGTATTCTCTAGGGTCTTTGCTAAAAAAAACATATATAATGTTTTGGGGTTCTATGTAATTTTCTAGCAAATAAATGATGATTTTTACATCTAGGAGAGAAATGTCAGAATTGGCCTGGGCACTCCAGAACGCCTGAAGGTGCTCCCCTGCATGTTGGGCCTCTGTATGTGGCCACACTGTGTAAAAGTCTCACACATGTGGTATCGCCATACTCGGGAGTAATAGCAGAATGTGTTTTGGGGTGTAATTTGTGGTATGCATATGCTGTGTGTGAGAAATAACCTGCTAATATGACAATTTTGTGAAAAAAAAACGAAAAAAAAAAACCTTGATTTTACAAAGAATTGTGGGAAAAAATTACAACTTCAAAAAACTCACCATGCATCTTTCTAAATACCTTGGAATGTCTTCTTTCCAAAAAGGGGTCATTTGGGGGGTATTTGTAGAAAGATGCATTTTTTTACAGATTTTTCGGTCTTTTTTCTTTTATAGCGCAAAAAATAAAGAACACAGCAGTGATTAAATACCACCAAAAGAAAGCTCTATTTGTGTGAAAAAAGGACAAAAATTTCATATAGATACAGTGTTGCATGACTGAGTAATTGTCATTCAAAATGAGAGAGCACCAAAAGCTGAAAATTGGTCTGGTTATTAAGGGGGTTTAAGTGCCCAGTGGTCAAGTGGTTAATTACACAGGTTTTGAGGCTGATTTAATGTAGATAAGGCACCAAGTGAGTTTAATTACCACCTTAATCAGCCACAGAACTTGTGTAATTAATGTGTGTCTTGGATTAAAGGGATTATGTGGCAACCCTAATCTGAGCACATCGCCTGGCAGGCAAGGAAAGGGGAGGGGTGAGCAGGCTACCCCCTCTTTTTAACTGTATCAGGCCACATGTCCTTAATATGGGACCCCCTGGCAAAGCATCTTGTCCCAATGTTGACGAGGGCAAGGGCCTCTTCCCCATAACCTTGGCTAGGTGCTTTTGGGTGTCTGTTTACCAGGGTCTTATCAAAATCTGCAACCCCTCTTTAAAAATAAGGGGGCCCCTATATGCTGGCCGCCACATGTGCATTTGGGGATCGGACCTGTTGGCAGGTCAGCAAGATTTTTTCTTTCAGCGGGTCAGTGGGCATCCAATAGTTCAGGTTGCATTGTGAAGAGCTATTGTTTCATATAGCCTGCAATCAATTTTATGTCTTCTGCAACTATATTGCTAAATAGATCGTAAAGCTGGTTTGAATTTCTTTGGTAATTGGGAGGAGCATCTTAGTACAGGCATTTTTTTACATCCAGCTTTCTGTATTAAAACATACACTGTACAAATTCCAGATGGTTCATAAGGAATAAAATTCTATTTGTTGTTCCCTGTCAGCCTCCTCCCACCCAACATCCCTCAAATAAAAATATCAAAGGAGTAGGGTGTAAAATTGTCGTCCAAAAAGCTGCTGCATCCAATCATATATATAGGGTTTTTTGAAAGCTGGTGGGGTCATTTACCTATATCTTAGCATGTGCACCAAGGCTTCACTTATGCCTTAGGGCAATTCATCTCTTTATAGAGGCATGGCTGTGCATACTCACCCTGAAAAGTTTACAGTCTTTTAAAATGGAAGCTGATCACACACGCTGATGGCCATTTGTAGCTTGCAGTTCCTGATTCTAAGGATGCTCAAAGCTCTGCGTTCCTCATTATCCCTGGGCTGTATCTGTCCTTTACTATTGCATGTTTCTTGCTACATTATGCTTGGCAAGCTCCAGTTGTTGCTTACAGAGCTCATGTCCTAGCTATATATTCTACCTGAATGTATTCTGTACCCTGTCCTGGATCCATTTGTTTGTGACCTTGTCTTCTCGGCAGTGCTATAGTCCTTTCTAGGTTTAATTGCCTTCCTGGATCTAATCTTTAGTTTGTCTCTGTCATTTTTGAAGGTAGAAAGGTTTATTGTAAACTGATGTTTGATATAATTTATTATTTGTTAAAAACATTTATTTTACAATTATAATACAAGGTCCATTTATGGCAGTTGAAGGCATATTGAGCTTTCTACTAAGATAGCTCAAATACAGTATTTCTGCATGCGATAACTAGCGTATAACTGACTTATCTATAACTGGCTGATCTGCTGAGGCTTTTTTCTTCGCATCTCAGCTGTTTTTTTTATTTTATTTTATACAATTCGATGTGTGTAAAAAAGTGACTCGGAAACCGCTCACTCTGTACATTTTATAGTCAGTTCTCCGTACTATATGGGTCAATTTTCTACAACACAGTTGTAGAATCAGCTGCAGAAAACCGCTTCTTTTTTAAAAAAAGTGACAACTGCTGACTTATAAAAAAAGATATTTAAAATGTTTTAAAAGCATATTTTTTTATTACTGAACACAAATAATTAAAAAAACAATGCATTTATTTAAGAGGTTAAGTGCAAGAGTTATATCATGTGTGTTGTAGTCTGCCTGTAGTAAAGGGGATGTGATAAAAATGCAGGCACAAAGGAAAGGTTAACTGGCCATTTGTTTTGGAGAGAAGTGTTAGGTGTGCTCTTGTGTGCCTTTCTTTATTGCATTGATTTTACTTAAACAGTGTTCTTCCTGGCTTCACATAGTTTGTTAACAACAAGACTGGATCATTAAGAACAAAACCACTGGAGAGCTGTATAATTTGTCAGCTGCACTGCTCCGATTTAAGCATGCTGCTTCGCATGAAGATTTTGTGACTTTTTTCAGTAGTTCTTATTTATTAGTATATGTATTTGGAATGCCAGCCCTCTATTTGATCTAAAATTACCTTTATCTTTCTGTTCCATAATCAATATCTCTTTTTTGGCTCTGTTATTAGAAAACACTTTTAGCCCCTGTTCACATCGATGCGATTTGACATGCGAATTGACAGGTCAAATCACATGTCAAATCAGAGCCTATTGCCAGTGATGGGAGTGTCCCAATCGGTGCAGCCATGACTTTGCGGCGCCGCACCGATTTGCAAAAGTAGTAACTGCACTACTTTTAGCGACTTCGGGGGCTATTACAATAGACATCTGTGCATGAACCCGCACAGATCTCTTTAGTCGCCCCCGAAGTCAGACTGAAATGCGGATTTAAAATTTCAAAGCCGTGTTCAGTGTGAACAAGGGCTTAAGGGTTTTTCTGGAACAGAGCAACGACACTTTATAACAGGAAGTAACTGAACAATAGCCCTAATGGGAGGATCACCAGTTATTATATACCCCTCAAAAGTCCCAGGTTCTGCGGGACTGTCCCAGATTTTGATACAAATCCTATAGGTCTGTGGACCCAAGCATTATCCTGCAAAAGAGATGCATTGTACTCTCACTCTGGATCTGTGTGTGCACACATGGCAGAATTGTTTTCATTGATTCTTTAGGCTTATGTAAGTAAGAGTCTAACTAGTGGGTGCAAAGACTACAAACTGTGTACAATGTGTACCATATGTAGGCTTAGACTCTTAACCATGTTCCTTTTAAGCCATGTCCATTTTCAATATGGCTGGGAGATATGGTATTATTTTATTCAAAACTGCATAGTTAAAATATTGTAAATTACTTTTGAAATGAAAATAACATGTTAAAACTTATATTAGATTTTAGTGATTGGATTTTCATAAGCCTTAATCTACGGTTGTCATGGTTATGCAGTAATGTTTGTCTGTCAGCTTGCCTCTCCTCATGTGTTCACCTTTAGAGGCCAGCCACTCTCTTCTGACTGCTTATATAATCTTCCCTCAGCATAGCTCCACCTCGGCCTCTAATTAGGAACACTATATTAACCTGTGCATTGCAAGCCAACCTTGCTGATCAACCATTGTGTGTTTAGCTTTCGTGTGTACTTGCTGTATCGCCTACATCTGATTCCAGTTAACGATCTTGGCCTGTTCTCGACTATCCCTGTTTGCTTGTGACCCTGACCATTGGCGTGTTCTATGTTTATCCTTGTCTGCTAGTCGCCCTGACATTTGGCTTATCCCCTTGCTATCCTTGTTGTTCCAGCCTGCTGCTTCCTTCCCCTATCTCCTGTAGTCTACCGTGAGCTGTGAGACCCTGGGGGCCGTGACCTGCAGCCAGACTGCAGCGCAGTCCATCCTCACCACTAGAGGCTCTGGTGAACACCTGCTGGCTCTTAGACTCCACGCCCTGGGGAATCTATGCTCTAGCTCCCACTGGGATCTTCGTTAGTGATCTGGTAGACCTGCTGCCTGAACATCCCAGGGTTCAATCCTCAGCAGTCAGTCCTAGGGTCCACTACCTTAGCGGTGCACTCCTGACTTCTACGGAGTGCATCTGTCACCTGGTCTCAGGTGACCTGACAACGGTATTTACATAGCTTACAGCTGTCCTTTATTTGGTGGGCCTGTCCTTCTTTTGGAACCTTTCTCTCCTTAGTTGCCCTTTCTTTTGGTCTGTTGTATACACCTCTAAATAAAAAGTGCACCAAAAGCATGATAATTGTATAACAGATGTTCCATCCTTCACCATAACTGCCCGACCAATCCCATATTCCATCCACCCATACCATTAAATCCAATTAATGGAGACCACACCATAGTTGGAGTAAAATTGGCTGTAGCAGCCTTCATTCACCTGCAAAGACCCACCAACTGCCACGACATCTTGAAGACCCAACCGTTCTGTGGGAATTTTTTTTTTCAAGAAAACAAAAAGCAGAGAGGGTGGATGGGAAGCTTGTTCCTTGCACGCTCTCTCCACTGGACGCTGGGGAGGGGCCATCTCCTTTTAACTGCCTGTGTCCCCTCCTCTCCCCCAGACTGTCCCCAATCAGGTGAGCCCTCTCATTTTTGCCCTGTCCACTGTTGTCCCTGTCATGCCAGTCTTTTGCTATTTTTTGCTCTGGGCTTCACTTGACCATTGTATAACAGATGTTCCATCCTTCACCATAACTGCCCGACCAACCCCATACTCCATCCACCTGTACCTTTAAATCCCATTAATAGAGACCACGCCATAGTGGAGCAAAATTGGCCGTAGCAGCCTCTTTATTAACAAATCAACTTAACTAACATACCTGTAAAAAACATCTGTTAAACCAAAATACCCATCAGTCACTACTCGCGTTGGTCTTTGCAGGAACTCCAAACTAACATATGTTTAATAATGCACTGCGGTACCTTTTATATAATAATAGGCCTCCAACCGACATACCGGCTCAGAGACAACCCACTGACCGCAGCGTACCCGTTAACAAAATTCCAGCTAAACCACCATTAACTGGAATACCACCAGCAGGACCCATACCACCGAAGGGTCCCGAACTCTTCCTTATCCGAGGTTTCTTCATTCACCCGCAAAGACCAACACCCGCCACAGCACCCTAGGGGAAAACCTTACCCTTGAGTGCCCCTCCACACCCTCAAAACTCTCTGGATACCATCCTGCAACCACAGGGCCCCATATCAATACCCACCGCATTGAGGTGTACCCCGTCCCCTCGAAGGTATCACCAAGTATCCACTTCCAGCTCTAAATGCCGGATGACTAGACCCCCATTCCTAACTACAAACCTGCTTACATCCATGTTGACCTTTTTGCGGGCCTTATTGAGCCACTCAACCGATCTAGCCAATCGCCAAGTCGTCCGAGCAATGTCAAACCGCACAATAAGCATCTCCGGGAATACCATGCGGAGCCACAGGAAATCAAATTTGATATCCCGCTTTATGTCCAACATGGACTATAATCCCAAATCATTATGTCAGCATGTAACACCAAAACGTCCGGCAGCCTATCCAGTCGTGCAAAGCGATGCACTTCTGGCAATATCCTGCTCCACAGCGGTACACCCAACCAACGGACACAGCCTTCCTGCCTAGAAATGCCTAATTGCGTCCCATCGGGCCTAATGTCTGCTCTTTTGGCCCCTCAAAACACATATGAGTGGTCCAATATCCAGACCAGGCCCTGCACACCACCTTAAAGAGAAGAAAAAAACACAACACAAATAACAACCAACAGGCAAGCAGACATATGCATATCCACCCAAAACATGCCCACTAAGCTCCCCCTCCCATTTAATCAGACAGCAGGTGAGGAAAAACGTATAATTGGAACCTACGTGATTCCCCCCTACCAATGCGCTTGACCACCTCTTCATCCAACCCATATCTAGCGGCCTCCGTAGGCGCCCCAATTCAGAAAGAATGCAAGGAAAATTTCTTTTCCCCCAAACCCAATGCCCTTAAACATTTCTGGAAAACAGAAATGAATTGAAATCTGGACAATGAGGACCCATCGGCATGTACCGAAAAGGACCCAGCCAAATGCAGGTACACTGCAAGAAACCCCCTCATGGCCTCCACAGGCCATGAGGGTGAACCCGGGACCGAAAATACCTGAACCTTCCTCCCCCTGCCAACATGATTCGTTTTGGACTTGCGCAAACCCAGGGATACCCTATCCTCCCCACAGGTGACTTCCCAAGCCAACATACCCCCATGTACCCTCTTGGAAGGGCTGACTAGTTCGCCGATCCAAAAAGCACCAAAAAATGCCAGGGAGTAGGCCGTTTTAAACAAAGAAATTTTATAGGCCGATGAACACAGAAAAACCAACTGGGCTAAAACCTTCTGCAGAATCTCAAACGAAACAGGACGCCTGGAGTCCCTGCACTTCCGAGAGTGCCGATACCCCTTCAGGGCTTGACGTACCCAAAAATCTTTAGTGAAGTCCTGGCAATAATGCAATTTGAACAAAAATGGCAACTCTGTCAATTTTCTCTCCAATACCGACACCGACATCCCCTCCTCAAGGTTCCGCAAGACAAAGTACAGAACCAACAACCTCACTTCCGGGCCCTCCTGCTCCAACTCGGCCTGTTGCAACAAAGACAACCATTCGTTACATACTTTAATGTATGCAACCCACGTCACATCACTTACAGACTGTCTGATCCATCTGGAGATGACTCCAAGGCAATCCTCCACAGCCAGTCGGGACAAGGAACCCTGCATTGCTCCGCCGCCAGCGCCAACTCCCAGAACCTGTCCCACTGAAAGCGAGACAAAGCATCAGCTATGACGTTCTAATCTCCCAGGAGGTAAACAGCATAAATAAAAACATTTAACTGCAGACATCGCAACACTAGGTGTTGAAGCAGTCGAACCACAGGCAGAGACGAGCCCGAGACCTTGTTAATGACCTGTACCACCACAAGATTGTCCCCATGAAAGCGCACTTTCAGATTCCTGAAAGACTCTACCCACAGCTCCACGGCCAGCACCACTGGAAACAATTCCAGTAATACCAAATTACGGAGAAAACCCGCCTCTTTCCACAAATCTGACCAAGGCCATGCACTCCAACAACCCTGAAAGAAGGCCCCAAAGCCAGTCGAGTCGGCTGCATCCGTGTAAAGTTCCAGGTCAAAGTTACTAACCGGCCATCCACAATGCCTGCCCGTTATAAGATTCCAAGAAAGAGTGCCACACTCACAAATCCTCCCTATGCTCCTTTACAAGGTGCACGAATGAGTGGGTGATTTGACCCCCGCTGTACTTGCTGACAGCCATGGGCAAAATACTCTCCCGATCGGTAGGATACGACATGCAAAATTCAAATACCCAACAATGTCTGCAGTTTCCGAAGTTGAACCTTGCGCACTCCCAAGAGTCCTTGAATCTGCTCCTTAAGTGCAGCCAGCTTGTCTTCCGGCAGGCAACACTCTGGAGTCCAATACAAAACCCAGGAAACTAATGACGGTGGTTGGCCCCCTCCATTTTTTCTGGGGCAAAGGGGATACCAAAGCCAGCAGTGATGTGTTCCAATGTAGCCAGTAGCACCGCACTGACCTTTGAGGAGGCAGGGCCCACACAAAGAAGGTCATCCAAGTAGTGGATGATCGAATTCACCCCTGAGACATCTCAAACCACCCACTCCACAAAGGAGCTGAACTTCTCAAATAGTGCACATGAAATAGAACAGCTCATGAGAAGGCAACGATCCAAATAGAACTCCTCTTGCCAATGACTTCCCAGCAATCAAAAGCTATCTGGATGAACGGGAAACAGTCTAAAGGCAGACTCAATATCGGATTTTGCCATCATAGCCCCTTGCCCATAATGTCATACACAGAAAACAGCCGCATCAAAGGAAATGTAAGATACTGCACACATCTCTGAGTTAATCGCATCATTGACCGACCCTCCCTTCGGGAAGGAAAGGTGGTGAATAAGCCAAAAATTATGGGGCTCCTTCGGCACGACCCCTAAGGGCGAGATAACCAAATCGGCTAAAGGTAACAAAGGGAAACGGCCGACCATGCAGCCCAACTCAACTTCGTTCTGCAGTTTCTGAGAAACCCACTTTCAAAATGTTGCAAGGCCGAGCGCAAGTTCCGGGACGCTGGTAACTGGAAACCTGAGCCTAACAACTGCACCGCCTCCCTATCCGGGTATCTTTCGAGGAAAGTCTGCATCCTTTCCACCTTCACTGGCGTCATCCAGTGAAGGTGGAAAGGATGTTAGCAGGCTCACCGGCACAACCCTTCCCTTGCTTGAAGCAGCGAGACAAGGGGTGGGCACCTCCGCAGCCGGAGCTCTCTGAGCCAGCCAGAACCCTCATTATACATTATATTGTCTGAGTTAGATGAGCCAACCCCCCCCCCCGGGAAAAACTGATTCGGGACCCGCGCCAATGTCATAAGTCGCATCCACTAATGTCCTTGTGGTCCCACCTCCAGGACAGGCGGATCGCTCTCCGCTGCCGGAACTGTTCGTCGTACCTCAACCATGCAGTTCCCCGGTAGACTCACGCCCTCCAGATAACAGAAGAGCACCGAACAGTGTTCCAGATTCTTCTCTCCAATCACGCTCGCCATAATGGCAAAAGACTGTAGCCAATTAGGGAAAGTCCACGGGATAAGACTGTACCTTCTTTTTTCCTCATCCTCCTTCTTGTTCTCCTCTGGCTTAACCCCATCCAGATTATATCTTTTCCAGCGGTTTCAGGTGCGCGCGCCCAGGGGCCCCTCAAAACACACATAAACTTTGCATTTTGCCGAGTTGGCCAGCCTAACAGTATCTTGTTTGTTAGCAGCCTCTCCCGCCATCTCAGCCTTGTCCCCAAAGCTGACTTATCTGCCGCCACAGCCTGTCCCTTCACCGCGATCTACACTATGGCGGGTGCCGCCGCCACAGTAGGGGGGCACCCCCGGACCTGGGAACCCCCCATCACTGCCCTCTGTTCTCCTCTGGCTTAACCCTATCTAGATTCAATTTTTTCCAGCGGTAGCAGAGAGAATATCTCCACATACTCACCTTTCCAAATTTTTTCCCGGACCTCCGGTTTGAGGTGCGCGCCCAGGGGCCCCTCAAAACACACATAAACTTTGCATTTTGCCGAGTCGGCCAGCCCAACAGTATCTTGTTTGTTAGCAGCCTCTCCCGCCATCTCAGCCTTGTCCCCCGATGCCGACTTATCTGCCACCACAGCCTGTCCCTTTGCCGCGATCTCCACTATGGCGGGTGCTGCCACCACAGTAGGGGGGCAACCCCGGACCCGGGAGCCCCCATCGCTGCCCCCCCTGCAGGCAGGACCCAGGCCACCGACCCCCTGTAACCCTCCATCTGACCTGGCAGAGACGTGACCGCGGACAGAACTAGCCGGGGAAGACCCCGCAGGCAAATTTGACCGCGTGTTCCGGCAACTCCCTATGGGACCTAGGCCCACCCCTTATGCCGCGTACACATGAGCGGACTTTATGGCAGACTTTGTCTGGCGTACTTTTCAATGGACTTTACGACGGACTTTCTGAATGAATGGACTTGCCTACCCACAATCAACCAAAGTCCGACGAATTTGTACGTGATGACGTACGACCAGACTAAAACAAGGAAGTTCATAGCCAGTAGCCAATAAGCTGCCCTAGCGTCGGTTTTTGTCCGTCGGACTAGCATACAGACGAGCGGACTTTTCGACCGGACTCAAGTCCGTCGGACAGATTTGAAACATGTTTCAAATCTAAGTCCATCAAACTTTTGAGAAAACAAAGTCCGCTGGAGCCCACACATGATTGAATTGTCTGACGAAATCCGGTACACCGGACCAAGTATGCCGTAAAGTCCAATCGTGTGTACGCGGCATTACACCTACCTCCTCTCCCCCCTCAGACCATACATAACATGAAGAAAGAAAATTGGACTTATCAGGCTGCCTAGGAAGGGCCCCACCAGCTGAAGGTCCCGCCTCTATTGCTGCAGGTCGTTCATGAGGCTCCTCCACTTTTCCGACATGGACAGCTCGCCCTCAGATCTCTCCACCACTACCTCTCACTGACAGCCCTCCAGGAGATGTGTCCCTGGATGCCGAGGATCCGTGCAGCTGCAGGCCCCACCTCCCCGCACCAGATCCACCCACTGATTTCCTTGCCGCTTTGTCTGGGCCTTTGGAGCGCTCCGCTTGCTTCCCTCCTGCATCCCTCTGCATCTCTGCTCTCCAAGGATGCCGACTAGTCACAGGGGAGCCACCAGCTGCTGCAGTGGAGGGCCCAGAGGCTGCTGCTTCACGATTCCCATGCCGAGGCCCTGCCCCCACCCCTGCTAACTCATCGCAAGGGATGGCACCTGCATGGTCCTGCACCTGCCACGGGGTGGGGCTTGGAGAGAGTACTCCCGGAGGCCCCACCCGCTGAGCTACATCTGTGAGGGGGATTTCTTCCAGGACCACTGCCCGCAGACACAGCGGAATGCTTTGCGGGCGGTCCTGAAAGGGCCCTACGGGACTCCCGGTGTGACACAGAGCTCTGGGGGAAGAGTCCAGGGAGAAGAGCTCTGGAGGCCGAGACCTCGTGTGGACTCCGGCCCCTCTGTACCTGATCCAGAGAACCGATCGCCCACAGTGGAAAACTGCTCCTGCAGCCACTCCGCTCCCCTTGACGATGCCTCCGCCTGCAGCTGGGCCAAAAGTCTGTCCACCTCTGACATGCTTGTTCCTTGCCCGCTCTCTCCACTGGACACTGGGGAGGGGCCATCTCCTTTTAACTGCCTGTGTCTCCTCTCCCCCAGACTGCCCCCAATCAGGTGAGCCCTCTCATTTTTGCCCTGTTCACTGTTTCCCCTGTCATGCCAGCCCTTCGCTATTTTTTTATTTTTTTTGCTCCGGACTTCACTTTACGCTACACTTAACCTTTCAACCAGCATCTAATTTATTGCATTTGTTAGTTTTAAAGGGCAATGAAAAGTAGTAGTGAAAAAAGTACTTGTGGGTAGGGATGAGCCGAACACCCCCCTGTTCGGTTCGCACCAGAACATGTGAACAGGAAAAAAGTTTGTTCGAACACGCGAACACCGTTAAAGTCTATGGGACACGAACATGAATAATCAAAAGTACTAATTTTAAAGGCTTATATGCAAGTTATTGTCATAAAAAGTGTTTGAGAACCTGGGTCCTGCCCCAGGGGACATGGATCAATGCAAAAAAAAGTTTTAAAAATGGCGTTTTTTTCGGGAGCAGTGATTTTAATAATGCTTAAAGTCAAACAACAAAAGTGTAATATCCCTTTAAATTTCGTACCTGGAGGGTGTCTATAGTATGCCTGTAAAGGGGCGCATGTTTCCCATGTTTAGAACAGTCTGACAGCAAAATGACATTTCAAAGGAAAAAAAGTCATTTAAAACTACTCGCGGCTATTGCATTGCCGGGCCGACAATACACATAGAAGTTCATTGATAAAAACGGCATGGGAATTCCCCACAAGGGAACCCCGAACCAAAATTTAAAAAAAAAAATTACGTGGGGGTTCCCCCTAAATTCCATACCAGGTCCTTCAGGTCTGGTATGGATATTAAGGGGAACCCCGACCCAATTTTTTTTAAAAATGACGTGGGTGTCCAACTAAAAAGACTCCCCCGTGGCGTCTTCTTCCCTTCTTCTCCTCGGGCCGCTCCGCATCCATGGCATGGAGGGAGGCTCCCGCTCTTCTCTTCATCTTCTTCTCTTCTTCATCGTCTTTTCTTCTTCTCTTCTTCATCTTCTTCTCTTCTTCATCTTCTTCTCCGGGCTGCTCCGCATCCATGCTGGCATGGAGGGAGGCTCCCGCTGTGTGACGTGTCTCCTCTTCTGACGGTTCTTAAATAACGGGGGGGCCACCCGGTGACCCCGCCCCCTCTGACGCACGGTGACTTGATGGGAGTTCCCTGTGACGTCACGGGGAATGCCACAGGGAAGTCCCGTCATGTCCCGTGCCTCAGAGGGGGGCGGGGTCACCGGGTGGCCTCGCCCCCCATTATTTAAGAACCGCCAGAAGAGGAGATGCGTCACACAGCGGGAGCCTCCCTCCATGCCAGCATGGATGCGGAGCGGCCCGGAGAAGAAGATAAAGAAGAGAAGAAGATAAAGAAGAGAAGAAGATGAAGAAGAGAAGAAGATGAAGAGAAGAGCGGGAGCCTCCCTCCATGCCATGGATGCGGAGCGGCCTGAGGAGAAGAAGGGAAGAAGACACCGCAGAGGAGATGCTGTACGAGAACACCGGAGGAAGAACCAGAAGAACCAGAAGAAGAAGAAGATGAAGGAAGATAGAAGAAAGAAGAAGCATTTAAATAAAGGAATTGTCAAAAACTGTCTCTTGTCATTTTTAGCATTTTTGACAGTTTTTTAGTGAAATGGTAGGGGTACCAAGTACCCCCTTACCATTTCACACAGGGGGGAGGACCGGGATCTGGGGGTCCCCTTGTTAAAGGGGGCTTCCAGATTCCGATAAGCCCCCCGCCCGCAGACCCCCACAACCACCGGCCAGGGTTGTGGGGATGAGGCCCTTGTCCTCATTAACATGGGGACAAGGTGTTTTGGGGGGCTACCCCAAAGCACCCTCCCAATGTTGAGGGCATGTGGCCTGGTACTGTTCAGGAGAGGGGGCCGCTCTCTCGTCCCCCCCTCTTTTCCTGCGGCCTGCCAGGTTGCGTGCTCGGATAAGGGTCTGGTATGGATTTTTGGGGGGACCCCACGCCTTTTTTTTTTTTTTTTTTTTTTTTTTGGCGCGGGGTTCCCCTTAATATCCATACCAGACCTGAAGGGTCTGGTATAGAATTTAGGGGGACCCCCACGTAATTTTTTTTTTTTTATTTTGGCCGGGGTTCCCCTTAATATCCATACCAGACCTGAAGGGCCTGGTATGGAATTTAGGGGGAACTTCCACGTCATTTTTTTTTTTTTAATTTTGGGATATTACACTTTTATTGTTTGACTTTAAGCATTATTAAAATCACTGCTCTCGAAAAAACGGCCATTTTTAAAACTTTTTTTTGCATTGATCCATGTCCCCTGGGGCAGGACCCAGGTCCCCAAACACTTTTTATGACAATAACTTGCATATAAGCCTTTAAAATTAGCACTTTTGATTTCTCCCATAGACTTTTAAAGGGTGTTCCGCGGCATTCGAATTTGCCACGAACACCCCAAATTGTTCACTGTTCGGCGAACTTGCGAACAGCCGATGTTCGAGTCAAACATGAGTTTGACTCAAATTCGAAGCTCATCCCTACTTGTGGGTTTAACCAATCATTTCCACATAGCCAGGAGTGTGACAGGCGTGGGTCATTTGTCACAAGCACATACCTCATACTAACAAGTGTTTTTTCCCATCTCAGAGAGTTAGCAAATATGTACAGTATTTGTGCAAGCTTACTTGTAAAATATGTTTATTTTCTGACTTATTAACACCTCCTGGGCTTAGCTCTATTACCTATATCTGACAGCTTTATAGTACTCCTGGAAGAAAGCTATTGCTGTAGTTACGGGTGAGCGGCACTGATCCTTCTATGCCCACCCCTCCCCTCCTCCTGCCCAATCACAAAAGCCTTGGTATTATGTGAACACATTCACAAAATACAAAGTCTTCTGTGAATAGGCAGCAGAGGGGAGGGGCAGGCATAGCTGCTCTGTGTGTTTCTCTCCTCTAAGATCCCTGGAGTATCTCTCCAGCAGAAAAATAAGCCTGTCAAATGTAAATAATAGAAATAAGCCCAGGGGATGTCATGTAGCTACTTAGACTTAACATAGTGTGCTTTGATTTTTTACAAAGTGGCTGAATTCCTGGAAATCAGCTTTAATTTCACTTACCTTGTTTTAAAGTGGTTGTAAATACTTACATATACACAGTGAAGTGACTGGCCTCAGGTCTTACACAGAGAAACAAATCCTCCTACATAAGTTGTACCTGTCTATCTGCAGCACTCTCTTCTATACATCTGTTCCTGTTCAAAATGCTGAATTACAAAGTTTGTCTGGGAGTACAGGAAAAAGGAGGCAGAGAGCTGATTTTACACTCTGCAAGCTCAGTGAGGAGTACTCTGAGAGCTGATTGGAGGGAAGGGACACACCTCCCTCCACAAAAGAGCTGAGGCTGTCAATCAGCTGGAGATCTCTCCCCGTCACCTTTTCTCTTGGTGTCAGGAAAACTTGTCAGAAGTGATTCATGCTGATAGCAGAGGAACGAAGCAGCAGACAAAAGTGACACTGTGTGCTCCTAAGACAAGTACACACTGTAGGGGGATATGCTTTGTTCATATTTCATGTCTGAGGCTTACAACTAGGGATGAGCTTTCTGTTCGGGTCGAACATGAGTTCGACTCTAACATTGGCTGTTCGCCCGTTCGTCGAATGGCGCATAACGGCCCATAATGCACTGTGGGAGCGCAGTGCGTTGCTGTCTGATGATTGGCCAAGCATGCACTATGACCCGCATGCTTTGGCCAATCACAGCGCCGTCAGCAAAGAGAGCCATAATTGGCCAAATTTGCCGTCAAAATATAATTAACATTCAAGGGTAGTTTCAGATAAACACCCTATGATAAAGGATATATCAGTACAGGTAGCAATTTTTTTAACTCTAAAATACCAGTTATTTTCTGTAATCGTAATGCAAATTATCAGCAATCCAATGTCTGGTATAAAACATAAAATAAAGTAAAAAAATAATATAAAAGTATATATATATATTGTGCTGTGCGCTGTCATCTCTCCAGTCCCCTGGAACATGTTCTCACAATTTCATCCTACCCAGTCTATCATTCGACTATATTTTATAATAAAAGCATTTTAGATGTCACATGGTGTAGTTTCTTTTGTGTTTATCCATCTGCCCCATACGCTATTAAATTTTTTCTTACTTCCTCTTGCTTCATATGTCATTTTATACAGTGTAATATTTGCATTAATTAATCTTTTCCAAGCTCCTAAGGTAAGATGATCCCTCTTTATCCAATTCAAGACAATCAGCTTCCTGACATAGTAAAACAATAATCTCAAAAACATTCTAGTATTGTTGCTCATTACATCGTCCTCTATCACCCCCCAAGAGACCCAGCAGTGGGCTACATATATTCGGAAGATCAAAGGATTCTGCAACAAACTGGGTTACCTGTGACCATAAGGGTCGTAGCCTACTACAGTCCCAAACCATGTGCATAAAAGTACCTTCTGCCACCAGGCATTTATGACAAATAGGGTCTGCTCTCCTGCCCATCTTATATAGTCTGTATGGGGTGTAATACATTTGATGTAGGTATCTTAGTTGGATCAGTTTATCCCTTGCAGAGATGACCGTGGACATATAGGAGGTTAAAACCTCATTCCAATGATCCTCAGTCAACTCTGGGATAATGTCTGTCCATCTCTCTCTCATTTTCTTCTCTCTCGGCTGTGTTTTTTCCATAAGTACCGCATAATAAGTGGAAATATGTTTCGTGTGGTCAGGTTCTGCAAGCATTGATTAAAGTTTTGTGTTTTTTAACAGAACCATCCCCGTTCCAAATTGTGCATGCGCAGCATTCCGCAGCCTGGAATAATGGAACGCCCATGTGCCAGGGACACCCAATTCCCTCTTCAATTATGCAAACGTTTTAAATTCATATGCAGACAATCCTGCGATGGCGGAACCGGGAAGTGATCCTCCGTTCAGGGGTGCTTTATCCTTAAAGATGAACTTTATTAGTTGCAAACTACACAGCACAGCAATGATCAACTGTTGACATAGGCAATCCTGGAAAGTTGGGGATCTACTTTTTGTTGGGAAGAAATGGCTGCTCCTTTCACCAGAATTTAAGGATAAAGCACCCCTGGACGGAGGATCACTTCCCGGTTCCGCCATCGCCATCGCCATCGCCAGGATTGTCTGCATATGCCTTTTACCCCTGCAGGGGTTAGGCAGTCCGGTGAGTGCAAACACGAGTGGGGGTGTAGGGAAGGATGGGATACTAACTGTTGAAGGCTGTGACTGCGCTTCCCCTCCACCAGCAGGACACACTTTTAGGACTTCTTTGTGGACATTTTCAATTTTCAATTTTTTTACACATCAATAATCAAATATTTGTTTTCGTTTGGATTTTCATGCACATATGAATTATCTTGTTTTGATACTTTAATTGTGATTTTTATGCACACAGGCTGGAGTTTTTTACATCTATTATACATTTTTATAATTATTTTTATTTGCCATTTTTATTTTTCCACATTTTTCTCCCTAAAACCACTGTTTATGTAGACTATCATTATTGTTTACATATTGGATTCTGTTTCTCTGCCACTTTTAATATATAGGTATTACTCTTTACACTTACTTAATTTATTGGATACGGGTTTTTTGCATGTATCTTAGGAGCACTCTGCACTTTTTTCCTATTACACTCAATATGTGGCCCATTCACATTTGCGTTATTTCAGCGTTTTTACATGCACAATAACACTTTCTTGATATAAATAATTGTGATACACCTGTTTACACAATATTTTTTAAATTTTGTAAGAATCATCACTTATACACATATAGTTGGACAGCGCCAATTCCCCTTAGAAAAATTCTTTAAGGTTTGGATCTCACCTCGGTGAGTTTCTTTTATAGGGGGGGCAGCAGTCCTTCTTCCTATACATTCCTAAGCGCGGAATTACTGTTATTAGTTTTAAATTCACCCCTCTCAAATAGTTGATGCACATACGTAAGACCAAATTTGGCCCACCTATATCCATCCTCCAAGCGAGAAAGGTCCTTTAGACGAGGATTGAACCATAGTGTTGTATTTGGTGATAGGTGTGGAGGTCCGTCTTGTATATGTTTTATAGTAATCTCAATTACCCGCTTAGCTGATTGAAGTACAGTTACCCCATCTTGAGTAGGCACCATCCCTCTAAAAAAGAAATTCAAAAGTGCTTCGTATGAGGTCGCGACAGCTGCCTCCACCGCAGTGGCAGCGTTATTCAGCTGTGGAAACATGCGCCAGTGGGCCTGAACTAGTTGAGACGCCAAGTAGTACAAGCGAAGGTCGGGTATCGCCAGACCACCCCTTCCTACTGGTAGCTGTAGAACGGCCAGCGACACACGAGCTGCCTTGTCTCCCCACAAAAAGGAGGTCAACAGGGAGTCAATGTATCGGAACGTCTTTTTAGGGATATATAGTGGGGCGTTAGAGAGTATATTTAAAAATTTCGGGAGAAAAATCATTTTAAATAAGTTAGCTCTCCCCAACAATGTGAGCGGAAGATCTTTCCACTTCTGTACTCTATCCTTGAAGGCGTTGATTACAGGCCATAGCACTGGCAATAGGATCTGTATTCCTAAGTACTTAAACTGGTTTGTTATTGCTAGAGGGCATTGGGTGGGAAGTACTAAGTTCAGCTGAGGATCTAGAGGAAACAGTGATGATTTGGACCAGTTAATTCGGAAACCAGAGAAATTACCGAATTCCTGAATTACATTGAATGCATTAGATAATGAGAGTTCCGGATCTCCTAAATATAGGAGCATATCATCCGCATATAATGATACTCGTTCCTCCAGATCCCCAACCACGAGCCCCCTGATGTCATCCCAACTCCTAAGTTTAACCGCAAGGGGTTCTATAGCTAGGGCGAAGAGGAGCGGAGACAGGGGGCATCCCTGTCTCGTCCCCCTACCTATCTTAAATGTATTTGAGATGAGCCCATTCACTCTAACACATTCCCGGGGATCATTATACAGTAACTTAACCCAGTTCGCAAATCTAGGTCCAAAGCCCAATTTACTAAGCAGGGAAAACAGATAATTCCATTCGACCGAGTCAAAGCCTTTTTTGTGTCATGTGACGCCACCACTCTTTTACCTGTATTTGTATGTGAAATTTGTAAATTTACATAGAGCCTTCTAAGGTTTATGTGGGTACAACGGCCCGGGATAAACCCAGTTTGATCCGAGTTGATCAATTTAAGGATTACTGACTGCAATCTACCAGCCAAGATTTTGGCCAATATTTTGACGTCAGTATTGATCAAGAAGATCGGTCTATATGATTCACATTCGCTTGGGTCTTTACCGGGGTTTGGTATCACAACAATAAAGGCCTCACGCATGGATTCCGGTAGTATACCTTCTTTTTCTGCATTTACAAACACTTTTTGGTGTCGCGGGATTAACCACTTGACGACCGCCTCACGCCGATTTACGTCGGCAAGGTGGCACGGACAGGCAAAATCACGTACATATACGTGATTTGCCTTCCCCCGGTGCCCGAGGCGGTCGTCTTTTGTCCCACGGCGATCGGAGATGAGGGGGAGGCCATCCGTTCGTGGCCCCCCCCCTCGCGATCGCCGCCGGCCAATCACATAATTCCTTTGCTGCTGTATGCTAAACAGCAGCAAAGGAAATGATGTCATCTCTCCTCGGCTCGGTAATTTCCGTTCCGGCCCGAGGAGAGAAGACAGGTATGTGAGTGCACAACACTACACACACACAGTAGAACATGCCAGGCACACAAAACACCCCGATCCCCCCCCCGATCGCCCCCCGATCCCCCCCCAATCACCCCCCCCCCCTGTCACAAACTGACACCAGCAGTTTTTTTTTTTTTTTTCTGATTACTGCATTGGTGTCAGTTTGTGACAGTTACAGTGTTGGGACAGTTAGTATTACCCCCCTGTAGGTCTAGGATACCCCCCTAACCCCCCCTAATAAAGTTTTAACTCCTTGATCACCCCCTGTCACCAGTGTCGCTAAGCGATCATTTTTCTGATCGCTGTATTAGTGTCGCTGGTGACGCTAGTTAGGGACCTAAATATTTAGGTTCGCCGTCAGCGTTTTATAGCGACAGGGACCCCCATATACTACCGAATAAATGTTTTAACCCCTTGATGGCCCCCTAGTTAACCCTTTCACCACTGATCACCATATAACTGTTACGGGTGACGCTGGTTAGTTTGTTTATTTTTTATAGTGTCAGGGCACCCGCCGTTTATTACCGAATAAAGGTTTAGCCCCCTGATCGCCCGGCGGTGATATGCGTCGCCCCAGGCAGCGTCAGATTAGCGCCAGTACCGCTAACACCCACGCACGCAGCATACGCCTCCCTTAGTGGTATAGTATCTGATCGGATCAATATCTGATCCGATCAGATCTATACTAGCGTCCCCAGCAGTTTAGGGTTCCCAAAAACACAGTGTTAGCGGGATCAGCCCAGATACCTGCTAGCACCTGCGTTTTGCCCCTCCGCCCGGCCCAGCCCAAGTGCAGTATCGATCGATCACTGTCACTTACAAAACACTAAACGCATAACTGCAGCGTTCGCAGAGTCAGGCCTGATCCCTGCGATCGCTAACAGTTTTTTTGGTAGCATTTTGGTGAACTGGCAAGCACCAGCCCCAGGCAGCATCAGGTTAGCGCCAGTAGCGCTAACACCCACGCACGCACCGTACAGCTCCCTTAGTGGTATAGTATCTGATCGGATCAATATCTGATCCGATCAGATCTATACTAGCGTCCCCAGCAGTTTAGGGTTCCCAAAAACGCAGTGTTAGCGGGATCAGTCCAGATACCTGCTAGCACCTGCGTTTTGCCCCTCCGCCCAGCCCAGCCCACCCAAGTGCAGTATCGATCGATCACTGTCACTTACAAAACACTTAACGCATAACTGCAGCATTCGCAGAGTCAGGCCTGATCCCTGCGATCGCTAACAGTTTTTTTGGTAGCTTTTTATTAAACTGGCAAGCGCCAGCGGCCTAGTACACCCCGGTCGTAGTCAAACCAGCACTGCAGTAACACTTGGTGACGTGGCGAGTCCCATAAGTGCAGTTCAAGCTGGTGAGGTGGCAAGCACAAGTAGTGTCCCACTGCCACCAAGAAGACAAACACAGGCCCGTCGTGCCCATAGTGCCCTTCCTGCTGCATTCGCCAATCCTAATTGGGAACCCACCGCTTCTGCAGTGCCCGTACTTCCCCCATTCACATCCCCAACCAAATGCAGTCGGCTGCATGAGAGGCATTTTCTTTATGTCCTCCCGAGTACCCCTACCCAACGAACCCCCAAAAAAGATGTCGTGTCTGCAGCAAGCGCGAATATAGGCGTGACACCCTCTATTATTGTCCCTCCTGTCCTGACAATCCTGGTCTTTGCATTGGTGAATGTTTTGAACGCTACCATTCATTAGTTGAGTATTAGCATAGGGTACAGCATTGCACAGACTAGGCACACTTTCACAGGGTCTCCCAATATGCCATCGCATTTTGAGAGACCCGAACCTGGAACCGGTTACCGTTATAAAAGTTAGTTACAAAAAAAGTGTAAAAAAAAAAAAATATATATATAAAATAAAAAAAAATAGTTGTCGTTTTATTGTTCTCTCTCTCTATTCTCTCTCTCTTGTTCTGCTCTTTTTTACTGTATTCTATTCTGCAATGTTTTATTGTTATTATGTTTTATCATGTTTGCTTTTCAGGTATGCAATTTTTTATACTTTACCGTTTACTGTGCTTTATTGTTAACCATTTTTTTGTCTTCAGGTACGCCATTCACGACTTTGAATGGTTATACCAGAATGATGCCTGCAGGTTTAGGTATCATCTTGGTATCATTCTTTTCAGCCTGCGGTCGGCTTTCATGTAAAAGCAATCCTAGTGGCTAATTAGCCTCTAGACTGCTTTTACAAGCCGTGGGAGGGAATGCCCCCCCCCCCCACCGTCTTCCGTGTTTTTCTCTGGCTCTCCTGTCTCAACAGGGAACCTGAGAATGCAGCCGGTGATTCAGCCAGCTGACCATAGAGCTGATCAGAGACCAGAGTGGCTCCAAACATCTCTATGGCCTAAGAAACCGGAAGCTACGAGCATTTTATGACTTAGATTTCGCCGGATGTAAATAGCGCCATTGGGAAATTGGGGAAGCATTTTATCACACCGATCTTGGTGTCATCAGATGCTTTGAGGGCAGAGGAGAGATCTAGGGTCTAATAGACCCCAATTTTTTCAAAAAAGAGTACCTGTCACTACCTATTGCTATCATAGGGGATATTTACATTCCCCGAGATAACAATAAAAATGATTAAAAAAAAAATGAAAGGAACAGTTTAAAAATAAGATAAAAAAGCAAAAAAATAATAAAGAAAAAAAAAAAAAAAAAAAAAGCACCCCTGTCGCCCCCTGCTCTCGCGCTAAGGCGAACGCAAGCGGCGGTCTGTCGTCAAACGTAAACAGCAATTGCACCATGCATGTGAGGTATCGCCGCGAAGGTCAGATCGAGGGCAGTAATTTTTGCAGTAGACCTCCTCTGTAAATCTAAAGTGGTAACCTGTAAAGTCTTTTAAAGGCTTTTAAAAATGTATTTATTTTGTTGCCACTGCACGTTTGTGCGCAATTTTAAAGCATGTCATGTTTGGTATCCATGTACTCGGCCTAAGATCATCTTTTTTTATTTCATCAAACATTTGGCCAATATAGTGTGTTTTAGTGCATTAAAATTTAAAAAAGTGTGTTTTTTCCCCAAAAAATGCGTTTGAAAAATCGCTGCGCAAATACTGTGTGAAAAAAAAAATGAAACACCCACCATTTTAATCTGTAGGGCATTTGCTTTAAAAAAATATATAATGTTTGGGGGTTCAAAGTAATTTTTTGCAAAAAAAAATAACTTTTTCATGTAAACAATGAGTGTCAGAAAGGGCTTTGTCTTCAAGTGGTTAGAAGAGTTGGTGATGTGTGACATAAGCTTCTAAATGTTGTGCATAAAATGCCAGGACAGTTCAAAACCCCCCCAAATGACCCCATTTTGGAAAGTAGACACCCCAAGCTATTTGCTGAGAGGCATGTCGAGTCCATGGAATATTTTATATTGCGACACAAGTTGCGGGAAAGAGACAAATTTGTTTTTTTTTTTTTTTTTGCACAAAGTTGTCACTAAATGATATATTGCTCAAACATGCCATGGGAATATGTGAAATTACACCCCAAAATACATTCTGCTGCTTCTCCTGAGTACGGGGATACCACATGTGTGAGACTTTTTGGGAGCCTAGCCACGTACGGGACCCCGAAAACCAAGCACCGCCTTCAGGCTTTCTAAGGGCGTGAATTTTTGATTTCACTCTTCACTGCCTATCACAGTTTCGGAGGCCATGGAAAGCCCAGGTGGCACAAAACCCCCCCAAATGACCCAATTTTGGAAAGTAGACACCCAAAGCTATTTGCTGAGAGGTATAGTGAGTATTTTGCAGACCTCACTTTTTGTCACAAAGTTTTGAAAATTGAAAAAAGAAAAAAAAAGTTTTTTCTTGTCTTTCTCCATTTTCAAAAACAAATGAGAGCTGCAAAATACTCACCATGCCTCTCAGCAAATAGCTTGGGGTGTCTACTTTCCAAAATGGGGTCATTTGGGGGGGGTTTGTGCCACCTGGGCATTCCATGGCCTCCGAAACTGTGATAGGCAGTGAAGAGTGAAATCAAAAATTTTCACCCTTAGAAATCCTGAAGGCGGTGCTTGGTTTTCGGGGCCCCGTACGCGGCTAGGCTCCCAAAAAGTCCCACACATGTGGTATCCCCATACTCAGGAGAAGCAGCTAAATGTATTTTGGGGTGCAATTCCACATATGCCCATGGCCTGTGTGAGCAATATATCATTTAGTGACAACTTTGTGCAAAAAAAAAAAAAAAAAAGTGTCACTTTCCCGCAACTTGTGTCAAAATATAAATTATTCCATGGACTCAATATGCCTCTCAGCAAATAGCTTGGGGTGTCTACTTTCCAAAATGGGGTCATTTGGGGGGGTTTTGTGGCACCTGGGCATTCCATGGCCTCCGAAACTGTGATAGGCAGTGAAGAGTGAAATCAAAAATTTACACCCTTAGAAATCCTGAAGGCGGTGCTTGGTTTTCGGGGCCCTGTACGCGGCTAAGCTCCCAAAAAGTCCCACACATGTGGTATCCCCATACTTAGGAGAAGCAGCTGAATGTATTTTGGGGTGCAATTCCACATAGGCCCATGGCCTGTGTGAGCATATTTTTTTTTTTTGTCATTATTCAATCACTTGGGACAAAAAAAATAAATATTCAATGGGTTCAACATGCCTCTCAGCAATTTGCTTGGGGTGTCTACTTTCCAAAATGGGGTCATTTGGGGGGGGTTTTGTACTGCCCTGCCATTTTAGCACCTCAAGAAATGACATAGGCAGTCATAAACTAAAAGCTGTGTAAATTACAGAAAATGTACCCTAGTTTGTAGACGCTATAACTTTTGCGCAAACCAATAAATATATGCTTATTGACATTTTTTTTACCAAAGACATGTGCCCGAATACATTTTGGCCTAAATGTATGACTAAAATTTAGTTTATTGGATTTTTTATAACAAAAAGTAGAAAATATCTTTTTTTTTCAAAATTTTCGGTCTTTTTCCGTTTATAGCGCAAAAAATAAAAACTGCAGAGGTGATCAAATACCATCAAAAGAAAGCTCTATTTGTGGGAAGAAAAGGACGCAAACTTTGTTTGGGTACAGCATTGCATGACCACGCAATTAGCAGTTAAAGCGACGCAGTGCCAAATTGGAAAAAGACCTCTGGTCCTTAGGCAGCATAATGGTCCGGGGCTCAAGTGGTTAAGCTTTCTTTGTGTAGCTGATACCATTCCGCCGGGAAGCCGTCAAGTCCAGGTGACTTACCCGGCCTAAAGGAGGAAATAGCACCAGCTATCTCTTCTGAGGTAATGGAATGTTCCAATGCTACACTATCTTCTGGTGCCAAAGATGGAAGGTTCAGGTCCCCCAAATAGGAGGAAAGCTCCTGATCAGTACATCTTGATTGGGACTGGTATAGGTTGTCATAAAAGTCTACAAACGTGTTCAGAATTTCTCGTGAATCCCTCACCAAGTCTCCCCCTGGTTGTTTAAGGTGCAGTACCGACATGGGGGCATACAGAGGACGTGCCGGGAAAGGCCAACAGGCGGCCACTTTTGTTGCCAAATTCAAATATGGATCTAGCTTGTTGTAGTTGTTTCTTCATAGTCTGGTCAGTCAGAAGTAATTTAAATTGCCTTGTCAGGTCTTGCCAAAACTGATAAGTCTGAGGTGAGGGGTTTTGTATATATTCCTGTTCAGCCGTTGCAGCATCACATTCAGCCTGTTTAATATCTGAGTTTAAGGCATTTGCAAAGGCTCTCGTCTCTTTATTGAACACCCCCCTCATGGTGGCTTTAAAAGCCTCCCATTGATTATGTATCGAGGTCTCAGCACCGTTCTCCCTCCAGTAATGATTAATAGTCGTCTTGCAGCCAAGTGTCACATATTCCTCCTGTAACCATTGTGTTTTTAGGCGCCATTGTCGTCTTCCAATGGACACACTCAAATTTAATGTGACTTCCATTGGAGAGTGATCCGACAGAGCTCTAGGAAGATACCTGACCCCGGATATAATTTGGAGACCATCCATGGAGGACAGGAGCATATCTATTCTAGTCAGTGTCTTATGAGTTTCCGAGTGGCATGAATATGTTCTGACTCCTGGGTTATTGCGACGCCATACATCAATAAGCGCATAACTATCGAGCCAGGATGAAAGGGTGTGGCGCACGCCAGACGCACATCCATGCCTGTCAAGATCCCAATCTGACACTACATTAAAATCGCCCATTAACAATAGTGGGCCCTGTGCTATCTTCACAGTTTCATTTAGAATGCTTTCTAGTACTTGGAAGGAGAACGGTGGTGAAACATACACACACACCAAAGTTAAACATATACCAAACATTTGACACACTAATATGCATATCTACCATTGGGGTCTGATTTGACCTGTATAATTTGTGCCGCTGCTTTCTTAGTAACCAAGATGGCCACTCCCCGAGAATACGTTGAATATTCGGCATGTATGACCCTCATAATGTTAGCTTTCTTTAACGCCATGACTTTGGACCCCTGTAGGTGTGTCTCTTCTAACAGGACAATATGGGGTTTATATCTTCTGATAAAGTCAAAGACAAGAGACCTCTTTATCTTTGAGTTCATACCACGGACATTCCATGATAATATATTTATCTTACCCGCCATTGAAAGAGGAGTGATAACAGAACTCGCTTCCCAGGAGAGCATCGGCTAACCAGCTTTTGGCCAGCCACTTCAATCTGTGAGGACTAAAACAGAGAGAGAAAACAGCACACAGCACGAACCAACACAGCATAACTTCCCTTCCCACCCTGCACATAGCCCCAACATGCCGTGCGCCCATATCCCATACCTATAACAATAATAGAAGACCTCAGGGTCATAGGTCGTTGTCAATTTCTGAAGTTATAGTTCTTCAGCGGGGGGGGGGACCCACTGCTTACCAGTTTGTAGTGAATCTTGCGGTGGTAAGGGGAAAAACAAAAAGAGTGAACCACCGCCCCCTGCCCTCCCTGTATGTATTAGGGAAACAATTTCTGTAGCCAATACCGGCGACAAAAAAACCCAGAAAAGAAGCAAAAGAAAGAGAAAAAAACACCTCCTCTTCTTCTGTATAAAAGGATCTTAAAAGTACAAGTTCCCAGCAATAAACAGTTCAGTAATACACTCAGGGGGGTAGATAATAAAGTTCCTCAAAGAAAAAAATAATAATAAAAAATTTAAAATAATAAAAGGAAGGAGAAAAAAACCTCTTGTATCCAAGAGAAATTTAGTAGAATGAACTTTGAACCAACATGTAGAACCGAGCAGGACAAGCACGGTGTAATTGAGGTGTCAGAGCTCAAGGACACTATTTTGAGCCTCATGACTGATAAGCAAAAGAAGATTGGAGAGATATGCTACAGTGGCATACATCAAAGGGATGTGTGTCTTTCTTTCAGCGTCTATCTTCAGGGCTATTGCGCCCCCTAGTGTCCAGCCAGTGAGAAGCTTCAGTGGGAGAGTTAAAGAAGGAAACTTTTCCCCTATCCACCACTCTCAGTTTTGCAGGATACAACATGCTATAGGCCAGCTGGAGATCTCTGAGTCTTTTCTTGACATGCACAAAATTGGCTCTCTGTTTCTGCGTAGCAGCAGAAAAGTCAGGGTAGATTGAAATTCGGTTACCATTAAATTGCAAGTCTCCCATAGTGCGGGCAGCACGAAGGATATTTTCGCGGTCTCTAAAATGTAGAATCCGGGCTATCATTGGACGCGGGTGAGACCCAGGAGAGGGAGGTTTAGATGGCACCCTGTGTGAGCCCTCTCTATGGCGAATAAGAGTGAAAAGGTATCGTTTGCCATATTGTCATTAAGCGACATTTCAAGGAAGTCTTTGGGTTGTTTGCCCTCTGCCTTCTCAGGGAAACCAACCAGGAGAATATTGTTCCTCCTTTGGCGGTCTTCCATATCACTGAGCTTATCTGTGTGAGCATTCACTTCACAGTGGATGTGTTGAACTTTATTCTCCAAAGGGCGGACTACATCTTCCAGGTCACTAATTCTGTGTTCAGCTTCAGTAGCTGTTTCTCTAATATTCTGTACATCATTCTTTAAAAAGGACATATCAGCCCTCAATGTGTTCAGTCAATGTGGCCTGGCATGTACATATAGATTCCATAATCTGTTTCAGAGATGGCTCCCCCTCCCCCTCCTCTGGCATTATATCTCCCATTTCTTCCTGTGGTAACCCATCCAGGGAGAGTCCTTTCCTCATTCCCTTAGTTCTAGGAGGCAGTGGGCTTACCTTACCAGAATGAGAAGGGGATATATCTGGTCCGCTCTGCTGTGTATTGCTGTGGTGTCTTTCCTCTGCCTCATGGCCGCCTCCATCTTGAGATCCCCAGGCATACTGAGAGAGACAGTCTGCCGAGGATTCCATGGGCGCTCGCCCGTATTTAAGCATACTGCCGTGTTCAGCCAGGTCCAGAGAGGGTATTGAAGGCTTTGGTGTGGAGAATCTGTGTCTCTGACACCCAGGATGTCTGAAGGATTTGTTGTCCTGCAGGGAGCTCTGTCTCAGTGCTGCTCACATATCAGCTGCTGGCTCTGCCCCCCCAGGATCATGTCATCCTTAGTGACCCAGAGGACTCCGGATCGAATGCCTCAGCAAACCTTCGCTGCATGGCCTCCCTGGGAGGTTACAATTTCCTGGTCCTCCTGGACAACGTGTTGCTGAGGCTTCGGTCAGTCACAGAAGGAGTGGTGGAGAAGGTGGCCGTCTGACTGATGCATTCAGACAATTCTTTAGTCCGCAGCCACAAGGTCTGATCGGTTTCAGCAACCATCGCCAGCATCTGATTTACATGGTGCAGGAATACCTAGGGCCTGCCTATGATGAGTGACTATCCTATTCCTCAATGTTCATGTTGATAGCTTCTAAGAACATTTTTGTTTCAGGGCACCACCACCAGTGCCGTGGGCGTGTAATTGCAATTTTTGATCTAATATTTCACAGCAGGGCCTGTTCCTGCACCCACCAAGAGTAACTGTGAGGGCTTACAGTGTTGTGGCACCACCACCAAAGGCCCAATTTTTTCCATCCCTGTTTAACAGTGGAATGTAATTACAATTCTTGATATAATATTTCACAGCAGGGCCCGTTCCTGCGCCCACCAAGAGTAACCATGAGGGCTTACAGTGTTGTGGCACCACCACCACCACCACCAAAGGCCCAATTTTTTTCTGCCCCTGTTTAACAGTGGCATGTAATTACAATTCTTGATATAATATTTCACAGCGGGGCCTGTTCCTGCCCCCCCTAAGAGTAACTGTGAGGGCTTACAGTGTTGTGGCACCACCACCAGTCCACCACCACCAAAGGCCCAATTTTTCTGCCCCTGTTTAACAGTGGCATGTAATTACAATTCTTGATATAATATTTCACAGCAGGGCCCGTTCCTGCGCCCAACAAGAATAACTGTGAGGGCTTACAGTGTTGTGGCACCACCACCAAAGGCCCAATTTTTCTGCCCCTGTTTAACAAGGGCATGTAATTACAATTCTTGATATAATATTTCACAGCAGGGCCCATTCCAGCCCCCACCAAGAGTAACTGTGAGGGCTTACAGTGTTACCACCAGTGGTGGTAGAGTGGTACCACCAACACCTAAGGCCAATTTTCTGCAGAGTATATTATTTCAAACATCCGACTTACAAACAACTCCTACTTACAAACAGAGGGAGACAACAGACAACAGGAAGTGAGAGGAAATCTACCCCTAGGAAGTGAAATTCTCTTCTGTAATGCCCCATACACACGGTCGGATTTTCCGACGGAAAATGTGTGATAGGACCTTGTTGTCGGAAAATTCAACCGTGTGTAGGCTCCATCACACATTTTCCATAGGATTTTCCGACACACAAAGTTTGAGAGCAGGATATAAAATTTTCCGACAACAAAATCCGTTGTCGGAAATTCCGATCGTGTGTACACAAATCCGACGGACAAAGTGCCACGCATGCTCAGAATAAATAAAAAGATGAAAGCTATTGGCCACTGCCCCGTTTATAGTCCTGACGTACGTGTTTTACGTCACCGCGTTCAGAATGATCGGATTTTCTGACAACTTTGTGTGACCGTGTGTATGCAAGTCAAGTTTGAGCCAACATCCATCGGAAAAAGTCCTAGGATTTTGTTGTCGGAATGTCCGAACAAAGTCCGACCGTGTGTACGGGGCATAAGAGTTAATATGGGAAAAAGGTGTCTCCACTGATGCTTTATCACCAATCCTTGTTTGCCTAATAACCCCAAATTTTCAAAATCCAATTGTCATTGGGACTGAAAGTAAGGTGAAATCTTCTGAACAGGGGCACAGACAGCAAAACAAATGTTATAGGGGTGATAACCCTTCCCTATGTTTTCCAAAAAGCTTAAAAATAGATTTTTTGGCTGGGGCTACACTTACAAAATGTACCTGTTCCAAATTACAAACAGATTCAACTTAAGAACAAACCTACAGTCCCTGTCTTGTTTGGACCGCCTGTATACTGCTGTTCAGAGTATATAAGGCTTGGGGCCCCACGCTTTTTCTTTTTTTGATTTGGGTGCAGGGTTCCCCTTAATATCCATACAAGACCCAAAGGGCCTGGTAATGGGCTGAGGGGGGGTTACCCATGCCATTTTTCGCAATAATTTTCATCCATATGGCCGGGACCTTTTTTCCATTAGAAATGTCATTTTGTGCAGGGACTGTTCTAAACACAGGAAATAGGCACCACTTTACAGGCATACTATAGTCACCCCCCCCCCAGGTAAGATATTTAAAGGAATATTTCACTTTTATTTTTTCACTTTAAGCATTATTAAAATCACTGCTCCCGAAAAAACTGCCGTTTTTAAAACTTTTTTTGCATTGATAGATGTCCCCTGAGGCACGACCCGGGTCCCCAAACACTTTTTAGGACAATAACTTGCATATTAGCCTTTAAAATTCGCACTTTTGATTTTTCACATTCGGGTCCCATAGACTTTAACGGTGTTCGAATGTTCGCACAAACTTTCGGTCCGTTCGCATATTCTGCCGCGAACCGAACCGGGGGGTGTTCGGCTCATCCCTACTTACAACCAGTGTTGCCAACCTACCAGATTGAAATTTACTAACACAACACCCAAAATTTACTGGCACAGCCAAGTTTTTACTGACATTTACAAAAGTTACAAAATTACAGTTTTAAGTGCAAATTTCAGTATTTGGGCTACAAATAAGTACAATATGCAATTAGCAATATGATTTAAGGTAGATACTACAGCAAATTTCTTATTTTTTTTTCAATATAGTAAATAAGTGGCTCAGGGACAGGACTCAGGAGGGCAGGAAATTAGAATGGACAGGCACACACACATGAAATCGAGGAGTGTGCAGCAGCAGAGATCACCAACACGTCCCCTCCTGAGTCACAGTGACAGCCTCTCTCCGTGCCAGATGGTCTCTTCAGTCCACTCCAGTCCAAACAGTCCTGCTCCCGGCTTGCCTTGCTCCCGTCCCGCAGACCTGCAAATGACACTCTGGCCGCTCCGCTCACTTGCATCATGACATCACACGGCACGCTCAGGCACCACCTCCACCAGATGCGCCCCCCGCCGGTACCGCCCGAAAACACTGTAGCAAGCACTCAGATCATCTAGGCCGGCTCTGGACCCGAGCTGCGCATGCGCATTTCCGGGCCAAGCATCACAGCGATTTTTTTTTTTTACTGGCAACCTTTTTTTTCTTACTGGCATTTACTGGCAGGAGAAAAGTGCCCGTTTTTTACTGGCTGCCAGTAAAAATACTGACGGTTGGCAACACTGCTTACAACCACTCTAAGACAAGTCATTTTGTCTTGAGTGTCACAAGTCATTGATGTTCGATAGTTACCAGCTTGTCAACTGCTTAGCTGAAAAATCTACTGAGCTCTGAGTGTGCACACCAGGGGCAAAAAATAGAAACCCGCACTCTACCTAAATATAAATTTAAATGTTTTATATGACTCTTTTATTAACGCTCAGTAATTAGATTAACCCCTTCTGGACCACCCCACGTACATTTACTGTGGCAGGGTGGCCCAGGTGTGCAAAATCACGTACCTGTACGTGATTCCGTGCACGCAGTTTAGGGGGGCGCGCATGCTGCCGACGCACTGCTCCCACAGTGATTGGACACAGCAGGAGCCAATCAGCAGGGCCGGCAGCCGCAATGGCCGCCGTGACCCGACGATCGCTCACAGGAGAGAGGGATCATCGTTGTGCCGATGTAAACAAAGCACATCGCTGAACTCCAGTGTAACACTCCTCCCCCACAGGTAGAAACACCTCCCAGGGAACACATTTAACCCCTTCATCACCCCCTAGTGTTAACCCCATCCCTACATGTGTCATTTATACAGGGATCAGTGCATTTTTATGGCACTGATTACTGTATTCCTGTCACTGGTCACCAAAAAGTGTCACTTAGGGTCAGATTTGTCTGCCACAATATCGCATTCCCGCTAAAAATCGCAGATGGCTGCCATTACTAGTAAAAAAATTAAAAATTAAATAAAAGTCTCTAAATCTATCCCGTAGTTTGTAGACGCTATAACTTTTGTGCAAACCAATTAATATACGCTTATTGGGATTTTTTTTACCAAAAATAGGTAGCAGACAACATATTGACCTAAATTGATGAATAAATTTGTATTTTTACATTTTGTTTTTGCATATGTATTATAGCAGAAAGTAAAAAATAATGTTTTTTATTTTTTTTTTTTTCAAAATTGTCGTTTTTTGTTTATGGCGCAAAAAATAAAAACTGCAGAGGTGATCAAATACCACCAAAAGAAAGCTATATTTGTGAAAAAGGACGTCCATTTCATTTGGGTACAGCATCGCACGCAATTGTCAGTTAAAACGATGCAGTGCCGTATCGCAAAATATGGCCTGGTCAAACAGGCTAGACAGTTGACAGAGCAGCAATGGGCAAACTATTCATAAATAGGGACAACTGTTTTCTTTTTCTTTTATTTATTTAAATTAGCCATTTTTTATTTGGTATGCTATGAAAAAAGTAGCAGACAGTTTGCTTTATTGTTTTCAAAAACAAGAATTACAATAAATTTAAAATACTTGTAATGTTAGTGAAAATACCAGCAATGAAGTTGCACTTGATGGTATTCAGACCTGGGAAAGCTAGTTTTTGATTGTTTGGGGTTACTGCAGTTTGCATAGGGTACTTTTACCTACTAAATCTACTTGTTTATTTTCATCATTTTTTTATCTAGACTGTAAATAAAATATACTTACAGTATTATTGTGTGTAATAAACTGAAATTTGCATATACAGTGCAGCACATTACAGCATATCACTTTGTCAATTCACCGAAAGAGTGTTTACGTTGATTCTTATTTTTGTGTTCATTACAGGTTCGACTAGAATGGCCTACCGATCTAGCAGTCAATCCTATGGACAATTCATTATATGTTTTGGACAATAATATCGTACTCCAGATTTCTGATAATAATCAAGTAAGAATTATTGCTGGCAGGCCAATACACTGTCAGGTTCCTGGTATAGATTATTTCCTGGTTAGCAAAGTAGCAATTCACTCCACCTTGGAATCTGCACGCGCCATTGCTGTGTCACACAGTGGAACCTTGTACATCGCTGAAACAGATGAGAGGAAGATAAACAGAATACAGCAAGTCACTACAAATGGAGAAATGTCTACACTGGTCGGAGCCCCAACAGACTGTGACTGTAAGATTGATCCAAACTGTGACTGCTTTTCAGGTGTGTACCACTTTTATACATCCTACTACTGTATATCCTCATAGAGTGTTTTTTTGCAGGTTATACAAATTTAATGCTGGGAAATGATAAATGATATAAAAGCCAACTGAAATTACATGTTCAATGGCTACCTCAATTCATTTCTATTTTGGCTTAATTTTCAGTTACAGCTTTAGGTAGGCATTAAAAAAAAATAAAATCAGTTATGCGTTCATTAAAAAGTCCAATGTATGTTACATAGAACTAGCATAGGTAACTGATTTTTTTCTATGTATTGGCATTGTATAATGCTCTGTGAAGCAGTATGCACTCTGGGAGGGAAATTGGCAGCACTTTCACTTAAAGTGGTTGTAAACGCTCAGAAAAAAAAAAACAATCTGTAAGACAAAGGCATAATGAGCTAGTATGCATTGCATATTAGCTCATTATGAAATACTTACCTTAGAACAAAGCTGTTGCATGTCTCCCGGAGTTATTTTCGGGTTTGCGGGCTCTGGCGCTGTGATTGGCCGGAGCCGCGATGGCGTCACGCTGCCGGTCACGGCACAGCTACTGAAGAAATGGCACGAGCGAGCAGTTTCTTCAGTGCGCATGTGCCGATGACATGGGCAAATGCAAGTACAGTGAATATCTCCTAAACGGTACACGTTTAGGGGATATTCACAGTACCTACAGGCGTTATTATATGCTTACCTGTAGGTAAAAGTGGTAGTACAAGGTTTACAACCACTTTAATCAAGGGTCTGTTGCTTTCCACCATGCTATCTGTGAGCATGATTATTGGAGGGTTAATGCACAGGGATGACCTCACAGTGTGCTGCTGTCCCTTCATGGTTCATTCATGGCCTGAATTTGTTGCTTAACTGCAGTGTACACTTCAGGAAAATCCAAGGCGTGGCTATGCTGTCTGGCAGAGTTACCTGGATCACGAAATTGGCTGCTGAAGATTTATTTCATACTTTTTGTATTTTCATGGACATGCTACTATTGCAGCTAACAACAGAATGCTGTTATCTATCAACTGGTCACTGGGACACATAATATTGTGGGATGTGGAGTCCAAAGAGTTTGACCTTTACAGATCCTAAGTCTATCAGGGTGCAGAAAAGACACGTTTAGATTAGTAACAGTGGTCTGGAGCTTCTTATGTGCTAAAAGCACATAAATTTAACAACACATAAAGCATGTAAATTATGCTGCCATGTGTTCCCACTTGCTATGGAGGCACTAGTGTGAGCTTGCTTCTAAGCTGGACTATGTGTATCCATTGACACACAAAGTGCGACTCGGCCCCACCCCTGCTCCCTCACAAGAGCTGCTGGAGCCACAGGAGCTGCTGCTGTCTCTGACCATGTGAGGCGAGAGAGCAGTGCTGCTGTTGTGAACAAGCAGGAGTTACCCGTGTGAAACCGGTCTACCAATGTTCCTGTAATGTCCTGTTTATGTCCTCTGGCACTTTGACAATAAAGCAACTATTCTACAGAAGTTCTTCCTTCCATGGTGTGCAACCAATTTCCCTTTTTCTTCATATACATATTAACTTTCCTGTAAAAGTTAGTCTCTAAGGACTAATAAAGAGGTTTGGAAGATATATATAAAGTAGGACCAATTTCGATTATTAAAGTCTTAACGTTTGTATATTACTTAGTTAAATCTATGTATTGATTAGATTTTTTTTTCAATGAACATAATCTCTGAATATGATTCATCATATGCTCAGTTTTCAGGTTTGCAACAAGTTAATTTTAAGCTCTCAGACCTAAAGTGATTGTAATGCTTATTTTCATTCAAATAATAAACATGGTATACTTACTTGCAATAGTTTTGCACAGAGCGGCCCCAAACCTCTGCTTCTGGGGTCCAATGCTGATGCTCTCGGCTCCTCCTCCTGTACGAGTGCCCCCATAGCTAGCCACTTGCTATGGGGCACTCGTGCGAGCTCGCTTCTAGGCTGGACTATGTGTATCCATTGACACACAAAGTACGACTCAGCCCCACCCCTGCTCCCTCCTCACAGGATTTGATTGACAGCAACAGGAGCCACTACTGTCTCTGAGCATGTGAGGAGACAGAGCAGTGCTGCTGCTGTCAGGCACAGCGCTGGACCAAGATCAGGATCAGGTTAAGTATTTACATGGAGCTGGGTGAAGCTGAACATGAAAGGTTTTTTACCCTAATGCAGAAAATGCAAACCTCCTGCCTTTACCACCACTTTAAAATACAAAGAGTTCATACAAAGACAAATACTGTTTCTCTAGAAATATATATATATATATAGATCTATCTATAGATCTATCTATAGATATATATAGTATAAATATAATATATAAATGTATAAATATAGCAGTAACTATGCTTTTCTTAATACTACATTAGCGCACTGTAGAAGGTGTTTTTCATCTCTTGCCATTGTTTTTCTTGAAAGGTGTTCCTTTTCAAGAAAAACAATGGCAAGAGTTTCCATTAGGGTTATCTAATAAGACACCACAAAGGGTAATGATGTACAAATCAGAATATCTATTATAAACCAACACATTTTGGATTCATTTTATCTTTTGATTTTTAAAGCCCACACAAGTCCTTTTGAACAAAAGGCAATGTTGCCTATAACAGGCATTTAGGTATTTACTCTCATTGTTTAAACAATTCTATAAAATTATAGCTTGGAATCTGATTTGCTGTTTTTCATGAACGCCCCTATGAATCACTTTTCATATTACAAAAGCCAACACTTAGCAAACACCTCATGAACATTGTTATTCCCTATGTGTTTTCAATAAGTCAAAATGCTCTTCTTTTTCTCCTTAAGTTTGTTCATGGCAGCTAACTTACGTTTTTTTTTAATTCAGTGTTCACATTTACTCTAGGTTATAATCTTTCTGCATCTATTAACTACCATTTTGTCACTTAACAATGTACATACATCTCAGAGCACAAAGGCATGTTATACTATTGTGCCTTCCACACTATTGTGTGTGCTAGTCACGCTGCATTTGTCAATTATTTCTCTATTTTCCTTTGAATGTAAGCCATTTTGTATTCTTTTCTTGGCACAGTAATGGATGCATGACTGATAACAGAGAAAGTAGTTCATCTGTTTTACCGATTTACTGTTCTGTCTGCATGTGTGTGTGTGTCTCTCTTTCTCTCTCTCTCTCTCTCTCTCTGGGTATATAAAAGAAACAATGGCAGGGGTTGCAGTACCTGAAGTGTAGTTTATTTAGGTTTTCACCCTCAGTTTGTGGTGCTTAAACACCCTTTTTCATGCTATGTAACAGACAGGCACGTCAGCCTTCAGGATAGGAAAAGGGGATTTTATGCTTTTTTTAAACTGTTGGCAGTGATTGATTGACCTGATTATCTTTATTAAACTATAAATTGTCTGTTAACAAGTTCAGGTGCTGCAACATCTGCTGTCTTTTATATACTGGATTGTTGATGTGCACATACACTATTATGCTTGTGCTCTCAATAGCCATATATAGGCAACAGTTTATCCTCCTTTTGCTTTACCAAAGCGAGAAATAAAATCTCAGACACAGCGCTTCACTTTTTCCACATCTTGTTATGTTACAGCCTTATTCCAAAATGGATTAAATAAATTATTTTCCGCAAAATTCTACAAACAATACCCCATAATGACAACGATAAAGAAGTTTGTTTGAAATCTTTGCAAATTTATTAAAAATGAAAAAACGAAAAAAATCCCATGTAGACAAGTATTCACAGCCTTTGCTCAATACTTTGTTGAAGCACCTTTGGCAACAATTACAGCCTCAAGTCTTTTTCGGTATGATGCTACAAGCTTGGCACACCCATTTTTGGGCAGTTCTTCTTTGCAGGACCTCTCAAGCTCCATCAGGTTGGATGGGGAGCTTTGGTGCACAGCCATTTTCAGATCTTTCCAGAGACATTCAATCAGGTTCAAGTCTGCATTCTGGCTGGGCTACCTTAAGGACATTCACAGAGTTGTCCCGTAGCCACTCTTTTGTTATCTTGGCTGTGTGCTTAGGGTCGTTGTCCTGTTGGAAGACGAACCCTCACCCTTGTCTGAGGTCCAGAGCGCTCTGGAGCAGGTTTTCATCAAGGATGTCTCTGTACATTGCTGTATTCACCTTTCCCTCGATCCTGACTAGTCTCCCAGTTCTTGCCACTGAAAAACATCTCCACAGCATGATGCTGCCACCACCATGCTTCACTGTAGGGATGGTATTGGCCAGGTGATGTGCGGTGCCTGGTTTCCTCCAGACATGATGCTTGCCATTTAGGCCAAAGAGTTCAATCTTTGTTTCATCAGATCAGAGAATTTTGTTTCTCATGGTCTGAGAAACCTTCAGTTGTCTTTTGGCAAATTCCAGGCGGGCTGTCTTGTGCCTTTTACTGAGGAGTACCATACAAGCCTGATTGGTGGAGTGCTGCAGAGATGGTTGTTCTTCTGGAAGGTTCTCCTCTCTCCACAGAGAAATTCTGGAGCTCTGTCAGAGTGACTGTCAGGGTTCTTGGTGACCTCCCTCACTAAGGCCCTTCTCCCCCGATCGCTCAGTTTGGCAGGGTGGTCCGCGCTAGGAAGAGTCCTGGTTGTTCCAAACTTCTTCCATATTACAGATTGATGGAGGCCACTGTGTTCACTGGGACCTTCAATGCTGCAGAAAATTTTCTGTACCCTTTCTCAGATCTGTGCCTCAATACAATCCTGTCTCGGAGGTCTACAGACAATTCCTTGGACTTCATGGCTTGGTTTGTGCTCTGACATGCACTGTTAACTGTGGGACCTTTATGTAGACAGGCGTGTGCCTTTCCAAATCATGTCCAATCAACTGAATTTACCACAGGTGGACTCCAATCAAGTTGTAGAAACATCTCAAGGATGATCAGTGGAAACAGGATGCACCTGAACTCAATTTTGAGTGTCATGGCAAAGGCTGTGAATATTTATGTACGTGGGATTTTTTTGTTTTTTATTTTTAATAAATTTGCAAAGATTTAAAAGAAACTTCTTTCACATTGTCATTATGGGGTATTCCTGGGCAGAGGTACTGGCTTGTTGCGGTGAAGTAAAACGCTCCTTACTACCTGCTTGATTGATTGCAAATCTACTATGAATATGGATGTACGTATATTTATTGAAGGGGGGTTTGTGTATGCGTTTTAAGGGATGTACAGTCAATAAACAGGATTACGCTATGTGCGCCTCTCTTCTTGTTTTTGACTTATTGTGAGCCCTGAACATCTGAGATCCCTCTGGAGTGGTGTTAACAGCAGCTGGTGGTGTGAATTGTTTTTCCTTTTGGATGCTTTATTACTTTCTAGCTCTGGTGAGTTTAACCCCCTGAGGGGAGTGTGTTCGCACAGAGTGGAATCTGGAGTGATCGGTGGAAGGTGCACGCTGAGAGTTTTTTTCATGATCACCTGATGAATGCTTTATGAACTGCACTCTGAACTCTTCATCACTTTTCTTATAAAGGACTTTTTTGCATGTGTAGTTGGCCACATGTTTATCATAGTTTGCTCAACATTAGCGCTGTTTAGTGTGATATTTTAGTCTGTTTTTAGATTACTTTTAAACACTGTTTATTACATATTATGGGGTAGTGTTTGTAGAATTTTCAAGAAAATAATACCTTCAGTCCATTATGGATTAGGGCTGTAACATAACAAAATGTGGAAAAAGTGAAGCGCTGTGAATACTTTCCAGATGCACTGTATCCTCCTGGCCTTATACATGTACCAGGCTCTTCTATAGAAAGTAGGGCCCATATTTTACACAAGCACCTGTGTGAAGATAAGTTATTATTACTTATGAAAGCACCACAGGGCTGAGTACAAGGCTTGCAGAGTACACCAGGCTTAGGGCCTGTACACTCTGTCCAGACCCGAGCATGCTGGGCAGTGTCTATCTGCAGCATTTTTATGTCTAGGTAAGGTATGGATGGCGTGGAGGGCTAGGAGTGTTGAGCAGTAGAAAAGAGCTCTTACACTTTAAAGCACTAGTACCAAATCAATGGAGCCAAAAAAACAGATCTCCTGCTTATTGCAAAGGGCAATCAGGTTGCTTTGCAACATTTCTATCATATGAACAGTGTAATATATGAGTAGTTCTAGTAATTTTTTCCTGCTCCAGGGTATGTTCTTTATATACTATATGCACTTGCAATGATGAAATATGGGCAGCACTGATATCCAAAAACTTCTGATTCATTTTCAATGCAGTTATGTCAGTTTGGAATCACTCCAACTTTATAACTCCTTATTAAATAGCAAAACATGCTACTAAGTGTCCAAGGCAGTCTGAGTCGCAACTGATCTAAGCTAACCTTAGTAATAATTCATCATAGGGTGACTCAATATAACTAGTGATACTCAGATCACTCACAGCTAGTTTATATCATGATTTTTTATGGCCTACCTTGTAAATGTACCGTGTATGTATGAGAATTTATATAACTGTATGTGTATGTGCGGTATTTTTATGTAACTGTTAATGATCTGCCCCCATTATGCTAATGCTCATGAGGAAATGTCTATTTACATGCAGTTTTAGTAATACATTGTAGAGATTGCTGTGTATGGAAATACGGCAGATGTCCTGGCACTGTACATGTAGCTGAAAAAAAAAACAATTTTTAAAGCAGCGGGTATTGAGTTTTCAAAAATTGATATTGCTGAGATAAATGTGCAATAATGCTAATCTTTGCTGATTCACTCTAAAAAGGATACCATTGGAAATTAAAGCTTTTAAAGTAGGCTGAGAATTTAAAATTTCTTCTGTTTACAGTCCTTTCCCATAAGAAAATGTTTTCAATTTATAGATTAACACATTGGATGTTATTTGTCCCTTAGGTGATGGCGGATTTGCAAAAGATGCCAGGCTAAAAGCGCCCTCATCATTAGCTGTATCTCCAGATGGTACACTGTACATAGCTGATCTTGGCAACATACGCATCCGAGCAGTCACTAGGAACAAGCCGCATCTGAATTCCATGAATATGTATGAGGTTGCCTCTCCAGCAGACCAAGAATTGTATCAGTTCAGTACCAATGGGACACATCTTCACACTTTAAACCTCATAACTAGAGACTATGTGTATAATTTCACATATAATGGAGATGGGGATGTTATCTCCATCACTAGCAGCAATGGAAACTCAGTACATGTACGAAGAGATGCTGGAGGTATGCCATTATGGTTGGTGGTCCCTGGAGGTCAGGTCTACTGGCTTACCATCAGTAGCAATGGAGTGTTAAAAAGAATATCAGCTCAAGGATATAACTTGGCACTGTTGACATACCATGGCAATACAGGACTACTGGCTACTAAAAGCAATGAGAATGGTTGGACAACTGTGTATGAGTAAGTAAAAAAAAAGGAACTCTTATGTAACATTATGTTGCTTTTCAGGACTTGAATGTTCAAACAAATGTGAGCTATGCAAATCCACAGTTCAGCTTTTGTTTTTTCATATAATGCAGATATATATAATTTGTATACAGACTGTGGGTATGCAGTCTAGTGACGTAATGCCAAAAATTGCACCTTGCTGAATAGTTAATGCTGCAAAATCAGTTACAGTATAAGCTACCTGGAAGTTTTATTTTCTTAAATAAGATCCACAATAAGTAAACTCTATTAGGCTAGCATTAAAAAAACATGCATAAGAAATTCAATAAAGCAGTGCTATGCGACAAAGTTCTATATAATGTGCAAACATGGCTTGGTACAAAGAGAGAGGGAGAGGTTGCCAAATGTGTGGCAATGCCTATACCAATGTAGAAAATCATTTTTGAAATCATAATAGTGATTTTCCACATGTTAACTTTTACTTCATCCATCCAGACGTGTTTTGTTATGGGCTTTTGTTTTGGTAATTCAATAATCTTCAGAGTAGACTCTTTTCAACTTTAGTCAAATTCAACCATCAGCACTCAATTCAACCATCAGCACTCAATTCAACCATCAGCACTCAAGTGATAAAAGATACAAACTATTCGTATCCAAACTTTTCAAAGTTCCCCTTAAAGTGCTCTTAGAAAATATAACTCAAAGCATAGCAGAATATGTAGTAGGATCCACTACTTTGTAACTCTCTTTAGAATGGAAATACTGTAAACAACACTGTAAAATGAACAGAGAACACACTGGCATCATTTAAAATTCCCAAATATGTTTATTTTATAAAATGCTAACTACTCCCAAAAGCACTGGCTATAAGCACATATAACACATCTTCCACATGTTGCGCTCACCCTCGGAGGGGCTGCTAAAATAGACAGGTTTTACCATAGTAAGCTGCTGCCTGCCACAGACACAGTTCTAGGGGATGACTTTTTAGAAAAATTGAATAAGTAACTTGAACAGGAGAGGGGTTTAGGGATCAGGAAACTCCAAACAATAGCAAACATAACAGGAGGACACCTTCTCACTAATCATCTCTAGGCAGCCTTTCTTGGAGGTAACAGGGGGATGGACAGTATATCTAAGACTCTATAAGAGCAATCTCAGTCCATATAGCATCTTCTGGCACTTAGTTCCCTTCTAGCAATTGCATACCCATGAGTCCACAGCAAGGTCTTTACTTATAATGTCCCAGGATCTGTCTGCCACCCAGCATCCATAGATAGTTCTTAACTGAGAGAGTCAAAAGATCCTTCACAGGACCAGGACTTTAGTATGATGCCCTCACTAGCTATCTCTGGAGAGGAAAGGACACTGTGCTCAGGCCTCCCAAACACCTTTTGGAGGCCTCCTTCCAGGGATTAGCTCTGGCATGATAAATATTTATACTGGCCATTTGACTCTCCCTGCCCTATATTCTGGAATCTTCTCCCAGAACCAGGTGGTAAATATTTTAAGTCACTTGTTATGTCTCAGAGCTGCAGAGAGACTGCTGTTTACTGTCTTTATTTAATACACACATAGCCAGCTTGATCAGTTCTCCTCATATTGTCTCCCACAGCAGCAACATTATGGCATCTTTTAAAGGGCAATTAATTTTACAATCCATAACAAAATGTATGCAAATACAAAACACCACTACCTGGAATAAATATGCAGGCTAACATTTTGAATAATGACCCCCCCCCCATCTTTCTCTAATTGCAGGTCTACTTTAAACCAAAGTACCAATGGATCACTGTTGGCAGTCACACAGTTGCTGTGTGTTGACAGCTCCATGCAGTCTAGGGGTGACCAGTGGAGCAGAAATGTGTGTGCAGGGCTCATTTCACACATATATCTGTATTCCTTTTATCCCAGTCAGGCACATGAAATCCCAGCCATAGTGACATTGGGCTTCTCTGACTTTGTGCCTCTATCAGTTCCTGGTTTGGATTGACCCAAAGAGGGGAAATATCTGCAGATGCAGAAGGAAGATTGCAGTATCTAGGGAACATTCAGAATATACCTTCCTCAAACTATAATACATATAAACTATAATACTATAGAAATCAAAAATTAACGTTTTAATAATTTTTGGATGTATTCTTTTGGTTTTTGTCTTGTGATGATCCTTTAAAAAGTAGATTTTAATGCTAATATAGCTAATTTATATCATGGCAATGTGAAATAAAAATTAAGCAGTAATCAGAAGAGCCAGCACTGCTCATTTATCACTGGTGCGTCTTTAATGTTTGCTCCTTAAAAAAAAAATGTATAGCATATTAGTTGGTGAGTGGAGTTTGCAGATCCCCTTAAGGGTTTGCAATATCTCCAGCTGAGTCCTTTCTTATTAAATTCATCTTCTCTATTCTTACTTAAGAGCAGCTGCATTTTATCTTGGAGATGGATATTTTTCTGTTCAAATGTAGTCTTGCCTATTGCCTTAGATTAGAAGCATTCAGTTTTTCTGTGTCTTTTACTCATTCAAAGTACTTTTAAAGAAGGATGGATCTTTACAATGCTGTAAGGAGTATAGTTATATAGGAAGGAAATATACCATCTCAACTATTCCATGTAGACACTCTGCACTCCAAAAAAAAAAAAACTATTCCCCAGAGAACAGGCTTTGTATAGATAACATTAGCACCATATGTAAATTTTGCTACAAATCTTAAGGTGTAATTAATTCAAACCTATGTATGGTGTACTTTCTACAAAATATAAGCAACAAGTTACCAGCACAAACTGTGATTTTAAAATACATTGTAACATCAACTGAAATGTTAATTCACTGAGAAAGCACAATATACGTTTTTACTATGACAAAAGCGTACGATTACATTTGATAGGCTGCAATTGGCTACTGAACTTTGTGCATTATTGAACTCCCAATCCATTTCCATCCAAAATGCTTATTTTTTTTTTTTAATTAAAACGTTTTTATTTCCCAAAAAAACAAAACATAATTATACAATTTTCCAATGCACAAACATTATGTCTTTTGTTCAGCACAATTATTATACATATTACTCATGTAGGTAAAAGCCAGAAGTCCAAAATGCTTATGCTTTAGCTTTGAGAAGTATAACAGAGAATTAGAAATTCTGTCCCCCTATACTCTGTGATAAGGGAAATTGTAGTCACTGAAAAAGGATCAAAAAAGTTGTAGCAAAAAACATGGGATGTTCCAAACCTCCCCCATTCTGATGACGTACGTGTCTAGGTATCTGTGGCCCTTCTTAGGATGGCCACATAACTTCCCGTCCCATTTGATACCTTGTCACTTGGACAGGAAGTGGTAAGGAAGGTAAGTCACCCAAATTTAGGTCAAACATATTATAGAGTGAAGCACTTTATTGTTTGTTTCTGGATAGTCTTTCATGAATTGCTTTAAATCAGCTATAATATTTTAAAGCCCATTTCCTGCCATATTTATTTTTATTGTTTTAGAAAGATGGGAAATAGTTAAAACTTGTGTCAGGTTTTTATTTGTGGTCTGTGTCTTCATTACAGAGACTTCCTTTCCCAGTGCCCATCAAAAACTGCTCCTCTTATTTGCAGGAAGTTGGGTGAGATCTCCCCAAAAGTTTTCATGTCCATACAAAACAAAACAAAAACAACAAAAAAACGTGAAATATGTCTCACAAATGTAAATTTGCTCCTTCAAATAAATGGCCTCATCACTAGTGCTCAGAAATCAATGGTCATCTCTAAAGTCACTCATAGACTACAGCAGTTGCTAATTACATAATAGCTAAACTGCTAGCATTTCTATAATGTGCATGTTCAGCCCAAAATGTGTTTTTTTAGTTTTGAAGTGCGTGAAGCACTGGGAAGGTTTGGGACTTTATATGAGGCACATATAGAATGTGCCTCCATCCCTATTTGGAGGTTGTGGGAAAGTTTGGGACTTTAATTGAGGCCATAGACATGGTGGAGATAGATTCAATAAAAGTACACATTTATTGTCATAAAATCATGAAACAAATCAATAACAAAAACCACATAGGTAAAACACATTATAATAAATGTAATTTCATGTTTGTTCATACACACTATTGAAAGTGTGCATGCAATACAGGCAACTGGGGTACATCCGAGTATAGTAGCCAAGTGCCCCACAGTGGTCTGATTGATCAGTAACATTCTAATAAGTTCATAATGGTACAAAGTTATGTTGAAAATACTTGCAAATGAGACAGTGAGACCAAACATTGCAAAATCAGAACAAAAAAAGAAATTGTGAGGAATTTCATCGGGGTGTGGAGAGACATCCCAAGACCACCCAGAATGCCCAAAACAGATGGTAACAAGGGGGGCTTTGTATCTGCATCCCAAAGTAGTAATGACCGACGCGTTTCGTGTGTTTCACACTCATCAGGGGCGGGTGCTGATAATGTGTCTACAAGATATAATACAAATATTATTAGTGGATTATAATGGAACCTATCCAAAGGGGGATAGAGAGATGTATCTCAAAATACTTACAAGGGCACACTGTGAATGAGGTATAGTACGTATGACACCGGGGTCAACCAATCTATGCCGGGAGCTGAGGTGATCAAACAGCGCGCTGGCAGGGCATACATCCAAGACTCCCCAGAAAAAACACGGGACACAGCAAGGGGATATATACGTGGTAAGTCAAAATGTTGGAACCAAAGTGGCCACCAAACAGCATCTGGAAAGATAAATAGTATCAAGATGTCAGGAAGTCTGCACGGATACATAGTATCAAGCTATCATGGTGTTCATCCATGTTGGGAAGTGATACCTAATTTGTAGTGAGCAATCGTCCAAGATAGCTTACCAAGGTCACTGCTGGGAGAGAATGGTAAGGTGAACTGCAGCGTCAGATGTTTGAAAGGCAATGGGGAGCTGTGCCCGGGGAAGCCAGATATACCGCTCCGCACACGTACACGCTGCCCGCCACCAGCGTCACGCGGGCACGGCTAGAGAGGGGAGGAGCTCCGACGCCGGCGATAGGGACCGCCCTTGACAGACGCTCACTTCCCCCGCCAAGCCGGCTGAGATAGCAACGTCACGTGCTTGACGTGATAGCGTCAAGACCAGACGGCACATGAGAAGCAGGAGGCGTGGCGCCGATGCGCTGTGGGAGAGCCCCCTCCCCCCAAGGCGAAGCACAAGGGGACGGAGGGGACATAGACACGCAGAGCGCATCGCAGCTCCCGGCAAAAGACAGAAAGCAAACCCAGGACATACACCTCAAAAGGGAGAGGGGCTCAAAGCACAGATATCTGTGCTGAATCCTCTCACTGATATGCAAAGGAGACCAGTGTCTCGAGAGCATAAGCCCAGATATAATGGTTGAATATGCCGGGCTGAATGATCTCACACCTGGGTGACAGGGAAAAAGAGGAGGGCTGTCAGTCCAGTCTATGAACCTCCATCCCTAATATAAGGAAGCACTGGGAAGGTTTGGGACTTTATATGAGGCACATATAGAATGTGCCTCCATCCCTATTTGGAGGTTGTGGGAAAGTTTGGGACTTTAATTGAGGCCATAGACATGGTGGAGATAGATTCAATAAAAGTACACATTTAATGTCATAAAATCATGAAACAAATCAATAACAAAAACCACATAGGTAAAACACATTATAATAAATGTAATTTCATGTTTGTTCATACACACTATTGAAAGTGTGCATGCAATACAGGCAACTGGGGTACATCCGAGTATAGTAGCCAAGTGCCCCACAGTGGTCTGATTGATCAGTAACATTCTAATAAGTTCATAATGGTACAAAGTTATATTGAAAATACTTGCAAATGAGACAGTGAGACCAAACATTGCAAAATCAGAACAAAAAAAGAAATTGTGAGGAATTTCATCGGGGTGTGGAGAGACATCCCAAGACCACCCAGAATGCCCAAAACAGATGGTAACAAGGGGGGCTTTGTATCTGCATCCCAAAGTAGTAATGACCGACGCGTTTCGTGTGTTTCACACTCATCAGGGGCGGGTGCTGATAATGTGTCTACAAGATATAATACAAATATTATTAGTGGATTATAATGGAACCTATCCAAAGGGGGATAGAGAGATGTATCTCAAAATACTTACAAGGGCTCACTGTGAATGAGGTATAGTACGTATGACACCGGGGTCAACCAATCTATGCCGGGAGCTGAGGTGATCAAACAGCGCACTGGTTTTGAAGTGCGTGAGGAAGAGTTAGGGACCTTTCACACGGGGCGGTTTGCAGGCGCTATTGCGCTAATAATAGCGCCTGCAAACCGACCCGAAACAGCCGCTGCTTTGCCTCCAGTGTGAAAGCCCCGAGGGCTTTCACACTGGAGCGGTGCGCTAGCAGGACGGGAAAAAAAGTCCTGCTAGCAGCATCTTCGGAGTGGTCAAGGAGCGGAGTGTATACCGCTCCTTCACCACTCCTGCCCATTGAAATTAGTGGGACAGCTCTGCAGAGGCGCTTTGCGGTGGTTTTTAACCCTTTCTCGGCCGCTAGCAGGGGGTAAAACCCTCCCACTAGCGGCCGAATACCAACAGTAAAGCGCTGCTTACAATAGCGGCGCTTTACCGCCGACACCGCCCCCACCCCAGTGTGAAAGGGCTCTTAGAGGAACAGAGCAGTTAATTCTCCTATCTGGGGCTCCATTGAAGTAACCCCCCTCTTTTTTTGTCCTGCTTAAAATCTGCACATGGACCCATACAATAAACATAGGAGACTTAAAGAAATCACTTTTTATTTTGTCAGTGGGGTTTACCTCAGCTTGTTCAATTAAGCTTTGGCAATAAAACCTGGACGCTGACTGGTTTTCTATACAGAAGTGAGCCTGATTTCGCATTCTCCAGTTTTAGTAAATAAACCCCTGTGCTGCTGTTGGAGATGTACCCCCACATCCTGTCTGATAGAACATGAAGTGAAGAGAATCTCCCAATTGTGGCATTAAAGTGGTTGTAAACTATGAACAAAAGCATAACCCTCTATAGTGTGTTCTTGTTATAATTACGTCATTAAGTGTAATTTCTGTCTGCTGCCTCGTTCCTCTGTATGAGTCACATCTGACAAGTTTTCCTGACACCAAAAGAAAAAAAGGTGACAGGGGAGGGAGCTGCAGCACAGAACCAGTGATTGAAAGCCTTGTTACTGTATGCAGTGTGATGGGGGGGGGTGTCCCTTCCCTCCAATCAGCTCTCACTGAGCTCTGCAGAGTGTAATTTCATCTCTCCACCCCCTGCTTTCTGGATTCTCAGAGAAGCTGTGTAAATTTTAGACTTTGAAAGGCTATAGATAAGAGGGAAAGGATGCAGAGAAGAGAACAACTGCAGATAAACAAGTAGAACTTATGTAGGGAGATTTGTTTCATACCTGTGTATCACCTGAGGCGAGTCACTTCACTGGGTATATGTGAGGGTTTGCAAGCATTTAAAGTCACAGTCAAAACCCCAGAAGGGTTTTTAAGCAAAAAAATATCAAAATAAAACAAAATGCTTTTCACAAGGCATACGCTCACTTTAAAATAATTTAAAGCAGTGAAAATCAGATGACAGAATAGCCGTACCTGCTCATGTCTGTGGTTATTGTGAAATTTTTTTTTTATCTCTGATGATATTACTGATCCAGAAGATATGCGGGGTGTCATTCAGCCAAATACTGTATAGTATACAGTACATATACATAATTAACCACTTTAGCCCCGGAAGAATTTACCCCCTTCCTGACCAAAGCACTTTTTGCGATACGGCAGTGCGTCACTTTAACTGACAATTGTGTGGTCGTGCGACGTTGCACCCAAACAAAATTGACATCCTTTTTTTCCCACAAATAAAGCTTTCTTTTGGTGGGATTTGATCACCTCTGCAGTTTTTATTTTTTGCGCTATAAACGAAAAAAGTGCGACAATTTTGAAAAAAAAGCAATATTTTTTACTTTTTGCTATAATAAATATCCCCAAAAAATATATAAAAAAAATAATTTCTTTCTCAGTTTAGGCCGATATGTATTCTTCTACATAATTTTGGTAAAAAAAATCTCAATAAGTGTATATGTATTCTTCTACATATTTTTGTTATAAAAAAAAATCTCAATAAGCGTATATTGATTGGTTTGTGTAAAAGTTTTAGCATCTACAAAATAGGGGATAGATTTATTGCATATTTATTATAATTTTTTTTTTTTTATTAGTAATGGCGGCGATCTGCGATTTCATGATATCATGACAGTGACATTGCGGTGGACACATCGGACACTTTTGATACTATTTTGTAACCAGTGACATTAATACAGCGATCAGTGCTATAAAAATGCACTGATTACAGAGTAAATGACACTGACAGGGAAGGGGTTAAACACTAGGAGGCGATCAAGGGAGTGATTCTAACTGTGGGGGGATGGGCTCACTACAACATGACAGAGATCACTGCTCCTGATGACAGGGAGCAGGAGATTCCTGTCATGTTGCTAGACAGAACAGGGAAATGCTTTGTTTACATAGGCGCCTCCCCGTTCTGCCTCTCACGATCATGGCCCCCCAGCGGACATCGAGTTAGCAAATGTTCCCCTATCGTGTGTTCTTTCTTCTTTTTTTTATTAACCCCTTGCCGACCAGCGCACAACGATATATGTCGGCACAATGGCATGGTTGGGCAAATGTGCGTACAGGTACGTCCCCTATAAATCGCGGCATTGTGGGTGCCCGCACGCCACATACTCCGTGAGCGTGCCCACGGCTCTGCGGACATGATGTCCCTCGGGGGGCCCGCGATCCTTTTACAGAGTGGCAGAACGGGGAGATGCTTATGTAAACAAGGCATTTCCCTGTTCTGCCTAGCAACAGGACAGAGATCTACTGCTCCCTGTCATCGGGAGCATTCCCCTCTGTCATGTTCTAGTGAGACAATCCCCCCCCCCCATAGTTAGAATAACTCCCTAGGACACACTTAACCCCTTGATCGCCCCCTAGCATTTAACCCCTTCTCTGCCAGTGTCATATACACTGTAATCAGTGCATTTTTATAGCACTGATCGCCGTATAAATGACAATGGTCCCAAAATAGTGTTAAAGCGTCCAATGTGTCTGCCATAATGTCGCAGTCACGATAAATGCTGCCATTACTAATTAAAAAAAAATGTATAATAAAAATGCAATAAATCTATCCCCTATTTTGTAGATGCTATATCTTTTGCGCAAACCAATAAATATATGCTTATTGAGATTTTTTTTATAACACAAATATGTAGAAGAATACATATCGGCCTAAACTGAGGAAAAAAAAAATTATATATATTTTTGGGGATATTTAGTATAGCAAAAAGTAAAAAAATATTGTTTTTCAAAATTGTCGCACAATTGTCAGATAAAGCGACGCAGTGCCGTATCGCAAAAAGTGCTATAGTCAAGAAGGGGATAAATCCATCCGGGGCTGAAGTGGTTCCTTTAACCTCACACATGAGTGGGTATTCACAGTGAACAAAGCTTCACCATATTCATGAACTTCATGAAATTCAGCCCCAACAGTAATTCCATTCCTTCCACGGGCTTTTTGTTAGAAAATATTTTACAGTGGAATATCAGTTAGAAAATGGAAACCAGTTGGGAAAAGTCTTTTGAGCAAAGTTGCTATCGATCTATGGTAACAATTTGCTGCATCTGTAAATAAGATGTTGAAATTCTGCTAAATAATACAATTACTGCTAATAATAATAATATAATTAATATTTTATAAAATTACCATATAATGAAAAATATAATGATAACATGTAACAGCAATTTTCTTTTTTTGTTGTTGTTGTTTATGTTTTAGTGAACACAACAAAATGAAGATCTATTATAGATAGTTTTAGAGACATAGCTATCACAAGGGTAATGGAGGATCTCAAAAGCAACCACAGGAGATGAACAGGGTGTTGTGGCGAGGTTATTTGTCTTGTAGGATCGCCATGGCAACATTCGACTAGAACTATAGAGGATTTCTGTAGGTGGGGGAAGCACAATTGTCTGTAATGGCTATTGATTTGTGTTCTGGCTTCTAAAGTTACCATGTTTTGATCACTTTCAGCATAATTTTATTCTCTTTATTATAGAAATTAGACACAGCTTTTTTGTTTTGCATTCAATATATGTATTTTTAGTGTACATCTTAGTTCTAGATTACATTTGAAACAATATTTTGCACCTATTTTGAAAGTCTTAGATCAACACAGCAAACAATGTTTAGCGTGATACATGGTTAATCAGCTAGTGGATAATGTACCTTCTTAATGGGATATTAGTTCCTATTACCTAGTAATCCCATTCCCTTCATTAATTAAGGTGGGATGTTCCTGTGTTTTGTAAAATAACCTATTTCCATTACCACATACATTAACAAATATACTGTATATGAGAATGCAAAACAGAACTTCTACTGTTGTCTGTTTCACCATCCAATATGTAGCACATAGGTTTATGATCCTGTAATAGGGAAGAATTAACCAATGCCTTGGTCGCTACATGAGTAATATTCTTGCCTTGAAGCACTGAGATCCTGGGTTACTTTTTATTTGCTACATTTAGTCTGTGTGCCCCGTGTTTGTGTAAGCTTCCTCGGAGTACTCCAGTGTCTTCCCACAATCCAAAAACATACTGTAAAAAAAAATGAAATTGGTTGGCTGATAAAGGGACAATAAATTGAAAGTTCCTTAGGGGGCAGATTGACAAATGCTGCAGAATTCATATCCTCTATATTGCATAAAATGGACCTAAACCTAAAAAAGAAGATTTGCTCTCTTATAAGAAATATATAGAAATGTTAATTATGCCTAAGTAGCAGTAGCCCAATCTGAGCCCAATCTGATCCAGTGATGCTCATGAGCGCTGTAGATCTCCTCATTGGACAGATTGATAACAGCAGGAGCCATTGGCTCCGGATGCTGTCAATCAAAAGCTGTGACATGGGAGCGGGGGGGCGGGGCAGATTCTCACTATCTGCGTCAGTGGACTCAGAGCAGGACTCAGGAGCAAGCCTGGGGATACCCGATGAAGAGGTAGGGCCTGGAGGGCCGGCGGGGGACCCCAGAAGAAGAGGATCGGGGCTGCTTTGTGCAAAACCATTGCACAGAGCACGTAAATATAGGCATGTTTGTTTTTTTTAAAAAAAGAAAATCAAACATTTACAACACTTCAGTTCTCCGCATTGTGTAATATAGGCTGTTGGATCCTGTCTTCTCTGATCCTCCCCTTCTTCCACTGTTCCCAGCCCATTTCCTTATAGAACATAGCCTTGGAGGCATACTGCACATGCTCAGCTTTGTGTGTATTGCTAGAGTTTTTCTCAACATCCATTTAAAGTGCAGAATTTATACAGCTTGTCTGAGCTTTCAGAAAGATCTGCAGATCTTAGTGAGAGCTGATTGGACCGAAGGGACACCCCCTCACACAGCACACAGTAACAGAGCTAAGCCTGTCAGTCACAGGCTGTGTGCTGGAGCTCCCTCCCATGTCACCTTTTTATCTTGCGATGTCAGGAAAACTTGTCAGAAGTGACTCATGCTGATAGCAGAGGAACGAGGCAACAGACAGAAATGACACTTAGTGCTTTGGGTTGAGACAAGTACACACTATTACACTATAGAGGGGTGTGTTTTGTTCATATTTCATGCCAGAGGTTTACAGCCACTTTAAAGTAGATGTAAACCCAAACTAAATTACATTTTGTTTGCTGCATATAATAAACAGTTGTTTTGGGTTTTTTGGGGGGTGTTTGTGTACATTGTACTAAATTGGTCACTTAAAAGTTCCATCAGAAGCCCATGTGAAAATGTGACAACATAGGAGCACAATGTGGAGCAAAGCATTGACTTTCCATAACAGGGAATGCCTGAATGAGCCCCAGCTCCCGTCTCCCTTGCTCCACAGCTTTCCATAGATTGCTTCAATCCCAAAACTATAAAATATGGGAAACTTCAGGAAGCACAGGCGACCTTCCATGCACTGCAGGAGAACCATAGGTAAGCATTCCATTCTACATTAATACCTCCACCAGTGGCGGCCCGTCCATTAGAGGCGCAGGGGCACCGGTCCCCTAATCTACATGCACGGCGCCGGACGCATGGATTCCAATGGGAGGTTTTTCTTTTTTTAAGCACGTGATTAGAGCCAGGAAAAGTGGTTTAGTTCTCTTAAAGCGGTAGTAAACTGCCAAATAAAAAATAAAAATCCTGCAACCCTGCGAGACAATAGCATAACTTGCTAGTATGCATACTTGCTTTAGAACGAGGCTCCCGCAGCTCACTTGGTCACCACCGAGGGGACTGACATGTTCCCTCAACGTTTCTTCCGGTTCACAGGCTCCGGCGCTGTGAGTGGCCGGAGCCGCGATGACGTATGCACGTGGGAGTCCTTAGTTCCAGCAATTTTCCAGCACAAGCCCCCGGACTTTCAGTGCGCATGTGGCCGCTGACATCAGCGGCTGCATGATGGGTGAATTTCTCCTAAACCGTGCAGGTTTAGGAGATATTCATTTTACCTATAGGTAAGCCTTATTATAGGCTTACCTGTAGGTAAAAATGACAAATGGGAATACAACCGCTGAGACAAGTACACACTATAGAGGGATATGCTTTGTTCAAATTTCATGTCTGAGGTTTACAACCATTTATACTAATAAATTCTGTAACAATGTATGCAGGAAATGCTGGATTATTTTTTGAGGAAACAAACAAAAAGATATACATTAATGAACCAGGCCACACATAAGCCTTTGTTAATGTAAACCCAGCTCCAAGCTCAAGCTGAATGAACTTTATTTAAAGTAGATGTAAGACCTACTTATGAATAAGCACACAGGTACAACATGTCTTAAGACATTCTAAGACCCCTTTCAGGCTGAGGCGCTTTACAGGAGCTATAGCACTAAAAATAGTGCCTGTAAAGCGCCTCTCTTTTCACTCCAATGTGAAAGCCAGAGGGCTTTCACACTGGAGCGGTGCGCTGACATGACGCTCAAAAAAGTCCTGCAAACAGCATCTTTATACACCGCTCCTACAGTGCCCCTGCCCACTGAAATCAGTGGGCAGCGCCGCTGAAGCGATGGCAAAGCACTGCTGCGGCGGCGCTTTGCGGGCGCTTTTAACCCTTTTTCGGGCGTTAGTGGGGGTTAAAAGTGCCTCGCTAGCGGCTGAAAAGTGCAGCAAAAACGATGGTAAATCGCCGCTAAAAATAGCAGCGCTTTACCGCCGACGCCCGGCGCTGCTTAATGTGAAAGTGCCCTTAAGGTATGATGATTGTTATGAAGGTTGAAACTGAAATAACAAGCTTGCTGGTTCCAGGTTCCTTGCTGGCCCTGGATAATTTTTTGTTCTGGGGGGGGGGGGTTCAGCAGCAGGTACTAAGTAAAAGTCTTTTTAAATAAAATAAATTACGCCAAAATTATAAAGACTGGAAAAAGGAAAAACGATATGTGTTGCCCCTAGTAAGCAATCACAACCTAATTGTATTTTGTCAGGTCCTTTAGAAAATCGAACCTGATTTCAGATTTTTCCTTCTTCCAGTTTTTATGAACGCTGTTGGCTATTGTCCAGTGTTAGTGCCCAAACTGAATAGGTGCAAACTAATGGCGCATAAACACGGTCGGATTTTCCGATGGGAAATGTTCGATGGGAGCCTGTTGTCAGAAATTCCGACCGTGTGTAGGCTTCATCGGACATTTTCCGTCGGAATTTCCGACAGACAAAATTTGGGAACTGGATCTCAAATTTTCCAACAACAAAATCCGTTGTCGTAAATTCCAATCGTGTGTACACAATTCCGATGCACAAAATTTTGCGCATGCTCGGAATCAAGCAGAAGAGCCGCACTGGCTATTGAACTTCATTTTTCTCAGCTCGTCGTACGTGTTGTACTTAGATGGTTCTTGGCAATCGGAATTTCCAACAAAATATGTGTGACCGTATGTATGCAAGACAAGTTTGAGCCAACATCCATCGGAAAAAATCCATGGATTTTTTTGTCGGAATGTCCGATCGTGTGTACCTGGCATAATAGCCAATCTTACTGGGCAGGTACAAAGGGCACCATCTTGTGGAAGGCAGCACACTCACTGTGTTCACATTAGCTTAATTTTCAATAAATCACAGAATAAAAAGAAAAAAAAAACAATCACCTGAAAAATTACTAGCCTTGAATAGGGATGAGCTTCGAGTTCGAGTCGAACTCATGTTCGACTCGAACATTGGCTGTTCGCAAGTTCACCGAACAGCGAACAATTTGGGGTGTTCGCGGCAAATTCGAATGCCGCGGAACACCCTTTAAAAGTCTATGGAAGAAATCAAAAGTGCTAATTTTAAAGGCTAATATGCAAGTTATTGTCATAAAAAGTGTTTGGGGACCTGGGTCCTGCCCCAGGGGACATGGATCAATGCAAAAAAAAGTTTTAAAAACGGCCGTTTTTTCAGGAGCAGTGATTTTAATAATACTTAAAGTCAATCAATAAAAGTGTAATATCCCTTTAAATTTCGTACCTGGGGGGTGTCTATAGTGTGCCTGTAAAGGGGCGCATGTTTCCTGTGTTTAGAACAGTCTGACAGCAAAATGACATTTTGAAGGAAAAAACTCATTTAAAACTACCCGCGGCTATTGCATTGCCGACAATACACATAGAAGTTCATTGATAAAAACGGCATGGGAATTCCCCAAAGGGGAACCCCGAACCAAAATTTAAAAAAAAAAATGACGTGGGGGTCCCCCTAAATTCCATACCAGGCCCTTCAGGTCTGGTATGGATATTAAGGGGAACCCCGGCCAAAATTTAAAAAAAAAAAATGACGTGGGGTTCCCCCTAAATTCCATACCAGACCCTTCAGGTCTGGTATGGATTTTAAGGGGAACCCCGCGCCAAAAAAAAAAAAAAAAACGGCGTGGGGTCCCCCCAAAAATCCATACCAGACCCTTATCCGAGCACGCAACCTGGCAGGCCGCAGGAAAAGAGGGGGGGACAAGAGTGCGGCCCCCCCTCCCTCCTGAACCGTACCAGGCCACATGCCCTCAACATTGGGAGGGTGCTTTGGGGTAGCCCCCCAAAACACCTTGTCCCCATGTTGATGAGGACAAGGGCCTCATCCCCACAACCCTGGCCGGTGGTTGTGGGGGTCTGCGGGCGGGGGGCTTATCGGAATCTGGAAGCCCCCTTTAACAAGGTGACCCCCAGATCCCGGCCCCCCCCCTGTGTGAAATGGTAAGGGGGTACATAAGTACCCCTACCATTTCACGAAAAAAGTGTCAAAAATGTTAAAAATGACAAGAGACAGTTTTTGACAATTCCTTTATTTAAATGCTTCTTCTTTCTTCTATCTTCCTTCATCTTCTGGTTCTTCTGGCTCTTCTGGTTCTTCTGGTTCTTCCTCCGGCGTTCTCGTCCAGCATCTCCTCCGCGGCGTCTTCTGTCTTCTTCTCCTCGGGCCGCTCCGCACCCATGTCATGGGGGGGAGGCTCCCGCTCTTCTCTTCTTCTCTTCTTCTTTTCTTCTTTTCTTCTCTTCTTCTCTTCTTCTTCATTTTCTTCTCCGGGCCGCTCCGCAATCCATGCTGGCATGGAGGGAGGCTCCCGCTGTGTGACGGCGCTCCTCGTCTGACAGTTCTTAAATAACGGGGGGGCGGGGCCACCCGGTGACCCCGCCCCCCTCTGACGCACGGTGACTTGACGGGACTTCCCTGTGGCATTCCCCGTGACGTCACAGGGAAGTCCCGTCAAGTCACCGTGCGTCAGAGGGGGGCGGGGTCACCGGGTGGCCCCGCCCCCCCCGTTATTTAAGAACTGTCAGACGAGGAGCGCCGTCACACAGCGGGAGCCTCCCTCCATGCCAGCATGGATTGCGGAGCGGCCCGGAGAAGAAAATGAAGAAGAAGAGAAGAAGAGAAGAAAAGAAGAAAAGAAGAAGAGAAGAAGAGAAGAGCGGGAGCCTCCCCCCCATGCCATGGGTGCGGAGCGGCCCGAGGAGAAGAAGACAGAAGACGCCGCGGAGGAGATGCTGGACGAGAACGCCGGAGGAAGAACCAGAAGAACCAGAAGAGCCAGAAGAACCAGAAGATGAAGGAAGATAGAAGAAAGAAGAAGCATTTAAATAAAGGAATTGTCAAAAACTGTCTCTTGTCATTTTTAACATTTTTGACAGTTTTTTCGTGAAATGGTAGGGGTACTTATGTACCCCCTTACCATTTCACACAGGGGGGGGGCCGGGATCTGGGGGTCACCTTGTTAAAGGGGGCTTCCAGATTCCGATAAGCCCCCCGCCCGCAGACCCCCACAACCACCGGCCAGGGTTGTGGGGATGAGGCCCTTGTCCTCATCAACATGGGGACAAGGTGTTTTGGGGGGCTACCCCAAAGCACCCTCCCAATGTTGAGGGCATGTGGCCTGGTACGGTTCAGGAGGGAGGGGGGGCCGCACTCTCGTCCCCCCCTCTTTTCCTGCGGCCTGCCAGGTTGCGTGCTCGGATAAGGGTCTGGTATGGATTTTTGGGGGGACCCCACGCCGTTTTTTTTTTTTTTTTTGGCGCGGGGTTCCCCTTAAAATCCATACCAGACCTGAAGGGTCTGGTATGGAATTTAGGGGGAACCCCACGTCATTTTTTTTTTTTAATTTTGGCCGGGGTTCCCCTTAATATCCATACCAGACCTGAAGGGCCTGGTATGGAATTTAGGGGGACCCCCACGTCATTTTTTTTTTAAATTTTGGTTCGGGGTTCCCCTTTGGGGAATTCCCATGCCGTTTTTATCAATGAACTTCTATGTGTATTGTCGGCAATGCAATAGCCGCGGGTAGTTTTAAATGAGTTTTTTCCTTCAAAATGTCATTTTGCTGTCAGACTGTTCTAAACACAGGAAACATGCGCCCCTTTACAGGCACACTATAGACACCCCCCAGGTACGAAATTTAAAGGGATATTACACTTTTATTGTTTGACTTTAAGCATTATTAAAATCACTGCTCCTGAAAAAACGGCCGTTTTTAAAACTTTTTTTTGCATTGATCCATGTCCCCTGGGGCAGGACCCAGGTCCCCAAACACTTTTTATGACAATAACTTGCATATAAGCCTTGAAAATTAGCACTTTTGATTATTCATGTTCGTGTCCCATAGACTTTAACGGTGTTCGCATGTTCGAACGAACTTTTTTCCTGTTCGCATGTTCTGGTGCGAACCGAACAGGGGGGTGTTCGGCTCATACCTAGCCTTGAATACACTGACTTTTCTTTAGGCTAGGTACACATCTAAGCGGGTGCGAGAAGGTGTGTATATGCACACCTTCCTGCACTGGCAGAGGATAAACACACTACTGCTTAGGAGATTTGCGGAGGTACACAATGCGGGAAACCCTCAGTCCACGCACGTTTTATACACCTCATTCAAATCGCACCCCCCTTGCAATCTGCAGTGGGTGTCAGTGCTATCTTAAAGTGGTTGTAGACCCCCCCCCCAAAAAAAAAAACTGCAAGACAAAGACATAATGAGCTAGTATGCATAGCATACTAGCTCATTCTGGATTACTTACCTTAAAACGAAGCCCCTGCAGCGATTCTCGTACACCGCTTCGGCCAACGACTTCGCTTCCGGAGTTACTTCCGGGTATCGCGGGCTCCGGCGCTGTGATTGGCCGGAGCTGCAATGACGTCACTCCTGCACATGTGCATGGGAGCCGCCGGTAACGGCACACTAGCTGAAGCAACGGCACGGACATGTTATTGCTTCAGTTCGCATGTGCTGATGACGTCGGCACATGCTAATACAGGGGATATCTCCTAAACCGTGCAGGTTTAGGAGATATCCGGGGTAGCTACAGGTAAGCCTTATTATAGACCTACCTGTAGCAAAAAGTGGTTGTAAAGGGTTTACAAACACTTTAACGACACCCCAAGCTAAGGTTACAAAACAGTGTGTTTGCCTGCACCAGATCGCATTCACAAAATGACCATGCGAACCGGTTGCAGTGCGGTTCCAAAATTGGTGCATGCATGATTATGGTGTGATTTGAGCCCATTCAGAATTAATGGGCCTTGATTGCACTGCAATCAACACAGTAAGCCTGGATTCACGCTATAGTTTGCATGTAAATCACACAGGAACTGCACCACATTCCTGTGCAATTCACATGCGATTCTGTGTGGTGTGAATTGAGCCCACTTTGAATGGGCTGAATCGCACCACATTGCACCAAAGAAGTGCAGGCACCTTTTTCTGAAAACCAACAATGCGATCTGGTTCAGACAAACACTGCTTTGTGACCTTCTTTTGGGGAGTTGTTAACTTTGAATTGACACCTGCAGCAGATCAAAAACACAGTGTGATTGCAATACAGTAATACAGAAACGCACAGGGAGCACAGTGTTTCCTGTACATCATATATATGAACCAGGGGTAAAACAGGGCCAAGGCATGCCACTGAGGGAGCCAGAAAGTCCAGCCTGGCTCTGGCATTGGCAGACATGTTTTGGTGACAACTGATGAATCAGTAAGCCGGTGAGCACCACAACAATCTTGCCAGTGCCAAGCTGGACTGTCAGTAACACAAGAAATAGAAAACTCAGCTTAGCCTCAGTCAACTGTCAGTAACACAAGCAATGCAAAATTTAGCCCAGCCAGCCTCAATCACATACTTTGTAAATTGCAACACAGAATCACAGACAGACTCTCGCTTACTCACGATTACCTAGTATGAACAGCAGAATGTGGGGGGCCGGCGGTTACACAGCACTTTAGAAGCACTCTGCACTCCAGAGTCCAGGCAAAGCTCCTCTCCCAAGCCCAAGGTGGGAGTGGCACTTCAAGCCAATGGGAATACATGGTGTGCGGTGGGTAGGACTACACGCACCACCAGCTCCCACTGTGCTGCCTGGTGATAGATCTGTCAGCCTTCAGCCCGAGCCCGATAGACCGGCCTAGCGGTGTACCACAACATGCGTGCAGGTATGCCTAATGATCTATTACACTTGCTGCAGCGGCATTATTACACTCTGTGCGCCACTGACTGCAGTTCTGCCTGTTGCTGGCGCAATGTGCGGCTGCAGAGCAGTGACACCATGCCGTTCATTTTGGCCCTGGAGGGGTTTGAACACCCCTGCCCTTATCCACGCCCCTGGCTGGTTCCTGAAATCCCATTGAGCAGACTATTTTTGTACACGTTGAATGTCCAGTAACACAAAGACTGAGGTCTGGGTGGGTTCTGGAGAGTTGGTATGTCAAGTTCCCCCCATGCAGCAGTAGTTTATGCCAACTTGATGAACATGAGTTTGCTAAAGCACACTGTGTGATGAAGGTGAAAGAGGTTTACATCTACTTTATTCTCTGACTTTGTTGTGGCAGTGGCCCTTACTGGTGTTTTAAAGTGAACCTGTTATGCATTTTTAAATGCAGGAGTTAATTCTCAGTATAGTAGCAGACACCACAACATGTCAGCAATTGCCTATTTACCATATTTACTGCTTTGAAAGTCAGCCACAGCATTTTGTAAAAAGCTGGAAACGTGGATTTTGTTTTTTTGGTTACGCTTTCTAAAAGGTTGATAATATTTATTTCTGTACAATGCATAGTATTACATCTTTTGTCTCACATGCTGGATATAATGTTCTGTTTATGTTCTTTTATGTAATCTTCTGTATGCTGGGTGTAATTCTTAGTATCTATTCTTAAGCCTCGTATACACGATCGGATTTTCGGCAGGGAATTGTGTGATGTCAGACTGTTTGCCTAAAATCCGACCGTCAGTACCTCAGACAATTGTTGTCCAACTTTCCACCAACAAATGTTGGATCGCAGACTAGTAAATTTTCGGCGGACATTGGTCTGTTGTCAGATTTTCCTATCGTGTGTACACAAGTCCCTCACACAAAAGTCCAAAGTACAAACACGCATACTCGGAATCAATGCTCACCACACACGACATTAGCAGAAGGTGTCCAAAGGGTGGCGCTCAACATCTAACAGTCAGATTTTAGGCAAACAGTCTGTCATCACACAATTCCCTGACGAAAATCTGATTGTGTGTATGAGGCTTAAGGCTCCATTCACACCAATGCAGGTGCAGGACATTTGTTCCTCCACACAGCAGCATTGCGTGTTGATCTGCAGTGTGGTGGCATTCAGTGCGCTGCAGAAAAATACAGCATGTCTCTGCATTTTTCTGCACCACACATAACACCAGCGTTGTGGAGTGAATAGGGCACATAGAAAACAATTGTTTTCTATGTGCCCTTGCATTAATTGGTGTTTATCCAGTGTGGAAAAAAGCCAGACTGTGGCTGCAGATTGTAACACATCAGAAATGTATTGGTGCAGACTTGAAAAGTTACTGAGAGGTCCATGTTAAGTAATTACAATTATTTTAAAATTAAATCCCACCATCCTTTTACTGTTAACTGGCTGGCACTCTCTGTGTGACTATATACTTCCAATGCAATCAAAGGCAACTGCTGAAATGGAAACATTCTCCTTTTCTTCTAGAAACATATCAACCCTGGAGGAATCTAATGTCTTTTCTTGTTAGACACTGCCATCTAGTGATAAAACTTAGGAAGGACACCCCTATCTAGTTAATTTATCTGAAAAAAATATATCTCTACATTTATACCATCATATATATATATAAATATAGATTTATATATATAAAGCATTAATCTGAAACACTTAAAAGCAAATGCGCAGTTATGCAATGTAAAATACAATACTATATTGTTTCTTTTGTTACTTCTATCTGAAGTAAATGAAAGTCATGAGGACCTTGCCATGAACTGTGTTTTGTAAAGAACAGAAGTACCTAGCACATCTTGTAAAGCTGAGTAGAAACTGTATTTTCCAGAAGGTTCTTTGTCAAGCATGCTCTCAAATAAGCCAATACTGCTGCTCAGACATGGAGCTGAGGTACAGAGTCTGGAAAAATAGCTCTATGAATACAACTGAATCAAAAGTCTTTGTTAGAATTCAACCTCTGAGACTTTTCTTCCACATCGCTGGAGCTGACAATATCTGACACATTCCTACAATCTGTCACACCAATCACATGCACACGCCGAGGCCATGTCCTGAGATAATTCCAGCACTGATAACTTGTAGCTCTTCCTCTAGAGATTATTATCTGCTATGGATCACAAGATTTAGTTTCAACATATATTTCTGTGCTAGGATTATAAAGAACACAGTAAAACAATGAGGCAAAACTGCTTACTGACTAATAAAAACTGGAGTGAGGAAAAATTAGGGCAGTTGCCTATAGAAAATAAGGTGTCAACTTAGATTTTACACCCTGCTATAGATACTGGTATATAAAAACACTTTAGCAGGTTGTTAAAGTGATTGAAAACTTTTTTAAAAAATAAACATTTTATACTTACCTGATCTGTGCAATGTGTTTGCACAGAGCGGCCCTGAACCTCCTCTTCTAGGGTCCTCTACCAGCGGTCCTGGCTCCTCCATTTGTCTGAGTGCCCCTATAGCATGCTGCTTGCTATGGGGGCACTCGTGTGTATTCAACCCTGAGCTGCACTGTGTGTGTACATTCACACACACAGCTTGGCTCAGCTCCACCCCCCCTCTCTCTCTCTCCCCCTCCCTCCTCACAGGCTGTGATTGACAGCAGCAGGAACCTATGGCTCCCACTGTTGCCGTGCTGTCCTGTAAGAATGGAGAAAGCCTCTGCTCTCTGGCACAGTACTGGATTGAGATCAGGCTCATGGAAGTATAAGGAGGGCTGGAGGTGAAGCTGCACACAGAATGTTTTTTAACTTCGTGCAGAGAACACATTAAGGGGAAAAAAACATTCTTCTAGAACCACTTTAAATTATTTGTCTCATTTTGATGAATGCAAAGCTTGACTGGTTGCCCAGGGGAAATTGAACCAGGTTTCATCAATCAGTCAAATGGAATCTGGCTACCCTGGTATTTCTCCCTGTATTTTGGCCAAAATGTCATAAATCCACCCAATTTTGTAGTTCTAATGTACCATATTCTGTTCCATTCTTCCTTTTTCTTCAAAAGCAAACATGGGGGGGGGGGGGGGGGGTTACCAATTTATTTATTTTTCTAAAAAAAAATACAATTCTATTAAAATTTAAAAAGTGTATGTTTTAATTCTGATCTTAAAAAAAAAAAAAAAAACAATGAAAGAAGATAACACATATAACACTATGCATTTCCTTTAAAGCAAATCTGATTCAGAACAGAATAATTTCAAAGCAAGCCCCCATCCACTACTGCTACTTTCACATCCCCCTTTTTCTCACACCTCAGTCAATTACTTGGTACCTCCCTGTATGAGGATACAAGATGCTTTCTACTCCCTTACACAATTAGGTGCTTAGTGCCTGAGAGGTTCATAGTCAGGTTTGAGTATGTATATTGTGGACTGTGGAGGGTCCTCAGACTCAATCTGAAACTTACACAGGATAAATGTGGTGGAATGAAAGCTAGTGGAAGGTTGGTAGCAGCAGCAGGTGTGAACTGCTACACAGTACACCTGCAACATAAGTGAAGGACAGGTTTGCTTAAGGCCGGGTTCACACTGGTATGACACGACAGTCGTACCACTTTGGATCCGACTTTGCCCTGCAACTTCAAGTCCCACATGAGTCCAACTTCAATGAACAGTGATCCGACTTTGAACCCTGACAATATCAGGCACTGTGTCTGGCATGAATCTTTAGGGGGAACCCCCACGCCAAAAAAAAAGGCGCTGGGATCCCTGTAAAATCCATATCAGACCCTGACGCAGGGGACGAGTGAGGGCCCCCCTCCTGAACCATACCAGGCCGCATGCCCTCAACATGGGGGTGGGTGCTCGCCCCGTGCCTATATAAGTAGTGACATACTGCGCACCCAGCATTAGACCGGGAGAGAGCGTTGAGTCAACATCGGAAGAAAAACGGAGGGAGCGAGAAGAGCGAGAAGATAGTGGAGAAGACCCAGCAGAGGCAGAAGACAGCGGACAGAAGGAGAAGAACCGGAGAGCGTTAGAAGACATCAGCGGAGAAGAACCGGAGAGGGGAGAAGAGCCAGCAGAGGCAGAAGACATCAGTGGAGGAGGCAGAAGAGCCAGAGAGGGGAGAACAGATCACAAGAAATGACAGAGCCTCCTTAATAAATTCCTTTAAAATTATGTATAATGTGTTTTATTTTTGAGACTTTTCTTTCAGATGCATGGGTAGGGGTACAATGTACCCCATACTCATTCACATAGGGTGGGGGCCTCCTTGTTCAAGGGGGCTTCCAGATTTTAATAAGCCCCCCGACCACAGACCCCGACAACCAACGGCCAGGGTTATTGGGAAGAGGCCCCTTTGTCCTCATCAAATATGGAGACATGGTGCTTTGGGGTGGGGGAAGCAGGCCCCCCCCTGCCCCAAAGCACCCACCCCCCCATGTTAAGGGCATGCGGCCTGGTACGGTTCGGGGGGGGACGCTCGCTCCTCCCCACCCCCTTTCCTGACCTGCCGGGCTGTGTGCTCAGATAAGGGTCTGGTATGGGTTTGGGGGGGGGACCCCAAGGCCGTTTTTTCAGTGTGGGGTTCCCCTTAAAATCCATACCAGACCGAAGGGCCTGGTATGCTCTTGGAGGGGAAACCCATGACTTTTTTTTTTTTAATTTGGCGTGGAGGTCCCCTTCAAGATCATCAAACCATAAGTCACATGCCAAAGTTAGATCAGTCAAGACGGCGATCCGACTTCAGTGATATTCAATGGGCTGAAGTAAGATTGGACCAAAGTAGTGCAGGGAGCATTTTCAAAGTCTCAAAGTCTCAGACCAGTTAAGACGGCTCCCATAGGGAAACATTGATTTTCACACGTTATGCGACATGAGCTCTCAATGTCGAAGCGTTTGTCGTACCAGTGTGAACCCAGCCTTAAACTAAAGAGAATGTATAGCATTTTGCTATATATCTTGTTTGTTTATAATGTTTTTTACAAATATTTTTTAAACTAAATTTAGTTAGTTAAATTTGAAATAGTGCATACAGTACAAATATATCATGCTTATATTTACAGCCAGCAGATGGAGCTCCTTTTCTTGTTTACACATCTATTCTTGACTGCTCTGCTAAACAAAAGCATCATATGTCTTGTTAGCTCAGATGGACCCATTTAAAGTTTCAAGACAATGTCTTAATGTAAACAGATTTTGCTGTGCTCTCTTGGTATGAATACTTACAATGATCGGTCAATCTTGCATAGTATAGGCATCCTGTATTATATGTTTATTAGTAAAATAAAGGTTTTATATAAATAGTAAAAAAAAAAAAAGATAGAGTTTGAAAACCTATTAACTTAAAAAAGTGGAGCTTTCCCTGCACTGCAAAGATTATTGCTTATTTTTGGCCAACATTCAAGAGCAGTTTTACTCACCTTATTCCTTGCACTGCCATCAGATGGCACTCTCCTCTTCTCTGCTGGACCTGCAGCGTACAAAATGACATCAGAATGCCTGTGACCAGTGGAGCAATAAAGGGAAAAGGTTTTGGGGGACCAGTTGCATGGAAGGGAGGAAGACTGTGTGAATGAGGGATAATGTAAGTAAAACAGTTTTTCTCCCATATGTTCCCTAGAAGAAAACAAGCATTTAACCCTTGCTGTGTGGAGTAGCACCACTGCGAGGGTAACTTTGGGTTTTCCCCAGAGTCCAGCTTCAACCTTTAAAGTGTTACTAAACTCAGGAGCCTGCATTCACTATATCTGGTCTCCCACCATACACAGAAAATGGAAATGCAATTATTTTAGTAAATATAAACTGCTAAATATCTTTTCTCATCAGCAGTATATAGTAGTGACTTATATCAGTCTCCAGCCGAGCACTGGTTAAAGCTTGTAGGAGAAGCTTTCATTCTCCCCTGATTGTCCTATGAGGCTGCATGACCCCTGACTTTCTGTCTGGACAGTGCTGATTACCTCTGTGCTGCTCACATGCACCCTCCCCTCAAAAATAAAAACTCTAAGACTAGAGCTGTTGATAGTTTTTTTTTTAATCATGCTATCATGTCAGCCAAATCCTCCAAATCATAGGTAGTAGTTTTCCTTTTCTTCTTATCGCACAACTGGGAAAATATGACTGGTTGTATGCTCAAGTCAAAACTGCAGAACATTTCACATGAATGCACATCCACTTAAATTTTATGTTTGCGGAATTGCACTAATTTTTAGTAATACAATCAAAAGTCTTCCATGTATTTCTAGTCTAATGGCTGCAAAAACTGGTAAAACAGTGCACAGCTGCAAAAACAATGTAGGGTAAGCCTTTGGTCCTGGGTCAATGGGCTTTGGGCTTGTATCAATGGCATCAGTCTGGCATCAGTCTGAAAGCTATACAAAAATGGCCACCACATCAATTTATAACTAGCTTTGGAAGTAAGGTGTACATGGAAGGACTTGGCACAGCACAAAAAAACAAACGTTTTCCCAGAATACTTACCAGCTAGTCTGCAAAAAAAAAAATGGCACTGTCTAACTATTTGCAGAATCGTAGGAATGGGCTATCTCCAGGCATATCTATACTTAAATTATCCATTGCCATATATGCTTCAGTATGAGGAACCTTAAATATAAGAGTTAGGGTCCCACAGAGGGGCCCTGACGAGGCAGTACAGCGTCCACATATATTTGCAAATGGGTGCAACTAAAACCTCTGTTTTTAACACAAATTGTTAATACAGTGCCATTTTCTTTGCAGGCTATCTGGAAAGTGTGCTGGGAAAACTTTTGTTTATGCTGGTATCAATCTGAGACATGCTTCTTGGATCATTCAAAATCCATTGACGTGTGCATTTGATCCGCAACTGACCTCCTTCTAACCTGAATTGTATTTGCTTCAGGCGGGTTTTGCATTCCCATATACTTTTATGGGGATGCAAAACCCATCTAACGTAAACAAATGACCACTGACACAGAACCTTGGGGCAATGTCACACATTTTAAAGCAACATTTTGTAGCAACTACAACGTTGCTCTCCTTAGTGTATTTGTAGCTAGAAAAAGATCAGCTGAAATTGATTAAATGTCTATATCACAATATATAGCACAGTGCTACTTGGCCCTATATTGAAATACCCCTTTATTGTTGATGCTATCTGTAGAATTTGTATCTTTTTTTATGCTCCTGCTTATACAGGGAGCTAGTTACAGTTTATCAGTTAAATAGGTCATATGAATGGTCTGTGTCATCACAGCAGTATATGACCTCTTGTTTTTGATGTGGTTCATTTAGCAGGAATTCTCTTGAGCTTGGTACAAAATCAACAGCCGCCCCGGTGGATTAAAGAAGTCCATGCAATCAGCATAAACAAAGGCATTTATTGCATTTTTTTGACAGTTACCAATGATTAACACAATTTAGTACTCTGGTAAAGCTGTTATGACATTTATAAATCATAAATCAATAACGTATATTCTGTCTTACTCTATATTTTATTGGAAAAATGGAAGATTAGCTGCATGCTATGTCGATGGAATACAATGCATACAACATATATGTGGCTATGTAATAGATAATTTTACAAATAAGGACATATGGTGTTATTTATTTTTTTTAAAATGCATCCATCTCTATACCTGTGCAAACAAAAAAAAAACCTTTAGCATCTTTAGAAAGCCAAACTCATGTCTATTTTTTTATACTATTTTAAGGTATGACCCTGAAGGACATTTGACAAATGCAACCTTTCCAACTGGAGAAGTCAGCAGTTTTTACAGTGATATGGAAAAATCCACTCGAGTTGAGCTAGACACTTCAAACAAAGAAAATGTTTTCACCACCACCAATATATCTGCAACAAGCATTGTCTACGCATTAAAACAAGGTAGTGTGGGCGATATGACAAAACAGGTCAATGTTAACAAGAAAAAAGGCTATCGCTATTCCTAGCAAAGGTCATGCTTATTTACCTAGCCCCAGTATTGTCACTGCATAATATGCCTTTCCTGTGTCATTCACATTGATATTTATAGATTAGATACAAGGTGTTTGGACTGATTGTGATTAACACTAACTTTCTCATTATTCTAACTGTTGTTAATTTATAAAGTGCTTGAGGATTTAATTTACATTCTGAAGCAATAAGTAAAGACAGCCTTTGTCTTACCATAGATAGGAGATGGCGGCCACAAAATATGTTACAAGAGATCTTTCCATATGCATGCACAATCATTAAGAAATGACAATGACAGGGACAGTAAGAGACCATTGGTATTATCCTAATCTCAAGGAAACAGTATTGACTGTCTGGAAATATCCATTACCGTATAAATTAGCTCTCTCTAATGGCCCATACACCCGATCCGAATATCGTACGGCAGATTGCTTAAAAGTCGCAAATTGCAATTGAATACTAAAGTCACGAAAATTCTCGTACGACAGAAAATAATCAGAAGTGACGTCATGTGTTCTAATGTATTTGTATTGTATTTCGGACGACAACTGTACTGACTAAACGAAAATTGTATGATCTGGTATCGTAAGAGGAAAATTTTCGTGCTTGTCCGATCTAATAATATTGGATGAATTGTCATGATTGGCTCTCGAAAGCTCTGTACTAACGATCCGATTATCATACGATCACGTCAAAAGTGGTATTTTTTGTCCGATTTTTGGATCGCGTGTAGGGGCCATAAGACTTGTTTGCCAAGGTTGCCAACACAAGTTGCAGTGTCCATACAGTAGATATTCAATCATTTCTGGATTCAGTCATTATTGGCCAGATCCGGCTTCTCATGTCTCTTAGTAGCTGTTTACAGCAAACATGATATCTGATCACAGTTATTAAAAATCCACTCTACTGGTAATGTATGGTTTAGCTGAAGATGCTGGTAAAATCAATTATAAACGGACGGTTTACATCACTTGGGGAAGCAGGATGATCCTCCCCACAACAGATTCTAGATACAAATCCTTCCACTGCCACAAAAAATAAAAAAATAAATAAAACTAACTGGGTTTCCTGTAATGTATTTTAAATGTAAATTCCAAGATGGAGAGTAAGAAGCCTTCATAATAGCTTTGGCAAGTGGTGGCGAAAGTAAGCCAGTGGAGATTTCACCACCAAATGCCATAGGAGACATGCTGAACTGCAAACGTTACTCTAAAACCAATGTTTTCAGGCAAACAGATCTTGTAAAAGGTCCATAGGAATTAAAGAGGAATTGGACATTAAAGATAACACATTAGTAATTTTAATGATTTCTGAGATACTAACTAGATTTTTATCCTATTTTAACCTATTACCTCTGTGCTTTCAGAGCTGCCATCATAGGCCCTGACCAATGTGAACGTTTCTCTGTCTGTATTTTAGTTTTTCTGAGTCTGTACTGTAATTGCAGAACAAGGAAAGGTGTGCTTCACTTCTGAGGCCCATAAATGGTGATTTTTGTGCTGCAGTGCACTCATGACATCAGCAGAGATCACAAACTGCTAAAGGAAGGCAGACTTTTGCATGGACTATAGTGAATAGATTACATATCCCCAGATGAAGACTGGGAGCAGTGTAAAGATTAAATGTCTCCAGATGAGGACTAAAAACATCAAGGCCACCAGGGATACATCTAGATATGAGTTCTAATTTACAAAATTGATTCTTTGGAATCACATATAATAAGAGGATGGGCAAGGCTTTTGTAAACTCTTGCAGGGATTTCTGGCATATCAGGGTTTATAATTCCACTAATTATATGAGTTCATTGCACCAAAAATATTATTTATTGTCACTGAAGGGGTCCCTGAAGAAATCAAAAAGCACATTGAATAGATACCTTCCTATTTCTCACTCCTGTATAAAGTTACAGAACAGACATGCCGATAAAACACAGCACTGTTTACACTGACCTGGGCTACAAGGTAAAGTACAAGGTAAAGCATCTCTGGTTCAGTACCCTTGTAGTACCATATATACATATATATATATATATATAATCAGTGTCGGCTGGTGCTTACTATTTTTGAGGGGGGGGCGGCACAACGCTAACCCCCCCGCGGGAGTGGCACTAACCCCCACAGCAGCACAGCAGCAACAAACCCCCCCCGAGACACAGGCAGTGGCAATGACCCTGCAGCACCAACAACCCCCTCCGCAAGAGACACAGGCAGCGGTGATCACCTTACCTAGTGGAGGCTCCAGCGAGGACACAGACATTCTCCTTCCGGCCGATTGTTACCCAGAAGTGTGTCCTGAGATACGATTAGCCAGGGAGTCATAAGACTCCCTGGCCAATAGGGGCTTCCTGATTGTCCGGGAGGAGAATGTGGCAGAATACCAAGTATTCATTCGCTGTTGTCACACAACTGGATGGGATCAGGGCGCACTCTCTGAGCCCCAAGCCCACCCTATATTGATGCCTGTTAGAGCCTCTGGTTCTAATCAGGTGCTTCAAAAGACATACCCTCCGTCTATCCCCGCAATTGTAATTGCGCATGGATAGGGAGGGCGGCGGCAGTGTTAGGGGGGTGGTGCCCATGAACCCACAATGAACGAGCCGCCATTGATATATATATATTAGAGATGAGCTTCGTGTTCGAGTCGAACCCATGTTCGACTCGAACATCGGCTGTTCGATCGTTCACCGAATTGCGAACGATATGGGCCGTTCGCACCAAAAACGTGTGGCGCGTCACGGCCCATAATTCACTGCGGCATCGCAGTGCATTGCTGGCTGATGATTGGCCAAGCATGCACTATGACCCGCATGCTTGGCCAATTACAGTGCCGTCAGTAGAGAGAGCTGTAATTGGCCAAGGCCAGGGTGGCTTTGGCCAATTATGGCTCAGGGGGTTTAGAACACGCTCCACACTATATAAGGCCGCTCGCACGGCGGCCCTGTGTAGTGTGTTCCGGCGTGCTTAGAGAGAGAGAGAGACAGCGTCATTTTATTTGAGTTAGCTAGATTAGGCAGGACAGTCAGTGAGCTAGCTGCACTTACAGTGTATTGTGTATATATATGCATCCCAGGTGTTGTATATATATATATATATATATATATATATATATATATATATATACACTGTATTCAGTTTAGCTAGATCCGTTCCTGTTATCTTCCTACTGACAGGCAGGCTTGCCTTGTTACAGTATTTACAGCTACCTGAAGAAAATTGCTGGTGTTCTTTTGATCCTATTAGTACCACAGTCAGGCAGCTAGACTATTTGCAGTTAGTGTAGTGCGTCCTCCTCACAGTGTTCAGTTAAAGCTACAAGTTAGTTTAGTGTGACATCTGCACAGTGTTCAGCTAAAACTGCAAGTTAGTGTAGTGCGTCCTCCTCACAGTGTTCAGCTAAAGCTACAAGTTAGTTTAGTGTGACCTCTGCACAGTGTTCAGCTAAAGCTACAAGTTAGGGTAGTGCATCCTCCTCACAGTGTTCAGCTAAAGCTCCAAGTTTGTGTAGTGTGACCTCTGCACAGTGTTCAGCTAAAGCTACAAGTTAGGGTAGTGCATCCTCCTCACAGTGTTCAGCTAAAGCTACAAGTTTGTGTAGTGTGAACTCCGCACAGTGTTCAGCTAAAGCTACAAGTTAGGGTAGTGCGTTCTCTGAACAGTGTTCAGCTAAAACTACAAGTTAGTGTAGTGCGACCTCTGAACAGTGTTCAGCTAAAACTACAAGTTAGTGTAGTGTGACCTCTGCACAGTGTTCAGCTAAAGCTACAAGTTAGTGTAGTGCGTCCTCTGAACAGTGTTCAGCTAAAACTACAAGTTAGTGTAGTGTGACCTCTGCACAGTGTTCAGCTAAAGCTACAAGTTAGTGTAGTGCGACCTCTGCACAGTGTTCAGCTAAAGCTACAAGTTAGTGTAGTGCGTCCTCTGAACAGTGTTCAGCTAAAACTACAAGTTAGTGTAGTCCGACCTCTGCACAGTGTTCAGCTAAAGCTACAAGTTAGTGTAGTGTGTCCTCTGAACAGTGTTCAGTTAAAACTACAAGTTAGTGTAGTGCGACCTCTGCACAGTGTTCAGCTAAAGCTACAAGTTAGTTTAGTGTGACCTCTGCAGAGTGTTCAGCTAAAACTACAAGTTAGTGTAGTGCAACCTCTGCACAGTGTTCAGGTAAAGCTACAAGTTAGTGTAGTGTGTCCTCTGAACAGTGTTCAGCTAAAGCTACAAGTTAGTGTAGTGCGTCCTCCTCACAGTGTTCAACTAAAACTACAAGTTATTTTTTTGCGAGCTCTGCACAGTGTTCACCTAAAGCTACCTGTAGAAGGTTGGTGGTGTTTTCCTGATCCTATCACTACCGCAGGCGGCTAAATAAGCTACAAGTTAGTTTTCTGCGAGCTCTGCACAGTGCTCAGCTAAAGCTACCTGTAGAAGGTTGGTGGTGTTCTCATACTACAGGCAGGCAGTTGATTTTGCTAGCTGCAGTATCAGTATATATTTATATATATATATATATATATATATATATATCCCAGCTTAGTGCCGCTACAGGCCATTAGTATGTCTGGAAGGCCAACAAGGAGAGGCAGACAGTCACAAGCCAATAAAAGAGGGCAAGCAGGCTCTGTGTCTAGAGGCAACAGTGCTGGTCGTGGAGATGGTGCATCCTCAACAGCACGTGGCCGTGGGACACACTTGGCCTTTTTTTCGGCAGCTGGCCGTATTGAGCCGCAACATGCGGAAGACTTGGTCGAGTGGATGACCAAGCCGTCCTCATCCATCATTATCTCTCACCCATGCTCAGGGTACTTTGTCTGGCAAAGCAGCTGCCAACGCGGCCTCTTCCCTTGGCTCAATGGCATCAGTGACTCCTTCCCTAGCCCCACCATGTCCTCCTGAGGAGTCCCTCGAACTGACCACAGTGTTGGGTACATGCTCCAGGAGGATGCCCAGCGTTTAGAAGGATCTGATGATGATACTGAGCTAGATGAAGGCAGTAACGTGAGCACAGACAGAGGGGGTGCCCAAGAAGGACAGCAATCTGGCAGTCATGCTCCCCCTGTTGCAGCATACTGCCAGGTTTGCTCCAGTGATGAGGAGGGAGGGGATGATGAGGTCACTGACTCAACGTGGGTGCCTGATAGGAGAGAGGAGGAGGAGGAGGCACATCACCAAAGAGGCAGGATGCCCTCCAGGGGCCAGCCTAAGGGCCGCACACTGACTGCATCACACCCCAAAGCTCCGCATGTGCAGGGCGCTGCTGTCTCTGCAGGTTATTCCAAAAGTTCTTTGGTGTGGGCCTTTTTTGAGATGAGTGCATCAGATCGCACCGCTGCTATTTGCAACATATGTCTCAAGCGTATCTCGCGTGGCCAAAACATCTCCCACTTGGGCACCACATGCTTGACCAGACATATGTTGATCTGCCATGCAGTTCGTTGGCAAGCGTATCTAAAAGACCCACACCAAAGAACAAAGAGGACCTCTCCTTGCTCCTCATCAGCTGAGATCTCCAACCCCACTATACCTTCAGTCCTCTCTGAGACCTGCACTGAGAGGAATGAAGGTGTAGAATTAGGTGTGTCACAGCCAAGTACTTGTGGGCAATCTGCTTTCGGTACACCGACGTCAGATTGTACCAGGCAAATTTCCCTGCCCCAGCTGCTGCACCGCTGAAAGAAGTTCGCTCCCAGCCATCCACATGCCCAGCGGTTGAATGCTAGCTTGTCAAAATTGCTAGCCATTCAACTGCTGCCTTTTCAGTTGGTAGACTCTGCCCCCTTCCGTGAGTTTGTGGAATGTGCGGTTCCTCAGTGGCAGGTACCCAAACGCCACTTTTTCTTACGGAAGGCGTTTCCGGCTCTCTACCGGCATGTGGAAGGCAATGTCTTGGCCTCGCTGGACAGGGCGGTCAGTGGTAAGGTGCATATTACCGCTGACTCATGGTCCAGCAGGCATGGACAGGGACGTTACCTAAGTTTCGCCGTGCATTGTTTGACTCTGCTGGCAGCTGGGAAGGATGCAGGACAAGATGCAGTGGTGTTGGAGGTTGTTCCGCCACCACGCCTCCAAAATGCCACTACTAATGCTTGTGACACACCTCTCTCCTCCACCCCCTCCTCTTCTTCTTCCTCCATGGCCTCTTCCTGTGCTTTGTCCTCGGAACCAGCGGTGCTCTGTAGCCGTTCAAGGGGCTACACAAGTATGCAGGCCAAAAGATGCCATGCGGTGCTTGAGCTGGTGTGCTTGGGGGACAGGTGCCACACTGGGGCAGAGGTTCTGTCAGCTCTGCAGGGGCAGGTTCAGAGGTGGTTGATGCCACGCCAACTTAAGGCAGGAATGGTGGTTTGCGACAATGGCATCAACCTCCTCTCTGCCCTCCGACAGGGACAAATGACCCATGTGCCCTATTTGGCTCACGTCCTTAACTTAACTTGGTGGTGCAGCGGTTCTTGGGCAGGTACCTGGGCTTACAGGATGTCCTGAGGCAGGCCAGGAAAGTCTGTGTGCATTTCCGCCGGTCATATAATGCCAGTGCTCGACTGGCAGACCTCCAAAAGGAGTTTAACCTGCCCAAGAACCGCCTAATCTGTGACATGCCCACCAGGTGGAACTCAACGTTGACCATGCTGCAGCGGCTGCACACGCAGCAGAGGGCCATCAATGAGTACCTGTGCGACTATGGCACCAGGACAGGGTCAGGGGAGCTTGTTTTTTTTTCCCACGCCAGTGGGCCATGATCAGTGATGCATGCACTGTCCTATCACCATTTGAGGAGGCCACGAGGGTATGTCTGTTGGAGCACACTCTGCATGGAATAATGGACAGGGCACTTGAGGCAGAACAGAGGCAGGAAGAGGAGGACTTCCTTAGCTCTCAAGGCCCCCTTTATCCAGACAGTGTTCCTGCATGCCTGCCGATCACACAGGAAGAGGACGAGGAGGAGGAGGAGGATTGTGTCAGTATGGAGGTTGAGCCTGGCACTCAGCATCAGCAGCAGTCTTTAAGGGATCAGTCCCAAGAAACACATGGACTTGTACGTGGCTGGGAGGAGGTGGCTGCAGACCATGTCGTCCTTAGTGACCCAGAGGACTCCGGACCGAATGCAAACCTACGCTGCATGGCCTCCCTGATCCTGCAAAGCCTGCGTAAGGATCCTCGTATTCGTGGTATGGAATTTAGGGGGAACCCCACATCATTTTTTTTTAAATTTTGGCCGGGGTTCCCCTTAATATCCATACCAGACCTGAAGGGCCTGGTATGGCATTTAGGGGGACTCCCACGTCATTTTTTTTTTTACATTTTGGTTCGGGGTTCCCTTGTGGGGAATTCCCATGCCGTTTTTATCAATAAACTTCTATGTGTATTGTCGGCAATGCAATAGCCGCGAGTAGTTTTAAATGGGTTTTTTCCTTCGAAATGTCATTTTGCTGTCAGACTCTTCTAAACACGGGAAACATGCGCCCCTTTACAGGCATACTATAGACACCCCCCAGCTACGAAATTTAAAGGGATATGACACTTTTATTGTTTGACTTTAAGCATTATTAAAATCACTGCTCCTGAAAAAACGGCCGTTTATAAAACTTTTTTTTGCATTGATCCATGTCCCCTGGGGCAGGACCCAGGTCCCCAAATACTTTTTATGACAATAACTTGCATATAAGCCTTTAAAATTAGCACTTTTGATTTCTCCCATAGACTTTTAAAGGGTGTTCTGCGGCATTCGAATTTGCCGCGAACACCCCAAATTGTTCGCTGTTCGGCAAACTCGAAGCTCATCCCTATTGCCAGGACCCGACATTACATTAAAGCCGCAAGCAGTTTTAAATGACTCATTTTGTGCAGGGACTGTTCTAAGCACGGGAAACACGTGCCACTTTACAGTCATACTATAGACACCCCCCAGGTACGATATTTAAAGGAATATTTCACTTTTTTTTTTTTTTACTTTAAGCATCATTAAAATCACTGCTCCCTAAAAAACGGCCATTTTTAAAAGTTTTTTTTGCATTGATACATGTCCCCTGGGGCAGGACCCAGGTCCCCAAACCCTTTTTAGGACAATACCAAGCAAATTAGCCTTTAAAATGAGCACTTTTGATTTCGAACGTTCGAGTCCCATAGACGTCAATGGGGTTCTAACGTTCGTGCAAATTTTCGGTCCGTTTGCAGGTTCTGGTGCGAACCGAACCAGGGGGTGTTCGGCTCATCCCTAATAAATAAATATATATATATATATATATATATATATATATATATATATATATATATATTTTACAGTACATGATAATTGTGTCATATAATTTCTTAGCATGCATGCAGTAATGGGCTTGTGAGGCTTTACGTATTAGGCAATATCTGTGATGGTAAATAAGAGCATTTCCTTTTAGTGTGCATGCTTTGCAGCCTATGTTCACCTTTGTTACAAATATAATATGAGAAATATTATAACATGCTAATTTTGTGTGTTCATTCATGCTGACATTTGGATCTCATAGTTCTTATAACAATTAGAGCCTGCAAGTAGAAGTGATAAAACTGCAAACCTTTTTATCCATTCTCATTAACACACAATGTTTTAACATGTAAATATGTCAGTGAGTATTACAGCACTGAAGAATATAATCTTTTCATGCTCTTTGTTAAGTATAAACACATAAGATTTAATTGTCCACAATGTAGCTGTCATGTTCTCACTTGTACATACAATGACATGCAGGGCAGGGATGTCAGTTGTTAATCTTCAACAAAGCTGAGCATTGAGGTACAGACATCATTGGAATATAGCGTATTAGTCTAGCTGCCTTTCTTGTTTTCATTCACAAGGGCACTACTGAGTTGTCTAGTAATTGGAAGTGATACTATAAGTATACGTAAACCCTCACCTTATAAAACAAGCCATTCCGTGTAAAATTAAATTGTAAGGTAAAACATTTGCATATAAAAAAAAATAATAAATACCTGTTTTCCCCTTTTATATAAGTGATCACATAGTCTTTGTACCCAGTGGCATAAGGAGCTCAGAAAGCTGGAGGAGAAACAGCAGCATGCTGGTCTTCCCAGTAAATGGTTGCCTAGGGGGCAGGATGAGTCTGATCATTGGAGAGCAGGCTAAGTTCCCAGCAAAGCTAGAGAACTGACCACGCTGTGCTCTCATGCTTAGTGTGATCAGTTTTCTAATAGGAAAGCAGAAGGACTGACATGTTGGATTTACATATTCTTTAAAGCAAATAAATTGGTGGTATTTGATCACCTCTGTGGTTTTTATTTTTTGCACTATAAACAAAAACAGACTGACAATTTAAAAAAAAATATTTTTTACTTTCTGCTCACAGAATAAAGCTCAATAAATAATGTAAAAAATCTAATTTCTTCATCAATTTTGGCCAATATGTATTCTGCTACATGCTTTTGGTAAAAAAAAATTCCAACAAGCGTATATTGACTGGTTTGCGCAAAAGTTATAGCATCTACAAACTATGGGATATTTTTATGGAATTTGTTTATTTATTTATTTTTTTTATTATTAATGGTGGCGATCAACGACTTATAGTGGGACTACAATATTGCGGCAGACAGTCTGGATATTAACTGACACTTTTGATACTTTTTGGGGACTGGTGACACTAATACAGTTATCAGTGCTAAAAAATATGCACTGTTGCTGTACTAATGACACTGGCTGGGAAGGGGTTAACATAACATCAGGGGCGATCAAAGGGTTAAATGTGTTCCTAGCCTGTGCTTTACTAAACTGTGGGAGGTGCTTGTACTAGGGGCAGAGATCTGTGTTCCTGCTTATCAGAAACACAGGATCAATGTCTTCCCCATTGACAGAACAATCTGCCTTGTTTACATGAGCAGACTGCTGTTCTGCCTGCGTAATGAATAATTGGTGGGTGCCGGTGGTCATCGAGCCCACATTACCAACTGATCAGCTCCCAACCCGGAAGTGCTGGATCACTTACTAGGTACGTGACACAGTGCAGGAAAGCCGTCTTGCCACCATATATATATATATATATATATATATATATATATATATATATACAGTCAGCAAGTGATTAACAGTAATCTATCATTAAAATGTTTACGTTTTTACTTTTTTAGCCCTCTGTATTCAAGAGTATGAATACAATGTTTTGCACTTTGGGCTCAATGGGGCAGATGGTCATGCCAAGTTACAAAAGTTGGTTTAGAAAAGGAGATGAAAATGTATCACTTTCCAAAGTGACTGTTCAGTCCTCTTAAGAAATATTTGTTCACTTCCATTTGTAGGCCAGCTAAATTTGTTTTTTTTTCCTTTGCTCAGAGTTTGATTTGTTTGTCAAACATACTGGACACGTATCTTTTTCAGTCTAGTATAGTATGTGACTGCTGCACTTTTAATAATTAAACTACTACCACTGTTGGTTGGCATCAGATCTGTACTCATATTTAATACATTCAATACAAACATATCATGCATGCATCAAGACCCATAACTATGGCTCCTATAGGTCAGATTTAATTATTACTCTGCTTTTTCTGGAGTAATTCTTTCTACTTCTGGGAGCCTCATTTTCTGTTACATTATTCGTATTCATCTCAATAATGTAGGCAGTCTAACAATGCAACATGTGCACTGGTAATTATCCAAATGGAGTAATTTCATTTTATTTCAGCGTATGAATAGAATAGGCACAGACAGCCTAAAAAAAAAAAATTAGGGATGAGTAAATCCGTTAGGGGTTTGATTTGCAGAGTTCACTGAATCCTGATAGAAATCCAGGAAACTGAACTTATCGGCGAACCCCACTGAAGACTACGTGGGGCAAATCTTCATAATAGACAGTGGCATCACTAGGGTTGGTGTCACCTGGTGCTGCAAAACATGGTGTCACCCCCCCCCCCAAGCCTTAGATATCTATGTGTAGCACTAACTCACGGTGGAGCTGCTGGTTTAAGCGGGTCTGTTACCTTCACCTTGCTTCCCTTGGTTTCACCGGCACCGGTCTAGGGGTTCCGTTGAGTTTACTTCTGGATGACACACGCACCAACACTGCAGTACGTTTTCAATGCTTTATTGAGCAAACAAACTTTAGGAAGTAGCAGGAAAGAGGCGGAAAAGGAAACTTTCAGGAGAAACTCAAATATCTTCTTATAGAATCTTAGCGACAAATGTCCTGGTAGAATTCAAATAATTAGGTGGAATGAACTCCTCTTGTGGGACACACTCCTTGCTCGTCTGGATAGGCCTCTGTCACCGGTCTAGCAGCAAGTACGCAGCATGAATCAGAAGTCTCTGCCACAGACTCATTTGGGGGGTAAATCCGTACGATCCTCTGCCACAGGATGTATCAGATTTTTTCTGCAGTGAAAGTCAGTCACAGTGCCTGAACCTTCAAGCCGAATCGGCAACACTATGCTGTATAGTTACTTCTTTTGGATACGTCCTTCGACCAAGTCACCGGGCCCCTCTATAGACCAGCACACTGCGTGATCTCTCCAAGATGGGTCCTCCCCTGGGATCTCCTCGGCCGTCCAGCTTCGTCACACAGGACAGACAGCCCAGGACCATTCCTTGGTTGCGGTGGTAGGCCCCAAACAAGCCTCTGAACCCACCCCTGCGCTGCTGTATCATGGGCCTCCTGATCGGAGGACCACAAGGTAGCTCCTTAACGCATACCTGTCGGCCAGGAGGGCCAGCAGGTGGCTGTAAAAAAAACCCTAGAACATGGCGTCTGTCCCATAAATACCCTCTTCCCAGAATGCAACTCAGAGGACCACCTCCCCTGAGCTTGTCTCCGAGACAGAGGAGCATCTATACACTTCCACACATTGCCTTTCCAACACTGACCAGTGGTAACAGCGACACCCACCGGTCAGCACGGAAGCACACACAACGTCAGCCAAGCTGGAACAGAGGCGAACTTTTAACCTTCCTAACACACAATTTACTAAATTTACCTAACCTGCGGTAGATTGTAAATTTACCAGCGCTACATACTCCCCCACTACAATAGTCGTTGTCCCCAACGTCTGTCCCAACACAGTAACAGTAACTCTCAAGCCTGAGAGTAGCATTTGAGTTTCTCATAACTTTAGAGAGAGAAAGGACAGTATAAAGACATTATGAGACTTATATCTTATAAAACATTATGTTCACAGCCGCGAACAAAACCACAATATAATTTTACACATCCTCACTAACTAACTAGCTGAAAAGTCTCCCAGCTATACATATGATCCGATGATCCCTGAAAAGGAAACACATTTAAACACACATATATACATCCTGCGCAACACCAGGAGCAAAGCCTCATTTAAAATGAGACTCTCTTCCTATTATTTATATTAGAAAAAATATATACTTTTGAAGTCCATCCCTGCATAAGAACTTTTCTTGTAAAAGAAATCCGGCTAGCAAACAGAAGTCCTTGGATTTAAACACAGAACAGGATCTGTAGATCTTGACCACGCAGATCTCTCTACCCTGTCGCTATCTAACTAGGTAACTTCAAAGTGATAGTGTCCATAATTACCAATAAAACCGAGGATCTGGTAAAGTCACATATTTTCCTTCTTTATCCACAGTGGTAATAAAGTACACCGCATTGTCCTTTCCCGGTCTGCAGTTTACCACTTTATCAGCATAGATTTGCCAACCATAGTTCCAATGTACAAAGCATCCGTTGAAACGTTCATTCATCCGGACAGAACAGACAGTCTTTCTAAAGGACTTAGGCACAGACAAGTAGTCCCAAATAGCGTCACTATACCAAAGCTCCCGATTAGCTTCAATCTCCCGCATGACATCCTGGGGCACATAGGGGAACTCCAATCCATACTCCGCTTGTTTAACATCCTTTGCAAGCGAGCAAGTTTTGGGAAAGGTCTGTCTCTCCCCATACCAGGCGGTACGCAGGAATCTAATGACTTTTTCACCATAGACCCAGCCGGTGTCTGTAGCGAATCAATAACTTTTGACAAAGTCCCAGCGACGGCACTGTGCGTCTCCAGACAGGGTGACGTCTTCTCAGAACCCATGGCAGTCCATTCAGGAAGGGTCATTGTGGAGGCAACATCCTCGCCTTGTGACCACAATAGCTCTTGCGACATGGTTTCAAACAAGTCATCATCCCCGGAAAGATCGGACATGGATTCTATTTTCAAGTCCCTTAATTCTTCCGCTGGCAAATATTTATTTACAGTCCCCAACAGTGGCTTACCTGTCCCCGGCGTAGACTCTGGTAGCTCCGGTTCAGGTAACCTCTGGGGTAGGCCTCGACCACGGCCGCGGGAAGCCTTCACATAGCCCACCTTCTTCTGAGTAGGTACTACAGGAACAGGCGCAGTGGACTCAGAAATCAAAGTAATGTCTCCTGATGAGACGGCAGCAACAGTGTCTCTTTCTGAAACATTTTCAGCAGCAACAGGCAAAGTAGCAGCCCGTCGCTCTCTCTCTGCAGCGGTAGCAGCTTCCACTGTAGCGATACCTGTCACCCAATCCATCCGATAGGCAAGGGGTGGCATAGTAGGTGGCTCCACCACAAACAAGTACTCTCCACACTGCGGACATCGGCCGAATGGATGAAGATGCACGCCCAATCCTCCACATCGATGGCAGGTCATGCCCAGTCCCTCAACATCTCCCGAGTTATACAGGACAAACTTGCCCTGGGGCTTCATTCGAACTCCAGTATCCGTGAGCAGAGTTCCAGATTGCACAGTATTCATTACGGTGCTTGCAGGGAACACTCTGGGTCCCACAACCGATTGCAACGCCGGAAAAGAGATGGCCACACTCTGATCCTTCAGCACGATCATGAGGCCTCTCTTCTCTGGCGCCAAGCACACTAAACGCGTCCCACACGGTAGCAAGTAGGGTAACTCCTCCCACTTGTTCTTTCAGTCACATAGCTCCTGGGCCTCTTCTGGCGCCCAGCGTCTACGCACTCAAAAGCAAAGTCCCGCAGTTTAACCTTTCCTCTTCCTGAAAAGATTTTTTCTCAAAGTCCAGCTCTCTCTGTAAACTCCCGGTAAAACACTCCACTGGGTTGCAACAATTGTCGGTCAACAAATCCCGGATGACGCTCCCACATGTAGCACTAACTCACAGTGGAGCTGCTGGTTTAAGCGGGTCTGTTACCTTCACCTTGCTTCCCTTGGTTTCACCGGCACCGGTCTAGGGGTTCCGTTGAGTTTACTTCTGGACGACACACGCACCAACACTGGAGTACGTTTTCAATGCTTTATTGAACAAACAAACTTTAGGAAGTAGCAGGAAAGAGGCGGAAAAGGAAACTTTCAGGAGAAACTCAAATATCTTCGTATAGAATCTTAGTGACAAATGTCCTGGTAGAATTCAAATAATTAGGTGGAATGAACTTCCCTTGTGGGACACACTCCTTGCTCGTCTGGATAGGCCTCTCTCACCGGTCTAGCAGCCAGTACGCAGCACGAATCAAAAGTCTCTGCCACAGACTCATTTGGGGGGGTAAATCCGTACGATCCTCTGCCACAGGATGTATCAGATTTTCTCTGCAGTGAAAGTCAGTTACAGTGCCTGAACCTTTAAGCTGAACCGGCAACACTATGCTGTATAGTTACTTCTTTTGGATAGTCCTTCCACCGAGTCACCGAGCCCCCTCTATAGACCAGCACACTGCGTGATCTCTCCAAGACGGGTCCTCCCCTGGGATCTCCTCGGCTGTCCAGCTTTGTCACACAGGACCGACAGCTCAGGACCATTCCTCGGCCGCGGTGGTAGGCCCCAGACAAGCCTCTGGACCCACCCCTGCGCCACTGTATCGTGGGCTTCCTGATCGGAGGGCCACGAGGTAGCTCCTTAACGCATACCTGTCAGCCAGGAGGGCCAGCAGGTGGCTGTAAAAAAACCCTAGAACATGGCGTCTGTCCCATAAATACCCTCTTCCCAGAATGCAACTCGGAGGACCACCTCCACCGAGCTTGTCTCCGAGACAGAGGAGCATCTATACACTTCGACACGTTGCCTTTCCAACACTGACCAGTGGTAACAGCGACACCCACCGGTCAGCACGGAAGCACACACAACATCAGCCAAGCTGGAACAGAGGCAAACTTTTAACCTTCCTAACACACAATTTACTAAATTTACCTAACCTGCGGTAGATTGTAAATCTACCAGCGCTACATATGTATAATACCTGTACTGTTAGACAGTAACCCCACCCCAGCCCCCAGGTATATATTGTACAGTATATAGAGATGTATATGTGCTGTACCTTTGCAGGTAAACAGTAACCTCTTCCCCATCCCACAGGTATATATTGTACAGTATATAGAGATATCTATGTATATTATCTGTACAGGTAGATGGTGTACTCCCCCAGCTCCTCCTCTTCCCCCCAGGTGTTCTGTCATTTCTGGTGTCGGATTTTGGGTCTCGGTGGAGCCATCTGTCACCTGCATTCACCTGGATTCACTTGTTGTCAGTGACACCTGAGACACACCCACCACCTGTTCATCTCCGCTCATCTCTGTGAGATTCTACTACACTCTTCTTTCCCCGCCGATCTCTTGCGCATACTCCTCCCCAGCTCCTCCCCCTCACTTAAGCTCAAAGCTCCACCCCAGCAGCCTTTAGATGTTCAAACTCCGCTCAGTGTTCCACCCCCACCTTCAGCTATGCTCTGCGCCCCCGCTCTCTACCTGGGTGCTGGATTGGTAGTGGCCTCACCCCCTCCATTGTAGCCTCGCCCCCTCCATTGTAGTACCACCCGGAGTGCGGAGAGTCTGTGACAGTGCCCAGATCAGAGAGTTCTCTCTTGTATCCGCCAATAACAGAGAACCCCCCATAGCGACGCCATTGATAATAAATGACATTTTCAGGTTAATAGGCAAGCTATTGTCACAAAGGGTATGGGGAGCTTTGCAATACATTGGGAGAAAGTTAAAGTAAAAATACCATAAAGCAGGGACTACAAGGGCAACGTGGAAAACAGAACTCCTTTAAATTGTATGCTTGGGAGCTGACTTTAAAGCAGAAGTACACTGCATCCAAGCACCACAATCCAATTTCATTAATTTTTAATATTCAAAGCAAACTGACCCATCCATTCATGTCTCAATGCTTTATATTATTGGGAAATTACTTTGAAAATCACCCTCTTAGCATTTCCGGCTGTGGCAGACCTTGAGTAAGGGCAGATGATTAATGTAGCATTTACTTCCTGAAATCCATCTGCCCTTAGCTCAGGAATGCAGGTAGCAATGTGTGCTTAGCTGAGAAAGCCCATCCTCCCCTCCTAAGGCTCCTAGGATGTAAGATATAATTTGCCTAGGCCAGAAACCAGGAAGTAACGGAAGAATGTAAACAAAAAAGTTTAACACAATTAAATATGATATAATTTCCTATCTATTTACTAATGCTGGCAGCATAAGGATTAAAAACAGTCAATGTTGATTGACAGAGTGGAGTTCCACTTTAAGCTGTATGTGGTGTCATGGAACAGTACAATTTTCACAGACAGCACCAGCATTTTCTGCATTTCCTCTGCTTTGCAACTGGCTGTGAGGAGTCAGCGGAACAACAGGTTCCTGCTACTCCAAGGGTCAATCCATACAGAAGCATGTGCCTTTTTAACGTATCTGCTGCTGTCCCAAAATCATTGTCATTCCCAGCATCTTAATTCTAGCTTTGCAGCTGCATCCATTGTAGTGTATGAAATGAGTCCCTATTCTGCAACATTATGGCCTGTGCTACAATGCAGTGCAGATACCCAGCTGCCGTCATTTAGCCCAAGGGCCATCCCTGCACACCACTAGCATGTGAAATGAGATGGGGCAACAGGAGACAGAGGAGGAATATACTGAAGAGAAGGATAGGGATGATGGCAATGAGGAGGAGGAAAAAATGGGGCAGATTTCAAGGGGGACATTTTACCCCTCCCAAACCCCATGGATGGAGTGAGACTGGGGCTCCTCTGCTGCAGGTAAAGCAAAAAGATCCTCCCCACAAGGTGCCTTCCCCCCAGCAGAATTACCCCACCTGCAAAAATATCCTCCAGACCAGCCCACCCAGCAAATCCCCCCTCCCTACTGGACCTCCCTCGCCTTTCTCCAGGGGAATCACCTCTCTAGTACAATTTGCTCCCCACCAGATTTGCCTCCTCCAGCACAAAGTTCCTCCCCAAGACACAAAAGCACATCACCCTCCCCCGCACTCGCACCACACACGGAAATCAGATACAGCGTGGCAATGAGCCAGGAATGTTCTTCGTCCCGGCTTCTCCTCCATTGTGTCACATGACACATCACAGCTGAAGAGAAGGCTTCCTTGGCTCTGATCTGAAGCTGAGGTTTCTGATAACTGTGCTGCAAGCTGCAGTGAACAAAAAAAAAAAGCAGCATGCAGTGTTGGACCCAAGGCACCATGCATAAGATGCGGGGCATATATCCTGGTTGCCTGTTGTTATTAATGCCACCTCAGACTAGAAACCAAGGACCAGTTTTTAATGCTAAACGGTAAAACATTTTGCTGTATATTCCGTGGTAGAAATGTATCCATGCAGACTGGTAAAGTTATTGAGAGGTCAGTTATTACAAGACACCACTGAACACTGCTATTGTGCTGGCATTAATTGTCTATAAAACCCTGAATAAAATTGTGTATGCTTCCTGGCAAAGCTGGACAATGAAATGATATAACATGATGTATGTTGTGGCACCATAAGAAAGCTTTGCAAACAGAAAAATGAATAGTATATGCTCAATAGCTGATGGTAACCTCTGATCTATTGGCAGAAAACACCGTTAACACCTACCGTGTTAATCCTGATGGCTCTTTGCGGGTGACCTTTGCCAGTGGAATGGAAATCAGTCTGAATGCAGAACCCCACATATTAGCAGGGGTGGTCAGTCCAACATTGGGTAAATGTAATATCTCACTACCTGGGGAACACAGCCCAAATCTTATTGAGTGGCGACAACGCAAAGAGCAGAACAAAGGCAATATCTCCTCTTTCGAAAGACGCTTAAGGGTAAGACTTTTTCACTGTCATATTACACCATCCTGTAATAAATTACAATGCTTCTTCTATGGTCATACTGTGTGGGAAGAACCAATTTGTTTCATGTCCTGTAACTACAAAGCAGAAATCATCCAGAGGATCTACAATATGCTGTGAACTGACATAGAGAATTTAAAGGAAAACAGTAAACTTATGTGCAGAGTAAAATGTAATATTTCTTTGTGTATGCCTTTTGCTTAGCTGTATCAATAAGAAGCATATAGTGACAAATCTTCTCATACTGTGAATTGTAAAGCTCTTATTCATCAGGAAGAGGGAACTTTCCAAGGGAGATTTTATTCTGCAAAGAGTAAAAAATGATTCTTACTTATCGATGGATTTCCAATATCTTTTTTTGAAGATCTAGTCACCAGCAACTCTTAAAACTGGTGCAGCACTTCTAATAACCACTAGAGGAAGAATTTATACACAGAATAACCTGCACAAGTATGGCTTTCACATGGTTCATAAGCTGATGATCAACTGATGATCAACAGCTCCTTACCAATATCATGTGAGTATATACAGTATACTGCATAGTGGACGTATACTCAGACTTTACTAAATATAATTATGATATTCCACCAGCACCTGAATTTATCCCAGTATCTGAAATAAAAAAAATAATCACAAGATAGACATTTTGCCCCTGTTCACATCGGGACGATTTGACATGTCAAATCGCATGCCAAATCGGAGCCTATTGCCGGCAATGGCACCGTCAGATTCCCAAAAGTAGTTTCTACACTGATGTCTGTCAAATTTCCCCCAAACTCGCACTGAAATGCCGGTTTGAAATTGTGCGAGTTCAGCTGAACACAATTTTAATCCCGCATTCAGTGTGAACCTAGGCTAAAGGTAAGCTCTACATTAAACAGAATACTCTGCAAACATAACATGAAATATTGAAACTGAAATATGTGTCACATACAAGTATATATGTTCATGTAAAAATAAAATATTTAGTGCAAGTTATTCCAATGTCTTTGGCCAATTGCAATTGATAACCTTCGGAAACCAAATTTGAGGGTCAGGAAAATTCATATTCCCATTGTTCTGTATATTTAATACAAAATAAAGGTGGTTTCACGGTTACTAGTCTACAGGATCCTTGTACATTATTCACTGAGAAATGAATGTACATGTTAGTGTCTTGCGAGGATAAGATACATATCAGGGTATCTATACTGGATGGAATGTTGGAAAACTTTTGGCAATCAGCGGCTGCAGCAGCTCCTGATCAGTGTATTCTAACAGTGGAGAGTCCCGCTGTCAAAATACAATGTCCTTGGAGGGGGGATTCCTCCATCCACCTTACTTGTGTGGATGGAGGTAACTCTTCCTTTTTTCATTCCGTCATTTGGTTTATCAAAACAAAAATCATCTATGGCCAGCCTAAGCCACAAAGACATCCTCAATGTAGACACTAGTTCTTGTGACTCTAGTGATATGCAGAGATTTGCTCACTTTGGAGGGATTTCCTCACGCTTTGTTTTGGTTATGGGATAGGTAGTGAAAGGAAATCTCCCCACTGGGATATAGATGGCAAAAAACCCTGTTGGATTTATAACCCTCCCTTACTCTATCCAAAAAAGAAATAAAAACGTTTTGGCATTAGTTCTACTTTAATATACAGTAAACACATTGGGTTCTTATATTATCTGTACTTATTTGTTTTTTGTGTAATTGGATGCATATTTGAATTCAATTAGTATTTTTCGCCTGGAGATTTACTACAATCAGTCTGTTTTGATATGTTTATGTACTTACACAAATATACTATGACTGTTTTTGAAACTTTTACAAAAACCATCTTAGTAAAAGTTCCTTTAATTACTAACAAATGTCAGTGTATAGGAATCTGTGATACAGTCAAGGGACTTATAGATATGCCAAACTGTATAGAAAAGTTTGATAGATAAGAATTCTGCTTTACATTTATGATGTGACTTGTATATTTCTTATTTTGTGCTAAACTAAAACCTGAGGACTTGTGCAGTATTATTATTGTGACATTCAGAATATAAGGTCATAGCAGATTTGTGTTCCTCTAAGTTTAATTAATTGTTCTACTGATGCCTTACGAAGCTGTCTCGTATTCCAGAAGGTAAATGAGCTCTAATTTGCAGTGCGGTGATATCCAGCATAATTTCTGATTTGAACGAAACACACATAAGCGTCAGCTTGATTAAACTGCTTACAACAAGAATGGTAGAACTGTAACTTCAGCAGGATTTTAAAACAAGAAAGTAAGGGCAGTAAACATTAATGTTAAAATGTTTCAATTTTCAGTACACAAAAGTGACAGATTAGATAAATTCCCCTCCCTAGGCATTTGACTATGAATTATGACTTAAGAAAAAAGTCATAAATCAATGCCATCAATAGCGATCCTCTGTCTCCTTATTTTTGACCCTTTGGAAATGAAATACTCATGCATCTTTATGAATTCAGTTCAAGATTTGTGCACTTGAGATATAATAATTATTTACTGCTTATAACGCAAATGTATCTTTCCCGAAGCATGTGATGTAATGGTTCTCACATCGTAAGCCTGGCTTTTTAAAGTCTTTGCAATAAAGATTGTCTGTGTTACTCTATAACAGTGGTCTGTAAACTAAACTGTGGCCCAGGGGCCATATGTGGCCCTTTGCTTGCCTGTATCTGGCCTCTGGCCCTTGGGATACCATTCCTCCCACTGATACAAGACACACTTCTGCCAACTGACATCAACAATGGGGCGCCATTTTTCCCACTGACATCAACAATGGGGCACTTTTCATCACAATGATGCCAACCATAAGGCACTACTCCTCCCTCGATTACCAAATGGGGTGATGTTTACTCCCACTGATGCCAGGAAAATTTCCACTCCTGCTAGCCACAGTCCGGCTCCCATAAAGTTGGAAGGACAATAAACTGGCCCGTTGTTTAGAAAGTTTGGAGACCCCTGCTCTAAAGAAATACGGCTCAGGCTCATTGGTGCTTCCTGTAAGCATGCATAATGAGATTTAATTACCGTTTTTATCTGTGTATAACATGCACTTTTCCCTGCTTAAAATAGGGGGAAAATCATGTGTGCGTTTTATACGCCGATATAGGGCTGCCTCGAAGGGAAAGGAGGGAAAGAGCGCCACCAAAATAGACCGGTCCGGATCTCCTGTGTACTCGGCTTGCAGTCACGCCCAGTACTGCCCCCTGGAAGGCTCCTAGCATTGAAGTTCCAGCATTGGACTGATATTATGTCCATCATAGGAGCCGGGCCAAGAGGCAGGACTGGGAATGACTGCAAGCCAAGCCGAGTACACAGGAGATCTGTTTATTCCGGCAATGTCAAGGCTGCAGATGGGCGTTGATTAGGCTGCAATGATGCGCAAGGCTGCAGATGGGCACTGATTAGATTGCAATGATGAGCAAGGCTGCAGATGGGCAGTGATCAAGCTGCAATAATGGGCAAGGCTGCAGATGGGCACTGATCTGGCTGCAATGATGGGAAATGCTTCATTAATGGGCAATGGCGAGGCTGCAGATGGGCACTGATAAGGCTGTATTGATGGGCACTGACCCTCATTTTGCTTCAAAATTCTTTATTTAAAATTTAAGTTTTTCCCTGAAACTTCCTTCTTAAAATATAGGTTTGTGTTATACGCCTGTGCATATTAAACGCTGATAAATACGGTACTTTTAATCTATGTAGTCACACAGAATGTCAACTTGTGGGGTCAACCAAAGCTAAATGTTTACCTCTCTAACCATTGGTTAAACACCAATATAACCTACACAGTATACATACTTATAGTAAACCACTCCAGTCTTCGTTGGGGACATCTGAACCTCACCTCTTTCTATTTTTTCCTCACGCCCTCTGGGTTTCATAGGTTAAAAAATTATTGTAATAGAAGAATACTGGATATAAAATGGAGATTGTTCTCCCCTCAGTTTCAACCTTATATACTGTAGAGGTTGCATGTTCAAAATAATATTCTAGATGGTTTAATTGTTTAGGAGGGAGAGGTGGTAAATAGTGGTGTTCTATTATTAATAAAGGGGGCACACTAAAAGAAAAGAAATAAAGAATAAATTTGGATGTTGGACTTCTTAAAGATGGTTGCCCCATTGGAAGAGTAATAGAGGCAATGAGCGAGTTTATAACATCTAACATATAACATATAAAATATCTCAGTGTTTGGCTTCCCTCTTCCTCTGAGCCTAACAGTGTGCACCTCTTCCCCCTTCGCCTGGAAAAACACGCAAACTCCAGATTTCATAAAGACTGGTACAGACAGATTTAGCAAAAATACTTCTTGTGTTCTGAAAGTCGCATGCATGAAATTCATGTACCAGTCTAGAAAGTGCACTTGCATTTGGCGTTTGCTGCCCCACTTTTAGAAAGCACATGAGATGCTTGCAAATTTGTCTGTGCCAGTCCTTATGAATTCCAGGGTTTGTGTGTGTTCCCAGGGGAAAGGGAAAGAAGTGCGCCAAAAGAGAGTTGGTCTTAATTGGCTCCACTCTCATAAGATACGAACTGTTGGTATTTTGCTTTGAATTTGGCACATTCAATGTACCACAATGTAGAAGTGGCACATTTTAGAACTACCTGAATTTGGTGCGCGAGTTGCTGTCAAAACCAAAAAATGGCCTGGGGGTCCCCGGGCACTATATACTCTGAACAGCAGTATATATACTATATGGCCTGTCCTATATACTCTGCAGAAAAAATTGACCTTTGGTTTTGGTGGCACCAGGACACTGTAACCCCTCACAGTTACTCTTGTTGGGCGCAGGAACGGGCCCTGCTGTGAAATATTATATCAGAAATTGTAATTACATGCCCCTGTTAAACAGGGGCAGAGAAATTGGGCCTTGGGTGGTGGGGGTGGTGCCACAACACTGTAACCCCTCACAGTTACTTTTGTTGGGTGCAGGAATAGGCCCTGCTGTGAAATATTATATCAAAAATTGTAATTACATGCCCCTGTTAAACAGGGTTAGAAAAATTGGGCCTTTGGTTTTGGTGGTGCCAGAACACTGTAAGCCCTCACAGTTACTCTTGTTGGGCGCAGGAACGGGCCCTACATTGAAATATTATATCAAAAATTGTAATTACATGCCCCTGTTAAACAGGGGCAAAAAAATTGGGCCTCAAGTGGTGGTGGTGCCACAACAGTGTAACCCCTCACAGATACAATTATTGGGTGCAGGAACGGGCCCTGCTGTGAAATATTATATCAAAAATTGTATTACATGCCCTGTTAAACAAGGGCAGAAAAAATGGGCCTTGGGTGGTGGTGATGCCCTGAACCAAAAATATTGTTGGACGCTAGCATCATCAAGATTGAGGAGGAATAGGATAGTCAGCATAGGCAGTCTTCAAGGGATCCCAGATCCATAGAAAATTCAATCAGTTACATCAGCATCAGCTGCTGATCCAAGACTGATTCATTTTTATGAATGTAAGCCTATCAACGGAGTCTGTAGACAGGTGCACTCTTTGATCCATTACAAACCCTCCAGCAGCACTGAATGTGCGTTCAGACAGGCCAGTAGCTCAATTGCATATTCAGCAAGTTCTGGCCAGTGGTCCATCCTCAAGATCCAGTAACCTAGTGGATGCTCTGTTGGAAAGTTCTCCAAGTCTGCTCTTGCCCCTAGATATTCCTGTACCATATAATGCAGATGCTGGCGATGGTTGCTTGAACCGATCAGACCTTGGTGCTGAGGACTGAAACATTGTTTAAAGGCATCGGTCAGCCGCCCACCTTCTCCACCGCTCTTCCTCTGACTGAACGAAGCCTCAGCAACGCGTTGTCCAGCACCAGGGAGTGGTAAACCTCCCAGGGTCTGGAAATGCGTTACACAAACCTTTCTTTAAGACCTCCTGAAGATGTTTCATCCTCTGCTCCCTCTGCGAAGGCAGGATGAGTTCTGCAACTTTACCCTTGTAACGTAGATCAAGAAGGGTTGCCAGCCAGTAATGATCCCTCTCCTTGATACCACGAATCCTAGGGTCCTTTTGCAGGCTTTGCAGAATCAGGGAGGCCATGCAGCATGAGTTTGCAGAGGCATTCAATTCTGAGTCCTCTGGGCCACTAAGGATCACATGATCCATAACTACCTCCTACCAGCCACGTACCACTCCTTGGGTGTCTGGTGACTGAAAACCATCCCTTAAAGACTGCTGCTGAGTGTTATCCTCTACATCCATGCTGACACAATCCTCCTCCTCTTTTTCCTGTGTGTTTGGTGGGCCCGCAGGAATGCTATCTGGATAAAGGGGGCCTTGAGAGGAAAGGAAGTCCTCTTCCTCCCGCTGTTCTGCCTCAGAGTTGCCCAGTGCACCGTGAAGGAAAGGTAACATCCCTGCCCATGCCTGCTGGACCATGAGTCAGCGGTAATATGAACTTTACTGCTGACCGTCCTGTCCAACAAGGCCAAAACATTGCCTTCCACATGCCGGTAGAGAGCCGGAATGGCCTTCCATGAAAAGAAATTGCATTTTGGAACCTGCCACTAAGGTACAGCACATTCCACAAATTCACGAAAGGGGGCAGAGTCTACCAGCTGAAAAGGCAGCATTTGCAGTGCTAGCAATTTGGCTAAGCTAGCATTTAGACGCTGAGCATGTGGATGGCTAAGACTGAATTAATTATTACAGTTCAGCAACTGGGGTAGGGAAATTTGCCGGCTAAAATCAATTGGTGGTGTACTGCTAGCAGATTGACTGCAAGTACTTGGGACACCTATTGCTATACCTTCATTCCTCTCAGTGCAGGTTTTTGAGAGGACTGGAGGTAAAGTAGGGTTGGAGATCTCAGATGAGGAGCAAGGAGAAGTCTGCCCTTTTCTATGATGTGGGTCTATCAAGTGCTGTTGCCAACAGACTGCATAGCAGGTTATCATATGTTCAGTCAAGCTTGTGGTGCCCAAGCGGCTGCTGTTCTGGCCTCACTTGATCCACTTCAGACATAGGTTGCAAACAGCAATGGTGTGATCTGCTGCACATGTGTCGAAAAAAGTCCACACCAAGGAACTTTTAAAAGGCAGTGTGGAGTCAGCAGCGCCCTGCACCTGCGGAGGTCTGCGGTGGGATGCAATAGGGTGGCTGCCCTTAAACTGCCCCCTGGAAGACATCCTACCTCGTTGGAGTTGTGCCTCCTCCTCTCTTATCTCAGGCACCCAAGTATAATCAGTGACCTCATCATCCCCTCCCTCCTCATCACTGGAGCAAACTTGGCAGTATGCTGCAGCTTGGGGAACATGACTGCCAGTTTCTTGTCCTTCTGTGGCACCACCTCTCTCTCTTGGCTCACGTTACTCCTTTCCTCAACCTGTGAACCAACATTGGAGCCTTCAAATCGCTGTGCATCCTCCAGCAGCATATAACCGACACTGTGGTCAAATAATTCTGGGGACTCCTCCGTGCATGATGGTGGGGCTACGAAAGGAGTGACTGTGGACAAGGAGCCAGTGGAATAGGCCGCTTTGGCAGCTGCGTTGGAAAGCAAACTACTCCGAGCCTGGGTAACAGAGGATGAGGATGGCTTTCCACTCCACCAACTCTTCTGCATGTTGTGGCTCAATAACACGGCCAGCAGCAGAAAAAAAGCACAAGCATGCCCCGCGGCCAACTGCAGAGGATGCACCATGTCCACGACCACCACTATTGACTGTAGACACTGAGGCTGCTTGCCCTCTTTTTGTGGCCTGTGAGCGTCTGCCTCTCCTTGGTAGCCTTCCGGACATGAGTATATTTTGTTTTGTAACACCACACTACACTGTATTATATACTGTGTACACCGCCTGAAGTGTATTAGAAACTATATACCACCGAACGCACAGTATATAGGCTACACTGAATGCAGAGTATATATATATATATATATATATATTTATTAGACTTATACCGTATTTTTCGCTCCATAAGACGCACCTGACCATAAGACGCACCTAGGTTTTAGAGGAGGAAAACAAGAAAAAAAATATTCTGAACCAAATGGTGTACTAAAATATTTACCAGTGCCCATGAAATGCAGCCTGACCTGTGTCAAAGAAATGCAGCCTGACCATTGCCATTAATGTAGCCTGACCATTGCCATTAATGTAGCCTGACCATTGCCATAAATGCAGCCTGACCATTACCATAAATGCAGCCTGACTATTGCCATAAATGCAACCTGACTATTGCCATAAATACAGCTGACCTGTGCCATTACTCAGGCTGCTCTTTCTTCTCAGCAGGTGTCAGGCCCAGCTGGGAGATCGCCCGGCGCTCGCGGGGTCCTGGGATGTCTGTCTTACTGGACTAGCATGGCGACAGCGGCTGGGCGGTGGTGGTGGGGGCGGTGCTGGCGGGGGTTGTGCCGGCAGTGGTGGGGGGCGGTGCCTGTCGTATATTCACACCATAAGACGCAGAGACATTTCCCCCCATATTTTTGGGGCAAAAAAAGTGCGTCTTATGGTTTGAAAAATACGGTATATATATTAATACACCGCCTGAAGTGTATTAGAAACAGTACACCAGCAAATGCACTGTAGATATAGGCTACACTGAATGCAGAGTATATATATATATATATATATATATACACTAGATGGACTGACTGTATATACACTGCCACTAACTGAATAACCTGCCTGCTTAATTTCTCTGTGCACGCCAACAACACTACACATGGCCGCTGTGTAAGCAGCCTTATATAGTGTGGGGTGTGGACTTACTCCCCCTGAGCCATTATGGCTCTCTCAGCAGAGCACGCTGTGATTGGCCAAAGCATGCAGGTCAGGTGCATGCTTTGGCCAATCATTATACAACAATGCACTGCAATCTCGCAGTGCATTATTGGGCATTCTGCGGCGCTTGCATGCCCCATATGTTTGATTTGTTTTAGAACAAATGAACACCCGCTGGCTCATCCCTAGTTGCCAGGTGCATAGCTCTCAGTTTACTCAGGAAATGTGAGAGACACCCAGTTTTGCATCCTCTCTCAGGTTGCCTGTCGGTTAAAGCACATCTTATGTGTCCTTGGAGATGATTTGCATCCACAGTCTGCACTGGGGAGGTGATATTGTCACCAAAGGAACGAGAAAGTGGGTGGAGCCAAACAGAGTGGGTAAACTGCCCAGAAACTCCAGGCTCCATGTCCTCTCCTCTCTTTCCTGCATGTCCCTGCAAAGATGACAAGGGGTTAGCAGGAACCAGGAGCACAAAAGGCAGTGCTAGCTGGCAGAATGGGGCAGTGTATGGGATGCTGAGAGGCAGGGCAGTTCAAAGTTAGGGGTACAGAAGGAAGGGACAGTGGGGAGGTTCTGGGTGCAATGTCAGGATGCAGAGTGCCAGGGGGCTTTGATATTTCATATGCCCTAAATGCTAAAGCTATCTACTCTGGTGGAGTGCTACCCAATAAGGTGTAACCTCCTGGACTACATTGTCCTCTAATCTAAGGTACAAGTGCAAGAGGATTTAGGTAGCATGGGGAGAGGGGGTAATAAGAATTTAGTCATAAGAAAACATTAGTAAACATCAGTAATTATTAGTATACCGTTACTCTCTGATTACTTTAGCTGCAAATGACACAAAACACAGAAGAACCCATTAGGGTTTGCATTTTTTTATTAAAAAACAGAAAAGAACATATTCAGTACATCTCTGCAATACATGCACATTTTCCAATGTTCTATCCCTTTACAAATGCTGGATACAGAAAAACACCTGTTGATCTGCCATAAATCCAGCATTTTCTCCTAACTTCCCGTCTGCATTGAAAGCACCTCTTCTATACTGAAAACCAAGGCAGTGTTGTCAGCCTTGCCCAGTATCTGTTAAACAACAAAACAACACAGCACTTCCCCATCCCCTCATCTTTATAACATAAATGAGAGGTGTGCTGTAGTCCAGCAGAGAAGAACTTACTCAGGGCTGATAACACTCCTCAAGATTTCAGCACAGCAGAGGCATAGGTCTCAAACAGGAAGTTGGGAGTTCACTAGATTTCTGGCAGGATCTGTTTTCCAGTACTTGCAGCATGTGCATTTTTTTGTTATTTTTACATAGACATGTGCTTAAGGTCCATGAGATATTATACTGTTCAAGAAAATGGTGCGAAAGCAAAGTTTATATGTAAAATTACAATAACGCAAAGCAGCCAATCAGATTCTTCTTTTCTGGAGTCAGATAAGGTTAATATCTGATTAGTTACTGTAATCCTGCAGTTTGCTTACATTCAGTAAACTTTAAAATGCAATCTAAAATAAACTGTAAACAAGAACATCTTAGTAGAACATGTAGTTCATATATGCTACCACTCTTGGGATATCTTAACACAAAACACACATACCATAAAAACCTTATGCATAATGTACAAATGTTTATTTTTGCATCTGCTGGTGATGACATCTGAACTGTGCTTACTGAGAATGGTAAATAAGTGGAACCTTAATGTCCTCTTGTTATGAAAAAAAGAAATCTACTTGTGCGTGTAGAGTGTGCTCCATAAACACTGTTCTTTACATGCCTCTACAAATGGAGAGTTAGAAGAACATGCATTAAATACATCCACTAAGATGAATACTAGAGAAACTAACTAGGTCTGATTTGTGAAGAAGGAAAAGAAAAAGAACAAGAAACTCTAAGTAATTGTAGAACCTTTTCCCACAGTGACCAGGCAGGTCCTTTGTTGTATTTGAATAATAAAGTCTGCTTTGTTGGTAATATTTCTTAATGTTTGCTCATTCATCAGCCTCACTGTGTTTGTAATTTTAAACATAACACGAAAAAAAAATAGGACCTACAAACCCACCACTCTCCGTCCAGAGTTTCTATTAATCAAAGTTTAGAAACAACTCAAATGAAAAAATGTATACCGTTTCAATGACTACCACAAACCACAATTATATACTAGAAAAACAACTGTCTACACTACAATATAAACTAAAAATACCCAGGTAAAGTATACCAACCCCACTCAAAACATACCCCACCACCCCGAGCAGTGCGGGCAGGTAGCAGTTTGGGGCTTGGATTTTGAGTATAGATTTATGGTTCATGGTAGTTTTTTAAACCGTATACATTTTTTTAAATTTGAGATTGTAATTTAAATACTGAATCTGATTATTGCCAAGGGGTTACCAAATCCATTCTGTAGAACATTCAAAACAATAAAACACAAAATGAATGCAGACTTATGCAATGTTTTTAGAAGTACAGAGTAAAAAAATACATAAGCTGCAGCACATCATGGCCACCAAGGTCATCTGCAGAAGAAACTCTTTTGTTGGTGTAACCAATATACAAAAGAATCTGCACTGTAGACACATACATATTACAGTAAAACCTTGGATTGCGAGCATAATTTGTTCCAGAAACATGCTTGTAATCCAAGACACTTGTATATCAAAGCGAATTTCCCCATAAGAAATAATGGAAACTGAAATGATTCGTTCCACAACCATTTATTTATAGGTCCTTCAGTTTATAGTCCAAATAAAAAGATTATAGCAATGTGATAGGTTGTGTAACCATAAAATGTCCATCCACAAATGGCAGCATCCACAAGGAGATTAGAAGCAAATTCCATCAGGAGCTAGAGAGTATAAAAGAGAAGAGAGGCGACTCTAATGCCCTGTACACACGGTCGGATTTTCCGAAGGAAAATGTGTGATAGGACCTTGTTGTCAGAAATTCCGACCGTGTGTAGGCTCCATCACACATTTTCCATCGGAATTTCCGACACACAAAGTTTGAGATCTTGCTATAAAATTTTCCGACAACAAAATCCTTTTGTTGGAAATTCCGATCGTGTGTACACAAATCCGACGCACAAAGTGCCATGCATGCTCAGAATAAATTAAGAGACGAAAGCTATTGGCTACTGCCCCGTTTATAGTCCCGACGTACGTGTTTTACGTCACCGCGTTTAGAACGATCGTATTTTCCGACAACTTTGTGTGACCGTGTGTATGCAAGACAAGTTTGAGCAAACATCCGTCGGAAAAAATCCATGGATTTTGTTGTCGGAATGTCCGATCAATGTCCGACCGTGTGTACAGGGCATAAGTGTAGCAATATGGTTACATTTATTGAAGGTACAACATTTAGCAACTCACATGGTTGATGATAAAAAGAGGCACATCTAAGTATGCAGGCATCCGGGGTAAAGCTGTCCACATAGACCATCCTCTGCACCACTGGCTCTCACCGCTGTCAGTCTGCAATCATGACTGAAAAGACTACCCTGCAGTAGAGCGATCTGAAAGCGTGGCTTGAACCGTTCGTGGAGCACAGAGTGGACGGGATGGTGTCAATGGTGGTGCGGAGGACGGTCTATGTGGACAGCTTTACCCCAGATGCCTGTATGCTTAGATGTGCCTTTAATCATCAACCATGTGAGTTTCTAAATGTTGTACCTTCCTTAAATGTAACTGTATTGCTACACTTAGAGGCGCCTTTCTTCTCTTTTATACTCAGTTGTGACATGACGCTACTTGTATATCAAGACATCGCTTGTATATCAAGTCAAAGTTTGTTAAAAAATGTTGCTTGTCTTGCAAAACGCTCTCAAACCAAGTTACTCTCAAACCAAGGTTTTACTGTATTTATTTTAATAGTTAAGGACATGCCTAGATGACTCCAAGGCTATGACATGCACTAGTAATGTGCTAAACAGAAACCTTAATTATTGCTAAAAAAAAAACTTCCTTTTCTTGCATCAAGAACAAGATAAAAACACATTAGAGGAAATAATGAATCATTCCTTTTACAATTTCCACTAACCTGGAATAAAGTCTTACTTCAGCCTTTGAGACTGTTTACTCAGTTAACGCCTTAACACGGCACTGACCCCAATTTTTCAGATCTTCACATAGATGAAGGCACAAATCAGAGATTTTAAATATTATATAGACTTCTCTATAAAGCTGTTCTCTGTTCTCCATTTACAAACTGCCCTATGCTTTCCTTGTACTTTGACACCCATCCTATTCCCAAAGTAAAGCACCTTCACAAGGTATGTGCTCTGCATGTTCCATTTGGAGTCCCAAGCACAGTCTGTCCATTTCCCCAAATGCTCCACCCATATCTTTTCCTTTTAAGCAGCCAAGTTTGAGGAAGAAGAACAGAAGTACATCTCTGTATGGAGTTTTAAATGGGGCTCTTGTCCATACAGTTTGAATATTCATGTGCAGGATTTAGGAGTGTGTAGCACACAGAGTGCAAGGGTCAGAAGTAAGTAACGTACAAAGTGAAGGAGTTATGAGTAAGTAAAGCACAGAGCACAGAGATCAGGAGTAAGTAACACAGTACAGAGATCAGGAGGAGTAAGTACCGGGGGTCAAAAGTAAGTGTCATGCAAAATGCAGGGGTCAGGAGTAAGTAACACACAGAGGTCAGGTATGAGGAGGTAGGTAAAGAGGTCAAGTATGATGGGGTAGATGTATAGGTTAGGTATGGGGAGGAAGGTGGACAGGTCAGGTAGTTGGAATTAGATGGACAGGTCAGGTATGAGGGAGTATGTGGATAGGTCAAGTATGAGGGATTAGGATGGCAGGTCAGGTATAAGGAGGTAGGGGGATAACTTAGGTATGAGGTGGTAGGTGGATAGGTAAGGGGGGTTAGTGGAAAGGCCAGGTATGAGGAATTAGTTTGACGGTTCAGGCATTAAGTAGTAGCTGGATGGGCCAGGTATGAGGGGATAGGTGGACAGGTCAGGTATTTAGATTAAGGTGGATAGGTCAGGTTAGAAGAGGTAGGTGAATGGGTCAGGTATGAGAAGTTATGTGTATAGTTCAAGTATGAAGAGGTAGATGGGGAGATCAGGTATGAGGACCTAGGCATATGGGTCAGCTATAAGAATATAGGTGGAAAAGTCAGATATGTAAAGGGAGGGGGTAGGTCAGGTATGAGGAGGTTGGTGGACAGGTCAGATATGAGAAATGTAGACAGGTCAGGCATGTAGATGTAGGAGGAAAAGTCAGGTATAAGAAGGGAGGTGGACAGGTCAGATATCAGGGGGTGCATGGACAGGTCAGGTATGAGTGGGTAGGTGGACAGGTCAGATATGAGGAGATATGTGGATAGGTCAGATATAAGAAGGTAGGTGAACAGGTCAGGTATGAGGAGATAGGTGGAAGGTCAGGTATGAGGAGATAAGTGGACAGGTCAGGAATGGGGAGAGAAAAGGTTAAAAAACAGTAATTTATGAAAAAAAAAATAGTTTATGATAAACAGTGCTTTAGCAAAGTAAATGTCATCCAGTTAGGATTTAGATCTGCTTTATCTTTTGATGTTTAATTCTATTTATATGTCACTGCAGCTGTGCAAGGTCTTGGATTCTTTAAATAACAGTATCCAGAATCAGTGCCCACCTCCTATGGCATCCTTTTTAATGGATAAAGTTGTGGTTAATCGCTCTGATAAATGTCTCTAAGTGAGGGTTGTTTAGCCTACAATGCAGATACAATTTTTTTTTTTACAAGATGCCTTCCAATCTTGTTACATAATTCTGTGGTTTGTTTATTCTATTTGACATTGCAAATAATAAACCAGGACTGGTGCCACTAAAATCTAGGCCCAGAACACTGTCTTGGTTCATTGGGAGCTTTCTGTGGTAGAATAGGATTTTATCATGAAAGGTGACTCTATTCTAGCAATTATAACCTTGTTAAACATTTGTGACTGCAATATTTGTAAGAGGCTGCAGATGGCAGCAAAACGTATTAAAGTCCTTAACCATTTTCTTTTTTTTTTTTTACTTCCTTTTTTTTTTCTTCTCGTAGAAAACATGAAATAATCAAAGCACAGAATGCATTAACACTGAGTGCCTAAACATATACATATTTGACATATTTGTTTCACCTCTGATTTTGTTCAGTGATTTGTATCCCAGGCTGTTCACAGTGAGACTGGATGTGTCTGCAAATTCTTCAGGGGTCCTTATATTATTTGTTATAGGGTTTGCTATTTATGCACTGTCAAGTTTATGTTAAAATACAAGAGTGCATGCAAGTAAACTTTGTGTTGTACTTGTACTTTGTGCATATGACTGTAAACTTTGAACAAGGAACAGGCACTGCTAGGATTTTACTGTGTTTGGCACTCACAAAGGATATGTACTCTTCTGTTTGGCTACCTTCACAAGTGGCTGGCCTAAATTAACTACATACTATGCTAAGCACCTTGCCTCACACCCTGGTAGAAGGTCTACTCCAGTGATGGCGAACCATGGCACCCCAGATGTTTTGGAACTACATTTCCCATGATGCTCATGCACTCTGCAGTGTAGTTCAGCATTATAGGAAATGTCGTTCCAAAACATCTGGGATGCCAAGGTTTGCCATCACTGGTATAGACCCTAATAATGGCTGAATATCATCTATTGCAAAGGAGAACACAAGCTCACCCTCTCATATATAAATGCAGTTAACAGATCACCAGGCACACAGAATAGAAGAAAGGGCAAATCCAAAATGTTGAGTTTCCGCCAGAACAGAAATAGAGGGGAAATCTTCCAAAGAGGACACTTACAGGATAAATTCACTTTTGGGAACATGCTACATTAGTAACATGTACCCAATGTTGCAGCTGCTGCCAGATTACCCCCCCCCCCTCTCCGGAACAGCGGTATAGAGAGAGGTACTACAGTGCCTTGAAAAAGTATTCATACCCCTTGACATTTTCCACATTTTGTCATGTTACAACCAAAAACGTAAATGCATTTTATTGGGATTTTATATCATAGACCAACACAACGTGGCACATAATTGTGAAGTGGAAGGAAAATGATAAATGTTTTTCACATTTTTTTACAAATAAATATGTGAAAAGTGTGGCGTACATTTGTATTCAGCCCCCCTGAGTCAATGCTTTGTAGAACCACCTTTCACTGCAATTACAGCTGCAAATCTTTTTAAGTATGTCTCTACCAGCTTTGCATATCTAGAGAGTGACATTTTTGCCCATTCTTCCTTGCAAAATGGCTCAAGCTCTGTCAGATTGGATTGAGAGCGTCTGTGAACAGCAATTTTCAAGTTTTGCCACAGATTCTCAATTGGATTTAGGCCTGGACTTTGACTGGGATATTCTAACACATGAATTTGCTTTGATCTAAACCAATCCATCGTAGCTCTGGCTGTATGTTTAGGGTCATTGTCCTGCTGGAAGGTGAACCTCTCCCCCAGTCTCAAGTCTTTTGCAGACTCTTAGGCATCATTCTCACGCGACGGATCCGCTGCCTCGGAGGGCCTGTCAAGCGCCGCCGCTTCCTATAGAGAGATCGGACAAAAACGGACAGCATGTCCGTTTTTATCCGATCTCACCCGATCCGATCCACCAGGGATGTAGGGGCATCCGTCTGCTTTTAGCAGATTGGACCGGGTCAGATTTCAGCAGACATGTCACCGCTGACATCCGTCACTCCATAGGCTAGCATTGAGTGCCCGTTCAGGTCCGGCATCAAAACTGACAGGCGGACCTGAACGGTCCGACAGTGTGAAAGGGGCCTAACAGGTCTTCTTCTAAGATTGCCCTGCATTTGGCTCCATCCTTCTTCCCATCAACCCTGACCAGCTTCCCCGTCCTTGCTCAAGTAAAGCACATCCCCACAACATGATGCTGCCACCACCACGTTTCACGGTGGGGATGGTGTGTTCAGTATGATGTGCAGTTTTAGTTTTCCACCACACATAGCGTTTTGCTTTTAGGCCAAAAAGTTATATTTTGGTCTCATCTGACCAGAGCACCTTTTTCCACATGTTTGCTGTGTCCCCCACGTGGCTTCTCGCAAACTGCAAACAGGACTTCTTATGGCTTTCCTTCAACAATGGCTTTCTTCTTCCCACTCCTGGATAAAGGCCAGATTTGTGAAGTGCACGACTAATAGTGATCCTGTGGACAGATTCTCCCACCTGAGTTGTGGATCTCTGCATCCTCCAGAGTAACCATGGGCCTCCTGGCTGCTTCTCTGATTAATGCTCTCCTTGCCCAGCCTGTCAGTTTAGGTGGACGGCCATGTCTTGGTAGGTTTTTAGTTGTGCCATACTCTTTCCATTTTTGGATAATGAATTAAACAGTGCTCCATGAGATGTTTAAAGCTTGGGATATTTTTTTATAACCTGACCCTGCTTTAAACTTCTCCACAACTCTATCCCTGACCTGTCTGGTATGTTCCTTGGCCTTCATGAAGCTGTTTGTTCACTATGGTTCTCTAACAAACCTCTGAAGACTTCACAGAACAGCTGTATTTATACTGAGATTAAATTACACACAGGTGGACTCAGGTAGACTATTTACTAATTAGGTGACTTCTGAAGGCAATTGGCTGCACTAGATTTTAGTTAGAGGTATCAGAGTAAAGGGAGCTGAATACAAATGCACGCCACACTTTTCAGATATTTATTTGTAAAAAAAATGAAAAACATTTATCATTTTCCTTCCACTTTACAATTATGTGCCACTTTGTTTTGGTCTATCACATTAAATCCCAATAAAATAAATTTACATTTTTGGTTGTAACATGACAAAATGTGGAAAAATTCAAGGGGTATGAATACTTTTTAAAGGCACTATAGCTGTCACTTTTTGAAATCAGTCATTCATTCATACAGCTCTGTGTGTGAATGAACTACAAGCCCCAACATCCTTGGCAGCTGTTAGCTTGTAGTTCTCAGTGAACTGAGACCACAGCACTGGTAGTTCATTGATTTTTTCCTGTCAGTGTTTCTGCTTGCCCGTGCAGGAAGTATGGGCAAACAGAACACTGACAGGTCTGCAGGAGAACTGCATGGCACCAGAAATCTGCTTATCACTGGTGCAATGCTTTACAGGCTCCAAAAAAAAAAGAAAGATGCACATTTTTTTAACTGCAAAAAAATGTGCATTTTTGTTTTTTTATTTTTTTTAAGTGAACATATTCTTTAAAGGGTTACTAAACCCTCGTGTTTAAAAAAAAAAATATGTCATACTTACCTCCACTGTGCAGTTCGTTTTGCACAGAGTGGCCCGATCCTCGACTTCTGGGGTACCCCAGCGGAGCTGTTAGCTCCTCCCCGCATCGGAAAACCACCTAGGAGAAGCGTTCTCCCTGGGGGTTACCGTGCGGGCATGCTCCTTAGTCCAGCCTTTGCATAGACACAGAAAGCTGGACTTGTCCCCGCCCCCCCATGTCATTGGATTTGATTGACAGCAGCGGGACCCAATGGCTGTGCTGCTATCAATCTATCTAATCAAGAGCCAAGACAACGGGCAGAGAGGGTTAACGCGTCTCTGGGGTGGGAATTACAGGCTCAGGTAAGTAAAACGGGGGGCCGGGGGCTGGTCAATGTCAGAAGATTTTTCACCTTAATGCATAGGATGCATTAAGGTGAAAAAGGCAATTTTATACACACCAGAAAGATGTCCTCCCATACTGGAGTCTACAGGATAGGAAATGATTACAAATTCCCCTAATGAGACATATATGGCAAAAAAACTGATGGTGGTTATAACCCTCCCTACTTATCCAACATGAAAAATGCTTTGGGTTTAGATATACTTTAACATTTTAATTTTATTTCCTTAAAGTGTTACTAAACCCACAACAGTAAAATCAGTCTGTATATGCAGTAAAGCATGCTTGTTATACTCACTGTGGAACCTAAGGGGTTAATCCTCTGCATTGCGTAAAAAGGCTCGTTGATCCTGTTTGCACAGATCCTCCTCTTCTTCCACTGACTCCAAAACAGGTCCGGATAAGACAGAGCTACTGGAGTCAAGCTGCACATGCTCAGTTTGGTGTGTATTGCTAGAGAGTTTTTTTCTTTTCTTGGGACAGTGCATATGATCAGCACAGAGCCAATCAGCACTGTTCAGACAGAAGGTCAGGGGTCCTGATAGGCCAGCCAGTGCAGTATGAAAACTCCTCCTACAAGCTTTAACCAGGAACTGAGAGAAGTCACAAGACCGCTATATACTGCTGATGAGAAAGGGTGTTTAACAGTTTATATTTACTAAAATAATTGCACTTCCATGTTCTGTGTATTGTTGTAGACCAGCTTTAGTGAATGCAGGCTCCTGGGTTTAGTAACACTTTAATATATTTATTCTGTTTTGTACAGGAAAATACAATTGAATAAAGACTGATACTGTAATGCCGCGTACACACGGTCGGACTTTCGACGGACTTTTGGCGGACTTTCTAGTGAACGGACTTAACTACATACGATCACACAAAAGTCTGACGGATTCGTATGTGATGACTTACGACTGGTCCGGTCGAAAAGTCCGACCGTGTGTACGCGGCATAAGTACAATATGTTAATGTTATTTCATAATACCCGGTAAAAGTGCCCTGTGCCCTGTTTCCCAGTTGTGCTCCTGCATTGACACCCTGTCACATGGGCTTCTGATGGAGACTACACGTGTTTCATCATACAAGAATGTATAATTTTTAAGAAAGCTGCATTTATACAAGTAAACACTGAAAATTACTTTTGCATTTACATTAACATATAAGCCAATATGAGATTTTAGTGCCTGGATTTACATACACAAGTCCTTTAAAACCTGTGCAATTTAATTTCTTGGTAGATCACTGAGTCTATCATCCCTGATAGCAGCCACATTATGCAACGACAGTGTTGTGTTGCTGAGGTCTGTAACAAAACACTAGACACTCTTTTTCAATAAGTCCTTCATTCTCAGGCATGGATATTATCAGTAGACTTCTCATAGATGCAGCACTACGCAGTGCTTGTATTTCTGTATCTTCTAAGAGGTCAGTGCTCATAATATCACCAATCAGACAGTTTATGATGTAGCTTATTATTTGCAACATAAAAGAGTACAAATGTCAAGAATTAGATTTATGTCCCTACAGTGCTTTCCAGTCCAGACCTATCATTTTATGATAAATTGTATCTGCTGCTTATGCATGCATATGAATGTATATTAACACATGCTGTTGAGTAGAAAATTTCTTAAAACTTAACATCTCTGATTGTAATTGGATCATAAATTGTAACAGTTAGAAGAGTGGGGATGAAGACTTGTTTTTACAAGTTTTACAAATGAGTTATGCAAATGTTTGCAGGAAATTGAAGGTGCAATGTTTAGTAGCAGAAGATAAAGCGGCTCATTTTGGTCTCGTGCAATTTTGAGAGGTATTTTTATTTTATCTTTGCCTGAAGCCATGTATTACAAAAAATATCTTGTCACAGAAAGTATCTGGAAGTCAAGCAGGGTATTTATTTCTTTTGTGATATTTCATAATTGCACAGTTACTGAGTGTACTTGATACCCACACACATTTTCCGGTTTCAGTGTTTTGTTTTCAAACTTGATACAAAACTTTAACTGTAAATCTGCTAGAAGATGCGGAATTCTTCTCCAGTCTTTTTTTTTTTTTTTTTTTTTTAGAAGGCCCATTTTTCTGAAGGTTTAGATAAAAAGGGGTTTCTACTTCAGTTTAATGGTAGGTGTTTTCTATAGATCCTGCTGTGCGTAGTGGTGGAGAATGGTCTCCTGCTGCTCTTCCCTCCCATTAGAATACATAATAGAATTAAGAGTAGCGCTACACCAGGGATCACATTTCTTTGCTGATGAAATATTTATTTACTTGCTGGCTCCCACCTCATTTGCACCATGCTAAAATCAATGTCCTGCTAATGAGATAATTGTTAGCAAGTGGCTAAATCTTTCATGCAAAAAAGATTTACTCACCTGTGTAGCACTAACTTTAACCACTTCTCTGATGGAGAAATGTTTTAATCTTTCAAATGCAAATCTGCAGAATTTGCTAGAAAATTATGAATTTTCTAAAAGCAGAGGCCCTGTAGAAAAAATTGGTGGCAGTTGCAATTTTTTTTTTGTTGCACAGTATTTGTGCAACTGTTTATCTGTCTAAATTTATATTTTCAGTAAAAAACACACCTAAATGAATTTTAGTGCACATACATTATGATACCCAATTATTTAGTATAATATAAATTGGGGTTGTGTCAAGCTAATTGATACCGAATGTCAAGCCTTAAAGGGTAACTTCACTTTTTGAAAAAAACGTTCTCTTTTGGGTGATCCATGTACATTGCAAGGATTTTAACAAACTTTGTTGCAGATTCCCATCTTTTGTTATTCTGAAGAAATAGCTGTTTGTTTGCCTGTGTTCATGTGCACAGTGAATCTGTATGGGAGTCACTATCAATCAGCTGCTGCACTTGCAGGGTTCTTGTGAGGAAAGTGGCAGGTGCTGCATCCCTTAAAGGGCCATACACACAGGCCAAATATCAGCTGGTTCAATAGAGACTGGCCAACATTTGGCCCATGAAAAAGATCTGCCGATCAACATCCGATCAGCGCTCTTAGCCAATGGCTACGTGCACTGACCAGTGGGTTCTGATGGGGGGCAGTCCCCCTGTCAGAACACAATAGCTGAGCGGGAGAGATTACTGTATTAACATCGCATAGTTAGTACAGCAGCTCCTCCCGAGCTCTGCAGTTTTTTATCATTCAGCCCACTGGGTTGAACAAAAAAAAACAAATACAGTAATACCTCGGATTGTGAGTAATGCGGTTAACAAGCGTTTTGCAATACAAGCTATTATTTTTTTTAAATCCTGACTCGGTTTGCAAGCATTGTCTCACAAAATGAGCAGAATTCAAGCCTCTGTGGTGTGCAGTACCGCATTTGGCCAAAGGTGCGGGGGCGCCAGTGACACTCGGAGCCGCTAGGATGCACTCGGATGCACTCAGAGCCACTCGGAAACACTCCATTCCCGAGTGTTTCCAAGTGCATCCGAGTGGCTTCGAGTGGTTTCCGAGTGACTCCGGCACCCCCCCAACCTCTGGCCACATGCAGTACTGCATACAATAGAAGTCACTGTGGAACAAATTATCTGAGTTTCCATTGACTTCTTTGGGGAAACTCGCTGTGATATATGAGTACTTTGGATTACAAGCATTGTTCTGGAACAAATTATGCCGTAATCCAAGGTACCTCTGTAGTGTGTACTAGGCTTTAGATGTGATTTCCCTTCAAGAGTATCTGACCAAAATGACATTTTTGCTGCAGGCGATGCTCAAAGTCTGACATATCTTAGTACAAACTACTGGGGAAATCAGTGAGCCAATCACACAAGCAGGAAATTACATTTCTGGAACATGTTCTGTACACCATATACACAAATCGGGTCCTGGCATTCTGCCACTGTCGGGGAGCCCCTGTGGGGTTGCTAGCCGCTGGGCTCTAAGCTGAGAGCGTCTCTCTCATACAGCTCAGAGCATGCACTGACAGTTCTCCCTCCCTAGCCCCTTGCACAGATGGGAAAGGAGAGAGCCTATCTGATCCTTCTCCTCCCGCTCCTCTCCTCCTGTGTGTGCACCAAGGGAAGTGTGAAGTTTAGCAGCTGAATGATCAAATTCAGCTGCTGAGCTTCACAACTCCCATTGTGCACACAGGAGGAAAGAGGCAGAAGGAGAATGAGCAGATCGGCTCTCTCCTTTTCCATCTGTGCAATGGGCTAGGGAGGGAGAACTGTCAGTGCAGGCTCTGAGCTGTATGAGAGAGATGCTCTCAGCTTAGAGCCCAGTGGCTAGCAACCCCACTGGGGGCCCCCTGACAGTGGTGGAATGCCAGGGCCCGGTTGCAAGTGCAACCTTTGCCACGCTGGTAGCTCTGCCACTGCCTAGAAGTGAGCCTAGTGTTCAATTTGAAGTTAGCTGAATAGGGATTTGGGTGTCAGGTTAAAAAGGTAATTGAAGGTCTGGAAAGAAAGTTAGTCCTATTGCCTTTGTGGATGATGTTATTAGACCAGAATAGAGAGTATTCAGCCAGTATCATGCCATATGGTCATTGAAGCTAGTAAGTAAGGATGGTTGGCTAGTAGTTAAAAAAAAAGGAATTAGGGAGTAAGTTGTGTAGGCTAGGTTGAATTTCATATTGTAATGTAGCCATACAGCTATGGTATGGGCTCTGGGTGACAAAATATGAAACCCTCTGAAATCAGGAGTGGTTGGCCACATTAGAGAGCTGGTGATCTCTGTCTATTATATGGTAGAGGGTTAACCAAGGGGCCAAGTGGCACAAATGACCTGCAAGAAAACATTTAATAATGTCAGTAATGTAGACCCCTGCTTGAGATATGGAAGCGATTAGAACCTAGCTACTTTGTGTCTCTTGTCACTCCAAGTAAAGTTCAGCAGAGCTTGTTGTAAGGCTTTGAGATCTCTGAACAGGATCTTAATTGGTAGCGTTTCATAATAACAAACTCATTTGAAAAGTAGGATTTTTTATAATAGAAGATATTCCATTTTTAATTTCTAAGTTCTTGGAATATAGAAATGGAAATGTAGTTACCATTGTAGTGTTAAGAAGTTTGAGACATGAGGTAGATTCCAAAATAGATACAATCAGGTCCATAAATATTGGGACATTAACAAAATTCTAATCTTTTTGGCTCTATACACCACCACAATGGATTTGAAATGAAACGAACAAGATATTCTTTAACTGCAGACTTTCAGCTTTAATTTGAGGGTATTTACATCCAAATCAGGTGAACGGTGTAGGAATTACAACAGTTTGTATATGTGCCTCCCACTTTTTAAGGGAAAGTAATGGGACAGATTAACAATCATCCATCAAACTTTCACTTTTTAATACTTGGTTGCAAATCCTTTGCAGTCAATTACAGCCTGAAGCCTGGAACGCATAGACATCACCAGACTGGGTTTCATCCCCGGTGATGCTCTGTCAGGCTTCTACTGCAACTGTCTGCAGTTCCTGCTTGTTCTCGGGGCATTTTCCCTTCAGTTTTGTCTTCAGCAAGTGAAATGCATGCTCAGTCGGATTCAGGTCAGGTGATTGACTTGGTCATTGCATAACATTCCACTTCTTTCCCTTAAAAGACTCTTGGTTGCTTTCGCAGTATGCTTCGGGTGAAGCGCCGTCCAATGAGTTCTGAAGCATTTTGCTGAATATGAGCAGATAATATTGCCCGAAACACTTCAGAATTCATCCTGCTGCTTTTGTCAGCAGTCACATCATCAATAAATACAAGAGAACCAGTTCCATTGGCAGCCATACATGCCCACGCCATGACACTACCACCACCATGTTTCACTGATGAGGTGGTATGCTTTGGATCATGAGCAGTTCCTTTCCTTCTCCATACTCTTCTCTTCCTATCACTCTGGTACAAGTTGATCTTGGTCTCACCTGTCCATAGGATGTTGTTCCAGAACTGTGAAGGCTTTTTTAGATGTTGTTTGGCAAACTCTAATCTGGCCTTCCTGTTTTTGAGACTCACCAATGGTTTACATCTTGTAGTGACACACATATACCTACCTCCTGGAGAATGTTCTTGATCTGGCCAACTGTTGTGAAGGGTGTTTTCTTCACCAGGGAAAGAATTCTTCGGTTATCCACCACAGTTGTTTTCCGTGGTCTACCGGGTCTTTTGGTGTTGCTGAGCTTACCGGTGTGTTCTTTCTTTTTAAGGATGTTCCAAACAGTTGATTTAGCCACACCTAAAGTTTTTGCTATCTCTCTGATGGGTTTGTTTTGTTTTTTCAGCCTAATGATGGCTTGCTTCACTGATAGTGACAGCTCTTTGGATCTCATATTGAGAGTTGACAGCAACAGATTCCAAATGCAAATAGCACACTTGAAATGAACTCTGGACCTTTTATCTGCTACTTGTATATGGGATAATGAGGGAATAACACACACCTGGCCATGGAACAGCTGAGCAGCCAATTAAACCATTACTTTTGGTCCCTTAAAAAGTGGGAGGCACATAAACAAACTGTTGTAATTCCTACACCGTTCACCTGATTTGGATGTAAATATCCTCAAATTAAAGCTGAAAGTCTGCAGTTAAAGCACATCTTGTTTGTTTCATTTCAAATCCAATGTAGTGGTAGATAGAGCCAAAAAGATTAGAATTGTGTTGATGTCCCAATATTTATGGACCTGACTGTATGTTTGTCTGCTTTCCAATTATAATTAGAGGAAGCTTGAAGATTTGACAGTGTTTCAGCAGCATGGATTCCATTTTGGTCAGCTTAAGGGTATGGCTTGATAGGCTGGAAAATAATAATAGTTCCTTGTGTAGGTTGGGAAGAGACAAGAGAAGTTTTCTAAGTTCTTGGAATAACGCTATGTAGTTACCCGTAGTTTCTCCTTCTTTGTACTTTATACATATTATCACTGGAAAGCCCTAGATCGAGCTAGGAGTGGGACACACAGCCTGCTGCTGAGGACACAGCTGCTATGATTGGCTATTGGAGTCAATGACAGGTGGAGGGATCTGGTGGTGAGAGCATCGGCTCTGTCAGCCTAAGCTGCGGGAAGCACTCATTACCTTTATGCTTTGTGATCTATTAGGTCTAGTAAGAGGTTTTATGATTCGGTGGAGGAATTTAGACACTGTAGCACTTCTTTTGTCTTAAAGAGCATTGGTTCACTGGGGAGCATTTTGATGGATTTTATTTTACTTTGAATACATTTTTTATGAGCTATTCACATTATATTATTTAAAAGTTGATTTGTGTATTTATATTTATATTGCACTATATTATTCATTTTGCACATGTTTTGCACATTGGGATTGTAAATGTTTTCCCTGTTAACAGTGTCTTATCATATTCTTTGTTAATTTGCATATTGCAATAAGGGCTATACACGAGTTGCATGAATTTTTTGCATTTATCACTTATATTTTTTTTCACTGTGTTCTAGCACACTTTAGAGGGATATAGGTCAACTCAAATACTTTTTCAATTAATCAGTCATTATTGTTTTCTGTTGATACATGCATACCCTGAGGACTAGATTACATTTAAAAGGATTGCACACCTTCTTTTTTTTTTTTTTTTTTTTACATCTTTCTGTAATTGCCCAGCTCCACCAATCCCTTCCCAGTTCATGCCACCCTGTGTGCTCGGGCCCCCCCTTGGCTGATCTGGCCAAGATGCTCTTTGGCAAACTTCAGGCACGCAGCAACGTTTTTTTGGAGAGCAGTGGTTTCCTCTGTGGTATTCTGCCATAAACAACCTGCCTGTCCAAAGACTTGTGTGGTAGGCGCATGAACAGGGATGTTTGCCAGTTCCAGTTATGTCTTCAAGCCTTTAGCTGTTACTTGTGGGTTCTTTTTTACCTCATTGAGGATTTTGCCTTCTGCCTTTGAAGTGTAAATGAATTATAGATTAAGAAGATTTACATCAAATTGTGATTAAAGTAGTATATGTCTAATATTATATGTAATAGTTAGTCCAGCTATAGGCCTTTCATCTAGCTTAAACTTATATATGTTTCTTAAAGATAACTTGGTAAAAAGTAACATGACAATCTTGTGACTTCTCTATGTGACCCACTTTTTATGGCTATTTATAAGGTCATTTGTATGGTCAAATCATCATAAATAGCTAATTCAATGTATAGATTGGTTAAGCATCATATGATAAGTTTGTAAAGAGACCAGCAATTGTATAGCTTATGTAAGGTCTTCCCCTGTACATAACTTTATGAAGACTGTCATTTATGAACCGATTGTAATGTATCATAAGGATTGTCATATGACCAAAGTATGACTTATGCAACATAATGATTTTATGACTTGAAGAAGACTATTTTTCTACATTGCTTATGTAATCCACTATTATAAATTCAGTGCCATACAAAATAAAATTTCTGTATGGTACAGTCACTCTGAGTTGCGTACTGTATCTTCTCACCAATGTGATGTCACAAGAGCCACCAGCCAACCTTTCACAACAGAAGTCATCTTGGCTGGGGACCCACTTCTGGCAAAAGTAGCCAGAGTACTAAACTGTTACCATTTATATATAATTTGTCTGTCGACTGATGGATGCCTAAACACTTTGACATTGCTTTGTATTCCTTTCCAACCTTATTCAGATCAACTAATCATGATTGTATGTCTTCAGAGAGCTCTTTTTTGCAAGGCATGGTTCACATCACCTGATGCTTCTTGTGAACAGAAATCCTAAAATGTTTGAGTGACGTTTATAAATCAAAGTAGCTCTAAATTGTGTCTCCAAACTCATTTTCATAATTGGACTACAGATGTGCAAACTACTGACTGCAATTCATTTTCGTTGAAGTAATTAGGCTATGGGTTCACTTAATTTTTCCTCCATCACTGTGAATGTTTAACCACTTCAGCCCCTGAAGAATTTACCCCCTTAATGACCAGGCCATTTTTTGCAATAGGGCACTGCGTCGCTTTAGCTGAAAAATGTGCGGTCATGCGACGCTGTAGCCAAACAAAATTGATGTCCTTTTTTTTCCCTCAAATAGAGCTTTCTTTTATTATTTGCGCTATAAACATAAAAAGACAGACAATTTGGAAAAAAAAAACAAAACAATATTTTTTACTTTCTGCTATAATACATATCCAAACAAAATATATAAATAAACAAATGTATTCATCAGTTTAGACCAATATGTATTCTGCTACATATTTTTGGTAAAAAAAAATCGCAATAAGCGTATATTGATTGGTTTGCGCAAAAGTTATAGCGTCTACAAAATAGGGGATAGATTTATGGACTTTATTTAATGTTTTTACTGGTAATGGCAGTGATCTGCGATTTTTAGCGGGACTGCGACATTGCGGCGGACAAATCTGACCCCAAGTGACACTTTTTGGGGACCAGCGACATTATTACCGTGATCAGTGCTAAAAAAATGAATTTATCAATATATAAATGACACTGGCAGGAAAGGGATTTACACTAGGGGGCAATCAAGGGGTTAACTGTGTTCCCTAGGTGTGTTCTTACTGTGTGGGAGATGGGCTCATTGGGACAACACAGAGATCGCTGTTCCTGATCACTAGGAACAGCAGATCTCAGTGTTGTCCCCTGTCAGAACGGAGATCTGCCTTGTTTACATAGGCAGATCCCCGTTCAGTCTCATTTCAATCATATTTTAGTCGACTAAAATCTCCGGTACCAGTGTTAATTCTGTCACTGAAATTAACACTGTCTGTAGGCAGAAAGTATTGAAGAGAGACTGTAGAGGAGGGGAAACATGTGTCTTAGATGATTGATGGAGGTAAGAGAATGGTTGCAGGTACATTTTGGAGTAGAATGAGTAATATTTTAGGAGGTAGAATGTAAACAGGAAACATGAGAGCGTAAAACTTGAACTGTGTAGCAAAGAGATGGAGTTTGTAGGAGTGATAGAGGATATTTATATGATGACTAATGTAGAAAAGTACTGTGCTGGAATGATGTCTTAAAACAGACACCATATTAAATTCTTACATCTTGCTGCTCCCCAAAGTTTACCTCCCATGTCTGCTTCCCAAGCTTTTTTTCATAAAGGCAATCTTGGTACGGGACATTATTAGATCCATAATCATAATTATGGCAAATAAACATAGTGTATGTGTTGAATTGTTTGACACTTTATCTGATGTCTCATCTCTTTTTTGTTCACGTTTAGGCTCATAACCGAAACTTACTATCCATTGATTTTGATCACATCACCAGAACAGGAAAAATCTATGATGATCATCGAAAATTTACTCTTAGAATTATGTATGATAAGACTGGACATCCCATACTGTGGTCACCAAGCAGCAAGTACCATGAAGTTAACATTACATATTCACCTATTGGACTTGTTACCTCTATTCAAAGAGGAAGCTGGTCTGAAAAAATAGAGTATGACCAAAATGGGAAGATGGTTTCTAGGATTTGGGCCAATGGGAAAATATGGAGCTATACATATGAGGAAAAGGTCAGTAATTGTTAAAAATGTTATAATAGGCAGAATATACTGTGTCTGTTTTACATAACACAGTTTGCAGTGACATTTTTTTTGTTTCATTTTTGATAAAGTGGTGAGGGGTTAGAACCCTTGTCATGTTTTTATTGAGTTTTTTGTTTTGTTTTTCGATATACATATAATGTAAAGAAACATTGCAACTTTGCTAAAATAAGAATGTTCACTCAGTTAACATATCATGTTAAGTTAACATAGGTTTTATGTAGTCCATTTTAGCTTTGATCATGCATTTCTGGATAAGCTGCCAGCTTCTTGTCATCTGATTCTTTTTTGTGCAGCTTTCCCTTTTTTTCTTTGTCTTAAATGGACATGAACAGGGTTTAGAATATGGGACTCTTGCATTCTCATATTCAGAAACGGTTGTTTCTAGATCAAAGCACTAGAATGACTTGGTACAATACTTTTTGCTCTATGCAATGTCCAATCCTTTGTCAAGTTTGTCTTACTCCTTGTATGCACTTCCAGTGTATTTTCCCTTTGACTGGAGGATTCTTTCGAAGGCAATCCGTTTTCATATGAGGAAGATGGTTTAAAAGAAATGTTTTATAGAGCGATAAAAATAAAGTCTAAAGAAAATATATATTAGGAGGTTAAAAATATTGTTATGAGCTGATTAGAGAAAAAAACTCAATGTAGACTTATTCAGTAGGGTAGTTCAAAAAGCTGAAGTGCAATGTCTGGTCACCAATCACTTTCAGTTAGACTTCCGTTTATGGTATGCAGGCCAATAATAGTTTGATTCAGGTTACTTGCCATTTATTACTGAAGTTTGCATTTTGCCCTTACTGAAAAATGCCTGAAAGTTGTGACTGTAAAGAAAAGTATAGGGGCAGCTAAAATATGACATCCCCAGAGCTTGCCCTTCAGAAAAATGTTAGCTCTTTCTTCACAATTACTTTCAAGGTCAACCTTCCAAGATAAACAAACAAGCACTGCCACTGTCTGTAATCTATGACCCTGGATCTGGAGGATGAGCATTATATCCAGGAGGCAGGCATATGATACATGTATTTCTTAATGACAAGTGCAGTGGCGGAATTACCGGGGTCGCAACAGTTGCAGTTGCCACGGGGCCCGGCATTCCGCCACTGTGGGGGGGGGCCCAGCGGGGTTGCTCTTCACACACGCTCTGAGCGGAGATCGTGTGTCATATAACAATAGCACAGAGAGACACCGGCGGCGGCATTAATGTTCTATTTGTCGTTCCTCTCTTGCAGGGGATGAGAGAGGACACACAGCTGATCTCACTGCCCCCCCTTCTCCCCCCTTCCCTCTCCTCTGTGCTCCGCGAGCAGTCTAGTGTGAAGCTAAAGAGCTCACATTTACCGCGGAGCACACAGGAGAGGGGATGGGGGGAGAAGGGGGAGCAGTGAGATCAGCTGTGTGTCCTCTCTCATCCGTGCTAGAGAGGGCCGACAAATAGAACATTAATGCCGCCGCCGGTGTCTCTCTGTGCTATTGTTATATGACACACGATCTCCGCTCAGAGCCGTGCTGTCCGGCACTGATGGGATCTAATAGCATTCACTGTGATGGGCACTGATAGCATTCACTGATGGGCACTGATAGAAGGCACTGATAGAAGGCACTGATGAGCACTGATAGAAGGCACTGATAGAAGGCACTGATGAGCACTGATGAGCACTGATAGAAGGCACTGATGAGCACTGATAGAAGGCACTGATGAGCACTGATAGAAGGCATTGATGGGCACTGATGGGCACTGATGAGCACTGATAGAAGGCACTGATGAGCACTGATAGAAGGCACTGATGAGCACTGATAGAAGGCATTGATGGGCACTGATGGGCACTGATGAGCACTGATAGAAGGCACTGATGGGCACTGATGAGCACTGATAGAAGGCACTGATGAGCACTGATAGAAGGCACTGACTGATGAGCACTAATAGAAGGCACTGATGGGCACTGATGAGCATTGATAGAAGGCACTGATGAGCACTGATAGAGGGCACTGACTGATGAGCACTAATATAAGGCACTGATGGGCACTGATGAGCACTGATAGAAGGTACTGATGAGCACTGATAGAAGGCACTGATGGGCACTGATAGAAGGCACTGATGAGCACTGATAGAAGGCACTGATGGGCACTGATAGAAGGCACTGATGAGCACTGATAGACGGCACTGATGAGCACTGATAGAAGTCACTGATGGGCACTGATGAGCACTGATAGAAGGCACTGATGAGCACTGATAGAAGGCACTGATAGAAGGCACTGATGAGCACTGATAGACGGCACTGATGAGCACTGATAGAAGGCACTGATGAGCACTGATAGACGGCACTGATGAGCACTGATAGACGGCACTGATGAGCACTGATAGAAGGCACTGATGGGCACTGATGAGCACTGATAGAAGGCACTGATGAGCACTGATAGAAAGCACTGATGGGCACTGATAGAAGGCACTGATGGGCACTGATGAGCACTGATAGAAGGCACTGATGAGCACTGATAAGCACTGATAGAAGGCACTGATGAGCACTGATAGAAGGCACTGATGAGCACTGATAGGCGGCACTGATGGGCACTGCTAGATGGCACTGATGATTGGGACACTATCAGTGTAAACAATTTACTGACATTCTTGACAGTTAACGGCAGTCCTTTCCTCACACAGACACTGGCACTGATAGCATTCACTGATGGGCACTGATAGAAGGCACTGATAGAAGGCACTGATGAGCACTGATAGAAGGCACTGATAGAAGGCACTGATGAGCACTGATGAGCACTGATAGAAGGCACTGATGAGCACTGATAGAAGGCACTGATGAGCACTGATAGAAGGCATTGATGGGCACTGATGGGCACTGATGAGCACTGATAGAAGGCACTGATGAGCACTGATAGAAGGCACTGATGAGCACTGATAGAAGGCATTGATGGGCACTGATGGGCACTGATGAGCACTGATAGAAGGCACTGATGGGCACTGATGAGCACTGATAGAAGGCACTGATGAGCACTGATAGAAGGCACTGACTGATGAGCACTAATAGAAGGCACTGATGGGCACTGATGAGCATTGATAGAAGGCACTGATGAGCACTGATAGAGGGCACTGACTGATGAGCACTAATATAAGGCACTGATGGGCACTGATGAGCACTGATAGAAGGTACTGATGAGCACTGATAGAAGGCACTGATGGGCACTGATAGAAGGCACTGATGAGCACTGATAGAAGGCACTGATGGGCACTGATAGAAGGCACTGATGAGCACTGATAGACGGCACTGATGAGCACTGATAGAAGTCACTGATGGGCACTGATGAGCACTGATAGAAGGCACTGATGAGCACTGATAGAAGGCACTGATAGAAGGCACTGATGAGCACTGATAGACGGCACTGATGAGCACTGATAGAAGGCACTGATGAGCACTGATAGACGGCACTGATGAGCACTGATAGACGGCACTGATGAGCACTGATAGAAGGCACTGATGGGCACTGATGAGCACTGATAGAAGGCACTGATGAGCACTGATAGAAAGCACTGATGGGCACTGATAGAAGGCACTGATGGGCACTGATGAGCACTGATAGAAGGCACTGATGAGCACTGATAAGCACTGATAGAAGGCACTGATGAGCACTGATAGAAGGCACTGATGAGCACTGATAGGCGGCACTGATGGGCACTGCTAGATGGCACTGATGATTGGGACACTATCAGTGTAAACAATTTACTGACATTCTTGACAGTTAACGGCAGTCCTTTCCTCACACAGACACAGCGTGTGAGGAAAGGGCTGTGGATAACCGGCAAGTCTGTTTACATGTGATCAGCTGATCACATGGTAAAGGGCCGATGTGATTGCGCTGGATGCATGTCCCAGGGGTCATGCAGGAAGCACGGTTTTGGGAGGATGTCCATGGACACTCTCCCAAAATTGGAAGCCCGGGGCTCGGATGGAAGGGGGGCCCATCATGGTTTCTTGCACCGGGGCCCTGAAGGTTCTAGTTACACCTCTGGACAAGTGTACTTTAAACAATTTTGACTTTCAATTGTAATTTAACAAGATCTCTCCTTGCTTAGCCCTCATCTAAAAGCATAGTACCCTATGCAAGTACATTTTAACAGGACATGAAGGAGTTTACACACATGCATATGTGTTATAGTCCAATGTAATTAAAAAATCCCAAGTAGTACACATCTGCCTTTAATCTGTTTTTAGAATTTATTATATAATTCAACTACTGTATATTGTTTTACTACTTTATTACTTATGCAAGGCTAAAAGAATGGTCAGCTTTTAGTTATTGTTCCTTCTATAATGCCTACTAATAAAAACAGAATTTTCTAATAGTGACAAATAACTAATTCTTGCTTTGTTCTTTTTTCAGACAATAAGCCTGTTTCTGCATAGCCAGAGACGTTACATTTTTGAATATGACCATTCGGATTACCTTGCTTCAGTAACCATGCCCAACATGGTCCGCCATAGTCTGCAGACAATGCTCTCTGTTGGGTATTACCGCAATATCTACACTCCACCTGACAATAGTGGCTCTTTCATTCAAGATTATTCTGGAGATGGACGACTTCTACAGACATTACACCTTGGAACAGGACGTAGAGTCTTTTATAAATACACTAAACAAACAAGGCTCTCAGAAATTCTTTATGATACCACCCAGGTTACATTCACCTATGAAGAGTCATCTGGAGTCATTAAAACCATTCATTTAATACATGAGGGCTTTGTTTGTACTATTCGATATAGACAGACAGGTATGCAATATAACAAGTACTGCATAAAATCATGATGACATTTTTATATTGTGCATCACATATAAATCTTTTTCCTGCAATGTTTACATAGTTAATGTAAGCTCTATATGATAAAAACAAATGTTCTCAAAAGGGAGTAAGCCGGAGCAAAGAATATTGGAGAAAAGTCCGATTGAACGTAAAAGGTGAAAGTGATACAAGCAATATTGTTGTAATAAGCAATGCCTTCATGTTTCTCTCCAGTTCGTATAAATAAGCCACAACTAGGCCTGTATTATGAACATAATCTTTTCTATTTCTTTATTCAGTTTTTTATGAAAAAGCCCCCGCTGGATGTGAATTATCTAAAGATATTCTTTAGATCTAAAGTTATTTTTTCACCACCCACCAACCTTGCCCTTAAAGATAACTTGAAAGTACAGCTGCACCTCTGTATAAAAAGCTATATGTTCTCCCCCACTCCCAGTAGACCTTATAGGAAAAATCAGACCTCAGATGCATCACGGACCCCTTATACAATGTCCAGCTTTCCACTGGACTGGACTGTGTTTACAATCCACTTTCCTCCCAATGCCTGTGCTCCAGTTTGCAGACGTGACTACAAGCCATGTTAGTGAATTTTGTCCACGACATTTGCTCCATGATTTGTAATCTACTGACAAAAAAATGAACCCTTATCTAAAAAACCTATCAGTATAGTGCATAGTGATTAAAACCTCATTAACTTTCTAAATAAAGCCTAGTGATTATTTTTGTTTTTGAAACAAAAATGTCTGTTATTACACTGCCTATTGGGCTAAACTATCTGCTAAACTATTGTGTTGTCTGTACTGGCTTGTTTTAATGTGACTCTGTCACAAAACACAATTTTGCCAAACAAACCTGCAAAAAAAAAGGGAATATTTAGCTTTTGTATTACTTATATCGTCAGGACAACCCTCTATTTTTTAAAAATCCTCCTCTGAAGTCTACAGGGCAACAAACATTTTCTAGAGTGTTGGTCTCTGCTGACCTCCATGTCATTACAGAATACAGCAGAGATGTTAAGGTCAGCAGGAAGAACCACATGAGCGCAGCGGGGTCACTTTAAAGACACTGGCAGTCGGTGTCTATTGTGACCTGCTGAGGAGGAGTAATGGCTCCTAATTTTATAAAGTCTTTGAATGCATATGGCTGTTAACAACAGGACATGCCTATAAAATGGTTGTTGTTTTTTGAAATTGTACTGTTTCCATTGTATGTGGTCAGTTTAGATGCAAATTTAGTTCTTCTCTATGCACAAATTCTAAATCTTGTTAAGAGTAGAGTTTGTGGAAAAAGCATATCTCAAACATATAATCAATTGGTCTAGCACAGTCAGAAGAAAATGTGCCAAAGAAGCGCATGCAGGCACGTTTGACGGTTTGCCATGATTTTCATGTGTTTTGTCACACGACAATTGTGGCAAAATCGGACGGCGATTGGGGCGCTGTTTAGGCTGCTTTCACACTGGGGTGGGTGGGCATTGACAGTAAAACCCCGCTAGCTTTAGCATTGCTTTACCATCATTTTGTGGCAATATTCGCCGCTAGCAGGTGAATAAAGGGTTAAATGTGCCAGTGTAGCGCCGCTGCCCCGGTGCTTTGCAGGCACTTCGGCAGCAGTGCCTATTCATTTCAATGGGCAGGAGCAGGTAGAGGAGCGGTGTATACACTGCTCATTCCCTGCCCCAAAGATACTGCTTGCAGGACATTTTTTAACGTCCTGCCAGCGCATCGCCCCAGTCTGAAAGTACTGGGACTGCAGGGAAGGTGTTTTTCAGGTGCTTTACAGGTGCTATTTTTAGCCCAAAAGTGCCTGAAAAATGCCCCAGTGTGAAAGGGGTCTAAGGAATACCTGAATTGCAAGTTTTGTTGCCATTCTGGAATCACAGGCAGAATCACGCAATTATGTCCACGATTTTAAGGCCTCATTCTCACGAGGTGGATCCACTTCCACAGAGTGCGCCTCGGTCCGCCAGCTCAGAGGGAGATCTCTCCGTTGATCACCGATGAGCCGGCGGATGACAGGTCCCTCTCTGCTCACTGAGCGGGGGAGGGGCTTGTCCACCGCTGCTGCTGCCTATGGAGAGATCGGACGAAAATGAACAGCATGTTCATTTTCATCAGATCTCACCCGATCCGATCCACCAGCGACGGATGCGAACGTAGGGGCATCCGTCTGCTTTTAGCGGATTGGACCGGGTCGGATGTCAGCGGACATGTCACCGCTGACATCCATTGCTCCATAGACTAGCATGGAGCACCCGCTCAGGTCCACTGTCAAAACTGACAGGCGGACCTGAACGCTCCGACTGTGTGAAAGGGGCCTAATACGCTCAGGTGTGAATGGTAAGTTACAAATGTAGCAAAATGTAAGGAGTAAAGAGGGTTTATAAAATCTACTGATACAAATCATTTATAAACTGCTTTACCTCTTACATTTTGCTACTTTTGTAACCTATTGGTGTGAGCGCTACATGAGCTCTTCAGTGTTAATATCTCAAACATATTAATTTTACTTCCTGAAGATTTGAATAAAAATTTTTCACTTAAAGTAGAAGTGGGAGAAGTAGAGCCAAGGCTATTTTGACCCTACTTCTCCTATGGATCACAGGAGTGCAGTTAGTTCTGCACTCCTGTGACCTGTTTTCAAATAACAGTGGGCTAAAGTCTGCTGTCAGCTGACGTCACTCAGCCAGCCTGGGTTTTAGATGGATTCTGACTTTACAGTCAGTATCTACCAAGATGCCTGTAGTGGCAGCTGGCTCAGCCTCTCATCGCTGGGAGATTGAGCCAGCTGCTCCGAACCCTTCCCCAGCCCAGCACTTTAGTGAGCGCTGGAGAGGCAGAGCAGAGAGCCGCTAACTCATAGTCACCACTCTCTGCTCAGAGCGGAGTGGAGAACTGAGCGATCAGCGATGTTTGATCACTCAGTTCTCAGTGCAGAGCCGGTGGGAAACAGATGTGGCAATGGATCAATGCTGCATCCACCTAGGTGCGTATAAATGTTTTTTTTCCCCAACACTATACTTTGCTTTAAAGTTGTATACCAACACTTGATTTGTGTTCTCTCCATAAATCATGTTCACTGCAAATCTGAGGTATTAACTATGGGAAACAGTGAATCAGTGTTAAATATTACTGTAAAGGTGACAGTTTATTGTGATCACCACAGAAGTACAGTAGACTGGGGTGGTAAGCAATCTGAGCTTACAAAGTTGAAGAGTTTGAGAAAGGAAATCATGTAGTTGGATGTACCTTTGGGAATATTTACTATTGTATATGTAAATGATTATTGCATTTTACATAAAGATTAATAAAAGGTGTTGTCTACAGCAATTAGAGGCAGTCCCCGGGTTACAAACAAGATAGGGTCTGTAGGTTTGTTCTAAAGTTGAATTTGTTTGTAAGTCGGAACAGGTACAGCTCCAGCCAAAAAAAGATTTTCTAAGTTTTTTGTATAGCATAGGTAAGGGTTAACACTCCAGTATCATTTATTTTGCTGTCTGTGCCCCTGTTCAGAAGATTTCATCTCACTTTCTTTTGTTATGACAATTGGATTTAGAAAATTTTGGGTAGTTGTGGAAACAAGGATTGATGATAACGCTTCAGTGGAGACACCTTTTCCCCATGATAACTCTTACAGCAGTGAATTTCTCTTCCTAGGGGTAGATTTCCTCTCACTTCCTGTTACCTCCCTCCATTTGAAAGTAGGAGTCATTTGTAAGTTGGATGATTGTAACCCGGGGACCGCCTGTATTCAGAATCTACTTCCTGTATTCCAATGTAGGGTAGACATTTAAGATTTGTTGGGTTTAGGGATGACACCCACATTTTGTTGTCATGTAATATACTGTATATATCTGTGAGGTTTAGTGAATTATCTTGGTTATGATGGTAGTGGTGGTTAAATATCATGCTAATTTCATTTTTCACACAAAATGACTTTACAGTGCCTTTAATTATAACATTTTATTTATGTAACATAGAAGTATCATGTCTCACCTTTGGGGACTAGATGCCTATTGTAAGCAGATAATTTTTGCTAACAAGTTTTTACTAACTGTTCCTAAATGGTCTTACAAGCAAGCTGTCTTTTAGTTAGAACCATATATAGTAAAACCATCTACCTTATGTGCCCAGCTATTGTCTGTTTTAGACTATTCATAATCACAATTATATTGTACTATAGATTTTTTGTCCTTTATCCCACGGTATAACCATAATTTTAATCAAAATGTAATTATTTTTTCAACAGGACCTCTTATTGGACGTCAGATTTTTAGGTTCAGCGAAGAAGGTCTTGTTAATGCCAGGTTTGACTACAGCTATAACAATTTCCGAGTCACCAGTATGCAAGCCATGATAAATGAGATCCCTCTTCCCATAGACCTATATCGTTATGTTGATGTCTCAGGGAGAACGGAACAGTTTGGAAAATTCAGTGTGATCAACTATGATCTCAATCAAGTCATCACAACATCAATGATGAAACATACTAAAATATTTAGTGCCAGCGGACAAGTCATTGAAGTTCAATATGAAATCTTAAAGGCTATTGCTTACTGGATGACCATTCAGTATGATAACATGGGTCGGATGATTATGTGTGGCATACGAATTGGTGTAGATGCCAATTTAACAAGATATTCCTATGAATATGATCCTGATGGCCAGCTTCAGGCTGTGTCTGTTAATGATAAGCTGCAGTGGCGTTACAGCTATGATCTAAATGGAAACATAAACTTGCTTAGCCTTGGGAATACTGTTCGTCTCACCCCACTAAGGTATGATATTGGAGATCGTATTACTCGTCTGGGAGAAATTCAGTACAGGATGGATGAAGATGGGTTTCTCAGACAAAGAGGCAATGATATATTTGAGTACAATTCCAATGGTCTTCTGAGTCGTGCTTATAACAAGGTTGCTGGTTGGAATGTACACTACCGATATGATGGACTTGGAAGACGTGTTGCAAGCAAGTCGAGTACAGGTTCTCATCTGCAGTTCTTTTATGCAGATCTAGCCAATCCAATAAGAGTTACTCATCTCTACAATCACACAAGTTCTGAGATAACATCACTCTATTATGATCTTCAAGGTCATCTTATCGCTATGGAATTAAGCAGTGGCGAGGAGTATTATGTTGCATGTGACAATACAGGAACACCTCTAGCAGTATTCAGCAGCCGTGGCCAAATTTTAAAAGAAATCTTATACACACCATATGGGGACATATATGAGGACACAAATCCAGATTTTGAGATTATCACTGGGTTTTATGGTGGACTATATGACTCCTTGACTAAACTTGTGCACCTGGGTCAACGGGATTATGATGTGGTGGCAGGGCGGTGGGCCACACCCAATTACAATATTTGGAATAAGTTAAACATTGAACCAAAGCCATTTAACTTGTACGCATTTGAAAACAACTATCCAGTTGGCAAGACCCAAGATGTGGCACAATATACTACAGGTAAAGCAATGGTTTCTAGGAACTTAATACATTTCAGCATATAGCTCACTCTCAGTCACAGTTACAGTTTTGATTGGATATAGTAAGTGCTATATATAAAGTCTCTGCAGATTACATTAGAAAACCTGATCTGATCTTGTGAGGCCAACCTACTTTTTCTTTTGGCCCCAGAAGGATGCCTTGGTGGCTTTCAAATTTAACTATTTTTAATAACAAAAATGTAATATGTTGCAGCTGACTAGCCCTTAGATGCGATTGCACATTAGTTTATTTTCTTATATATATTTTTCCTTTGTTTTTATCCGGTGATCTTGCCAGTAACACACACTGGTGCAACTCTGCATAAAAACCATCAGCTTCCAGGTTTTTTGTTAAAGCTTAATTGAACAAGCTGAAGTTAGAAGCTGATTGGCTACCATGCACAGCTGCATCAGATTTTGCACTCTACAGTTTTAGGCCCAGCTCACATCGAGAGATTTTGGATCACAGACGGAAGCACTGGGCTTCTGGCCATGATTCCAACTCCAATGCTGGCAAAATGCGCATGCATGTTGGGGATGCCATTCATTTTCACTGGCAGCTATATGAGGTGCAGTTTTGCCCCGGCTGTCACGCAATGAATCGTGTTGCAATCCCGGCAAAACTGCATTGCTGCCTACAATCCTAAATCGCTAGATTTGAAAGCGGCCTTAGAAAATCAACCGTAATCTGTCTCAGGTAACAACGTACACTTATTGTACTGTATCTATGGAGAAACATTCTCATCCTAGGACAGTACGTTTGTTAGAACTAAAGAACATCCCCCTCTTTTCATATTTCTTTAACTTAGGGGGAGGTGTTTTGTAGTTCACAGAGCTTATCTCATAATGTGCACAGGCCTAGTACACAGAAACTTGAAAGCTCACTGGATTTCTAGGATGATTAATAATAGATATTTTTGCTAGATGAATAGATATAACAAAACACCAAAGGAGAGAAAATAGGTTCAGTGTTAGGTGTATTAGGCTGTACATAGACTTTAAGAGAGACTGTATCTGTGCAGTAATGTACATGTATCAGGGTAAAACAAACAGCAAGGAAGGCTGTGTTTGGTAAAACTGGGCACCACCAATATGTCTGCACTACATAGCACAGGAATTTTTCGAATGATTGTTGCAGATCTTTAAAACTGCTTTTAAAAAGATTGTAGGCTTTTTTCAGCTCTTCTCTGCAATAAGGTATGATTACTCAGGCACAGCCATCACATGTTGTGGTTAGCACTTTAAAAACATCCGCAGTAAATGGGTCAATCTAAAATCAGAAGTAATATGCAGTTCATGTCTGAAAATAAAGTAAAAGCTGTAGAAATTACCATGAACAATTATAAAGCTCTAGTCATAGGAAGTTTGATGTAGTCATTATGTAAAATAAACACACAGTAATAATAATTATTTAGGAACTTTTGCTTTCTTTTTTTAGACATTGGAAGTTGGCTGGAACTGTTTGGTTTTCAACTGCACAATGTGCTCCCTGGATTCCCAAAACCAGAAAAAAAGGGCTTTGAATCATCTTATGAATTAGTGCAACTTCAAACTAAAACTCAGGAATGGGATCCTGGGAAGGTAAGCATTTGTCCTAAAGTTTGGAAAGAAATGTTTTGGCTATGGGACAGGAATGAAGAGAAATCTCCATAATGGGATGCAGCTGGCATAAAACTGACAGGGGTTATAACCCTCCCTTATGCTATTAAAAATGAGAAAAAAAAGTTTTGCCTTTAGTTCTACTAATGGTTGGTTCCTAGAGCGCTGAATCAAATTGAACTCTGAGTTAAAGCCCTGCTTCAACCAAAACTACTTTCCTTTTAAAGCTGAACTCCAGGCAAACAACTAAATACACAGATGAAATACAGATAAGGAAACTGTTTTTCCTGTCAATTCCTATTTCTGTCCTTCCAGTCCCCATATTTGCACAGCCCCATTTGATAGTTTAGTAACACTACAGGTCTTGACTGGACATTGAAAAGAGAAGCAGCAGACTGATGCTCCTCTTTCTGTCATTCAGCTTTCTCCTCCTATCAGTATATTCCTCATTAGAATATGAGCACTGCAACACAGCTGAGCTAAATTTCAACCTTTAGCTACTGTTTCATCCACTTAAAACATTAAAAAAAAACAAGTATTACACTACTTTTTCTGATCTGTCCTTCAGAAAATACTAGTTGCTTGGCTGGCAAGATGTTCCAATGGATTCAGTTCTTTCTGAATCTCCTAAAACACAAATTCAGATAAGGAGTTCTGACTTCACTTATTCCATAGAAGTGGCTCAAAGTATTGAAGTCAAAGACAGCATCTCACTACAGGTGTCATTTAATACTTTGTTGCAAAAATAAATATTATTCTAGGAAAAAAAAGACCCAACATAGTTGCAACTGCTGTTAGACTAAGGCCCCTTTCACACATGCGGACTGTATGTCCGTATATCATCCATCCGTTTTCGGATGAAATACGGACATACATGGATCCCTATGGGATAGCGGGTGTCAGCAGATGAACATCCGCTGACATCCGATATCATCCGTCATCGATCCTATCTTTCTATCCGTCTGCAGAGCGGATCGGATGAACACGGGCAGACGGTCCGTGTTCATCCGATCCCCCCCATAGGGGAGAGCGGAGATCTGACAGGGAGGTCCCTGCACAGTGTGCAGAGGTGGACTTGTCATCCGCCGGCTCAGCGGGAATCAACGGAGCAATCCCCACTGAGCAAGTGGATGTTCACAGGGCGAATCATCATGGATCCATCCCGTGTGAAAGGACCCTAAGGCTATTGCATTAAACAGTGTATCCATTGGAGCTCAGCTATTTCATATAGCCCAAATTCCATGGGTACGACTTTGACCATATCTGTCACATTCATACCTTCGGTCATGGCAAATTTTAATATTGCTTGTTGTAGTTCTTTACAGAGTTGTAGTTTTCCCAGTGGACATTTTTTGTTATAAACAGCATAGACAACAGCAGACTCCGCATGCGTTTCACATTTTACTGCAACAAAAACAGCTATGTGAAATGTTCCAAAATATTTGCAAATCATATTACTGTACATATTAGATGTAACTCCTAAGCTACATTTGCATGGACAACTAGCGCCAGTGTGAATGACAGCGGCAGGTATCTGCTGATTCCTGCAGCTGTTTTCTCCACCTGTGAGTGGCTAACTGAACCCTGTACATTTCAATGACAGGTCAGGTGAGGCCACAATTCTCCATGGCTGTCTGCAGAGTCAGAGATTACCAGTTGCTCACTTGGTGTGCTTCGCAGCTAGCCACTCACAGGTGGAAAAAATTGTTGCAGGAATGAGCAGATTCCTGCCACTGTCATTATCATCAGCTCTAGTTGGCTGTGCGAATGTAGCCTCAGTGGCAGAATCGGTTAGTTACTAATAACTGCAATATACACTATATTACCAAAAGTATTGGGACGTCTGCCTTTAAACGCACATGAACTTTAATGGCATTCCAGTCTTAGTCCGTAGGGTTCAATATTGAGTTGACCCATCCTTTGCAGCTATAACAGCTTCATCTCTTCAGGGAAGGCTGTCCACAAGGTTAAGGAGTGTGTCTATGGGAATGTTTCACCATTCTTCCAGAAGCGCATTTGTGAGGTCAGGCACGGATGTGAATGAGAAGGCCTGGCTCGCAGTCTGCGCTCTAATTCATCCCAAAGATGTTCTATGGGGTTGAGCTCAGGACTCTATGCAGGCCAGTAAAATTCCTCCACCCCAAACTCGCTCATCCATGTCTTTATGGACCTTGCTTTGTGCACTGGTGCGCAGTCATGTTGGAACAGGAAGGGGCCATCCCCAAACTGTTCCCACAAAGTTGGGAGCATGAAATTTACCAAAATGTCTAGGTATGCTGGTGCCTTAAGAGTTTCCTTCACTGCAACTAAGAGGCCAAGCCCAACCCCTGAAAAACAACCCCACCCCATAATCCCCCCTCCATGAAATGATTTGGACCAGTGCACAAAGCAAGGTCCATAAAGACATAGATGAGCGAGTTTGGGATGGAGGAACTTGACTGGCATGCACAAAGTCCTGACCTCAACCCGATAGAACACCTTTGGGATGAATTAGAGCGAAGACTGTGCTTCAACTTATCTGGGAAGGCTATCCATAAGGTTTAGGAGTGTGTCTATGGGAATTTTTGACCACTCTTCCAGAAGCACATTTGTGAGGTCAGGCACTCATGTGGATAAGAAAGCCTGGCTCACAGTCTCCATTCTTATTCACCCCCAAGGTGTACTGTCAGGTTGAGCTCAGGACTCTGTGCAGGCCAGTCAAGTTCCTCCACCCCCAACTCGCTCATCCATGTCTTTATGGACCTTGCTTTGTGCACCTGTCCAAATCATTTGGTGGAGGGGGGGGGGGTTGTGGGGTTGTTTTTCAGGGGTTGGGCATGGCTCCTTATTTCCAATGAAGGGAACTCTTAAGGTGTCAGCATACCAAGACATTTTGGACAATTTTATCCTCCCAACTTTGTGGAAACAGTTTGGGGATGGCCCCTTCCTGTTAGAAACATTGCTGCGCACCAGTGCACAAAGCAAGGTCCATAAAGACATGGATGAGCGAATTTGGGGTGGAGGAACTTGACTGGCCTTCACAGATTCCTGACCTCAACTCGATAGAACACCTTTGGGATGAATTAGAGCGATGACTGTGAGCCAGGCATTCTCATCCACATCAGTGCCTGACCTCACAAATGCGCTTCTGGAAGAATGGTCAAACATTCCCATAGACACACTCCTAAACCTTGAGGACAGCCTTCCCAGAAGAGGTGAAGCTGTTATGGCTGCAAAGGGTGGGCCAACTCAATATTGAACCCTACAGACTAAGACCGGGATGCCATTAAAGTTCATGTGCGTGTAAAGGTAGGCGTTCCAATACTTTTGGTAATATAGTGTGTGTGTATATATATATATATATATATATACATATATATATATACTGTATATACAGTATGTGTGTGTGTGTGTATATATATATTTATATACTGTGTATAATATATATGTAACTAAATAATCTGTTAATATTTTCTATCTCTTAGACAATCCTTGGTATTCAGTGTGAGCTACAGAAACAACTGAGAAACTTCATTTCTTTGGACCAGCTACCAATGGCTCCAAAACAAAATAGAAAGAAGTATCGTGGAACCGCAAAATATCCTAGATTTGCTGCGGTTCCATCTTTATTTGGAAAAGGTATTAAGTTTGCCATCAAAGATGGAGTAGTGACTGCTGATGTCATAGGAGTGGCTAATGAAGACAGTCGCCGCATTGCTGCCATCTTGAATAATGCCCATTACCTAGAGAACTTGCATTTTACAATTGAAGGCCGTGATACCCATTACTTTATTAAGTTGGCTTCTCTAGAAGAAGATTTAGCTGTCATTGGGAACAGTGGCAGTGGACGCGTTCTGGAAAATGGTGTAAATGTCACTGTGTCCCAAATGACATCAATGGTCAATGGAAGGACTAGACGATTTGCTGATATACAGCTTCAACATGGCACATTGTGCTTTAATGTCCGTTATGGAACAACCATTGAAGAAGAGGAGGATCATGTCCTGGAACTGGCCAGGCAGAGAGCGGTGGCTGAGGCCTGGACTAAGGAGCAGAAGCGACTACAGGAAGGGGAGGAAGGTATAAGGATGTGGACAGAAGCAGAAAAACAGCAGCTTTTAAGCACAGGGAAAGTTCAAGGCTACGACGGATATTTTATTCATTCAGTGGATCAGTATCTAGAACTTTCTGATAGTGCCAACAACATTCACTTCATGAGACAGAGTGAAGTAGGCAGGAGGTAACAAAAAAAAAACAAAAGACACTCTATGCCTTTGCGTCACCAAAGACTGCCTGTTTTTAAAACATAAAATGGTTTATTGTAACGATTTTCTAGATGAGATCTATGTATATGTAAATATAAAGTAAACATATCCAACTGCCTTTAAATGTGACAAAAGATGGTATTTTAATATTGTTAGTTTTAACAATGTTATCCTTGATGGCATTGGTGAGGTCTTTTTTGTACCACAATGCTGAGCGATGTGTTTAAAGTGCACCTGTCTCCTATACAAAGTAGAGGTAGGCATTTTGACTGAGAATGAAGCCTATATAGTTGTTTAAAAAAAAAGTAGCGATTAAGTGGTTCCCTATTACTTGTCATTATTAATAGGCTACATTCTGTTGAATATTTGTAGAACAAAATTGCCACCACTACTCTGAGTAGGCCACAAGTACATTTTAAGGCCTCTCAAATGCTAATGGGATTAAAAAATGACAGTGCAGCTTCTTATAGCTTGTGTGGCGGTATTCAGCATTTTCGCTTGCATATTAACCACTACAAAGTTGCCACTCTTTTTCTGAAAACTAGAGCTTATGTGATGAAATAGCTTCTAGACAAAAAAAATCTACCTAAAGAGTATTAGTACGTATATGAGAAATAACAAAATGTGTAATATGGAAACCTGTCATTGTTTCTTATTTTTTCATAAATTAACATTCTTTCAAAATAAAAAAAAATAAAATGTTGTGAGTCATGTATACTCATATTGGTGTTAACAGAAGTTAGTGTCTACACAATTAAGACCGTATTTTTTTTTTTTTTTAAGTAGCAAACATTTGTAAGCAGTGGCTCTCTTGTAAACAGTTTCCAGATTGTGTATATGTGATTCCAGCAAAGGAGCTATGTAATTATTATATGTTAATAATATGTATGCTTGCATTACCAGAGCATGCATGAAGAGCAATGAACAGGTGTGAAAATCCAACTTTTTTTTTTTATTGTCAAGAATGATGCAGCAGAAAAGTCTTCTGAGCTTGCAGGGTATCTAAGGTTAATGTGATTATGCAAGATGTCACAGGTGGAACTCCAAGTGTCTGTAAATCTGGCACTTAAGTGTAGTAGAATTCTGGAAATCTCATTGCTCTGCCATTCTGAAAGAGTCAGTTCATTCCAATTAGTTTCATGATTGAGATTCTGGTTATACCAGTATTTGCTCATTCTATTTACTAGATGCCTTCCTAAATATTTAAATTGGTATTTAGATAATTCCATTTAATCATTAAATTATAGCTAAAGCCATACAGCTTTGGTGACCCGGTATGTCAAATTCAGTCAGATATTGTAAATAGTATTTTGGCATTGCTGTAAAATACAACTAAATACAATGAAGTGTTACCCCAGGGAAACAGGAGTATATGTGTACAAAGTTTACTACAACTTGTATGTTTGTACAACTGTATGTCCTTTTGCTACGTACTGTATATAACTGCTTTTTGCTTTCTTTTGTATTCTGTACAAGCAAAAAAAAAGAAAAAAAGGAATCTTTATATTTCAAGGTAAAAAAACATGAACTATAAGAGGTAAAGTAAACTCTACTTTTGTTGTCAAATGCCCCATTTAATTGGTGATTGGGAAGTCTGTGTGTTAAAGTGGAGTTTCCGGCCGCAGAATTTTTTTTTTCTGCATGCATTAATAACCCCAATAAACTTTATATATGTGTTCTAGTGGATCTTAATGTTATACTTACTATTTAGAAAATACTCTTCTGGCCGTTGCCATGATGATTGTGGGCATATGAAGCCCAATCTCAACCTCTTCCTGGATTTGCGATGGAGAGGTGCATGCTGGTTACCCATCTCGCGCATTCTCCACATGATACTCCACTGCCTTAGCGCCAATTGTTTAGAAAGTTGCCATAACAATGGTCGACGATGGAGGAAGGTCCTGCCCTGTTGTTATTGCAACATAGATGTGATCCGCCTTAAATCGCATCATTTCCTGTTGGGAAATAACGCGATTTTTGCTCAGAGTACTGCCACTTCGGGGTCTGCGGAGCTCCGCATCACTTCCTCCCTCGCCTGTGCTCCTGGGAAATGTGAGTCATCATTTCCCAGGAGCACAGGCAAAGGAGGAAGTGATGCGGAGCTCCACGGACCCGAAGTGGCAGATTAGGAGCCACTACATGACAACAGGGCGGTGAGTAAAAAAAAAAAAAAATTCCCCCCAAATGTTTATTAATACTATAAAAGGACTGTAAATATGAAAAAAAAAATTCTGAGTGGAACTCCGCTTTAAGTTATACTTACCTTTTAAGTACTGGTATAATAATATAGCAAACTACATTGTAGCTTATCCACTGATCACTTCCTCTGATTGCTTCCTTTCAATATTCTGTCAATAAGAACAGAAAATAAGGTTTTAAGAACAGAGGAGACGGTGCTAATCATCATCTGGGTTTTCACATCAGAACTACAACTATAATGCCCTGTACACACGGTCGGACATTGATCGGACATTCCGACAACAAAATCCATGGATTTTTTCCGACGTATGTTGGCTCAAACTTGTCTTGCATACACACAGTCACACAAAGTCGTCGGGAAAATCCGATCTTTCTAAACGCGGTGATGTAAAACACGTACGTCGGGACTATAAACGGGGCAGTTGCCAATAGTTTTCATCTCTTAATTTATTCTGAGCATGCGTGGCACTTTGTGCGTCGGATTTGTGTACATACGATCAGAATTTCCGACAACAGATTTTGTTGTCAGAAAATTTTATAGCAAGCTCTCAAACTTTGTGTGTCGGAAATTCCGATGGAAAATGTGTGATGGAGCCCACACACGGTCGGAATTTCCGACAACAAGGTCCTATCACACATTTTCCATCGAAAAATCCGACCGTGTGTACAGGGCATAAGTATTTTGTAGCAAGGCTTAAAAACATTCCTCACTTCAAGGAGGGGGCTTCTTTATTATATAAAATACTCTTTTGATTGTATGGTACTGATCAGAAGCGTAGCTTGAAGCTTGTGGGCCCCGATTCAAAAGTTGACTTGGGCCCCCCCCACTACTTCCAACGTGCGTGCAGATACATCCACCGCACGCCAAGATACTCAATGTGGCTTAAGAGTTTTGAGTTCCCAGAGTTCCTCTTTACATCAGAGGACAGGGATTACCAGTGGGGAATCAGAGGACAGGGATCACTGCTGGAGAATCAGAGGACAGGGAGGTCACTTGGCAGAGCTCCTTTCCCATCCCAGCACTGTATACAGCTCCCCCCCCCCCCACACACACACACTACACAGGGCTGAAATCACATTCCTTTTACACACAGTCTGTCAGTCTTTACAGGGTGTATCTGGCTTTTATGTTGCCCTTTTGACCTGTGAAATTCTCTGGTCTTAACGGCAGTGTAGTTGCAGTAGGCAGATACACCCTGTGCAGATCATGGTTAACTGGCTGTGTTGTAAAGGAATGTGATTTCAGCCCTGCAGAGGAGGAACAGTATAGAGTACTGTAATGGGAAAGGATCTCAGCAGCCGGGCATAGCATGCAGGGTGGAGGGGGTGGTCAGGGGGCTTTGGTGGGGGGCAACTTAGATCTGGGAGGGCAAAGCCATGTGACACAAAATCTGGAGCCTGCAGCCCTTCAGGGGCCCCCTGAGGAGGTTTTAAGGGATTTCTGAAGGTTTCTCTGTCAGTGTTGGCAGGAGGTCACCTCCCAGAGGTGTGTGTCTTTTCCCCAGTTGTCATGGAAGTGGGGTAAGTAGACATCCCCGAGTGGGGGGGTTACAGAGAGTCTCAGCTGGTGACTAGGAGACACTGAGCAGTGTCATATCTCACCAGTGACTCATCGTGGCTACATGACGGTACTCTCCTCCTATTGCCTCGCTGAGCTCGGTTGCCATTCCATGTTGCCAGCACACAGCACAGACACTTCCCCATCCTGGACTGTTCTCACCTCATGCTCCTTTCCATTCAGGAAATGGCTCACAGCTTCTATCCAGCCAATGAGAACAGAGGGGTGTGGACTGTGGAAGGCAAAGTAGAAGCCCAGTACTGGAGCATGGCTGTGGGGCCCTAGGGCAGATTGGAGCTGGATTTTGTGGAGGATGTGATAATATGACAGGGAGGCTGCAGGGGCCCCCTGGAGCTAGGAGCAGGGTTGCGATTGTGACCCCTGCAACCCCTTATGCTACGCCTATGGTACTGATTGTTTATTTATTACATGTGCATTATGCTTTAAAACAAAATTTTTAGACCTTAGAATATTTATCATAAGGATTTATACTGTAGATGGCTGTGTGCTTGCTCCATGGCCCAGCATGGGAACTAGATAGGAAGTGTGCAAGCAACTAAATACTCAAAACTTGCAGGATATAAGATTTAGACACATCAAATAGCCAGATGAAGACAGGAATATTAAATAATTATTCTAAGCTTGTTCGTTGGGGGGGCGGGGGCAAAGATAGTTGATCTAAGAGATAAGATATAATTCTATGGAGAAAATTAATCCAACTGTTTTTACCCACATTCCACCACAGTTCCTGAGTCCTTTCTATAATGCTTCACAATGTAGAGAACAAACATGCCACTGTGCATTCTGGAATTAAATGGAGTGATATCTTTGCTGGAAGTACTCAGAAGAAATTGTTGATTTTTATGTTCAGGTAAAAATTACATTTATTTTAGGAACACATGAACCGAACAACTCCATTGTTTGTGGGAAAATTTGGTGGGCTATCCTTAACCCTTCTGGGGGTATTCCTGAGTGTGGCTTGGAGTTATCACATTCGGGATTGCATTGCAGAATCCCGGTACAGCGTACTTACCTTGTCACCAGGATCCTGTGGTGTCTCCCACTGTGTCCTTCGCCGGATCCTCCACCCGATGCTCTGTGTTCCGGGCTCCATTCCCTGCGAGCCCGGCGGCAAATTTAAAAAATACAAAATACATAACACATACAGTACACTGTAATCTTACAGATTACATTACTGTATCAAATCATTTCACCTCTCTTTTGTCCCTAGTGCTTTGTCCTGTAACCTGCATGCACTTTTATATTATATATACCAGTGTTTCTCAACTCCAGTCCTCAAGGCGCACCAACAGGTCATGTTTTCAGTATTTCCCTCAGATGAAATGGCTGTGGTAATTACTAAGGCAGTGAAAACTGATCAAATCACCTGTGCAAAATAGTGGAAATCCTGAAAACATGACCTGTTGGTGCGCCTTGAGGACTGGAGTTGAGAAACACTGATATATACTGTTCTTTCTGCCTGGAAACTTGAGATTGTCCATGGCAACCAAAAAGTGTCCCTTTATGTCAAAAGTGGTTTTAGACCAGCTAGAAAACAGCAATAGTAAATTAGAACACTTGCAGAATTGAGCGATAGTGAATCGGTGGGAAAATTAATTTCATTATTATTATTATAATTATTTATTATATTATAATTTATGATTTTGTGTTTCAAACTTTATTATACACGGGATGTCTATTAGACTCTTCTTTGGACAGATTTAAGTGTGTTATTATTAAGAAGGGCTACAATATAAAACGCCAAATTTCTATGCAAACCAATGTACTGCTTTGAATTTCAAAAATCTGACATACTCATACCGCCAGGGAGGCTATGGCCGGGTTGACACATATGCGATTTGGATGCAGATTTCTCCGCATCCAATTCTCATGACAGGAGAGTGGTTCACACAGCTACAAGGGCGGTCACGATCTGCATTTAAAAAGGGTCCTGTGCGTTTTTGGTTCTGATTTAGGTGCGAATTCAGGTAAAAAGTTGGACCTGATTCGCACCTGAATTGTTGAACAAGGATGCGCCGGACCTCATACTGTGAACCCATGGCCGTTGCATATGTGAACCCAGCCTCAAAGCTTAAGGCCTCTGCAGCAACTAATCACCAGTGAGCTTGCTTGGCCCCAGATAAGTTACTCACTTACTCACCCCTGATAAGTTCCACCAAATAAAATAATAAATTAACAGAAATAAATACATTAATAAAATAAAAGAGACTCACTTCAAAGGTTTTACATTTAAAAGTTTTATTCAATTCTTCTGAGACAATTTTAAGAGCCTTTTATTTCGATCTGAGGTCGGTCTAATTTTTGGAGATGACTTCAATGGCATTTTTACATTCTTTTGGATCCATGCTACAAGACCAAAATGGTCTATTTCATCCCACCACATCAGAAGTGCTCCTACAAAGGTCGAACAAAACTTTCTTTAGGCAGCAGTGGGCCCTTGGGCTCCTAGTAACACTCACAGACATGGCTTGTCCATGATGGTCAATGAGCATGTTAAGTCACCAACAACCTCAAGAGTGAAGAAAGGCTCCATGGTCTCCTGACTGTCAAAAATGCACCAGTGACCAAAGCCTGCAGAATGGCAGCTGGAGGGGTGGTGACCGACAAATGCATCTGCCTGTTCACAGTCAATAGTGAACTCCAGTGCTTTATTACAATAAACAACGCTTGAGTTTCAGGTGCCTTTCACACCCTCTGGTGGCATTCACATATTAGTTCCTGCATGCGGCCAAGTCTCTTTGTCCATGAAGGAGCATATATTTACAAAATTGAGAGCACACACTGGTCCTTTTGTGGTGGTGATGCTGCTGCTGCTACTTCTGCCTCTCACTAAAGAATACCATATGTGTAATAATTTGTATTTCTAAATAAATGCCGATGGCCACCAATCCCAGTGTCAACCTAGCTAATTCCTGGCATAGCCTCCTTCCAACCCACCACCCTCTCCTGCTTCTCCCCCAGAACAAAATCATTCAAAAATATATAGATAGATGAAGCAAAAGATCGAAATTAAATAAATAAACAAAATAGCTACATTTTAAAACCCACGTACATTTACTGCGGCATGGCCGCCCGGGTGCGCAAAATCACATACCTGTACATGATTCCATGCATGCGGTTTAGGTGGCGCACTGCTCCCACTGTGAGTGGACACAGCAGGAGCCAATCAGCGGGTCTGGTGGCCGTGATCCACCGATTATTCAGAAGAGACACAGAGCAGCGATGAGCCAATGTAAACAAAGCACACCGCTGCTCTGTCAGGGAGGAAAAGAGAGAGATCATGTTTCAGCTAAGCTGAATCTCATCTCTCTTTTCCTCCAGTGAATCCACTCCTCCCACAGTTCCACAGGGAACACATTTAACCCCTTGATCACCCCTGTAGTTAACCCCTTCCCTGCCCTTGTCAAGAATGATGCAGTGGAAAAGTCTTCTGAGCTCGCAGGGTATCTAAGGTTAATGTGATTATGCAAGATGTCAAAGATGGAACTCCAAGTGTCTGTAAATCTGGCACTTAAGTGTAGTAGAATTCTGGAAATCTCATTGCTCTGCTATTCTGAAGTTAGTTCATTCCAATTAGTTTCATGATGAGATGAGATTCTGGTTATACCAGTATTTGTTCATTCTATTCACTAGGTGCCTTCTTAAAAATTTAAATTAGTATTTAGATATAATTTAGGTTATTCTATTTAATGATTAACCACCTCAATACAGTGCACTTTCACCCCCTTCCTGCCCAAGCCATTTTTCATCTTTCCGAGCTGTCACACTTTGAATGACAATTGCACGGTCATACAACTCTGCGATTTTTATTGTGACTGCGATATTGTGGCGGACATATCGGACACTTTTGACACATTTTTGGGACCATTCACATTTACACAGCGATCCGTGCTATAAAAATGCACTGCTTACTGTATAAATGTGACTGGCAGGGAAGGGATTAACACTAGGGGGTGATCGAGGGGTTAATTATGTTTCCTAGGGAGTGTTTCTAACTGTAGGGGGAGGGGACTCACAAGGGGAGGAGACCGATCAGTGTTCCTCTGTACTGGGAACACACCATCAGTCTCCTCTCCTCTGACAGGACGTGAATCTGTGTGTTTACACACACAGATCCACGGTCCTGCTGTGTTACCGGGCAATCGCGGGTGCCCGGCAGACATTGTGGCCACACCGGGCACGTGCGAGTGTTATTGGCGGTGCGTGCACACCCCCTGGTGGGCCCGGGAAGGCGAGGGCATCATATGATGCCCTCCCCGAACGAGGCCTGCGTCGCCTGGCCTTCATATGACAGCCAGCGGGTGGCAAGCGGTTAATTATAGCTAAAGTCATTCATACAGGGATCAGTGTTTTTTTTTTTTTAGAACGGATCACTGTATTGGTGTCACTGGTCCCCAAAAAGTGTCAGGGTCAGATTTGTCCTCCTGAAAAACGCAGATCGCATTACCAGTAAAAACAATAGAAAAATGAAAAGCCCCTAAATCAATCCCCTATTTTGTAGACGCTATAACTTTTGCACAAACCAATCAATATACGCTTATTGGCGTTTTATCAAAAATATGTAGCAGAATACATATTGGCCTAAATTGATGAAGAAATTTGTTTCTTTACTTTTTTTTTTGGATATGTATTATAGCAAAAAGTTAAAAATATTGTTTTTTTTCAAAGTTGTCGGTCTTTTTTTGTTTATAGCGCAAAAAATAAAAACCACAGAGGTGACCACCAATAGAAAGCTCTATTTGTGGGAAAAAAGGACATCAATTTTATTTGGTTTGGGTACAACGTCACATGGCCACACAATTGTCAGTTAAAGCGACACAGTGCTGTATCGAAAAAAATGGCCTGGTCAGGAAGTGGGTAAAACCTTCTGAGGCTTAAGTGGTTAAAACTTTTATTTTTTTTAAAGACACCTCTAGGAGCCTTTTGCCTAATCTTTCAGTCTTGTTGAAGCTACTTTCCAAATGTGGTGCCATGGGCAGGCTAACTGAAAAATGATAGCCATGTATAACCAAGGACTGACACTCCTAATTTTTTGTTACCAAGACAGCTATATTTGCTTTCCAATACCATGCCATAGAAAGGGGTGCCACATGTTACTCTTTAACCTGAAAACTCAGAGGACTGAAGCTGTAATTTTTGGGTACCATGACAGATGTCTAGTGTGAAGCCAATTTCTGCTTGCTATTATTTGCTATTGTTATTTTTGGGTACCATGACAGATGTCTAGTGTGAAGCCAATTTCTGCTTGCTATCCTTCTTATAGCTACTTAATAAACTTTTTGATAACGGACAATGCTGCAATAAAAAATAAAAAATGCTGTTTTTTTTTTTGGTGAGCAGATAATGCACAGTTAATAGCTTTGCTAAACTTACACCAGTTGAGGCTCATAATACAAAAGAAAAGTTCTTTGAATTAACTGACATTTCTTTAACCCCTTTACGACCATCCAACACATGCGCAGTGGCAAACAGTGGGCTTTTAACACCCACTCACAGCACATATGCATTGCTGGGCGACCGTAGTTTATATTCTGAGAGCATGCTTAATGCATGCTCTTGGCACACAGACCAAGCTATCAAAGGCAGCTACTGGTTCAGGCTAAAGATCGGTAGCCAGTGGGGTTAATGTTGTGTACAAAAAAAAGCTATTTAAAAAGTGTTAACATATAGGGCAAAGTATGTGCTGCTATTGTATTACATATACCCACTGAAGTGACTAGCCTTCGGTGATACACAGAGATAAAACAAATCTTCCTACATACAGAACTGTGCAAAAGTTTTAGGCAGGTGTGAAGAAATGCTGTTTAAATATATGTATATTTTAATTGTTCACTTTTATCAATTTACAAAATGAGCAAACAGAAGAAAAATCTAAATCAAATCAATATTTGTTGTGACTACTCTTTGGCTTCAAATCAGCATAAATTCTTACACTTGCACACTTGAACAAAGTCAGGGATTTTTGTAGGATTAGAATCAGGTGTATGATTAACCAATTATACCAAGCAGGTGCTAATGATCATCGATTTCATATGTAGGTTGAAACATAGTAATTAACTGAAACAGAAACAGCTGTGTAGGAGGATTTAAAATTATAAGTGGAGTTGCGCAATTCCTCTATCGCTTCAATGTGAAATCAATATAAACCTTCATAACATATATTCAGTGGCTGAAAAGTAATAAATAGTGCAAATCAACATAAACCATAAATCAATAATGAACCAAAGCAAATATGTTCAATAAACTATTATGTGTCCAAGTGATCTATTCAGATATGGTGTATAGTCCTTCTTTGTTGAAATCCAAAAACTGCTGTGCTTTCACCAATCAGCTCAGTGCTCACAGAACTCTCATCTCATAGCCACATATAAAAAGCCTTAGGATCAGGATTTAATATGGGACTGGTAATCCTTCCTTGGGATATCCATCTCCTTTATGTTAGTTGTGAGATCCAGGCTCTTGAAGTATCGCTAATAGCTCCAATCCACATAAGGGAATGAAATAGACAATATGCCTCCCATAGTGTGAAATCATTTAATCAAATGCTTACATCAAAACAAAGTTAAAGTCGCATTAAAGCTTAAACATCTGCGTTTCTGCCTCTCATGTCACTTCTGGTCTGCCGTCTACTCCGGCCCTTGTGTAGGAGGATCGGTGAGGAACAGCCAAATTCTACTACTATGGCGATGATATGGAAGACAGTTTCATGTCACAGGTCATACACTATGGCAAGATTGAGCACAGCAACAAGACACAAGGTAGTTAGTTATACTGCAATAGCAAGGTCTCTCCCAAAAAAGTTTTCAAAGCAGACTAGGGCTTCAAAATGTACTGTTCAAGCTCTTCTGAAGAAGCACAAAGAAATAAGCATTGTTAAGGACCGCAGACACAGTGGTCAGGGAAGGAAACTTAATCCAGCAGATGAAAGACACCAGTGCACACCAGTGGGACCCAGGTACACCAGAAGTGATCTTCATGGAAGAATTGTGGCCAAGAAGCTATGCCACTGATGTGGAAAAAGGCTAAACAAATTAACTATGCACAAAAACATAGGAACTGGGATGCAGAAAGAATGGCAGTAGGTGCTCTGGACTGATGAGTCAAAATTTGAAATATTTGGCTATAGCAGGAAGCAGTTTGTTCATGAATGGATGGAGAGTGGTACAATAATAAATGTCTGCAGAAAACAGTGAATCATGGTGGAGGTTCCTTGCAAGTCTGGGGCTGCATTTCTGCAAGTGAAGTTAGAAATTTGGTCAGGATCAATGATGTCCTCAATGCTAAGAAATACAGGCGGATACTTATCCATCATGTCATACCATCAGGGAGGCGGGTGACTGATCTCAAATATATTCTGCAGCCTAAAATAGAACAAGGAGTCCTGGAAGTGATGGTTTGGCCCCCACAGAGCCTTGATCTCAACATTATCAACTCTGTCTCAGATTACATGAAGAGACAGAAGGATTTGGGGCACAGAGCAGATTTGTAGTTAGTTCTCCAAAATGCTTGGAACAACCTCCCTGCTGAGTTCCTTCAAAGCTGTTTGCAAGTGTACCTAGAAGAATTGATGCTGTTTTGAAGGCAAAGGGTGGTCACACCAAATATTGATTTGATTTGGGTTTCCTTTATGTCTAATTACTTTCCATTTTGTTAAGTGATAAAAATACACTAATAAAACTTCTATTCCTGAAAGCATTTTTGATTTACAGCATTTTTCACACCTGCCAAATAAAATTGCCTCTCTCCACCATTGTACACATTTTCCCACTTTTTTTAAATTGCACATGTCCGAGGAACATGCTGCTGAGTTTTCCATGCCATTTTGTTGCATTTGGCTGCTCCAGATGCCCTGAAGAAAACTGAATTTTTTTCTCTGTTAACTTCAAAGAATTTTCATTTTGACTTGTTTGGCCAAACTGCCCGCAAATCAAACAAATGTATATTTGAGCAACTCTACTCATAGGACATGTACTTATAGCAACATAAGGCAAGTCTTCATCTGCTCAGGTAGTTTTGATTTAACAGGTTTTGGGGGGGGCGGTGTTGTGTAGAAGGAGATTACAACCTTGTTTTAGCAGCATACCATGGGTTTCCCAAGAAGAACTATCCTATTTTCCCTTGTGGGATAAATGTGTAGCCCTAGTGATGTATATAAATCGCAGAGACCTAACCAAAGTCTGGAGGCTACATGATCTGAAAATACAGTGATATGTCACTCATGGAAATGGGTGCATATGATAAAAATAACTGAAAAGGTGAGTGTATAAATGCAGGATAAGAACCAAATGCGATTCAGTAGTCGCAAAAAATCGCATTAACTTTATATATGCTGATGGAATAAGGAGTGAATATAAAGTGAGTAATCCAGTGTTAACAGGTAATCAGTGTCCCCACTGTGTGCAATTTATGTGATGCATAAAAAACCAACCTCTATATTAAATATAAACCATGTGGGCATAATCTAAAATATAAAGTTCATATTGCAGACACAATTAATGCATATAATCAAGAGTGTACTGCTGTGTACTGTTGAATAATCAACACCTTCAGCAGATAAAAGAAACTATATGAGTCCATAAGATTATAGCACCATAGCAGACATGCAGAGTGATGTAAGAAAGTGATATTTTCTATTTGGAGCAAAAGTCTGATGATCTCTTAAATATTCACACACGATCAGCAGTTGTAGCAACACCCGGAATAGTGCCTCCACCTTCTGGGGATAGGGGGAATAGGGTACTCTTACCCGAAATGGTGGACCCACATGCCAGCGGCAGTGAATCAATCAGGCATAAACAGGAATGCAACAAGCATAGGATTAGGCTCCAGGGGCGAGGTGCTCAGTCTTCTCCTTTGTTGACCAATGGGGAATCCAAGACACAACTCACCACAGGGATACAGTAGGCATGGATTAGGCTCAAAGGGTGAGGTGCTCAGTGTGCTCCTTTGTTGACCAATAGGAAATCGAAGACACAGCTCATCAGCCACGATCCTCCAGGTAATAATGGTAGTTTAAGGTATAAAAAAAGAGAAAAAACGTCCACATAGTGTAAATCCAAAATGATGGAATTTATTGTAATAAAAAGTCCAACATCCAAACAGATGAGTACTATATAAAATGGTTCAATTGAACAAGTAAAAATGCGCAGTAAAAAGTGGCTTGGCAAGCGTCATAATCCTATGCGTTTAGTCCGCAACGACTTCAACTTGTGTCTGAGGAAGCCTACGGGGCGACCAATCCTACCTTAACTGATACATATAGAAGCTACACAATCAAGGCTTCCTGCTTACTTGCTGTTGCACTCACAGGGAAAACCAGTAATCAATCTCATGGAAACAAACTCAGTGTCAGGGATCTGTCAGCACCAGACCGGGACATTTGCGAGCGCCTATGCGCCGGCGCACCCCTGCCCAGACAATGCAGCAATCTCCAGCTGTTACCATGCGTCAGCACGGCACTCGGGCGCCGTTTTGGCGCCAAGGAGTGCATAAGAGTCCTCCTGCTGCAGGGGTGCGCTGCTGTTTCGTCTCAGCTCTGTGAACCTGTTAACCTGCACCTGATTATTGATCACCATTTGACCCGGCTTGTTTGACCATCCCTCCTTCTCCAATCCGACCTGGCCTGCCTGACTCTGCTGCTGTTCCTACCAATACCGTTGCCGACCTCTGACTGCCTACCGACTCTGCCTCTGCCTGCCGTTATTACCCGTCTTGTCTACCTGCTGATCCGGACTGTCTGACCTTGCTTTTGGCCTGCCATTACTTCTGTGCTGTTGTACCTTCAGCTCCAGCTCCAGTGACCTCTGCACCTGCATCTTCAGTGCTGCTGCCTGCTGCCTTCTGGTCTCCACCTTACCTGCAGTCCAGCCATCCCTGGAGGGATCTCTACTCTGCTCCAGCATCAGAGACTTCTACCTCTACAGGCACTCCTACCCCACTGTGCTCACGAGCCCACTGTCCCCACTCTAGTGGCTCCTGAACCAGCGTTGTATGAGAGGTCTTCTCCTACAAGTCAGGCTCTACTACCAGGTACCTAACAGTACGAAACAGCCATGACTGAGCCTGCAGGAGAGTCCTCCCCGATGAAGGAGATCTGCACGCATCTTGCGGCCCTTACTCAAGCGGTGCAATCCCTTCAGGACAATTACACCAGACTTGAAGGACAAGTTTAGAATCTCGCTGGGCCAAGTTCCATGGCTTCCTCTTCAGCTGCAGCTCCAGCACAGCCTGCTCCAGCTCCATCCGTTGTGATGCTTCCACCTGAGCCAAGGGTCCCTATCCCAGAGAGGTTTTCCGGAGACCGTACCAAGTTTCGGGCCTTTCGCAACGCCTGCCAACTATTTTTTGCTTTACAACCCCGAACATTCTCGCTGGAAGTTACTAAGGTGGGGTTTGTGATTTCCCTCCTACAGAGGGAACCTCAGACCTGGGCTCACCGTTTACTTGAAGGGGTTACAGCCTTAACCCAATCTTTACCCTCCTTTTTTGAAGCCATGGCTCAGCTTTATGAGGACCCTCAGAGGACTGCCACAGCCGAGTCAGCCCTGTTCGCACTCCAGCAAGGCCGTAGACCGGCCGAGGACTATGTCACTGACTTCAGACGCTGGAGCGCGGACACGCAGTGGAACGATGCGGCCCTACGTCATCAGTTCCGCATGGGCCTATCTGAAGGGCTGAAAGATGAACTTGCTCGGGTTGGCATACCAGATACTCTTGAGGCTTTGATCTCGTTGGCTATCCAGATTGACCGTCGCCTCCGGGAACGTCGTTCCGAACGCTCCGCTCAACAAACCCGCCCGGCCTGGATGACAGCAAGGGCTTCAGTTCCTGCAGCACGCTACTTACCTTCACCAAGTGTGAATCCAGTTAATGCCACTTCTGACACTTCTGAACCCATGCAACTAGGGCTGATGCGACCTGCCTTGTCTCCTGAAGAACGGGCACGTCGTTGCCAAAAGAACCTGTGCCTCTATTGTGGTGGATCTAGACACTATGTCCATAATTGTCCAGTCAAGATAAGTAAGTGCTCATCTTCTGTGTCTACCAGTCTCTCTGCTTTGTCTGCCAACTCTACCCACCTTGCCATTCCTCTCTCATTACAGCTCCGGGAAGGGATTATTCCAATCCACGCTATCATTGACTCCGGAGCATGCAGCTGTTTTATCGACTTGACCTTTGCCAGCCAGCATAACATTCCGTTACGGACTAAGACTCATGGACTCTCTGTTTTCCTAGCTGATGGCTCCCGCATTAAATCCGGACAAGTAACTCATGAGACTCTTCCTTTACCTGCTACCAGCTCCTCCCAACATAAGGAGCTGCTGACCCTTGATGCTATTACTTCTCCACTGTTCCCAGTTATCTTGGGCATTCCTTGGCTCCAAGCCCACAACCCGCACATCAACTGGGTCTCTGGAGAAATAAAGTTTTTGTCTTCCTACTGTCAAGAACACTGTTTGGTGGGAAATCCCGACTCCTCAGCTACTTTGCTATGTCTGGACACTGACCAGAAATTATGCCAGTCCATACCTAAACAATACCACGAGTTCATCGATGTCTTTAGCAAGAAGGGGGCAGACTCCCTTCCATCTCATCGCCCCTACGACTGCCCAATTGAGTTGCTGCCAGGATCCGAGATCCCATTCGGATGCATCTTCCCTCTATCAGAAAAAGAGCAAGAAGCACTAAAGTCATATGTTGATGAGAACTTGGCCAAGGGGTTCATCCGCCACTCCACTTCCCCAGCAGGTGCCGGAATATTTTTTGTCACCAAGAAGGACAAGACTCTCCGCCCGTGTATAGATTATCGGGAATTGAACAAAATCGCGGTTAAAAATCAGTATCCTACCCTTGATACCTGAACTATTCCAAAAGTTAGGGACTGCTGTCATCTTTACTAAACTCGATCTAAGAGGGGCATACAACCTAATCCACATTCGGGCCGGGCATGAGTGGAAAACAGCTTTTCGGACCCGATTCGGACATTATGAATACCTGGTCATGCCCTTCGGACTCTGCAACGCCCCTGCGACCTTTCAACATCTGATTAACGATGTTCTCAGGGACTTTTTAGACGTGTTTGTAATCGCATACCTGGACAATATCCTGATCTTCTCGGAATCTCTTGATCTGCATCGAGAACATGTCCGCAGGGTGTTGGGCCGTCTCCGCCTACACAGACTTTATGCAAAGGCAGAGAAATGCGAGTTCGAGCAACAAAGCATCCAATTCCTGGGGTTGATAATCTCTCCAACTGGCATCAAAATGGATCCCCAGAAGGTATCCGCTGTTCTGCACTGGCCGGTACCCCTAGACAAGAAGGGAATTCAGCGGTTTATCGGTTTTGCGAACTTTTATAGGAAGTTCATCAAGGGATTTTCAGCCATAATTGCACCCATCACGCAGTTGACTAAACAAAATGCCCGATTCTCCTGGAATCAATCAGCCCAGGATGCTTTTGAGAATCTCAAGAGACTGTTTACCTCGGCCCCAATCCTCAGCCATCCTGAACCGTCATTACCGTTCATTTTGGAAGTTGACGCTTCTGAAATAGTGGTGGGTGCAATTCTTTCACATCGCAAAGGCAGCAAAGATCTAATGCATCCTTTGGGGTTTTTCTCCCATAAACTTTCTTCTGCAGAAAGAAACTACAATGTGGGTGACCGGGAGCTTCTCGCTATTAAGGCTGCTCTGGAGGAGTGGAGGTACCTGTTGGAGGGGGCCATGCATCCGGTATTAATCTACACAGACCACAAAAACCTAGAGTATTTAAGATCTGCTAAACGACTGAAGCCTCGGCAAGCCCGCTGGGCTCTGTTCTTCGCACGTTTTTGTTTCCATATAACTTACCAGCCAGGTTCTAAGAATATCAAACCGGATGCATTATCACGTATGCATGACAATCCAAAGGACTTATCCATTCCTGACACCATCTTGCCCGCAAACAATTTCTTACTCCTGCAAACAGACCTACTCTCCCAGATTAAAGAAGCATCCTCTGATTTAGCTAGGCTTACAGGGACTACTCTGACGATCAGAGATGGATTGTTCTGGAAGGGAAGCCAAATTTTTGTTCCTGAGGAGGTTCGGGTTAAGGTCTTGATGCTTCTTCATGATCATCCACTGGCAGGTCACTTTGGAGTCCGCAAGACCCTGGAACTGGTGCAGCGCACATTCTGGTGGCCCAATCTGAAAGACTTTTGCGAAAAATACGTCAGCTCCTGCCCTATCTGTACCCAGAACAAGACGTCTAGGAATCGAGCTTGGGGTCTGTTAAAACCTTTGCCTGTACCCGATAGACCCTGGAAAATGATTTCCATGGATTTTATTGTAGAGCTTCCATGTTCTGAGGGATGTTCAGCCATCTTCGTAGTGGTAGACCGTCTAACCAAGATGGCCCACTTCCTTCCCTTAAGGGGAACTCCATCTGCTATTGAAACCCGCCCGCATATTTATCAAGGAAATCATCAGACTACATGGAGTCCCGGCAAATATAGTTTCTGACAGAGGGGTGCAATTCACCTCATGTTTTTGGAGAACCCTGCGTGAAATCCTCAAAATTGAACTGGCCTTGTCCTCGGCCTATCATCCTCAAACTAATGGGCAAACAGAAAGGACCAATCAGACCCTTGAACGGTACATCAGATGCTTTACATCCTTTACACAGGATGATTGGGTGTCCCTGCTGCCCTTAGCAGAATTCGCATACAACAATGCTAACCATTCAGCCACCGGTCAATCTCCTTTTTTTGCCAATTATGGCTTTCATTTAACCTTTCTACCTGATTTCCTTCCAGAATCTTCAGTTCCGGCAGTACAGAGTACAGTGGACTTCCTCAGCCACAACAATCAGATGTTGCAGGAGGCGGTGTCCAAGGCCCAGGCAGACAGCAAGAGAGTCTTCAAACGAAGAAGAAGAGGGGACTTGAATCTGCAGCTTGGTGACCAGGTATGGCTTTCTACCAGTAATATCAAGTTAGCATGTCCATCTAAGAAGTTGACACCTAGGTTTATGGGACCCTTTCCGGTTAAGAGGAGAATTAATGAAGTATCTTATGAACTGACCTTGCTTGATTCTCTCAAGATTCACCCGGTATTTCATGTATCTCTGCTTAAACCTGCTATACCTGATCCCTTCCCTGATAGAGGAACTAGACCTCCTGAACCTATCTTAGTTGATGGAAGTGAGGAATTTGAAGTTGAGGCTATTCTTGACTGTAGAAGAAGACAGGGACAAAATCAATTTCTAATTAAATGGAAAGGTTACGGTCCAGAGAGCAACTCATGGGAACCAGACAGCAATGTCCACGCCAGGCAATTAGTTCATGCTTATTTCTCTGCTCACCCTGAAAAAAGAAGGCGTGTGGGCATCCGGAGGCTGCCCTTTGGAGGGGAGCAATGTCAGGGATCTGTCAGCACCAGACCGGGACATTTGCATGCGCCTATGCGCCGGCGCGCCCCTGCCCAGACAATGCAGCAATCTCCAGCTGTTACCGTGCGTCAGCGCAGCTCTCGGGCGTGCGAGGGTGCGCGGCGCGTGCGTTCACGTTAGCGCCGCTTTGGCGCCAAGGAGCGCATAAGAGTCCTCCTGCTGCAGGGGTGCGCTGCTGTTTCGTCTCAGCTCTGTGAATCTGCTAACCTGCACCTGATTATTGATCACCATTTGACCCGGCTTGTTTGACCATCCCTCCTTCTCCAATCCGAGCCGGCCTGCCTGACTCTGCTGCTGTTCCTACCAATACCGTTGCCGACCTCTGCCTGCCTACCGACTCTGCCTCTGCCTGCCGTTATTACCCGTCTTGTCTACCTGCTGATCCGGACTGTCTGACCTTGCTTTTGGCCTGCCATTACTTCTGTGCTGTTGTACCTTCAGCTCCAGTGACCTCTGCACCTGCATCTTCAGTGCTGCTGCCTGCTGGTCTCCACCTTACCTGCAGTCCAGCCATCCCTGGAGGGATCTCTACTCTGCTCCAGCATCAGAGACTTCTACCTCTACAGGCACTCCTACCCCACTGTGCTCACGAGCCCACTGTCCCCACTCCAGTGGCTCCTGAACCAGCGTTGTATGAGAGGTCTTCTCCTACAAGTCAGGCTCTACTACCAGGTACCTAACACTCAGGAAGCTCTCTGCTTTTCTAATATATCATTACTCAGGGTGCCCCCCTACTAGCAGGGGCAGGGCTAGCATTTAACTCTACTGAAGAAATGCAGAGACATAACTCGCTATATGTGGCACCACATCCGAGAAAGAATCAAAAAAGAACAGGAAAAGCATAGGCCTTTACTGCCACTAATAATTCCAAATAGAAAGAGAGAACACTCAATTACATAAAATCCCAAATTTATTTTGACAACATGATAAAACATCATAAAAACATATGAAAAAATTATACGTAGTAAATAGGTGCAACATCCTCTCATATGTGAACTAGCTAATCATATGACTGTACAAATAAACCTGTACAATTGGCCCAAAGATGTTCGAGACTTAGTTCTTTGGAGAAATAGATGTACAATATCCTTTCATATCAGGGCCAAGCAAAGCAATTAGTGTACCGATACCACGGGACGCGTTTATCTTATAGCTTCTTCAAGGGATCTTGTATATACCCAAGTCCAAGTAAGAAACTTTGGCACGCCTAATCCACAGCAAGCACAAGCAGCCCTGAAAGGATAGAGTGCAGTGCAGCCAAAGAGGAGAGCTCACCCCAGGGTCAAGCTCACACTTGTAAGGGCAATTAGTAAATGAACTGCAACTTTGTAGTTGGAATAAAGCCGTGTCATCCCTAATAGATAGGTGGTCCCATATATAGATTGTCTGCTCATATATGAAGCATCTGCTTTTGCCCATGCTGATCCTGGCTGCAAGACACCTCCTCACAGGACGTAGGTAAGATGTCTGATTTTGTGAACTCTCTCTCACCTCTTTTCAAATAGGTTAATAGTTCGGTAGGTGGATTATCACCTCTCCTCACATTCCTGCTTCTGCCCTGACAGGACTATGATATACCTCCTGTGAGGAGGTATCTTGCAGCAAGGATTCTTCTTTTTTGATTTAACCCTACTGACTCCTAAGTCCTGGCTATAAGAACATCTCGTGGCTTGAGAGGGAATCCCAATGGGTCACCTCAGTCTAGAAAACCTAATCCACCCCCCCCCCAAAAAAAAAAAAAACCTTACTAGTACTAAAGGCATCCCCTACCTATGGGTAGATCCTTCTCTCTCTCTTTCTCCAACAAAAACACAAGAACAAGGCATAAGAAAAGAAAAATCTTGCTTTAGATTACAATATGCAAATAGCAGTATATACAGTGCCTTGAAGAAGTATTCATACCCCTTGAAATTTTCCACAGCAAGTCCACAGAGACATTTCTGGTGCGGGCTGTGCACAGGCCTGTCACACTGGCCACAATCTTCCCATTATTGTCCTGAGGCAACAAGCCAATCCACCCTAGCCATAGAACTGGAGTTTAGCAACCAGTACACTCCTCAGCAAGTAATAGGGTTGCTTTGCTCAGCTACTATGTTGTTGCACATGTTCAGAGGGGATTGGGCTCTATCTCTTTTAAAGTTTGGCCTATGGGCAGGGCTTTTCTCCTTCCTGACACTGTTGACTAATAGGCTCCTGAAACCCTGTTCTTGACACCATGTGTTGTGTAGCGGGGGAAGGCAACATTTATTCGACCAGCTCCCACACAGACTCTGGGATAGTGACATTGTCCTACTATTACTGTGTGTGGGGAAGCCTGCAGGTCCATCCTTCCTGACCTAACCACTACCAGCTGACACCTGCTTCAGGCCTTACACTAACAGACCCTACTTTTCTCTTAAGGCACAAGTTTAATTTCCAGGAGATGCCCACATATAGAAGTTAGGAGAAGGAGAAATCCACACCAAGAATACCTTTTAACAGTTTAGCTAATCTGTAGTCAGAGATATTTTCATACTTCAGCCATCCCTTGAAGATGGGGGCATTCAAATGTAATTAAAAAACAGTCCAGCATAGTTTAGAGAGATGTGGCATGTGAGTAAACCCACAAAATGCATTCAGTACTTCCACTGCTCCAAGTTTCCCTCTGCTTCCCCCCAAGTGAAAGCTTCAAAATATAGGCTTCCTGTTTACGTTTGTCCACGTTGTTGTACCCACAGGAAAACCAGTATTCACTATCCTCTTGGAAAATAACCCAGGAATCCGTGTGACATTTTAATATTACAAAGAGAAGAGAGGTTCCCACCGTGTCAAAAAGTCAGTGCATAGGCCACATCCCTGAGTATATAGAACAAAAAGGATATTCCCCCTTAAATAGGACTTTAAAGGCCACAGACACTGAGGTGCGTAGAAATTTTTTTTTTTTATTACATGAAAAAGAATGATACCAGATCAAAACAAATGATCAAACATAAAAAAAGATGCCTGGTGTCTAAGTACATGTGAAAAACATAACAAACAGCAAAAAATAATAGTACATAAAAAATAACACTAGTACTCTCCAGTGGATGGTAATCCACTGGAGAGTACTAGTGTCATTTTTTTATGTACTGTTATAGTTTGCTGTTTGTTATGTTTGTCACATGTACTTAGACGCCTGGTGTCTTTTTTATGTTTGATCATCTGTTTTGATCTGGTATCATTCTTTTTCATGTAATAAAAAAAAAAAAAACTTTTTCTACGCACCTCAGTGTCTTGTGGCCTTTAAAATCCTATGTAAGGGGGAATATCCTTTTTGTTTTAATATTACAAAGTTACATAATTGGTACGGTTAAATAAAGACACCAGTCAATCCAGTTCAACCTGTATGTGTGTGTATACGTTTATACCCACAGTGCCCCTATTTTAGCAGGGACAAGGCTAGCAATTAACCCTACTGACTCCTGAGTCTTCCCTGAAACCTGGCTAGAAGTACATCTAATAGCTTAAGAGAAAATTACAATGGCCTTCCTCTGTGCCCTACTCCACAAAGGCAAATGCAAAGGCTAGTCATACATTTCGTAAAAATTCACATGAGCATCTATGGTCAATTGATCAATCTAGGCAAATGATATTTCACATTGTACACATAAAACTACAGTATAAAAATAATTAATATTGTATAAGAGAATTATCCTTTAAGGTCATTCAGTATCAGTATATTTGAACCCAGGGCTGGGTCAATAATTAAACAAATGGGTGGAGATAGTGTTTTTCTTGGTATCTAATAAACAGACGCAGACTAACAACTCATGGGGCCCCCAGGTACTAGGGGTTCATGGGGCCCCCAAGTTTAAAGATGGCCACTGCATGGTAGCTCTCTTTCTGATGCAACATTAATGTGGCAGGCCTGCATGGAGGGGCACCTAGCTTGACGACCTGCAGAGTGGCAGACTCAAAGCTAGTGACCCAGTAAAGGTACAAGGAGCCTCTAATGGGCAGTGTCACCTTAACAGCATCATGGGCAAAGTAATGCACTTGTGGCCCCTACCAGGGAAAAGGTGACCTGTCGCAAGTATAGCGCTTTGCGGCACACAGTGGGTGTGGCTAAATAATGCCACATATTGGCCGTGGCTTTTTCGTCTGATTAGAAATTTAAGTCTGATTTTTACTAATTTTTTTTTTTTATGCTAACTCAATTTAATGTAATATTTTTTTTTTACATTTTTTTCACAACGCTGTTGGGGGGCTTTGGTGGAATATCAGTCTCACCTTTGAGACAGAGAAAGGGACTGAGGACACCAGCCCATTTCTCTTTACCCTTAGCTGCACTGCAGATGAATGAACAGGAGACAGAGGCTCCTGTCTGGTTATAAACTGAAGCATAGTAAACACAGTTATAAATTAATACAGTGAGTGATCGGTATCAGTCACTCATTGGTTTCACTTAGAAAAGGAAGGTGGTAAATTACATATTTACTGGCCCCTTTACTGCTCTCCATCCCGAGGTTCACCCTGTGTGTCCGCGACTGCTGCCGGTGGGAGAGGAAAGGAGGAAGCCAGCAGCGCGGCGGGGGTAGGGCAGGCAGTGAGAGAAATCCAGATAAGTGCAGCAGGTGGGGGAAATAACTGGAATCGATCCTTTGTGGCTCTCACTGCAGTAGCTGGAGCAGGAAATGTTGGCGTTCAGCTGTTGCAGTGGGAGCCACAAAAGATTGGTTCCAGTTATTTTCCCCACCTGCTATAGTGATCACCTGCTCTATCCACACACCATTCCCCTGTTGGGAGGGGGGGTTTAACTGCAGCCCCACCTCCATACAGCAGTGGGATGGGGGTGTGTGGCAATTGTGGGGGGATGGCAGTTGGTGGGGGTGAGTCAGTTGGGGAAGGATTTCTTTCAATGGCACTGTCTGTGGGGATGTTGGGAAAGTAGAGAATGGAAAGTGACATGGACATTCATTGTACTGTTCATTTAAGCACAAGAGAATCCATTTTGTTCTCACTGTTGAAATGTGTTCTGTAACCTTCACCTAACACACAGACACTTCTCCTACTAAACGCTCTCTACTCCCCCCTCCCTTTTCAAGGTTTAACTTTTGCAATTGTTCTATTCGCTAGTTTTTAATAATACATTTTTCACTGAACGGACATTTTAAACACAGTGATTGAGTCCTGTGAATCTGTTCCTGCAGCTGCAGTATTAACTTTGTTTTAGAGTCCCAATCAGAAATCAGTCATATCCTTTTTGGCGAGCCATAACAGGAGTTTGGCAGAGTCTCCAGAAGGAACCGCGCTTCGATCGGGATCATCGGGAAACGCAGACCTCAAATGCCGGCTAGGTAAGCTGCCCTTAAGCTTGCTATATTTCTGCCTTTTCCTATGTATCCTATCTGTCGGTTCTCAAGGAAACCAGACCACTCTCGGACCTTTCTGGTTGGGTAACGTGTGTGTGTGAATGTGTTTGTGTCCCCCTTCACGGGTTGGACTGTGTGTGGATAGGGAAAATCCTCTGCAGTTCCCTGCGTTGACTCCTTGTGGGCGACCTGGGTCAGAGGCGCATGGTAGGGTCAGATAAAACTCACAGAGAAGAGAAGAGACGAGGAGGGTCTCTTAATGAGTGTTTTGTCTATTGTCATAAACCCCTTCTATCCACGTAGATAAGTGGAGACTATTCTTGTAAATCTGCAGATTTGCTGTACTATTTGTTTTAGAGGCAAGAGGGCATAGGCACAAGTAGAGAAGAGAGAAGACTGGCCAGTCATTATGGGCATTAAATTAATTAAGGGAATGAAGGGAGAGAGGCCTTCAGAAAATGCCCAGCGCAAGATGAGCGCTAGAGAATATATGAACCGAAGGTACGGTTCTGCCTATACTGAGCCCCTAGATAAATGGGTAGAATGGACAAAGGGAACAGCTAAACCTTTAAAATCTGAAGGGACTTTTGATTTAAAAGTATGGCAAACTTTTCTGCACGATTATGGCCTACTACTGTGCAGTGAAGGAACGTGGAGAATAGCTTGCACATGGGAGACAGAAGCTAAAGTAGCAAATCAAACTGGCTTGACGGAGATATTTAATAAAAGTACTGCCCAAATTTACTACGTTTGGCCAGAAGACTCTGTAGAGGAGGACCCCCCACCTTATGTGGCTGCCAGTTTGGCTTTAAGGGGTCCAGGCACAAAAGCAAAAGAATTAGATTACATGGAACACACAAAAGATGAGCTATGCAATATAGTAGAGAGCAGAGGTTTAACAGCCCCATATCAACCTACAAAGAGGGATTTGGCTCGTATCCTAGAAACAGATGATTGGCATAAATCAAAAGGCACATATGCAAACCTAGATCTCTCTGAACTTAAGGCTTTGGCCAGAGAAAGAGAGATAGAGTCTGAACTTCCAGAGCAAACCATAATTTCCAAATTGTGGCAGCAAGATGAAGAGAGAAGGAAGGGAGATGCCAGCCCTTCTGCCCCTGGCATAGAGAAATCTGTTGCAGTTTATCCTGTCAGAACCCAATTAGTTTTTGAAGGTGATGCTGTTGACAGTAAGTCTCAAATTAAATGGCATGTACCTTTTAGTCCCCAAGATATGAGAGCCATATTAGAAGGATTGGGAGATCCTAGAAAGAATCCAATTGGGTTTGCAAACAAACTTAGTGCTGCACAGGAAGCGTATGAGGCTTCTGCTACTGACATTCATCAGCTTCTTATTAAAGCAGTGGGAAGCAACATGTCTGGCTATATACTTAAAGAATGTGGTGTAGACGTCAAAAATCTAGGTAAGATGGTTAGTGGACGGGAGGTTTGTGAGAAATTGAAGGAAAAATTGCCCCAAATATATGGACAAACCAGACATGCTGAATTTATGAATGCTAAGCAAGGGAAAGAGGAAGCAGCAGGGGCTTATTGGAGGCGGTTAAGTGATATGGCTGAGGAAGCAGGCATTAAAATAGAGGAAGAGAAGGCGGGAGAAACTGCAAGTCCATCTACACAACTGGTGAAACAAAGGTTTCTTGATGGTTTAATACCCCAGTTGAAAGAAAAGTTGTTCACAGCAAGGCCTGAGGCAGGCAATATGTCTATTCGAGACGTCCTGCCTATCCTGTTATCCATAGAAAACAGGATTAACCAAAAAGACAGCAAACCCAAGGTAATGTACATGGGGAAGCAGAGAGGAAAAGGAAGAGGCAAAGGCAATTTCAGAAATCATGGCAATCGGGGACCAATTATATGCTACAATTGCGATGGGGAAGGACACATAGCCAAATTCTGCCATCTTCCTGACCGTAGACTAGAAAAGAGCTTAGAGGCCCCTCATGCTGATCCCAGTTCTCTGCCAAAAGCAGTGGATCAGGCATAGGAAAATGGCATGCCAGTATCAATTATGTTAAATAGGGGAGACAATGGTCCCGAGGCCAGAGTAAAAGTATTTTTACAAGAACTCCCCTATCCTGGAGGAGAAACAGAATTAACCTGTTTAATTGATACTGGTGCAAGCCGAAGTGTTTTTAATATAGAGGACTTACCTCCAGGATTATTATCTACAAATGTTATCTCTGGTGTTGGCCTAACCGGGACCTCTACTGATTTGGTTGAGTCCAAGACACTTAAACTCAGGCTAGGACAGCAAACAGAAATTGTCACTAAAGAGTTAGTTTCAGACACAGTTCCTACCAATCTTTTGGGAGCTGACATTTTGAACCAAATTTTAGCAAACATAGACTACACTCCTACAGGAGTCCAAGTGGTCAGTAGTCTATCAGGAGAAGTTTTAAATTCTGCCTGTGGAGTATTTTTAATCCAAGACTCCACTCTGCCATTTCCACCAGAATTGAAAGTGATTCCCACTGAATTATGGGCCACCAGCAAATATGATGTAGGTCTGCTGGATTGCACCCCAGTCATGATAAAAATTAAACCAGGAGCCCATCTCCCACAGATTAAACAGTACCCACTGAGTATTGCTCAGACTGAGGGGATAAAGGATCAAATCACTCAACTGAAAGCAGCAGGGGTTGTTGTACCAATTAAGTCCCAGGTCAATACACCCCTGTTCCCAATTGCAAAGAAGCCAGACAAGAAGGGTGGGCAGGTGACATATCGCATGGTGCATGATTTGAGAGCCATTAACAATATAATAGAGGCAGATACCCCGATCGTGCCCAACCCCCGCACTTTACTAAGTGGAATACCTGCCTCCAGCACCTGCTTTACAGTGATTGATCTTGCAAATGCTTTCTTTTCGGTGCCCCTGCACCCAGATTGCTGGCACCTTTTTTCATTTACCCATGATGCCCAAAAGTTAGCATGGACAAGATTGCCCCAAGGCTGTGTGAGTAGCCCCTCTGAATATAATACTGCGTTAAAGCAAGTATTGGACCAATGGTCCCCCTCACACCCAAACACAGTTTTGCTTCAGTACATAGACGATTTGCTTATTTGTTCTGATACAAAGGACATTTGTAGCAGAGAAACAGTAAGCCTTCTCCTGTTTCTCTATAACAGTAACAACAAAGTTAGCAAAGATAAGCTACAATACTGCCAAGAGAAAGTGATCTTCCTGGGTCACTGCATTTCACATGGAATCTGTCACCTAACCCCAGATCGAGTTAAAACTCTACAAAACTTTGAAAAGCCAAGAAATGTACGGCAACTACCTTCCTTCCTGGGGTTAGTGGGATATTGTAGGGACTGGATTCCAAATGCATCAGAACTTATGGCTCCTCTATATGAGGCTACCACTAGAAACCCTTTCAAACTCACATGGGACAATGAATTGCAGATGAAGGAGCTTATTAAAATGTTGTCTGAAGCGCCCGCCATTGGACTTCCTGACTATACTAAGACTTTCTCGTTGTTCTGTCATGAAGTCAATGGATTTGCTGCAGGTGTACTCACCCAGCTACATGGAGACAAACAGAGGCCTGTGATGTATGTATCAGCCTCATTAGACCCTGTCATCAAAGGCTCCCCCAGTTGTATGCGAGCCATAACAGCCTGCATTTTGCTGCTAGACAAAGTAACGGAGCTTGTACTAGATTCTGCTCTGATCCTGTATGTGCCACATGCAGTACAGGAAATCATGAATCAAGTAAATACTAGACATGTGTCTGCCAGTAGATTTGACAAGTACCAGTCTGCTCTTTTTGCTCCATCGAATTTAACAATCAAACGATGTGTTACTTTAAATCCGGCTACTCTTCTTCCTATAATTGATGAGGAAGATGCAACAAATGGTACTGATGTAGAACCTGAGAGTTTTTCTCATGATTGTATGGCTCTTATGGAGGTAGAAAGGGCCTCTATCACACCAGCAAAAGATGAGCCCTTATCAGATTGTGACACACACTTATTCGTAGATGGTTCCAGATTTTACACTGATGATGGTCAGCCACACACAGGGTTTGCTGTAACCACTACAGACACCATTTTATATCAGGAAGCATTGAAACCCCAGATGTCAGCACAGGAAGCGGAGTTGTATGCTGTAGTCAAAGCATGTTATCTCCTAGAGAATCAAAGGGGAAATGTTTACACTGACAGCAGATATGCATTTGGAATAGCCCACGATTTTGGGCCTATCTGGAAAGCACGGCACTTTCTGACTAGTGCAGGGAAGCCAGTGAGACATGCAAAACTCATAGAGCGGCTATTTGAGGCCTTTCAGAAACCAGCAGAAGTTGCCATCTTGAAGGCAAAAGGGCATGCAAGGGGAAGTGACATGACAGCCAGAGGAAATGCTTTAGCGGACCAAGCGGCAAAGGATGCTGCCCTTATGGCATTTGGAGTCACACCCACTGTAGGGGTCGCCCAGGTAGCGGGGACAGATTCCCCTCATCAAGAGCAGTGGGATGTAGAAACTCTAATTCAGTTGCAGAACCAGGCCCCTGATGAAAAGAAGGATAAGTGGATCAAATGTAATGCTACCCAAAATCAGCAGGGCCTGTGGAGCGCTGACAACAGGTGGTGTCTACCCAGGAGTTTGTACCCAGTTTTAGCACAGCTGGCACATGGCGTCAGTCATCTTGCTAAGGGCGCGATGGTGGCACTTACTGACTGCTATTGGATAGCACCTGGATTTAGTGCATTTGCAGCCAGGTTTTGTGCTTCATGTCTCACTTGTGCTCTGTACAATGCAGGGAGGCCTGTTCATGTTCCCCAAAGGCATTCTCCAAAGCCAGATTTCCCTTTCCAAAGAATTCAAATAGACTACATTCAAATGCCCAGAATAGGCACCTATGAGTTTGCTTTAGTGTGTGTTGACATGTTTTCAGGTTGGCCCGAGAGCTGGCCAGTAGCCAAAGCAAATGCAAAAACAACAGCAAAGAAAATTTTGAATGAAATAGTTTGTAGATATGGAGTTCCTGAAACTATTGAGAGTGACAGAGGAACCCATTTTACTGGGGAAGTAATGAAAGAGGTAATGGAAGCACTTCACATACAGCAAGCTTTCCATACACCTTATCATCCACAAAGTAGTGGTAAAGTTGAGAGACTTAATGGAATTTTGAAAAACAGATGTGCAAAAATTAAAGCAGATACAGGAAAAGGATGGGTGGAAGCTTTGCCATTAGCCCTATATTCTGTACGAACTACCCCTAAACAACCACATGGGCTGTCCCCCTATGAGATTTTATTTGGAGGGCCACCCAAAACAGGGCTATATTTTCCCCAACAGTTGCAGGCTTCTCACTCTAATCTGTTAGAATATGTTCAGATTTTGCAAAGAACATTGAATAAAATACATGAAGGTGTTTATAAATCTATCCCCGACCCAGATTCTGTTTCAGGTATTCACAGAATCCAACCAGGTGACTGGGTGGTGGTCAAGCGACACGTCAGAAAGCCACTAGAACCAAAATTTGACGGACCACATTTGGTGCTTTTGACAACCGGTTCTGCTGTCAAGTTGGAAGGAAAGCCCACCTGGATTCACGCCAGTCACTGCAAGAAAATCCTGAAGTGATGATATCCTTTGAAAAAAAGATGATAATGTTTCTTTTCTTTTTGTTGTTTGTGAGAACTGAGACATGGAAAAATAACCCTTTCATCCAAATGTTAAAATTGTATGCAACCCATAGCAACGCTAGTAACTGCTGGGTGTGTTCTCACTTACATCCCCAAACAGGAACAATACCCATGATAGCAATGCCTCTCAATTTCACTGATCTAAACAGGACCAGAATAAATGGCTCATACATAGTCTCCACAGCTAATGAGCACAGATCAGTAACTTTGATGGTTTCGAAACAGATAAACACTCCACAGATTTGTTTAAACATTACATGCCCGTTTAACACTAAATGTACATGGTTGGGCAATTCAGATTGCAGCGGAGCAAAAATTACAGTTTATGGAGGAGACTATGGTCAATATTATTATATCCCAGATCCAGAACTAAATAGAACCCTTTATAGTACAAATTGCTCACAGTTTCCAATATGTGAAAATATCGGTTTCCTGAGATTCCATGTTATTGCTTCCAGTTTTTTAGGAGCAGGCATACCGTCCATACGTAGAGGGTTATATTATATATGTGGAAATAAAGCTTACGCCTGGCTTCCTACTAATGTTACAGGTACATGTTATATTGGGAAGTTAGTACCTGCTTTGGCTGTTGGCAAAGATACAGTGCGACCAGATCAAAGTCCAGAATACTCTTTAGTGTTCAAAAGAGAGCCGATCACTGAAGGTGACATGACATGGTCATGGTTCCCTTCCTGGACAGGATGGGGAATTGAAGCAATGAAAAGACTAAATAATTACACTAGAATTGTAGATGAGATTATTAACCTTACTACCACTGATATAGGTTTATTAAATGAAGAAATGGCTCAGCTTAAAAAAGTAGTATCAGAGCACAGATTAACGCTAAATTATCTCACTGCAGCTCAAGGTGGGATGTGTAAGATATTTCACACTGACTGTTGTATATACATTTCTGATAATCAGGACATTATTAAAGGGTTTCTTGCTAAGATAAGAGAACTACAGAATAAGGCCAGAGATATTGCTAAAATGGATGGAACCCCTTTCAGGGTTTAGGAGGTTTTGGTGTTTTTTTATATGGCATAGCAACATGGTTACAGAAACTAGGCGCTTACATTGTGATGTTTCTATTTCTCATGTTTGTTATTTACTTCCTCATCAGGCTATGCCTCTGTGTGACTCGCTGTACCAACAAATGTACCACCAGCCCTGATGAACCCATTATTGTGAGAAAGCTAGGAGAGAGCTGAACAGGACGCCGTCTCTCTGCGCCAATGTAACAGGAGTTACCAGCAATCGGCTGAACGTAACGCGGAGAAGAATGGTGTCAAATAAACAAAAGGGGGGAAATGACATGGACATTCATTGTACTGTTCATTTAAGCACAAGAGAATCCATTTTGTTCTCACTGTTGAAATGTGTTCTGTAACCTTCACCTAACACACAGACACTTCTCCTACTAAACGCTCTCTACTCCCCCTCCCTTTTCAAGGTTTAACTTTTGCAATTGTTCTATTCGCTAGTTTTTAATAATACATTTTTCACTGAACGGACATTTTAAACACAGTGATTGAGTCCTGTGAATCTGTTCCTGCAGCTGCAGTATTAACTTTGTTTTAGAGTCCCAATCAGAAATCAGTCATATCAAAAGTGACCATGAAGTTATGTCTCTCAGCTGGGAGGTAGGCAGTAGCTCAAAGTAATATCTGTCAGCTGTATGTATAAAGTAGCTTGGGGGTGATGCCAGATGGGGGAGTCAGGGGCTGAGAAGTATTTAGATATAATCAAAAAACAACTGCACTCATCCACTAATAGAGAAAAAAGAGAACAACCTCCTGCTATAAGAGATATAATATGCAACCCCCAAGCACTCTGTATGTCTAGATAATCTAAAATTACTTGACCAGTGTAGAAAAGATGTCCCAAGCTTCCTATAACTGCCAAACCATTGTCATACTCTAGCCCTAACCCACTTAACTTTACCTACGATTAAAGAAACTACACTTGAAATGGAGTATAAATGGCCATTGCAGCCTTTTATTAACAAATATTAAATATATAACATTTATTAACACATAACAAAACCCCAAATATCAGTCGCTCCACCTGGTGGTCTTTGACGACACTTCCCAACTTAGCTATGTTCCACTTCTACACTGCGGGCCTTTTTACGTACTAGGCCTCCAGCCATGGCACACCAGCTCGGAGACAACCCATTACCATCTTCTAGCTAAACCATGTTAACTGGAATACACCATAGGGGCACATACCGCTGATGAGTCCCCCACACTTCCATTTCGTAGGTTTTCTTGCCACCATCAAAGACCACCACCGCCAATTCTCTGCTGCTATGACATGTCCTGCACGCACTGCACCTGAAAATAAAGAAAACTGAACACACAAAAACAGGGAGGGTGGGTTGGAAACTGCTCCTATCCACAGCTCCCCTGCAATGCTGCCCAGGGCACCCCACATCCCCTTAAATTAACGCAACCCCTCCTCTCGTTCCTTTTCCTCCAATCCCAATTCACCCCCCACTTATACCCTATTCTCCTTAACCTTCTTTTTGTCTCCCTTATCACTACTGTCATGCCAGCCCTCTGCTAGCTCCTCTTCTCTCCTCTTGTGCAACCATTACCATCTTCCAGCTAAACCATGTTAACTGGAATACACCAGAGGGGTACATACCACGATGAGTCCCCCCCACTTCCATCTCATAGGTTTTCTTGCCACCATCAAAGACCACCACCGCCACAGCTAATAAGGGTGACCCCTTACCCTTGAGAGCCCCTCTACACTCAAAGCATGCTGAATCCCATTCTGCAACCCCAGGGACCGTAAATCAATACCCACCGCAGACAGGTGAACACCGTCCCTCTTAAGATAAAGCCCAGTACCCCTCTCCAATTCCATATGGCAGATAACCAAACCCCGTTACGAATCACAAAGCGGACCACCATTTTATTAACTTTAACACGGGCCTTGTTGATCCTGTCAACTGACCTTACCAAGCGCCAGGTTGTCCGGGCCACAATGTCGGACCACAAGACCAACATATCTGGGAAGGCCGTCCTTAGCCTCAGGAAGTCAAACTTGACATCCCCAATGAGCCCCCAAAAACACATATGAGTGGCCCATTATCCAGACAAGGCATAGCTGTTCTCCACCTGAAAGAAAAGAGCAAAACAGCATGGGATAACTACAAGACAAACAACATATATTTACCCTACTTGATAAACCGCTACCTATGCATGCCTGCTAAAACATCCCCCCTTTTTCCTTGTAGTCGTTTTACTCAGCCACCAAATTCAGGTGAATGTAGGTATGGAATCTCCTAGAGTCCCATCTACCAATCCGCTTAACAGCCGCCTCGTCTAACCCACATTGCACAGCCTCTGTAGGCGCCCCGATACGGAAGGAGTGTTAAGCATACTGTGCATAATCCAAACCCGCTGCTTTTAGGCATTTTTCAAAAAACTGACACAAACTGAAACTTGGACAGTGGAGACGCGTCCCTGTGCAATCAAAATGGCCCATCCGAAACCGAGCGAACTTCCAGGAGCTCCCTTACAACCCCCACCGGGCACACAGGAGAGCCCGTTAGAGAAAACAGCCGTACTCCGACTCCCTTACCACCCTGGTCCGTCTTGGACCTGCGTAGCAACAACTTAATGCTATCCCTTCTGTACACCACATTCTGAGCCCATAAGCCTCCGGAATTCTCTTGGATGGCCTGACCAGCTCACTAATCCTGAAGGCTCCAAAAAAGGCCAGCGAAAATTCTGCTTTAAATAAGGAAGCCTCGTAAGCATACAACGAACCCAACTGAACAAAAATTGCCTGCAGATTAGTAAAGGACACTGACCTCCTAGAATCCCTGCGCTTATGTGTCCTACGATATCCTTTCAAAGCCTGTCGCACCCAAAAATCCTTGGTAAAATCAACACCCCCCGTAATTTGAACAAAAACGCCAAACCCGCTAGTTTCCGGTCCATGGCCAACACTGACACCTCCTGTTCCAGGTTTCTGGAAACAAAATAGATGACCAGCAACCGTACCATCACACCATCCGGATCCACCCCGGCCTGCCTAACCAATTCCCACCATTCCTACCATACCTTAGCATAGGGCGCCCAGGAGGCTTCACTCACCAACCTCCTGATCCATCCAGCGATGACTTCAAGGCGATCGCCCACAGCGATTGGGGACATGGAACCCCCCTGTCGTTCAACCGCCGGTGCCAGCTTTCGGAACTTGTCCCACTGAAAGCGAGACGAGGTGTCAGCCAAAATATTGTCGACCCCTGGGAGATGTACTGCATACAGAAACATATTCAACTGTAGGCAACGCAGCACCAGGTGGCGTAGCAGCCATACTGCATGCTGTGATGACATTGAGATGTGGGTAATGACTTGCACCACTCCCAGATTATCACAATTCAATCTCACCTTCAAGTTCCTGAATGACTTACCCCATATTTCTATAGCCAGCACCATTGGAAAAAGCTCCAGGAGCACCAGATTTTTTAGGAGGCCCGTCTCTAACCAAGAACTGGGCCAAGGGCCAGCACTCCAGTGACCCTGGTAGCAGAGGCGTAACTAGAACTTTCAGGGCCCCGGTGCAAGAAACCATGAAGGGCCCCCACCAGGGAAGTTGCTGGGTCTACAAAAGATCTCGGGCTAGAGCCCATAGCAGTGAAGTAAAGAAAGATATACACATGTATGTATTATACATGTGTGTGTCTATGTGTGTGTGTGTGTGTGTGTGTGTATATATATATATATATATATATATATATATATATACATACAGGGCTCAAAATTTCAAGTCTTGAGCTACTAGCCAGGCCTTAAGGGTTACTTGCCACCAGTTTCCCTACCCAACCCCTACCATGCCTAGCCCCTGATCCCGCCCCTATACACACCCTCAGAAATTCTCATGAAATTACACTTAAATGTTTTATGCAGAATTAAATTACACAAATAAATATTAACAACTTTATCACCCATGGCCATCAATGCAGCCTCACCCATGCCCATCAATGCAGCGTGACCAATGCGCACTAACGCAGCCTCACCCATGCAGCCTCACCTGTGTCCATCATTGCAGCCTCACCTCATGCAGCCTCACCTATGTCCATCGTGCAGCCCCACCTGTGTCCATCATTGCAGCCTCACCAGTGTCCATCATGCAGCCTCATCTGTGTCCATGATTGCAGCCTCACCTATGTCCATCGTGCAGCCCCACCTGTGTCCATCATTGCAGCCTCATCTGTGTCCATGATTGCAGCCTCATCTGTGTCCATGATTGCAGCCTCACCCATGTCCATTGTGCAGCCTCACCTGTGTCCATCAGGCGGCCTTACCTGTGTCCATTATTGCAGCCTCACCCATGCAGCCTCATCTGTGTCCATCGTGCAGCCTCACCTGTGTCCATCATGCAGCCTCGCCTGTGTCCATCGTGCAGCCCCACCTGTGTCCATCGTGCAGCCCCACCTGTGTCCATCATGAAGCCGGATCATTATAGAGGAAGAGGAGATCTGGCTTGATCACAGAGCGGGGTTTACCCGCTGTAACAGCTTTACATTACAATTGAAGTCTGCACGCCGTCACACACAGCCCCACCCTCCTGACCCCACACCTTTGACAGACAGAACACTGGTCCAATGCCAGGGCGCATTCTGTCTGTCACAGGTGCGGGGTCAGGAGGGTGAGGCTGTGTGTGATGAAGCATGGACTTCAATTGTAATGTAAAGCTGTTGCAGAGGGTAAACCCCGCTCTGTTATCAAGCCAGATCTCCCCTTCCTCTCTTCCGCTATAATGATCCGGCTGCCCCCTCTGTTCCTCCACACTCTCTCTGGGAGAACCGCTCCCATTCACCCCCCCTGACGGCGGTGCTCACCCCCCCGCTCCCAGGCATCCCAGCTCCTCGCCAGACCTCATTTTCCACTTGCAAAATGCGAGCAGGCGAGTGGAAAATTTGAGGGCTATATATATATATATATATATATATATATATATATATATATATATATCATCGTTACATATCTGGGTGCGGATCCCCCACTTACATCAGGGTCCCCAGAGCCCCCCTTATTACATCAGGGTCCCCAGAGAGCCTCCTTACTTACATCAGGGTCCGCAGAGAGCCTCTCTACTTACATTAGGGTCCCCAGAGCACCCCCTTACATCAGGGTCCCCAGAAAGCCCCCCTTACATCAGGGTCCTCGAGAGCCCCCCTTACATCGGGGTCCCCAGAGGGCCCCTTCCTTACATCAGGGTCCCCAGAGAGCCCCCCCTTACATCTGTGTCCCCAGAGAGCCCCCCCTTACATTATTGTGCCCAAAGAGCCCCCCTTACATCAGTGTCCCCAGAGAGCCCCCCCTTACATCAGGGTCCCCAGACCACCCCCCCAGGGGTTTCCCGTGTACCTGGCTGGTACCTGGACTGGAGGGGTGGGAGGCGACGATCGTCAGCTCTATGGTGTCCATGTGCGGTGGGATCTCCCTGAGGCTAGTAGTTCTCTTCTTCCCCAGTGTATACAGTGACCCGAGCGTGTATCAGTAACAGTGTACAAGCAGAGCGACTCACTTGTACACTGAAGAGTGAAACTGCTAGATGCTCAGGTCAGAAGCCCCTCCCTTCTCCACTGTGTAGACTCAGGAAGAGAACTACAAGCCCCAGGGAGATCCCGCCACTCACGGGCAACATAGAGCTGCCAATCTTTGCCTCCCACCTCCCTCTCACTGCATTCTAAATGGACAGCCAGAGGTGCTGGGGGGAGATGCCGGGTCTTGGGGCCACCCCACAGCCTCAGAACGGCAGAGCCCAGTCGCAAGTGCGACTGCAGTGTCACGGAACATCCTACACTCCGCTTGAGTGCTTCCGTCAGTATACCACTTCCTTGTAGTCTGGATACAGATATCAGATATTCTAAATGCTTCCAAGCACAAAACAAGGCGACACTTGCTTCACTGCTAACATGGACTAACTCTTTATTTGAGATCTCACACAAATTTATACAGCAGGATGACTAAAAGCTAACCTAATTAACATGAACTAATTATCTAATGCTTTATACAGCCTAGGTGACTGAGACATGACCTTTTGCCCAGACTTGTGGTCACCGAGCTTCACACATTAACAGAGTTAATTAACACAAACAACAATGGGTGAAAAGACTCTTAGAGCCACACTAGGCTTATTTACAATATACACATTATAGCAGACAACAGACAGGTAGCTGGAATTGATTACATTAGCATTTAACAGTAGGAGTCCCAACGACATGAATCAGTCACTATTCTAATATGGCATATAAAGGGTTCCCATCTTGTGTCTTGGGGGGACATGGAGCTGAATCCAAAGTAACACCAACCCCAGGGTCCCCAGGCATACAGCTCACAGAGAGCACCATTCCCCCAAATGCCAGGGCCCATAATCAGTGGGCAACAGGCTTGCGTTCAGTCCCCTCCAATAGCCTCTGTCCCGGGTGAGTCTGTCACATGCAGCAACCCCTATAGTTCTGCCACTGCCTGAAGATGAATGGACTTCGTGGGACATATTTATTTTTTTATTTTTAATAAAGGATTTGTCCCAAGGTGTGTCTTGTGGTTTTTTAACATTTTGACACTTTTTTTGTGAAATGGTACGGGTATAATGTACCCCTTACCATTTCAAACGGGGGGGACGGGATCTGGTTGTCCCCTTGTTAAAGGGGGCTTACAGATTCCGCTAAGCCCCCCGCCCACAGACCCCCACAACCACCGGGCAAGGGTTGTGGGAATGAGGGCCTTGTCCCCATCAACATGTGGACAAGGTGCTTTGGGGACTACCCCAAAGCACCCTCCCCATGTTGAGGGCATGTGGCCTGGTATGGTTCAGGGGGGGCGCTCTCGTCCTCCCCTCTTTTCCTGCAGCCTGCTAGGTTGCGTGCTCGCATAAGGGTCTGGTATGAATTTTGATGGGGAACCCCTACGCCATTTTTAAAAAGAAATGGCGCAGGGTTCCCCTTAATATCCATACCAGACCTGAAGGGCCTGGTATGGACCCCCACGCAATTTTTTTTTTAAATTTTGGTTCGGGGTTCCCCTTAATATTCATACCAGACCCAAAGGGTCTGGTAATGGACTGAGGGGATCCCATGCCGTTTTTTTCAATGACTTTTATCTGTATTGCCGGGACCCGACAATTCATTATAGCCGCCAGTAGTTTTAAATGACTTTTTTTCCTTTAGAAATGTCATTTTGTGCAAACACTTTTTATGACAACTTTTAAAGGGTGTTCTGCGGCTTTCGAATTTGCCGCGAACACCCCAAATTGTTTGCTAGTCGGCGAACAGGCGAACATCGGGCTCATCCCTACTAATCAGCTACTGAAATTGGATCTTTATTTATGATGGAATCTTCTCATGGCTCAGGGTCTACCCCAAACCTTCTGTTTCCTCTGAAGTCTCAAAACAAGTGTTGCTCCTTTATCTCCCAAAACAACTTTGTCATTTGTCTGCCCACGTAGCTTGTTCAAAATCCTAATGCCCCTCTATTTCCTGTTACATCATATCTTGCATCCTAACTTCACAAAAACGAACGGTTAGCATATCAATAGGGAAGGCTTAGCTTCTAAAATAGCACATGGTCTTATTTATTTATTTCAGGTACTTATATAGCGCCGTCAATTTACGCAGCGCTTTACATATACATTGTACATTCACATCAGTCCCTACCCTCAAGGAGCTTACAATCTAAGGTCCCTAACTCACATTCATACATACTAGGGACAATTTAGACAGGATCCAATTAACCTACCAGCATGTCTTTGGAGTGTGGGAGGAAACCGGAGTACCCAGAGGAAACCCACGCAGGTACAGGGAGAACATGCAAACTCCAGGCAGGTAGTGTCGTGGCTGGGATTCGAACCAGTGACCCTTCTTACTGCTAAGCGAAAGTGCTATCCACTACACCACTGTGCCACCTGGTCTTAAAAATCAAACTATTCACATATAACTATACTATAAAATCACACAAAAATATGCATAGCAACACATTCAACCTCTTGATTTTATAGCATTATATGTGAGAAATTGAGACTTAGCATTCTCAGCAGCTCTAAAACCTTTGTCCAGGAAAGGGCGAAATAAGCCCCTGTATTGAAAATGGGAGGAAAAAAATCACTTTTTACCCCATCTGGTATTGGAAAGCTGCAACATTCCTTTCAGCAGGGTTAGCAATGTCCTTGGCAGTCTGTGTAAAATAGATGAAAGGAAAGCCCCAAATAAAAGTTCATTGTCCTCCTGGTCATAACCCAGATAGCAAGGATAACTTGCCACAAATTTGTGGCAGTGCTGAATTGTAAACCTTGTTAACTTTCTGCACATTTTCACTGGCAAGTTGTACACTCGCAGAACACTTGAAGCACAAGTTCCAGTTGACATTTTCCAATTTGTAGCAAATTTGTGTGGCAAGTCTCTAGCAGGAGCAAAGGTGAAGTGGTAAGTCTACAGCAAGAGCTCTGCAAGTTACAGTGACCTCTGTGGTGGGATGACTATTGCACAACATAACTGAACCATAACTTGCAGCAGACTTGCAGAATATTTGCAAAAAAAGTCATGCAATGCTGACTTGCTGCAATTGTGCAACAAACTTGTAACACTTGGCAAGTCTAGCAATAGCTTAGCAAGTCATTTTTAAACTTGCAGCTCAATTGCTTGCTATCTGGGAAGGAAATGCTCAGATGAAAGTCCACTCCAATTCAGCCGCCATTAGGAAATCATCCTCATCTTCCTCAGACTCTCATCTCCTCTTCTGGTCTGCTTCATCTGGTCATCTGTTCTGCCTGCGTTACCTCTCGATGTTCAGTACCTTAAAAGATTAATAGACAAAGCAGATTATATGTTCCCTCCAAATGTGCCAAAAACAGAACTCACTGCTCACATTTCTCTACCTGCCCATTGTCAACTGCAAAACCATTGTAGGTTGCCCAATGGTGCCTTGTAACATTTTCATTGAAAGGCGTTGATTTCCAGTAAACCTGTGTCTCTCTCCATGCCACCCTGGGAACACTGGCCTGCTGTTGTCCAGTCTTCACAGCATGGCACTCTCTAGTAATATGCCCTAGTCTAAAAACACCTAATGTAACTGAATCTACCATTCACAGTCACTTGCTTCCACCTCTTAAGCAATGCTGGTGTAGGAATCCCATATATTTCATTTTCCCTCATCTTAAGTAAATCAGTCCACATGTGTCTCCTGGAGATCATAGGCCCTGCCTTCCTTTTATCTGACACAACTTGGTCATCTCTATTTGAGCTGATCAGATTCCCAGCTTCCAGCTTATGGAAAGTAAGAGTGGCACATGTCCTACTTCTGGCAAGGAGGGAGAGCAGCACCATCTGAGTGCAGTATTACAAATGATTTAATGGCAACAAAAAATATGTACACTCACAGAATAAAATGAAGAATGTCAGCGTCGTATAGGCACAGTACAGGGTTCATCTGCTCTGTGTGGAGGACATGCTGCAGCGTGTGGGGTGTTCCTCTAGTCGCGGCAGTGCTGGTGGCTCCCAGCACTTCCTAGTCCACACTTCCTAGTCCATGGGTGTACATGGGTGGAAGCCGTTGACGTCACTACCAGATGTTAGGTGGAGCGGGGAGGTGCGCACGTTCGGAGTAAGCATGCTCTTTTCTCAGGCATTAGGTTTGGCCATCTTAATAGTGGTATAAATGTAATTCCAAGATTGGTGGGTGTGGAAAGGCTTAACTCATCAAGGAGGGGGTGAGGGATACTAGCTAAGTATCCCTAGGTCGGACTTTAAAGGCATACGAAACAATAGTGAAGTATTAAAAAAATTACATATAGTAATGAAGCATTCAAGAATTAAAAATCATATAACATGATACAAAATATACAGTGAGCCCTTGTGCATCGACGCATTTCACCAGTAGGCTTATTCAGGAAGCATTCAAGGTTTCAAAGATAACAAAAGAAAGAACGGATCTCACTGTCTTGTAGGGAAATAAGCCCTATATATAGAAATATGCAAAGGTATCCGAAAAGGATATGATGATCCTGATGATCTAAATATATATAGAAATCCTGCCTCCTTCCAGTTTAGATACTGGCAGCTGAAGCACGCCTTTGAGGCTCAGTTCCCTGCCCTCCTCACTCTGGAACCGGACTCTATTGAAAGGCTCTTGACTTCCAGTGTGATGGGGAAGCCCCTCTCCACACTATACCTATACCTCACGGTGGAGCACGATGCCAAACTAACTAAAACCTGGGAGAAGTGGAGGGTTGATATTCCCTCGTTAGATGAGGAGGAATGGAGGGAGTGTTTAATATCCTACATTCCTTCCATGATCGCTGCAAAAGATAGGTTCGTACAATTCAAGTTCCTACACAGGGCATATTTTACCCCACAGAGGTTGGCGCGCATCTACCCTCAGAGAGATCCCAATTGTCAGAGATGCAAACAAGAAGTGGGTACCTTCTGGCATATGGTCTGGTCGTGTCCCAGTCTCCGACCGTTTTGGTCGGCAGTGGCATCCACACTGAGCAATGTCATAGGATCAGACTTGCAGGCGGATCCCCAAATACTACTACTCAGTCATCTGGAGGATGTTGTGGGTGATAGGTATAGCAAATTGTGTCTAACCTTCACATTGTACTATGCTAGGCGGGAAATTCTATTGCGGTGGAAAATGGTAGAGCCTCCTACTCTAGCCTCGTGGATAAGGTCTGTGAATAAGGTACTCCCTCTGTATAGACTAACGTATGAAAGTAGGCAATGCCCGGGGAAGTTTGATAAAATCTGGTCGTCCTGGGTCGACGCCTCCGGAGACCCTGATCCCCCTACCCCATAAACAAGATGGGAAACATAATGGAAGACATCTTATATCTCATGTCTATTCTCCTTATGCCCGTTTTCTTTCATCCCATTCCTTCTCCCCCCCCCCTCTCTTCCCTTTTTCCTCGCCCCTTTTCCATCCTTTCTTGTCCGCTCCCCCACCCCCCACCCCCCCCCCGCCCCGCTGTCCTTGATGAGTATGGTTGAATACTGGGCCACTCATTCTGTACTACTAAAAAATGTATGAAGACTTGAGTTTTGAGAGGCATGGTTGAGTGAAACTTCTGATGTTTGCACATCGGGAATATCTGAAAACTAACAGCTGTTGCTTCGGGGTCAATTTAACTGTTTTTATTCTCACTGCAATGACTGTACTAAATCCTTGGTTTGTACTGCTGATTTGTTCAATAAAAAAAAAAAATTTCTGTTAAAAAAAAAAATATATAGAAATACTGAATGCTTCATTACTATATGTAATTTTTTCAATAAATATTGTTATTTTTTCATACTTCACTATTGTTTCACTATTGTTTCGTATGCCTTTAAAATCCGACCTAGGGATGCTTAGCTAGTATTCCTCTCCCCCTTTTGTGTTCCCTCTCAATTACGGATGTGGCTATGTGAGTGCCTTCTCTTTTTCTATGCTTAACCCATCAATCATGGAAAAAGGGGCTGACACACACAAATAATAGACTATTTGGGACACTCATAAGCAGTCAATAAATACACAAATGGGTAAATAGCCACCAAAGAGGAAATAAAGAGTGGATTAGAAAAAATGATAATAAGACAAGGAAAACATTATATAAATAATAAGAATAATCAAAATAGAAAAAAAAATTATATATATATTAGGGATGAGCCGAACACCCCCCTGTTCGGTTCGCACCAGAACTTGCGAACAGGCAAAAAATTTGTTCGAACACGCGAACACCGTTAAAGTCTATGGGACACGAACATGAATAATCAATAGTGCTAATTTTAAAGGCTTATATGCAAGTTATTGTCATAAAAAAGTGTTTGGGGACCGGGTCCTGCTCCAGGGGACATGTATCAATGCAAAAAAAAGTTTTAAAAACGGACGTTTTTTCGGGAGCAGTGATTTTAATAATGCTTAAAGTGAAACAATAAAAGTGTAATATTCCTTTAAATTTCGTACCTGGGGGGTGTCTATAGTATGCCTGTAAAGGGGCGCATGTTTCCTGTGTTTAGAACAGTCTGACAGCAAAATTACATTTCAAAGGAAAAAAAGTCATTTAAAACTACTCGCTGCTATTAATGAATTGCTGGTCCGACAATACACATAAAAGTTCATTGATAAAAACGGCATTGGAATTCCCCACAGGGGAACCCCGAACCAAAATAAAAAAAAAAAAAAAAAGACGTGGGGGTCCCCCTAAATTCCATACCAGGCCCTTCAGGTCTGGTATGGATATTAAGGGGAACCCCAGCCAAAATTTAAAAAAAAAATGGCGTGGGGTCCCCCTCAAAATCTATACCAGACCCTTCAGTACCAGTACCAGGCCACATGCCCTCAACATTGGGAGGGTGCTTTGGGGTAGCCCCCCAAAACACCTTGTCCCCATGTTGATGAGGACAAGGGCCTCATCCCCACAACCCTTGCCCAGTGGTTGTGGGGGTCTGCAGGCGGGGGGGGCTTATCAGAATCTGGAAGCCCCCTTTAACAAGCGTACCCCAAGATCCCGGCCCTCCCCCCTGTGTGAAATGGTAAGGGGGTACAAAAGTACCCCTACCATTTCACAAAAAAACTGTCAAAAATGTTAAAAATGACAAGAGGCAGTTTTTGAAAATTCCTTTATTTAAATGCTTCTTCTTTCTTCTGTCGCCGAACTGGCGAACAGCCGATGTTCGAGTCGAACATGAGTTCTGTCTGCAGTGACATGCTATTAACCATGAAAGGGCTTGAGAAAAAGATAAATGAAAATATGCACAAAGGCTAGGTGGTAACTGAGATACCCAAAGTTCTCTGGGATTTACGGTTTCATTTAAAGGTGTTTCATTAGCATTCTGTGAAGTGAACTGAACTTTTAGTTCAGTGAGTTTTATATTGCTCCATGTCCCAAGCGTTTTGTCTAATGGACATCATTCCTGAGCTAGACTGACCATTAAAATTATAGAAATCCGAATCTATTTCAAACTCTTGAGGGGCTCCTCATGGTCTGCATGGTCAGTAAAACCATTTGATATTTGACCTTTCTTTCTATGTTCGCTTTATAAATGCAAAAGACCTTTTTAAGAATTTAAATTTGAAAACACAGTAAATGCAGGATTAATTAGCTAAATTTCTTTAGTACAATTCGCTGGACTGACCAATTTGGTATACGTGGAAAAGAAATTATGCTGCTAGGAATTTTCCTCCCCACTGAGTTGCTTTGATCTTCCTGTCTCAGTAATTCTCAGTAGGTTGAGGATCAAACAGTGCAAGTTCAGCCTCTGTGGTTAAGACAAGCTGTCAAGTAAAAAATCCTCTTCTACAGGGAGAAAGCTCTCAGGGCTAGGAAAAATGTTTCAAGGACAAATGTGCATGTATGTGAATGGGCACTAAAATATTAATCGCTGACCCTAAGCTATTTCCCTATAATTGTAGATATTTGAAAACTTTGAAATACAGTTTTCAATGCTAATAGAAAAAAATATGTGTAGGGTACACCAGACATTAAGACTCTCTTTGGAAGTAATAAAGAAGTATGTAGAAGATATAGTTTTAATTGAAGAGTGATTCAGAAAACAACATGTGTTATAAGAAATGTTATGCTCAAGTCTGCTATCTTGACAGGGCTGTTATATTCCATAATGACATGAAATGGGCTAGGTTTGGAGGTGTGTGGCTGCACTATACCTCAACATTTTTATTCCTGTGATTCAAGTTACCACTCAGAAGCCCAAAGCCACCCTCTGGTTGCATACAAAACTTGATTGAACAAGTGTCAGAGGCTCCCTACTTTCAACCTGTCAGAGGATAGGGACGGGTGTAGTGCTTCTGCCACTTTGGGGCTAAATACATCAGAGGGATGACAACACGTCGGAAGAAAGGGTTGGGTGGAGATTCTCTGCCATGTGTCCATTCGGCTCTACAAAATTCGGCCCCTCGTAAACCACTTCAAGCAGCAGTTTGCAGCCTTATATACTCCCAATCAAGTTATCTGCGATGGTGAATCCCTGATTAAGTTTTCTGTCCACTTGTCATTCAAACAGTATCTTCCCAGCAAGCGTGCCAGATATGGGGTCAAGATGTATAAGCTCTGTGACAAGGCAACAGGCTATACATATAGTTTTATGGTTTACGAGGGAAGAGATAGTTACATAGAGCCGGAGAACTGCCCAGACTACATAGGGAGCGCTGGTAAGATTGTGTGGGACTTGGTGTCACCCTTATTCGGAAAGGGGTACTACTTGTATGTGGACAATTATTTTTTTTTTAATCAAAACTTTTTTTATTGACAAGAATAATAAAGGGTAACTGTTTTACAGTAAGGGAGCATACATATTGCCCCATTCAAGAATTATACATCAAATCGAACATGTACATAAATATAACTCAGTTACCAGGGATTAGGTACATATAACCTCGTTTTTTGTAGAACTTAAAACTAACACAAACAAAACTAATAAAATAAACAAAATGAAAAGAAGAAAAGGAAAAACTCACACTTTTAAAATAATAGCAAAAATAAGCTGACATAAAATAAAATAATATAAAATATTAAGAAGCATAGGTTCATTCCTCCAGGCTTGTCTATAGGCCTTATTTACCATATGAGATACCTTCTGAACAGCATATGCATTATAGGAGAGGCCTCAGGCTCAAGAGGAGTGCCTATTTACAACAATAGTCTTTATATCATTAGCAGTCTATCCATTATTAATTGGGGGGGAGCAAAGTTGGGGTCGTCCAGCCAATTTTGCCATATAAGGTCAAATTTTTTTGGAGCCTTCCGATGTCGACATGCCAGCTGCTCTCTAATAAGGAGGGAGTTGACATATGCGATCCACTGAACCTTCGTAGGCACGTTATTGGCAAGCCAATAACATGCTATGAGTTTTCTAGCTAAGAATAGTAGTCTAGTTACCATTATGTAGACGCCTTTTGGATACATTTCAGCATCAACCGAACCCAGGAGACATATCAAAGGTGTTCATGGAATGGGCATCTGTGCTACATTGGATACAGTCTGTGTGACATCCGTCCAAAATCTGGCAAGTTTCGGACAGCGCCATACCATGTGTATGAAATCTCCCCTGTGTGCAGCACATTTAGGGCACAAGGGGGAGTCTCTACTGCCCCATTCAGATAGTTGTATGGGTGTACAATATGACCTATGAAGTATAAACAATTGTGAGAGCTTGTGAGATGCCGCAGTTGACACCGCAGGGATCGACTCCAGGGCCATGTCCCACTGGTCATCGTCTATGTCACCCACATCCGTAGACCAATGTGTTCTGCATTTAAAAAGAGTCAGATTTTGGATTGTGGCCACCAAAGTAGCAAAGGCCCTGGATATTAACCCCTTGGGGCCTGTTAGCTTGTAGGACCTCCTGCATCAGAAAGGAACTAGTGATATTTAGGCTGACCATCTGTGTTTGGGTTTGCAATGCATGCCTGAGCTGGAGGTATTGATAGAATTGGTTCCGTGTTAAAGCGAATTCCCTACATAGGTTTTCAAATGATTTGAGTACAGTGCCATTATATAATTGTGTAAAGAACCATATCCCTATTTTTGACCAAGTGACGAATCCCTGTAATTTGAGTAACTCAGGGTAGTTGGGGTTATTCCAAATGGGGGTAAACTCCATTGGACCATCTATTGTTAGTGCTTTTTTAACTGCTTTCCAAACCTTCTGGAGTAGTATTGCCATTGGGGAGGACAAGGGGATACCCGGTAGACCCATCTCCAAATGGGAGCTAGCTGTTAATATGGGGTTGGTGCAAGACACCAATTGTATAATGGGGTCGTCTGACTCATGCAGATCCCAGCCTGCAAGTTGTTGCAGTTGTGATGCTAAGAAATACATCTTGGGGTGTGGTACCGCCAGGCCCCCCCCCCCTCCTTTCCAAATTGTAGTGTTGTTAGGCTAATACGGGCTCTACCTTTTTTCCAAATAAGGTAGCGAAATTGGGTGTCAGTCTTCTTAAACCATTTGTTGGGAATCCACATAGGTGAATTGTGGAAGATATATAGAAGTTGCGGGGCCCAGACCATTTTGATCAAATTCACCCTCCCTACTACCAACAGTGGGAGCTTACACCATCCCTGGGATTTTACACGTTGTCTTTCCAGTAGGGGTGCTAGGTTCAGTTTCAAGTATTCAGTAGGGTCCGGTGATATCACTATTCCCAGATATTTAAAAGTGTTAACAATGGCTATTGGGAGAGGTGACACTAATGGGTCTAGGGGCATAAGTACGGATTTGGACCAATTAATAGTGAATCCAGAAAGTTCACCAAATTTAGTAATGGTTGCCATTAGCATCCGCAATGAGTCCCCTGAGTCTACCAGATAAAGTAGGGCATCGTCAGCATACAGAGATAACTTGTCCTCCAGCCGACCCCTGTTGAATCCCACAATGTTTCCATCATTGCGGATTAGCATTGCGAGTGGCTCTACTGCTAGCGCAAATAATAGGGGGGACAACGAGCAGCCCTGACGAGTGCCCCGATGTAAGTGGAGGGGCTGGGAGAGGGAGCCATTGATTCGCACCCTAACCCAGGGTTCAGAATAAAGCACCTTCACCCAGTTAATAAAAGTTTTCCCCAGGCCAAAGCCAGCCAGGACTTCCCAGAGATAGGGCTGTCAAAAGCCTTGGCAGCATCCAAGGACAGATCTGTTGGCAAGGAGCCTCGCCAGCAACTTGACATTGATATTTAGCAGCGATATGGGACGGTATGAATCTGGTATCTGTCCATCCTTGCCCGGCTTTGGGAGGACCACTATAATAGCCTCCCTCATTAAGTCAGGCAGACGTCCTGTCTTAGCCGCCTCTTGAGGGCTTGCAATAGCGGGGGCAGGAGGATAGACCCATAGCTGGTGTATACCTCGGCAGGTAGCCCATCCGATCCAGGAGATTTTTGGTTTGGTGCATCTGCTAGTGCCTCAGTTAGCTCCTCTATCGTTATCGGGGAATGTAATGTTTCTTTTTCAGCCGCAGTCACCTGGGGAAAGGAGCAGTCCCCCAGAAACAGAGCCAGTTCAGAAGGGGTAGTGTTAGTTTTAGAGGTATATAAATCTGCATAAAATTGCTGAAACGTATCCAAAATGTCAACAGTGTAAGTGCTAATCTCTCCATTGGAGTTTTTAATTTCTGTAAGGAGGTAGACTTCTGCTGTGCCTTAGCGACCATAGCCAATAAGTGTTCTGTATTCTCTCCCTCTTCAAAATAGTTCTGTTGCAAGAAATACCTCTTTTTTTCAGCTATTGACAGTACCACCTTGTTATATAGTGATTGGGCCTCCTTCCAGCCATTTTGGTTAGCCGGAGTGGGGTTCCTCACTAGAGCCAGCTCTCTATTCTGTAACTCAAGGCGGACCATGTCCTCCCATTCTCTGGATCTTCTCTTTTTTCCCGATATTTCCCATATGAGGAGGCCCCGCAAGAAAGCCTTTATAGCATCCCATACTACTGACCCATTGGCAGAGTGTATATTGAATATCAAAAATTCCCTCAGCTCACCAGGGATGGGGTCTGGGGTAGGGAGTAAAGTTAACCAAAACGAATTGACTCTCCACAGTAGTCTGACAGATGGAGCTGCCGTGTCCACCCGCACCCAAAATGGAGAGTGATCCGAAAGGAGTCAGGGTTCGAAGGCCGTATCTAAAACATGAGGGAGCAGCATATCATTACCTATACCCATATCTATTTTAGAGAGGCCACCGTGAGATGCAGAATGACAGGAGTAGCACTGTACATCTCTGTTATGCTCTCTCCAGATGTCCCTTAAACCCATCTCAGTTAATAAAACCGCAAAGGGGGATGCACGGGGTGTCACCCCTTTAGTACCGGTACGTATGGACAGCCTGTCCAGCTGTGGTTCAATAACATTATTGAAATCCCCCAGAGCTAGAACAGGAATCCCTGGGTGCAGTGCCATAAATTGCGCTAATTTCTTCAGGGGATCTGAATTAAAGGGTGCACAACAGGAACACAAATTTACCCTCTCTGTCAATCTGCTTCTTAATACAGTAAAAAGATGTAGTATTATTAATCAGCATGCTTACTCCCCTTGAGAAAGAGGAGTACGTGGAGTGGAATTGTACGGGAAATTTACGAGTTTTAAGCATGGGGACAGAGTCAGGTTGTAAATGTGTCTCCTGGAGACACACGACATGCGTTTTCATTCTATTTAAATAGTGAAACATTGCTCCTCGCTTTGTCCCATCACCCAACCCCCGCACATTCCATGAAAGGAAAAGTATACCCTTATCAATATTGGTAGACATAGTACATATAGACAAAATATAGGGGAGTATTATTGGCTTGTCCTCCATATTGCAGGACTAGGCCCATAATATAACATTTATGTGGACAATTATTACACAATCCTGACACTTTTTAGTCACTTGTTTAAACATGGAATTGGCGCATGTGGCACCATGCAATCTAATCGCTGGGGCTTACCCCAGCAGCTTGTAGATTCCCGTCTTAGGCTGGGGGAGAGAGCCTGCTTGAGATATAATAATTTGCTTGCTGTGAAGTGGAGGGATAATAAGAATGTTTTCATTCTGTCCTCCCTTTACACAGACGCGATGGTCTAAATTCAAATGGCGACTGGTGTTGTGGAGAAACCCCTCTGTGTCCACAAATACAACCTTAACATGGGAGAGGTGGACCTCAACGACCAGTTGTTGGCGCCATACCTAATTGCCCGTAAGGCCAGATGCTGGTATAAAAAAGTGTCTGTATATTTATTCAAATTGGCTTTGCTGAATGCTTATGTGCTATACAAAGCTTCAGGACAAACTGGATCCTTCCTTAAATTCCAGGAAGAGATCATCACAGCCCTTCTGTTTTCAGACGGTGCTGGGGCCCGACTTCCCAAGCCAAATGCAGTGAGCCGGCTGCATGAGAGGCATTTTCCGTATATGCCCTCCCTGATACCCCTACCCAAAGAAATCCCCAAAGAAGATGTCGTGCCTGCAGAAAACGCGGATAACCCGTTTTTATTGTCCCTCCTGTCCTGACCAACCTGGTCTTTGCATTGGTGAATGTTTAGAACGCTACCACACACTAGTGGAGGGTACAGCATTGCACAGTCCTAGGCACACTTACACAGGGTCTCGAAAGGTGAGATGGCCCATCACAAAAACACAAAAAAGTTAAAAATAAAAAACCCAAAAATAGTTGTGGTTTTATTTTTCTCCTCTCTCTTATGTTCGCTCTCTATTGTCCGCTCTATTGTTCGCTTTCTATTGTTCTATATTTATTGTTCTGTAATGTTTTATTTTTACCGTGTTTTATTGTATATGCTTTGCAGACATGGTATGTCTTACTGTTATACTGTAATGTTACTTTGTTTTATTTTTAACCATCATTTGCTTAGCAGGTACGCCATTCAGTTGCAGCACGGGTTTATTTATTCTGACAGCAACAGCGTTTTCTCCCACGATACATAAAGCCTTGACTCCAGCGCTGTAGGAAGTGATTTAACCACCACAGTTAAAAAAAGAGCATATATGCCGAAGCATGGGGGCAGGGGTGCAGGATCGATTTTCTCCTAACATTAGGGGCGGATTGCTGCCATGCTTCAGCACATATTTTTTAGGCACAGATTGCGTTAAAAAATCAAGTTGTTTTATTGAGTTAATGTTTATCATTACCATTGTTTGCTTTTCAGGTATGCCATTCAGCTGCAGCACTGATTTATTTATCTTGACAGCAACAGCGTTTGCTCTCACGATATGAAAATCAGCGACTCCAGCGCTGTAGGAGACAATTTCGCCACCACATTTAGAAAAAAAATGCTGCATGTATGCCCATCATTAGAAGTGGGTGGATGAAGGGCGGTATTCTAATGGCGGGCATACCCACCGATCAATCTCTTTTTTTCGTTCAGCCCACAGGCTGGTATGTTGCTGGGCTTTGAGTGGTTATACCAGAATGATGCCTGCAGGTTTAGGTATCATCTTGGTATCATTCTTTTCAGCCAGCAGTCGGCTTTCATGTAAAAGCAATCCCAGCAGCTAATTATCCTCTAGCCTGCTTTTACAAGCAATCGGAGGGAACTCCTCTCCCTCCCACCATCTTCCATGGTTTTCTCTGGCTCTTCTGTCCCAACAGGGAACCCAAAAATGCCGCCAGTGGTTCCGCCAGCTGACCATAGAGCTGATCGGAGACCAGAATGGCTCCAATCATCTCTATGGCCTAAGAAACCGGAAGCTACGAGCATTTCATGACTTAGGTTTTGTCGGATATCAACAGTGCCATTGGGAAATTGGGAAAGAATTTTATCACACCGATCTTGGTGTGGTCAGATGCTTTGAGGACAGAGGAGAGATCTAGTGTCTAATAGACCCCAATTTAAAAAAAAGGATACCTGTCACTACCTATTGCTATCACAGGGGATATTTACATTCCCTGAGATAACAATAAAAATGATTAAAAAAAAGAAAAATGAAAGGAACAATTTAAAAATAAAATAAAAAAGCAAAATAAATAATTAAATTAAATAAAAGCACCCCTGTCTCCCCATGCTCACATGCAAAGGCAATTGCACCATGCATGAGGTATCACCACGAAGGTCAGATCGAGGGCAGTAATCTTAGCAGTAGACCTCCTCTGCAAATCTAAAGTGGTAACCTGTAAAGGATTTTAAAGGCTTTTAAAAATGTATGTAGTTGTCACCGCTGCACGTTTATGTGCAATTTTAAAGCATATCGTGTTTGGTATCTATGTACTCGGCATAAGATCATCTTTTTTATTTCATCAAACATTTGGGCAATATAGTGTGTTTTAGTGCATTAAAATGTAAAAAAATGTGCAAATACTGTGTGAAAAAAAAAAAAAAAATTGCAACACCCTCCATTTTAATCTGTAGGGCCTTTTCTTTAAAAAAATATATAATGTTTGGGGGTTCAAAGTAATTTTCTAGCAAAAAAAAAAAAATATTTTTTCATGTAAACAAAAAAAAAAAAAGAAAAGGATTTGTCTTCAAGTGGTTAGAAGAGTGGGTGATGTGTGACATAAGCTTCTAACGTTGTGCATACAATGCCAGGACAGTTCAACCCCTCCCCCCCAAATGGCCCCTTTTTGGAAAGTAGACACCCCAAGCTATCTGCTGATAGGCATGCTGAGTCCATGGAATATTTTATATTTTGCCACAAGTTTTGAGAAAATTACAAACTTTTTTTTTTTTTTTAAGTAAAGTTGTCACTAAATGACAATGAGGAGAAAAATCACAATTTTACGCCCTTAGAAAGCCTGAAGGCGGTGATTGGTTTTCGGGGTCCTGTACACAGCTAGGCTCCCAAAAAGTCTCACTCGTGGTATCCCCATACTCAGGAGAAGCAACAGAATGTATTTTGGGGTCTAATTCCACACATAACAATGCCACGTTTGAACAATATATCATTTAGTGACAACTTTGTGTAAAGAAAAAAAAAATTTAATTTTCACAAAACTTGTGGCAAAATATAAAATATTCCATGGACTCAACATGCCTCTCAGCAAATAGCTTGAAGTGTCATTTGGGGGGAATTTGTGCTATCTTGACATTTCATGGCCTTTAAAACTGTGATAGGTAGTGAGGAAGTGAAATCACCATTTAACGCCCTTGAAAGCCTGAAGGCGGTGATTGGTTTTCGGGGTCCTGTACACGTCTAGGCTCCCAAAAAGTCTCATATATGTGGTATCCCTGTACTCAGGAGAAGTAGCAGAATGTATTTTGAGGTGTAATTTCACATATGCTCATGGCATGTTTGAGCAATATATCATTTAGTGACAACTTTGTGCAAAAAAAAAATAAAAAATTCCCGCAACTAATGGCAAAATATAAAATATTCCATGGACTCAACGTGCCTCTCATCAAATATCTTGGGGTGTCTACTTTCCAAAATGGGGTCATTTGGGGGGGTTTGTGCCATCTTGGCATTTTATGGCCTTCCAAACTGTGATAGGTAGTGAGGAGTGAAATCAAAAATGTACGCCCTTAGATATCCTGAAAGTGGTGCTTGGTTTTCGGGGTCCTGTACGTGGCTAGGCTCCCAAAAAGACTTACACATGTGGTATCCCCATACTCAGGAGAAGCAGCTGAATGTATTTTTGGGTGTAATTCCACATATAATCATGGCATGTGTGAGCAATATATCTTTTAGTGACAATTGTTTGTAATATTTTTTCATTTTTTTGTAATTTTTCAATCACTTGTGACAAAACAATTAAATATTCAGTGGGCTCAACATGCCTCTCAGCAATTTCCTTGGGGTTGTACTGCCCTGTCATTTTAGCACCTCAAGAAATGAGATAGGCAGTCATAAACTAAAAGCTGCGTAAATTCCAGAAAATGTACCCTAGTTTGTAGACGCTATAACTTTTGCGCAAACCAATAAATATACGCTTATTGACATTTTTTTACCAAAGACATGTGGCTGAATACATTTTGGCCTAAATGTATGACTAAAATTGAGTTTATTGAATTTTTTTTATAACAAAAAGTAGAAAATATAATTTTTTTTCAAAATTTTCGGTCTTTTTCCGTTTATATCGCAAAAAATAAAAATCTCAGAGGCAATCAAATATCAACAAAAGAAAGCTCTATTTGTGGGAAAAAAAGGACACCAATTTCGTTTGGGTACAGCATTGCATGACCGCGCAATTATCAGTTAAAGGAGCACAGTGCCAAATTGTAAAAAGTGCTCTGATCATTGAGCAGCCAAATCTTCCTAAGTGGTTAATATAACTAGTAATAATATTATCATTATACAAATATATTAAATTTAATTGCAGACTCACTGGCACACTTGTAAGAACGTAGTTGAGTAGTGACCGTGGTACATTTTTTATTTGCACCAACGGTTACATTTACCCGCTTACATTTACAGAACAAGTTTTCAGGGGTCTAGTCTGGTCTCGGTGCAAGGACTGAGTTTGTACTGCCTGAGAATAAAAGGGGTAAGCCCCTGAAAGCATTTTCATATGACATAAAGTATTGCAATGACCACCTTTTGTATTAGGGTGTCTGAAAAAAATATATATAATGTTTGGGGTTCTAAGTAATTTTCTAGCAAAAAAAAAAAAGATTTTAACTTGTTGTAAACAACAAGTTTGAAAAATAGGCCCGGTCCTTAAGTGGTTAAAGTGGAGACTGCGAGTCAGGTCTTCTCGTCCAACATCAGTGCCTGACCTCACAAATGCTTCTGGAAAAGTGGTCAAACATTCCCATATACACACTTCTAACCCTTGTTAACAGCCTTCCCAGATAAGTTGAAGCTGTTATAGCTGCAAAGGGTGGGCCAACTCAAAATTGAACCCTACGCACTAAGACTGGGATGCCATTAAAGTTCATGTGCGTGTTAAGGCAGGTTTCCCAATTCTTTTGGCGATATAGTGTATATGACATGGTGCCTACAAATTACAAATTCTAATTGTATTAATTAACACATTATATATATATATATATATATATATATATATATATATATATATATATATATATATATGTTCACAAAGAGAAGGCACACATTACTGCATATAAAAGAATAAAAGATGCAATGTCTGTTCTTGGGTTATAAGTAGGGATGAGCCGAACATCCCCCCAGTTCGGTTCGCACCAGAACATGCGCACAGGCAAAAAATGTGTATGAACAAGCGAACACCGTTAAAGTCTATGGGACACAAACATGAAAAAGCAAAAGTGCTAATTTTAAAGGCTTATATGTAAGTTATTGCCATAAAAAGTGTATGCGGACCTGGGTCTTGCCCCAGGGTACATGTATCAATGCAAAAAAGTTTTAAAAACGGCTGTTTTTTCAGGAGCAGTAATTTAAAAATGCTTAAAGTAAAACAACAAATATGAAATATTCCTTCAAATATCGTGCCTGGGGGGGGTCACCTTAGTATGCCTGTAATATAGCACATCTTTCCTGTGTTTATAAAAATACCACAGCAAAATGACATTTCTATAGGAAAAAAAGTCATTTAAAACTGCTTGTGGCTGTAATGAATTGTCGGATCCTGGCAATATAGATAAAAATGATTGAAAAAAACGGCATGGGTTCCCCCCCAGGCAATTACCAGGCCCTTTGGGTCTGGTATAAATATTAAGGGGAACCCCGCACCAAAATGTAAAAAAAAAATGTGTGGGGGTCCCTCCAAAATCCATACCAGGCCCTTCAGGTCTGGTATGGATTTTAATGGGAACCCTGTGCCAAAATTAAAAAAAAATTACGTAGGGGTCCCCTCCATAATCCATACCAGACCCTTATCTGAGCACGCAACTTGGCAGGCTGCAGGAAAAGGGGGTAGATGAGAGAGCAACCCCCTCCTGAACCGTACCAGACCACATGCCCTCAACATGGGAAGAATGCTTTGGGGTGCCACCCTAAGCACCTTGTCACCATGTTGATGGGGACAAGGGCCTCATCCCCACAACCCTTGCCCGGTGGTTTTGGGGGTCTGTGGGAGGGAGGCTTCTCGGAATCTGGAAGCCCCCTTTAACAAGGGGACCCCCCAGATCCCACCCCCACATGTGAATGGGTATCGGGTACATTGTACCCCTACACATGCACCAAAATAAGTGTCAAAATGGTAAAAATTACAGTAGACAATTTGGGACAAGTCCTTTAGTTAAAAAAAAAAAATCACGTGATGTCAGAGGAAGGTGGGGTCATCCGTTTATGTCACTGTGTGGCCCCGCCCTCAGCTATTTAACAGCTATCATCGTGAAGAGGCTTCAGACAGCGGGAGCCTCCCATGGAGGTGGAGTTGTTGCATTTTTTTTTTCTCGGGTAGTCAGATACTGTGATCGAAGATGAATGGACATTGCGGGACAGTTTTTTTTTTTAATAAAAGACTTGTCCCAAATTGTCTACTGTCACATTCACAAAGGGGGGGGGGGCAGGATCTGGGGGTCCCCTTGTTAAATAGGGCTTCCAGATTCCAATAAGCCCCCCACTCGCAGACCCCCACAACCACCGGGCAAGGGTTGTGGGGATGAGGCCCTTGTCCCCAAAGCATCCTCCCCATGTTGAGGGCATGTGGCCTGGTACGGTTCAGGAGGGGGGGGCACTCTCTTATACCCCCCTTCTTCCTGCGACCTGCCAGGTTGCATGCTCGGATAAGGGTCTGGTATGGATTTTGGGGGAGTCCTATGCCATTTTCTTTTCATTTTGGTGCAGGGTTCCCCTTAAAATCCATACCAGACCTGAAGGGCCTGGTATGGATTTTGGGGGCACCCCTACGCCTTTTAAAAAAAAAAAATTGGTGCAGGGTTCCCCTTAATATCCATACCAGACCTGAAGGGTCTGGTAGGGATTTTGGGGGGACACCCACACTTTTTTTTGGTGCGTGGTTCCCTTTAATATTCATATCAGACCCAAAGGGCCTGGTAATGGACTGGGGGGGGACCCATGCCATTTTTTAAAAATGATTTTTATCTATATTGCCAGGATCCAACAATTCATTACGGCCGTGAGCAGTTTTAAATGACTTTTTTCCTTTAGAAATGTAATTTTGCTGTGGTATTGTTCTAAACAAGGGAAAAATGCTTTACTTTACAGGCATACCAAGGACACCCCCCAGGCATGATATTTAAAGAAATATTTCATCTTTATTGTTTCACTTTAAGCATTATTAAAATCATTGCTCCTGAAAAAAATGGTTGTTTAAAAAACTTTTTTTTGCATTGATACATGTCTCCTGGAGCAGGACCCAGGTCCCCATACAATTTTTATGGCAATAACTTGCATATAAGCCTTTAAAATGAGCACTTTTGTTTTTTCATGTTAGTGTCCCATAGACTTTAACGGTGTTCTGTGCCTTAGAATAATGCCCCGTACACACGGTCGGATTTTCCGATGGAAAATGTCCGATCGGAGCGTGTTGTCGGAAATTCCGACTGTGTGTGGGCTCCATCGGACATTTTCCATCGGATTTTCCGACACACAAAGTTGGAGAGCAGGAGATAAAATTTTCCGACAACAAAATCCGTTGTCGGAAATTCCGATCGTGTGTACACAAATCCGACGGACAAAGTGCCACGCATGCTCAGAATAAATAAAGAGATGAAAGCTATTGGATACTGCCCCGTTTATAGTCCCGACGTACGTATTTTACGTCACCGCGTTCAGAACGATCGGATTTTCCGACAACTTTGTGTGACCGTGTGTATGCAAGACAAGTTTGAGCCAACATCCGTCGGAAAAAATCCTAGGATTTTGTTGTCGGAATGTCCGAACAAAGTCCGACCGTGTGTACGGGGCATTACACCGCACAATGTTCTCTGTTAGACGAACAGGCGAACACCTGATGTTCGAGTCGAACTTACGTTTGACTCAAACATTGGGCTCATTCCTAGTTATAAGTGCATTTGAAACAATAATGCCCCGTACACACGGTCGGATTTTCCGATGGACATTGTCCGATCGGAGCGTGTTGTCGGAAATTCCGACCGTGTGTGGGCGCCATCGGACATTTTCCATCGGATTTTCCGACACACAAAGTTGGACAGCAGGAGATAAAATTTTCCGACAACAAAATCCGTTGTCGGAAATTCCGATCGTGTGTACACAAATCCGACGGACAAAGTGCCAGGCATGCTCAGAATAAATAAAGAGATGAAAGCTATTGGCCACTGCCCCGTTTATAGTCCCGACGTACGTGTTTTACGTTACCGCGTTCAGAACGATCGGATTTTCCGACAACTTTGTGTGACCGTGTGTATGCAAGACAAGTTTGAGCCAACATCTGTCGGAAAAAATCCTAGGATTTTGTTGTCGGAATGTCCGAACAAAGTCCGACCGTGTGTACGGGGCATAAGAATACAGTGCAAATGACCATGCCTAACCTTTTGGGACATTAACTCCATTGAAATTCTACTGGCATGCATTTTTAAAAGATCTGAATCAGGGACTATGTTCATTGAAAAAAATCATTTATTTCTCTAATTAAAAAAGTATGAACTGCATGGACGCATGTGGCATTGAATAATAATTTAAGCAGTTTATTCCTATACACAAGTGTAACAATTTTATGCAATAGCTAATCTCTTACTTGTGACTGCTCATGTGTGCAAAATTTCATCTATCCTAATTCAAAGTTTAATTTTTTTTCAGTAGGGGTTAGTGTATATCAGCGTAAAGAGAGGACATGTTGCTTGTGAAAATAATTAAACGCTTGCAGTTTTTGTATAATTTGGATCAGTGCGGTAGTTTGTGACAAAGCATCTCTGCCTAGCCTAATTCATTGGCTAAGTGGAAGTGACATGGTATTTAGCTGGGGCTAAGAGGCAGAAAACATCCTGACTGTTCACTGTGTTTAGATGGCAAAGGAGAGCAGAAATGTCTGGATTTAATAGCTTTTTTACATTTTGTATAATTACATTCTCACTTTGCCTGATCATTCTCAGTATAACAACCACCTTACTGGATCTCTCTAGCATTATTCGTAGAGCTTTTTAACTGCTGCTGATGACCAGAAATAGGTGAAAAGCTAGTTTTTGCCTGAACCTTTGCCATATTACAGGAGCACTACAGGGCTATGGATTAGACATGGATCTAATTTTGGATCTAATCAGACGAAATGTGCTCCAACCATGGACTTGCCCTGTCATTGACCATACAGCTCAACATCACAGGTTTTTCAATCAACTTTTGTCGAAAGAGCTGGGAGAAATATCCTTGGCCAAACAATGCCTTCATCTAAAACAGATACAATCACTCTAGTAGGCCCCATATCTTTAATGAGTGCCACTAGCTTCTGGCTTCCCCGATGAGCAGATGTCCAGCAGTGAACACAGGAGGTTTCTCGTTCAGTATGGGAACCATTCACAGAATGCCTTACATTTTTCTTATTGAGTTCTCTCATTGGAGGAAGTTGAGATCACAATGTCACCATCATTGGTTGACCAATGTACTTATTCAAAAGAAGCCATAAAATACAAATTGTAAGCCTGCATTCACACCTGAGAGCAGCAGAAGCACAGCATATCCCTAGTGAGTTTGAAGCATTTTAGAGGCATTTTACAAATTCGATGCAAATGTTTTTGCACATGTATCAATCTTGAGGCATTTGTTTTCTGGGGTGGGTGAGGGGGCAGAGAGCTGTTCTAGAGGAGGAGAAGAGTTTTTCAGGCATATAAATCTATACAGCATTATGCATTACAGATGCTCTCATTGAAGCGTATGGCCAACATATCAAACTCTCATTGAAGAATAAAGAGATCACAAATAGCACAGTAGTGTAAAACTGACTAACAGCAGGATTTTTTTAATGAGGGAGACTTGGTCACTAGCGATTACTAAGGAAAAAGAATATGAGGTGGCAGAGAAGAGAATTTTTTGGCACCCCACCCATGGGACTGTGCCAAACCTTTTGCTCCTTTTTTACAAGGATGGCAGTTCAGATCACCCTAAAACATGCCCCCTGCAGTCCTATAAAAAGAAATATAGTTGCGTCAGTCATGCAGTAATGTTAGAACCCTAGCTAAAGCAGCATATGCTGTTCTCCTGTACCTGACATTTATTTACCATAGAGAATCTCCTGTGCCAAATGATGGAGCAAGCTGTTATGCCGCATACACACGAGCTGACTTTTCAACCGGACTGGTCCGACGGACCAAGTCCCGCGGACAATTCGACCATGTGTGGGCTTCATCGGACCTGCAGCTGACTTTTTCAGTCGAAAATCTGACGGACTTTAGATTTGGAACAAGTTTCAAATCTTTACGTCGGAACTCTGCCGGACCCAGTTCCTATCGAAAAGTCCGCTCGTCTGTATGCTAGTCTGACGGACAAAAACCGACGCTAGGGCAGCTATTGGCTACTGGCTATCAACTTCCTTATTTTAGTCCGGTCGTACGTCATCACGTACGAATCCGTCGGACTTTGGTGTGATTGTGTGTAGGCAAGTCCGTTCGTTGGGAAAGTCCGTTGGAAGTCCGCCGAAAGTCCGTCGGACCAGTCCGGTCATAAAGTCCGCTCTTGTGTACGCGGCATTAGGCCTGAGTCACACCTATGCATTTTTAGTGCTTTTTTGCATTTTGCAGATTTGCACTACAAAACGTGTTCTATAGGAAACCATCTTAAATGGACTGTAGTGCAAATCAAAAAGTACTAAAAATGCATAGGTGTGAATCAGGCCGTATTAAGGATGGGGAGAAACAGAGCTGCTGCTGCCTGAGGATCTTGAATCCAACTCATGTATCCTCTAGATCTTCTTACTTCACCCTTGCAGAGATGCCTTGTCCATCTGCATCCTTCACAGTGATGTCCAGCCCCAGTGATTAATGGTGTTGTGTTCCCTCTTTGGCTCCAGTGAGTGAGTGGCCATCACTCTGCTTGGTCCCACATAAGTCTCCAGTTCTTCTAGGTCCATGTCAGAGAATGTTCCTTCCAGGTTCGCAGGCTTATTCTTTAATTCTTGATATGTTCTTCATTCAACAACTTCGATACAAGGAGATATATTGCCAGAGCTTTATGAGATTATAGCTACTACAATACAAAGAGACTAACTGGAATTTCTGTTGCTGTGCTGTTGCGCATGAAGTGGTAAGTAGTCTGCCAAGCCATCCTCTTAAAGCAACATGCATTCAGGGCAGCATTAGGAAATTGCAAAAGGGCAGCAAGCAAGGATAGAACTGCTCCCACAGCAGAAGTAATACCACCTGGGTCTTCTAGGCAACAGTTTATGTCAGATCAGCTTCACATTGCAGAATGTTTTCCTCCCATCTTGGTTATGGATTCTGCGTATTCCATAGATCACTTGCAGACTCAGGCTGAGTCTGATAATTTGTGCTTGTTATTGGATTTAGCTAAGTCTTTTTAAAATATAGCTGAGCAATTCCAAAAACAAGATGCTGTGAATAGTACTACAAACTCTGCACTCAGTGTGGTTAATGTCTGGCTGGATCATACTGACTATAGTAATGTTTTTAACAAACTCATAGAACATCCAGATTTATTTTTATTATTATAAAAGATTTATATAGCGGCAACAGTTTGCGCAGCGCTTTACAACATTAGGGCAGACAGTACAAATACAATACAATTCAATACAGGAAGAATCAGAGGACCCTGCTCGTTAGAGCTTACAATCTAGGAGGGAGGGTCAAGTGATACGAAAGGGTAATAACTGTGGGGGATGAGCTGATTAAGAAAAGTGCAGTTGTTATTGGGAGGCAGGGTAGACTTCTACGAAGATAGTAGAAGTAGATAGGTTTGGAGACAGTCTGACAGATTGGGGTAGGGTATTCCAGAGGATGGGAGAGGCTTGGGAGAAGTCCTGGAGGTGAATATGGGAGGAGATGATGAGGGAACTAGAGAGCAGGAGGTCTTGGGAGGAACGAAGAGGACAATTAGGTCTGTATTTTGAGACTAGGCTATTGATGTAGCTAAGAGCAGAGTTGTGGATGGCTTTGTAACTTTGTAGTATTTTGAATTTAATTTGTTGGGCGAGTGGCAGCCAATGGAGGGATGGACAGAGAGTTGCGTCAGATATCTACTATTGTTCTTTTCAAATGTGTCTTCTTCTGTACCTGAACATTGTTTTAAATGTTCCACTTGAGAAACACTCAAGTGGAACATTGTTTCCACTTGAGAAACATCGCTCAGCTGCAACCTATGCTATCACACACTGTAGCTGAAAAACAGATCAATACATTTGTGTTCTCCTGACTTGACTACTGCAAAGCTCTACTCACTAGTGTACCTAAATCCACTATTAATCGACTTTAATATGTTCAAAATTCTGCAACCAGAATTCTGACCAGCTCTGGTACAAGTGATCATTTTATCCCTATCCTGAAGTCCTTGCACTGGCTTCTCGTCAGGTTTCACATAGACTGTAAGATCCTCTTGTTCACCTACAAGGCTCTTCATGGCTTGGCACCCCATTATCCCTCAGAACTTTTATCAACGTATTCCCACCCTCGTCCCCCATCCGCTCATCAAATTCTGGTCTTCTGTGTGTCCCCTCTACTTACCTACACTCGATGGGAGACAGAGCCTTCTCCTGCTATACTCCAAAGCTCTGGAATTCACTTTCAAACATCAGAGAGTCATCTTCTCTAAACTCATTCAAATCAAATCTTAAAACATTTTTCTTTAGACAAGCTTTCACTTAATTGTCCCTTTTTTTCCTTTATGTTATCCTGTATAATCCTTGTGTATTTTTTTCCTTGTAAAGTGCTTTGAGAAGCTACCTTTAACCACTTGCTGCCCGCCATGTAGCAACATGACGGCGGCAAAGTGGTTTCAATGTCATGACCGGACGTCATATGACATCCAGCAGGATAACAGCCGCCGCGCGCCTGTGGGGGCACGCATCGCGGCGATCGGTGGTGAGGTGTGTCAGTCTGACACACCTCTACACCGATCTCGGAAAGAGTCTCTGATGGAGACTCTTTACCACATGATCAGCCTTGTCCAATCACGGCTGATCACGGTGTAAACAGGAAGAGCCGTTGATCGGCTTTTCCTCACTCGCGTCTGTCAGATGCAAGTAGAGGAGAGCCGATCGGCTGCTCCTCTCACAGGGGGGGTCTGTGCTGATTGATTATCAGCAAAGCCCCCCCCAAGGATGCCCACACTGGACCACCAGGGACGCCACTAAGACCACCAGGGACGCCACAAAAACCACCAGGGATGTCACCACCGGGTATGCCACCCTAGATCACCAGGGATGCAATCAGTGCCCACAATGGATGCCAATCAGTGCCCACAATGGGCATCACTGATTGGCAGGCATTATTGTTTGGCACGGATTGGCATCCATCCGTGCCATCAATTACTGTACATCAGTGCCCATCCATGCCACCTATCAGTGCCCATCTGTGCCGCCTATCAGTCCCCATCCGTGCCACCTATCAGTGCCCATCTGTGCCACCTTTCAGTACCCATCAATGCCACTTATGTGTACCCATCAGTGCTGCATATCAGTGCCTCATATTAGTGCCCATCATCAGTGCCCATCAGTGCCACCTCATTGGTGCCACCTCATCAGTGCCCATCAGTGAAAGAGAACATTTACTTATTTACAAATTAGAAAGTTTTGTAACAGAAACAAAAACATTTTTTTCAAAATTTTTGGTCTTTTTTTTATTTGTTTAGCAGAAAATAAAAATCCCAGAGGTGATCAAATACCACCAAAAGAAAGCTCTATTTGTGGGAACAAAATGATAAAAATTTAGTTTGGGTACAGTGTAGCATGACCGTGCAATTGTGATTCAAATTGCGACAGCGCTGAAAGCTGAAAATTGGTCTGGGCAGGCAGGTGTATAAGTGCCCTGTATTGAAGTGGTTAAAGGCACTATATAAAATAATGTTTATTATTATTATTATAATTGAAGGCAAGATTTTTATTTTAGTTTTTGCTAATGTGGCAATGACCTAGAATATCTGTCAGGTTTTTATTGCTGTCTTTACCCTCTGTATTTGTCTTGGTGACTATTAAAACCGAAAGTGGAAGTGAAATAAAATCTCAAATTTTGAATGGTCACCAGAACAGGAATGAAGGGGAACAGAACAGGAATTTCCCCCACTTTGAAGGGATTTTCTCTAACTTCCTGATGTGACTGCGGTACAGGAAGTGGGGAGAAATCTTTACAACGAGAAAAATTTGATCTTTTTGGCGTCTGCTAAAGATTAGAGATTCGAAAAGGAAGATTCAGAGAAAGAAGATGATAAACACAGAAATTTTCTTTTTTTATATACCACTGTTATAGGAGCAAAACATCCTAAATGCTGTACTGGACTATTTCAACATTGGGAAATAACATTGGGAAAGCTTTGCTTTGTTTTAAAATGTTGGCTTCCATGGGTCAGCAGCTTCCTAAAGACCTTATCCTTTAATTATTGATTATGTTGGCAAACTTCTTGTCAGGTGGATAAAGATTTATTCTGGTTATGGGTGGCAAAGACACTGGTATTCAGGCGATTGGCCATGCTCATGACACCATAGAGATGTGATAAAGAACATTGCGCTACTGTAATTATTTACTGCATTGTTTGCCATTGAGCATTAGGGAACACATTTCCAAAATCATATGATTTTGTTCCAATGTGATATTAATGTGTTGTTTAAGTAATTAATTGCTTATATTCCAAGTCTTAACCTGTTATAAAAATCCTTTTTAGATTAGACCATTAGATTTTAGATATCTGGATGAAAGCTGCTTTCTTCTGGTACACTTTAATGAGATAGCAAATTCTTTATCCTGTTAAAAGATGATCCAGTTTTGGACTTTGACACCAATAGCAGATGAAACTGGAAGGTTATGTCCACTATATCTTTGGAAGCTAATTTAGATCCTATTCATTATGCTGTAAAAATTCAGTAGCTTCTTATTAATGGTCCGTTACTTGGCCATACGGTCCCATATGGTCCCTATGATGTTTCATAACAAAAAGTTATGGTCCCTATCATATAGCTTTCTCTGAATCCTTGGTATTTTAATTTTTAGAATTATTTGATGGCACAGACTTAACTTTGGCTGGCGCATCCTTTTTCCTAAAATCAAACGTGCCTTCTTGTATATGTTTTTCACAGTCAAAGCGTCAAGCGTTAAAAGACTACAGAAAAAAGTCTTTACCTCTAATGCCCCGTACACACGGTCAGACATTGATCGGACATTCCGACAACAAAATCCTCGGATTTTTTCCGACGGATGTTGGCTCAAACTTGTTTTGCGTACACACGGTCGCACAAAGTTGTTGGAATTTCCGATCGCCAACCACGCGGTCACGTACACCACGTACGACGAGACTAGAAAAGGCCAGTTCAGAACCAAGCGTGGCACCCTTTGGGCTCCTTTTGCTAATCTCGTGTTAGTAAAAGTTTGGTGAGAGACGATTCGCGCTTTTTCAGACTCGTGGCTTTCAGATAGTTTTCTGTGGTTCAGTTTGTGCTTGTGGGTTTGTATCTGCTCTTCAGTGCGTGCAAGCAAGCTCCGCATGACTTTGTCATTGTGTTCGTTCGTTACTGTTTTTCAGGTCGCTCTTCACAGGCCTTGCTGTTCTTCAGTGCGTTCTGTTACTTCGTTCTGAGCAGCCGACCGTTTTCTAGCCATGTTTCGTATACATACTCCTCGTAGAGTTCGTGCTGTGCGGGGGCTTGGTGTTGGGGTCCTGACCTTGACACAAGTCCAGTCCATGAACAGGGTGGGGAGGAGTTCATGGACCAAGAATTGGTTGCTTCAGCGTGACCAGTTCTCTCATATGCCTTTGCTCCGTGAGATCCGTGAGAATAATCCTGATGATTTCAGGAACTTTCTCAGGATGACGGACCCCATATTTCACCGTTTGTTGGCTTTGCTGACCCCCTATATCAGCAGGCAGGATACCTGCATGAGGCAAGCCATCACTCCGGAGCAGAGGCTCGTCGCTACCCTGCGGTACTTGGCGACAGGGAGAAGCCTGCAGGACCTCAAGTTCTCGACAGGCATCTCCCCCCCCAGGCTCTGGGGATCATTATCCCAGAGACCTGTTCTGCCATCATCCAGGTCCTGCAGAAGGAGTATATGAAGGTAAGATTTTTATCCTTTAATCTCACATTTTATTGTATTTAATGTTTGATAATATATTGTATTTCTTTCCTCATTCCCTAATTACCATGATTGTAATATGCTGTGAATGTACCCTTTGTTCTCATGCATGCTGGATTTTTTTAGTCCTTCATACATATTTGCCTTCACTAACCTCCCCAGCATGTTCTCCTGGCCCTATATTCACCTAATGTAGTCACTTAACAATGTATTTTATCAGCTCCATAGTAGTGCTTTACCCCAAACACCCCCTAAAATGTTTAGAAATCTGATTTGTGCTTTAAATTCAGGCAGAGTGCCAGAGGTTTTTTTGTAGTGTCCCCAAATCATTTTTATTAACCCTCCCTCCCCCCAACTGCTAAGTCAGCTGATACCAATTCTCTATCTTCCCTCAATCATCTATCTGCTGACTTTGCCAAACCCATACACACTATACCCACCTCTTTTGTGGTCAGATGTATGGATGAATTCCCCAAAGCATGTAGTGCAAGGGCCTGCCTGTATACTTTCAAATGGTACTGTTTAAAGTTTTTGTATCCTATTATTATCTTGATAGGTAATAGCAGAATGTCCAAATGTGTTCATATGTGTACAATGTGTATTTCTATCTTTGTATTCTGACACTTCTTACCTGTCCAGTGGGCTACCAATAGTGTAACTAAGGAGGGGCTGTTCCAAATAATACCCTGTATTTAGGCATTCATCTCTCAATGAAGTGAAGAGGGTTACCTGTCCAAGATTCCCCACCCCCATAATAATGTTAGAATGGCCCATGAGAGGGGGGGGGGGATATGATAGGTGTACCTTATACTTTGGTGTTGTAAAATTCCCCTTAATAAATGTTATCTGGATGTTGGCCAAGAATGTTTGTGTCTAATCTGCTTTCCATGTTTGTGTGCAAAAATACTATTTTTTTTGTTTTCCTCAACAGTTTCCTTCCACGCCACAGGAATGGCAGACTGTGGCCTCCCACTTTGCCCAGCGATGGGACTTTCCTAACTGCAGAGGGGCAATTGATGGGAAACACGTCCACATCGTCCCACCACCCAACTCAGGGTCATACTATTATAATTACAAGGGGTTCAATAGTATTGTGATGTTGGCGGTGGTGTCGGCTAATTATGACTTCCTGTATGTGGACGTGGGGAAGAATGGCCGGATGTCCGATGGTGGAGTCATCACCCAGATGGAGTTTTACAGGCGTCTCCAGAATGTGGAAGGACTCCCATTCGTCTTCATTGCGGATGAAGCATTTGCACTGGGGGACCATCTTATGCGGCCATTCCCGATGAGGACCCTCACCCCGGAACAGAGGGTTTTTAATTACCGGCTGGCCAGAGCCAGAAGAGTGGTGGAGAACACATTTGGAATCATGGCCAGCCAGTTCCGCCTATTTCTGACACCCATCCATATGGTGGAGTATAAACTTAATCATATAATCCTGGCGGGCTGTGTTCTACATAACTTTTTACGCCAACATTATGCCAACTATGCTGGCTCAGTTGGGCCTGAGGCCGGAATTCTAAATGAAACAACCCTGACGGCGCTTGAAAGTGGCCGTCCTGGCTTGCCCTCCCTGAGTGCCCGTGATGTCCGGTTAAGATACCTTGAGTTCTTTGCGGGTAGGGGGGCCATCAATATGCCAGACAATTTTTGAAGCCTTTATCAAATAAAAACAAAAAAAAGGCAAATCTTTGGTGACATTTACTTCTTGTGTTTGTTTTAGCTGACCCTGACAGAAATGTGGGGAGTCCTGAAAATGGCGTGATTGTGTAACCTTATACAAAGCACTGTTGGGTGTTATTTACTAAAGGCAAAGACACTTTGCACTACAAGTGCACTTGAAACTGCACTGAAACTGCACTTGTAGTGCAAAGAGGATTTGCCCTTTGGAAATAACCCCCATTTTCACAGAAAGCAGCAATTACATCACCACAAAAGTGTTGTAGCGTTGAGACAATAATCCACACATTCTTGATTAACAATCTTTTTAATACCTGCACAATCACATGTGCATTTAGAAAAGGTTTTTAAAACAAACCAACATGTTTGTTGTATAACAATTTTTGGGGTGGCATTATAAAAAATAGAAATGTCCATTTAAGATAAAACTGGCATGTTTAAAACCAACAAGAAAGACACAAATCTTGAACTTACAAAGTTCACATTTGGTAGACCTTGAAGGCAATATCAGACATGAGTATTTAGGAACTGTGTTTGATATTGCGTTCAGATGGGGTGAAGTCACCCCAGGAAAAGCCAAATTTGGAAGATGAACACAAATTTGCCAATGTCAACATGTGCTAGCTGCCATCACGGGGGATCAAGGGACGTGTTTTGGGGGAGAAACCCCTTCCTCTCAGCTACTTTATTATTAAGGAAGGGGTTGCACCCCCAAAACGCGTCCATTGATCTCCCGTGATGGCAGATAGCACATGTTGGCACACTGTGTGCATCCTCCAAATTTGTTTTTTCTAAAAATCGCTAAAACATTTTTAACATTGTAGCACACAAAAAAACAAAGTGATTTGGAGGGGTTTTAAACTCGCCCCAAAACATCAATGATGTTTTTATTTTTTTGAATAACATCATTGATTTTTTTCTTGAGGTTTTCCAATTCCAAATTACACCCCATGATCTCCCCGATCAGGATCTGGGCACTTTCTGATGTTAAAGGATCTGGATCCACAACATCACGATCACCTAAAAAGAGAGAAACCAAACAAAAACAGGTATCAAAAATTACCTGAGCCTGTGGTCGCAGACACTCACCTGTTGTGGTGACTAGTTCCACCACATCTTTTTCCTCCTCCTGCTCTTCTTGGGTTGGGGGGATTTCCCCTTCTTCCAGAGGTGGGGGGTCTGTGGTCTCCTCGGATGAGGGGTATCCTCCGAGTCTTTTCTCCCCTATGTAAAACAAAAATGGTATACTTAGCACACAGATATTTGATGGCAGAACTATAAATAGGAAACATTGCTTGGAAGTGGGGTACAATTGTCTATTTTGGCAGAGTTCCAAAATGTAGTATTTTCAGTGTCCTTTGTCAAGCTGCAATACTTTACCTGTTTAGTACAAGCTTCACAGATGGAGACCCCCCTATAGTATACACTGGAGCACCTGTGTGCCCCCCCCCTAATAAAAATGGTGTTCTGGGGTCCCACACTAGTGCTCCAGTGTCCAGATGTGAAAACAGCTGCTCAGTGTCCTCTCCTTACACAGAATCTAGTTTGCATTTCATTCTAGTAACAAAGCCATCTACACAACCAAATTAGTTTCATACAAGTAGGGCGTAAAAAATGTGGCCAAATGCATATGGCCAAAACAATGGTGTTTTATAGGCCGAAAGAAAAATGTTTGATACGAACGAATAATGTGCCCATGAACATGAAAGTTGCCATTTTAAAATGTACACTTTTAAGAAAAGCACATGGAGCAGCACGAACGTAATATACATAAAGAATAGGAACACAGCAAAACTACTTACTTTTTTGCAGCACTCTCCGGATCTTTCTGTACTGCTCATGTTCTCATAATTTCAGGTCCAACCACCGTTTCCTGAGCTGATCTTTCGATCGTCGTACCCCGAAATTCCGGTGCAGACTCCTGACCACTTTCGCCATGATCTTGGCCTTTCTGATATTGGGGTTGGGGTAAGGTCCATACTTTCCATCATAGTCAGCCTTCTTCAGGATGTCCAACATCTCCCCAAAGGATATATTTGAGGCCTTAAATCTCCTTCTGGATCGGGACGTGTCCGGATCCGAGCTTTCCTCCTCCTCCTCCTTGTTCCTGTAATTAGCATGCACCTGCTGTGTATCCGCCATGTGCTCTTCCCCCACTGCGCAGAACGAAAAGGGGCGGGGAATAGACTAGAAAGAACATCAGGGGCAGGAGGAGTTACACGCATGCGCAGTGTGTATAAAGCGTAAAAGCACGCATGCGTATTACGTACAATCTGTGAGCGGAGGAAGGAGCATCGGGGGCGCCAATCGTAAGAACGAAGGTAAGAGACAAACTTGGGCCTATACTGCTTCTAGATTGAGGCCTATATTGTAACAAGATTAGGAGAGTTTTGGCTGACATTAGGGTTTGTCTTGTGTTGTGTATTGCAGTGAAAATGGATATCTTGAACGATACTGACTTCATGGCAATATTCATTGACATGTTCAGGGAGCTGCCTTGTCTGTGGGAGATCAACCACCCACATTATAAGAACCAAAAAGGAAGGCAGCACTGGATCAATTATTGAAAATTGTGAAGCAGGTGATCCCCACGGCAGACATCACCTATTTGAAGATCCTAATTGGTGGCCTGAGGAGCACATATGTAAGGGAGCGCAAGAAAGTCCAGGATTCGCAGAGATCCGGAGCAGCAGATGACATCTATGTCCCCAGGATGTGGTACTATGACAGGCTGCATTTTCTGGCAGGTCAGACTGAATCCAGGTCATCACTCTCCAGTCTTCCTTCCATGCTTCCTTCCCCCCCAGCTGAGGCTTCTGACGCCCAACCTGGGCCTTCCAGGCAGCAACATGTGGAGGAGCCCAGCTTGAGCCAGGTATAGCATTCCTCTAAATATTTCTGCTTGTCCAATCACTGATGTTAACTAGATGTTAGTTTGGAGTACTAATTTATGATTGTGATTGATGATGCAAAACATTACAACCATGTCCCTTTTTCATACACAGGGAAGTCTCAGCCAGGAGGTGGCCGGGCCGAGCAAGCTGCCTGATATACAGGTCCCTCCCCTACACCCGCAAAGAGAAAGTGGCAGGAAGAGGAGTACCCTAGAGGAGGCTGCCATAGGCCTCTTTTGGAAGGCTTCAGAGGCCCTGGGAGCACCACACACTGTGGAGGAGGACTTTGCTGCCATAATTGCCTGTAAAATGCAGCGGATGGAGAAGGGCCAACAACTCATGTGTGAGTCATTAATGTTGGAAGCTCTCAATAAGGGGTTGAGAGCCCAAATAACATCTGATACCCACATTTGTGACCTCACACATGGTCCTCCTCCTCCTCCTCCAGGTCCTACTACTCCTCCTCCTCCAGGTCCTACTAGTCCTCCTCCTCCTCCAGGTCCTACTCCTCCTCCTGCCACATCTCCAACAGCAAAGCCACAGCCAGGAAGGAAGCGTGGAAGGAAGACCAGAAAGTGATGACCCTGGATCCAGTCTGGTCTGGCAAAAGATGCAGCCTCTTGTGGTACCACAGCCTGGGGACACAGATGTCATCTGCTGCTTTCAGGATCTCTTGGACTTCTGGACCAGACTGCACTCCCTTACATATGGACTCTTCAGGCCACCAATTTTGATGTTAAAGAATTGATGTCTGCCCTGGGGGTCCAAGGCTTTGCTAATTTCTGCTGTTTCTCCAGCGTTGCCTCCCTCTTTGTTTGGTTCTGAGTCCTTAATAAAGGATTTTTTGTTTCAATTATACTCTCCTATGTGTGTTTTCCTTCAAAAAGGACAGTTTGTGAGGATTCAGGTACATTTCAAAAATACAATGTGAAATTAACAAGGGACACCAACACCAAACAATCTCCTTGAGATTAAATAATACAAGATAATAATGGTGTTGTGGTAACTTGACACACAAAACACACACAAAAATATTCTGTAGTAAAACTAAAAATAAAATAAAACAAAGATCAGCCTTGGAAAAAATACAAACCTAAAATAAAAAAGACTGCCTTTAAAAAAAAAAAAACACTAAAAATATTTTTGTCAGATGTGACAAATCAAAATATATTAAAGGAATCCCGATAAATAATAAAGAAATAAGTTTGCGAGAAGTCTGTGTGAATATGAGTAGCAAAACTACTTCATTCTTCTCACATTATAAAGAAGAAGAGAGTGCGCTGTATTAAACCATTTTTAACATTGCACCGTGACGAAAGTGTTGTATCCATTGCAAATGCTAAGTTTACCAGACCGAGCTGTTCCGTCTCGGAATTTCTTCTAAACATGCGTGGCACTTTGTGCGTCGGAACAGGCCACACACGTTCGGAATTTACGCAATCGGATTTTGTTGTCGGTAAATTTTATAGCCTGTTCTCAAACTTTGTGTGTCGAAAAATCCGATGGAAAATGTCCGATGGAGCCCACACACGGTCGGAATGTCCGACAAAATGCTCCGATCGGACATTTTCCATCGGAAAATCCGACCGTGTGTACAGGGCATTATTGTTATAGGCATATCAACATCTTTGTTTAACTGCAGTCTCGATTTAATTTACCCCATACAAAACTTTTATTTTTCAACTTGCATTTTACTATTCTTTTATGGTGCCTTTTGCATTTCAAATGTAATGAGCCCCTGCTCACTTGGTTCCACTCTCCTGATACTCCTCTGCTGCTATTGGATCAGATTGAAAATCCTGACGTCTGATAGTTTGGTCATTCGATGCTCCAGGATTCGAACTACAGCTATGTGCCATTTGAATCCAGTTGTTATAGCTCAGAACAAACACCAGGCAGGCTGTATGTAAGTTCAAATTGGAATATCACATTTATTGGATACACACAACACACTTTTATACATAGCAGTTTGAACACCCTGCCCAAACAACCACTTTCCTATTGGTCAATTGTATGGTATACTCTAGTCCTCACTTGCAAATGAGGACTTGAAACACAGTCAGCAGGGATTGGTCAGATAGCTTAAATAGGAGGGCTGATATGTGTAATGAGAACACAGAACAATGCCTTCCTTCCAGACCACAGAGCTGTCTGGAGGGGGTTAGCTTTAAGACAGGGTGGAGGATATTTTTACATAAGAGTAAAATTGATCAGCTAGGCAATGGGTACAGAATTTTATTCAGAAAACTAGTTGGCTCACCTAATTGCCTGAATTTTTACACATTCAATTACATTTGCCTAATCAACTTTTAAAGGGGTTGTAAAGATGTTTTTTTTTTTTTTTTAAAATAACAAACATGTTATACTTACCTTCACTGTGCAGCTCGTTCTGCACAGAGTGGCCCCGAACCTGGTCTTCTGGGGTCCCTCGGCGGCTGTTTCAGCTCCTCCCCGCAAGCATTTACCACCTTCATGCGAGCTCCCTCGCACGGTGGTGAGTGCTTGCGGGCGCGCTCCCGTGATACAGCCGGCGGCTATAGCCGCTCGCTGTATCACTCGGCCCCGCCCCCCGGCGCGCCGCGTCATCGGATGTGATTGACAGCAGCGCGAGCCAATGGCTGCGCTGCTTTCAATCCATCCACTGCAGCCAATCAGCGACCAGGCTGAGCTGCAATGAAGCTGACGAGGACGAGGAGCGAAGATTCGAGGCGTCAGGTAAGTAAAACGGGGGGGGCTGGGGCGGCGGTACTGTCAAAAGTTTTTTCACCTTAATGCATAGAATGCATTAAGGTGAAAAAATTTTTACCTTTACAACCCCTTTAATTCATCCAAATGTATTGTACCTTACATAATATCAATTTGCAAAGGTCCTGAAAATGTATTTAGCTGCAAATGTGAGGATGACAGTTCCAACACTCCTATACCTTCAGCAGTTCTATAAATAGAAAAAGAGGTGTATCAGTCATTTAATAATGGAAACAGCAGCTCTAATTATATGATTCTGTTATTTCATCATTTGTTGGTTCAACTGGTCAGGTGGAGCTATGGATGAGGTTCCCATAGAGAAGGTCAACCTGCAAAACACTCAACTCCCACCTTTGGGCAGCACAGTGGTGCATCTGGGCAGCACAGTGGTGTAGTGAGTAGCACTCTTGCCTAGCAGTAAGAAGGGTCGCTGGTTCAAATCCCAACCACGACAATACCTGGCTGGAGTTTGCGTGTTCTCCCTGTGCCTGCGTGGGTTTCCTCCAGGTACTCCGGTTTCCTCCCACACTCCAAAGACATGCTGGTAGGTTAATTGGCTTCTGTCCAAAATTGGCCCTAGTATATGAATGTTAGGGACCTTGGATTGTGGGCTCCTTGAGGGGAGGAACAAATGTGAGTGTGCGATATATGTGTGGCGCGCTGTGTAAAAATTGACACAGCGCTATATGGGTACCTTAAACAAAAATAGGGATAATTGTAGACACACACCCACACTCGCTCAGGTTGAACTCGATGGACTGGTGTCTTTATTCAACCTTACTAACTATGTAACTATATATTTTCAAAGAGTGAGTTCGATGTGGTGTGCGCAAAGAGTTCCTAACACTGGATTAGGCTTCAAAAAGACAAACCATTCAGGGAAAGAGTCTGATGGATCCCATTGTGTGACCTGGAAGATCTACATGAGCAAATGGCAGAGCTGAAGAGAACAGGCAACATTCAGGAGTCTCTGAGCCCTTATGTCTCCCCCATAGTGATGGTGCGGAAGAAGAATGGTTCCCTGAGGTTGAACTATTCCTGACCAGTATACCACTACAAGAATAAAGGATGGCTTACAGAGCCTGTCGGGAGAGAAGTGGTTCAATGGATTGAAAAAGTGGATACTATCAAATCCCCATGCACCCTGAAGACAGACGGAAGACCTTGTTTATCACCCCATTAGGGTTCTTCGAATTCGTCAGGATTCCTCAATGTCTATCTGGTACTCCAGCAACTTTCCAGAGATTAATGGAGAAAACAGTAGGGGACATGAACCTGAGGAGTCAATCCAAGACCAGCGGACTGACTCGTGTGAGCAATCTTTCAGTCATCTGAAGTGGAGCTTAAAGACTGCTCCTGTCCTAGCCTATGCTGACCCAACCAAACCGTGTGAACTGCATGTTGATGCCAGTCGAGATGGGTTAGATGGGATGTTGTATCAAGAGTAGGGATGAGCCGAACACCCCCCGGTTCGGTTCGCACCAGAACCCGCGAACGGACCGAAAGTTCGCACGAACGTTAGAACCCCATTGACGTCTATGGGACTCGAACGTTCGAAATCAAAAGTGCTCATTTTAAAGGCTAATTTGCATGGTATTGTCCTAAAAAGGGTTTGGGGACACGGGTCCTACCCCAGGGGACATGTATCAATGCAAAAAAAACTTTTAAAAACGGCCGTTTTTTCGGGAGCAGTGATTTTAATGATGCTTAAAGTAAAAAAAAAAAAAGTGAAATATTCCTTTAAATATCGTACCTGGGGGGTGTCTATAGTATGCCTGTAAAGTGACGCGTGTTTCCCATGTTTAGAACAGTCCCTGCACCAAATGTCATTTTTAAAGGAAAAAATCTCATTTAAAACTGCTTGCGGGTTTAATGTCATGTCGGGTCATGGCAATATGGATGAAAATCAGTGAGACAAACGGCATGGGTACCCCCCAGTCCATTACCAGGCCCTTTGGGTCTTGTATGGATATTAAGGGGAACCCCGCACCCAAATTAAAATAAGGAAAGGTGTGGGGCCACCAGGCCCTATATACTCTGAACAGCAGTATACAGGCGGTGCAAACAAGACAGGGACTGTAGGTTTGTTGTTAAGTAGAATCTGTTTGTAATTTTGAACATTTTTAACGTGTTTAGCTCCAGCCAAAAAATCTTTTCTAAGCTTTTTGGAAAACATAGGGAAGGGTTATCACCCCTGTGACATTTGTTTTGCTGTCTTTCCTCCTCTTCAGAAGATTTCACCTCACTTTTTTGTCCCAATGAAAAATGTTTTTTGAAAATTTGGGTTTTTTTGTGGAACAAGGATTGGAAAGCATCAGTGGAAAGGAGAAATTGTTTTCCCATATTAACTCTTACAGGAGAGAATTTCCCTTCCTAGGGGTAGATTTCATCTCACTTCCTGTTGTCTCCTTCCGTTTGCAAGTAGGAGTCGTTTGTAAGTTAGATGTTTGAAAGTAGGGTCCTGCCCTATATACTCAGCAGAAATTTGGGCCTTAGGTGTTGCTGTGGCCACAACACTGTAAGCCCTCACAGGGCCCTGCTGTGAAATATTAGATCAAGAATTGTAATTACATGCCCCTGTTGAACAGGAGCTGAAAAATTAGGCCTTAGGCACTGGTGCCACAACACTGCAACCCCTCACAGACACTCTAGTTGGAACGCAGGAACGAGCCCTGCTGCAAAGTATTGCTTCAAAAATTGTAATTACACTCCCCTGTTAGACAGGGGCAGAAAAATTGGGCCTTAGGCACTGGTGCTGGTGCCACAACACTGCAACCCCTCACAGACACTCTAGTTGGAACGCAGGAACGAGCCCTGCTGCAAAGTATTGCATCAAAAATTGTAATTACACGCCCCTGTTAGACAGGGGCAGAAAAATTGGGCCTTAGGCACTGGTGCTGGTGCCACAACACTGCAACCCCTCACAGACACTCTAGTTGGAACGCAGGAACGAGCCCTGCTGCAAAGTATTGCATCAAAAATTGTAATTACACGCCCCTGTTAGACAGGGGCAGAAAAATTGGGCCTTAGGCACTGGTGCTGGTGCCACAACACTGCAACCCCTCACAGACACTCTAGTTGGAATGCAGGAACGAGCCCTGCTGCAAAGTATTACATCAAAAATTGTAATTACACGCCCCTGTTAAACAGGGGCTGAAAAATTGTGCCTTAGGCACTGGTGGTGGCGCCCAGAACCAAAAATGTTCTTACAAGCTATCAGCGTGATGATTGAGGAGGAAGAGGATAATTACTCAGGGATAGTCACTCAGCATCAGCATAGGCAGTCTTTGAAGGGATCTGAGATTTCAAAAAAAATTATTCGGTTACATCAGCATCAGGTGCTTGGTAGCTGGTGGTGATCCAAGACTCATTCATTTTTATGAAGGTCAGCCGATCGACCGAGTCGGTGGACAGACGCACCCTGTGATCGGTTACCACGCCTCCAGCAGCACTGAATGTGCTTTCCGAAAGAACGCTGGATGCAGGACAGGCCAGTAGCTCAATTGCATACTGTGCAAGCTCTGGCCAGTGATCCATCCTCAAGACCCAGTAACCCAGAGGATTTTCGGTGGGAAAGGTGTCCAAGTCTGATCTTGCCCCTAGGTATTCCTGCACCATGTAAAACAGACGCTGGCGATGGTTGCTGGAACCGATCATACCTTGGGGCTGCGGACCAAAAAATTGTCTGAACGCATCGGTCAGACGTCCACCTTCTCCACCGCTCCTTCTTTGACTGACCGAAGCCTCAGCAACACGTTGTCCAGAAACAGGAGTGTGTAACCTCCCAGTCTCTGGGAACGCGTTGCACAGACCTTTCTGCAAGGCCTCCCGAAGATGTTTCATCCTCTGCTCCCTCTGCGATGGCAAGATAAGGTCCGCAACCTTACCCTTGTAACGTGGATCAAGGAGGGTTGCCAGCCAGTATTGGTCCTTCTCCTTGATACCACGAATACGAGGATCCTTACGCAGGCTTTGCAGGATCAGGGAGGCCATGCAGCGTAGGTTTGCTGAGGCATTCGGTCCGGAGTCCTCTGGGTCACTAAGGACAACAACGTCCGCAGCCACCTCCTCCCAGCCACGTACAAGTCCATGTGTTCCTTGGGACTGATCCCTTAAAGACTGCTGCTGATGCTGAGTGCCAGGCTCCACCTCCATACTGACACAATCTTCCTCCTCCTCCTCCTCCTCCTCGTCCTCTTCCTGTGTGATCGGCGGGCACGCAGGAACACTGTCTGGATAAAGGGGGCCTTGAGAGCTAAGGAAGTCCTCCTCTTCCTGCCTCTGTTCTGCCTCAAGTGCCCTGTCCATTATTCCACGCAGCGTGTGCTCCAACAGGTGGACAAGGGGGACAGTGTCACTGATGCATGCACTGTCAGTGCTCACCATCCTCGTGGCCTCCTCGAATGGTGACAGGACAGTGCATGCATCCCTGATCATGGCCCACTGGCGTGGGGAAAAAAAACCAAGCTCCCCTGACCCTGTCCTGGTGCCATAGTCGCACAGGTACTCATTGATGGCCCTCTGCTGCGTGTGCAGCCGCTGCAGCATGGCCAACGTTGAGTTCCACCTGGTGGGCATGTCACAGATTAGGCGGTTCTTGGGCAGGTTAAACTCCTTTTGGAGGTCCGTCAGCCGAGCACTGGCATTAAATGACCGGCGGAAATGCACACAGACTTTCCTGGCCTGCCTCAGGACATCCTGTAAGCCCGGGTACCTGCCCAAGAACCGCTGCACCACCAAGTTAAGGACGTGAGCCAAACAGGGCACATGGGTCATTTGTCCCTGTCGAAGGGCAGAGAGGAGGTTGGTGCCATTGTCGCAAACCACCATTCCTGCCTTAAGTTGGCGTGGCGTCAACCACCTCTGAACCTGCCCCTGCAGAGCTGACAGAACCTCTGCCCCAGTGTGGCTCCTGTCCCCCAAGCACACCAGCTCAAGCACCGCATGGCATCTTTTGGCCTGCGTACTTGCGTAGCCCCTTGAACGCCTACGGAGCACCGCTGGTTCCGAGGAAGAGGCCATGGAGGAAGAAGAAGAGGAGGGGGTGGAGGAGAGAGGTGTGTCACAATCAGCATTTTGGAGGCGTGGTGGCGGAACAACCTCCAACACTACTGCACCTTGTCCTGCATCCTTCCCAGCTGCCAGCAGAGTCACCCAATGCGCCGTGAAACTTAGGTAACGTCCCTGTCCATGCCTGCTGGACCATGAGTCAGCGGTAATATGCACCTTACCGCTGACCGCCCTGTCCAGCGAGGCATGGACATTGCCTTCCACATGCCGGTAGAGAGCCGGAATCGCCTTCCGTGAGAAAAAGTGGCGTTTGGGTACCTGCCACTGAGGAACCGCACATTCCACAAACTCACGGAAGGGGGCAGAGTCTACCAACTGAAAAGGCAGCAGTTGAAGTGCTAGCAATTTTGCCAAGCTAGCATTCAACCGCTGGGCATGTGGATGGCTGGGAGCAAACTTCTTTCGGCGGTGCAGCAGCTGGGGCAGGGAAATTTGCCTGGTACAATCTGACGTCGGTGTACCAAAAGCAGATTGCCCACAAGTACTTGGCTGTGACACACCTAATTCTACACCTTCATTCCTCTCACTGCAGGTCTCAGAGAGGACTGAAGGTCTAGTGGGGTTGGAAATCTCAGCTGATGAGGAGCAAGGAGAGATCCTCTTTGTTCTTTGGTGTGGGTCTTTTAGATACGCTTGCCAACGAACTACATGGCAGGTCAACATATGTCTGGTCAAGCATGTGGTACCCAAGCGGGAGATGTTTTGGCCACGCGAGATACGCTTAAGACATATGTTGCAAATAGCAGCGGTGCGATCTGATGCACTCGTCTCAAAAAAGGCCCACACCAAAGAACTTTTTGAATAACGCGCAGAGACTGCAGCGCCCTGCACATGTGGAGCTTTGGGGTGTGATGCAGTCAATGTGCTGCCCTTAGGCTGGCCCCTGGAGGGCATCCTGCCTCGTTGGTGATGTGCCGCCGCCTCCTCCTCCTCCTCCTCCTCCTCCTCTCTCCTATCAGGCACCCACGTTGAGTCAGTGACCTCATCATCCCCTCCCTCCTCATCACTGGAGCAAACCTGGCAGTATGCTGCAGCAGGGGGAGCATGACTGCCAGATTGCTGTCCTTCTTGGGCACCCCCTCTGTCCGTGCTCATGTTACTGCTTTCATGCCGAAAAAAAAGGCCAAGCGTGTCCCATGGCCACGTGCTGTTGAGGATGCACCGTCTCCACGACCAGCACTAGACACAGAGCCTGCTTGCCCTCTCTTATTGGCTTGTGACTGTCTGCCTCTCCTTCTTGGCCTTCCAGACATACTAATGGCCTGTAGCTGCACTAAGCTGGGATAGAACACCTATAATTTTCTTCAGGTAGCTTTATATACTGTAACCAGACAAGCCTGCCTGTCAGTAGGAAGATAACAGGAACGGATCTAGCTGAACACTGTGAGCAGGACGCACTGTACTAAATGTAAATAGTCTAGCTGCCTGACCGTGGTACTAATAGGATCAAATAGAACACCTGTAATTTTCTTCAGGTAGCTTTATATACTGTAACCAGACAAGCCTGCCTGTCAGTAGGAAGATAACAGGAACGGATCTAGCTGTACACTGTGAGCAGGACGCACTGTACTAAATGTAAATAGTCTAGCTGCCTGACCGTGGTACTAATAGGATCAAATAGAACACCTGTAATTTTCTTCAGGTAGCTTTATATACTGTAACCAGACAAGCCTGCCTGTCAGTAGGAAGATAACAGGAACGGATCTAGCTGAACACTGTGAGCAGGACGCACTGTACTAAATGTAAATAGTCTAGCTGCCTGACCGTGGTACTAATAGGATCAAATAGAACACCTGTAATTTTCTTCAGGTAGCTTTATATACTGTAACCAGACAAGCCTGCCTGTCAGTAGGAAGATAACAGGAACGGATCTAGCTGAACACTGTGAGCAGGACGCACTGCACTAAATGTAAATAGTCTAGAAGATAACAGGAACGGATCTAGCTGAACACTGTGAGCAGGACGCACTGCACTAAATGTAAATAGCAGGAACGGATCTAGCTGAACACTGTGAGCAGGACGCACTGCACTAAATGTAAATAGTCTAGAAGATAACAGGAACGGATCTAGCTGAACACTGTGAGCAGGACGCACTGCACTAAATGTAAATAGTCTAGAAGATAACAGGAACGGATCTAGCTGAACACTGTGAGCAGGACGCACTGCACTAAATGTAAATAGCAGGAACGGATCTAGCTGAACACTGTGAGCAGGACGCACTGCACTAAATGTAAATAGTCTAGAAGATAACAGGAACGGATCTAGCTGAACACTGTGAGCAGGACGCACTGCACTAAATGTAAATAGCAGGAACGGCTCTAGCTGAACACTGTGAGCAGGACGCACTGCACTAAATGTAAATAGCAGGAACGGATCTAGCTGAACACTGTGAGCAGGACGCACTGCACTAAATGTAAATAACAGGAACGGATCTAGCTGAACACTGTGAGCAGGACGCACTGCACTAAATGTAAATAGTCTAGAAGATAACAGGAACGGATCTAGCTGAACACTGTGAGCAGGACGCACTGCACTAAATGTAAATAGTCTAGAAGATAACAGGAACGGATCTAGCTGAACACTGTGAGCAGGACGCACTGCACTAAATGTAAATAGTCTAGAAGATAACAGGAACGGATCTAGCTGAACACTGTGAGCAGGACGCACTGCACTAAATGTAAATAGTCTAGAAGATAACAGGAACGGATCTAGCTGAACACTGTGAGCAGGACGCACTGCACTAAATGTAAATAGTCTAGAAGATAACAGGAACGGATCTAGCTGAACACTGTGAGCAGGACGCACTGCACTAAATGTAAATAGCAGGAACGGCTCTAGCTGAACACTGTGAGCAGGACGCACTGCACTAAATGTAAATAGCAGGAACGGATCTAGCTGAACACTGTGAGCAGGACGCACTGCACTAAATGTAAATAACAGGAACGGATCTAGCTGAACACTGTGAGCAGGACGCACTGCACTAAATGTAAATAGTCTAGAAGATAACAGGAACGGATCTAGCTGAACACTGTGAGCAGGACGCACTGCACTAAATGTAAATAGCAGGAACGGATCTAGCTGAACACTGTGAGCAGGACGCACTGCACTAAATGTAAATAGCAGGAACGGATCTAGCTGAACACTGTGAGCAGGACGCACTGCACTAAATGTAAATAGCAGGAACGGATCTAGCTGAACACTGTGAGCAGGACGCACTGCACTAAATGTAAATAGCAGGAACGGATCTAGCTGAACACTGTGAGCAGGACGCACTGCACTAAATGTAAATAGTCTAGAAGATAACAGGAACGGATCTAGCTGAACACTGTGAGCAGGACGCACTGCACTAAATGTAAATAGTCTAGAAGATAACAGGAACGGATCTAGCTGAACACTGTGAGCAGGACGCACTGCACTAAATGTAAATAGCAGGAACGGATCTAGCTGAACACTGTGAGCAGGACGCACTGCACTAAATGTAAATAGTCTAGAAGATAACAGGAACGGATCTAGCTGAACACTGTGAGCAGGACGCACTGCACTAAATGTAAATAGCAGGAACGGCTCTAGCTGAACACTGTGAGCAGGACGCACTGCACTAAATGTAAATAGCAGGAACGGATCCAGCTGAACACTGTGAGCAGGACGCACTGCACTAAATGTAAATAACAGGAACAGATCTAGCTGAACACTGTGAGCAGGACGCACTGCACTAAATGTAAATAGTCTAGAAGATAACAGGAACGGATCTAGCTGAACACTGTGAGCAGGACGCACTGCACTAAATGTAAATAGCAGGAACGGATCTAGCTGAACACTGTGAGCAGGACGCACTGCACTAAATGTAAATAGCAGGAACGGATCTAGCTGAACACTGTGAGCAGGACGCACTGCACTAAATGTAAATAGCAGGAACGGATCTAGCTGAACACTGTGAGCAGGACGCACTGCACTAAATGTAAATAGCAGGAACGGATCTAGCTGAACACTGTGAGCAGGACGCACTGCACTAAATGTAAATAGCAGGAACGGATCTAGCTGAACACTGTGAGCAGGACGTACTGCACTAAATGTAAATAGCAGGAACGGATCTAGCTGAACACTGTGAGCAGGACGCACTGCACTAAATGTAAATTGCAGGAACGGATCTAGCTGAACACTGTGAGCAGGACGCACTGCACTAAATGTAAATAGTCTAGAAGATAACAGGAACGGATCTAGCTGAACACTGTGAGCAGGACGCACTGCACTAAATGTAAATAGCAGGAACGGATCTAGCTGAACACTGTGAGCAGGACGCACTGCATTAAATGTAAATAGTCTAGATAGAAGATAACAGGAACGGATCTAGCTAAACTGAATACAGTGTATATATATATATGCAACACCTGGGATGCATATATATACACAATACACTGTAAGTGCAGCTAACTGACTGACTGTTCTGCCTAATCTATCTAACTCAAATCAAATGACACTGTCTCTCTCTCTCTCTCTCTATCTCTCAGCACACCGGAACACACACTACACAGGGCCGCCGTGCAGGCGGCCTTATATAGTGTGGGGTGTGTACTAAATCCCCTGAGCCATAATTGGCCAAAGCCACCCTGGCTTTGGCCAATTACAGCTCTCTCTACTGACGGCGCTGTGATTGGCCAAGCATGCGGGTCATAGTGCATGCTTGGCCAATCATCAGCCAGCAATGCACTGCGATGCCGCAGTGAATTATGGGCCGTGACGCGCCACACGAATTTAGCGCGAACGGCCCATATCGTTCGCAATTCGGCGAACAGCCGATGTTCGAGTCGAACATGGGTTCGACTCGAACACGAAGCTCATCCCTAATCAAGAGCACAATGGGCATCTGCGGCCTGTTGCTTATGAGAGCAGAAGTCTTACACCCGCTGAGAAGAACTACATTACACATAAACTGGTGTTCTTGGCTCTGAAGTGGGCAGTGGTGGATAAACTGGAAGACTACTTGTATGGTGCAGACTTTGTGGATGCCACTGGGCACAGGTGGTTGGCCGCACTATTGGGATTCACTTTAACCTAAAGTACCGTCCAGGGGTCGGGAACAGAGATGCGGATGCCCTGTTGAGGAGGCCCTATGATTTGGGAGCTGCTTCTGAAGAGTGGACTCTACTAACAGCTAAAGGGATACAAGCTATATGTCAAGGAGCAGAGTATCGAGCCAGAGGCGCAATAGGGGCTGAAGCTGTCTCAGTGGAAGGTGTTCCCAAATACTACTGCCTGCCTAAGTTTACAAAGAAAGACTTAAGGAAATACCAGATGGAGGACCCCCTCTGTAGTTTAACATTGAAGGCCCTGAAAGGTCAATGTCCAGATCTGCTACTGAGAGACTGTTTCTATTGGCCCTGTGTGCGGGCTGAAATGGAAAGATACTGCCACTCTTGCATACAATGTATACAGAGGAAGATTTTACTCAGCCGAATTTCCACAGTGGGCCATCTTCAAAGTCAAGGACCAATGGAGTTGGTGTGCATTGATTTTCTGTGTCTGGAGCCTGACTCGAGCGGACAGGGTAATGTTATAGAGGTGACCGATCACTTCCCCCGGTATGCCCAAGCATTCCCAACCAAAGACCAGCAAGCACCTACAGTGGCCAAGGTTCTGGTAGAAAAGTTATTCACCCACTACAGCCTACCTTGACGCATTCACTCTGTTCATGGAAGAGACATATGCCCCATACACACGGTCGGATTTTCCGATGGACAATGTCCGATCGGAGCGTGTTGTCGGAAATTCCGACCGTGTGTGGGCGCCATCGGACATTTTCCATCGGATTTTCCGACACACAAAGTTGGACAGCAGGAGATAAAATTTTCCGACAACAAAATCCGATCGCGTCAATTCCGACCGTGTGTGGCCTGTTCCGACACACAAAGTGCCAGGCATGCTCAGAAGAAATTCCAAGACGGGACAGCTCGTTCTGGTAAACTTAGCGTTCGCAATGGATACAGCACTTTCGTCACGCTGCAATGTAAAAAATGGTTTAATACAGCGCACTCTCTTCTTCTTTATAATGTGACAAGAATTAAGTAGTTTTGCTGCTCATATTCACACACACTTCTCACAAACTTTTATTTGTGTTTTTTTAGTGGGATTCCCTCAATATATTGTTATTAGTTGTCACATCTGACAGTTTTATATTTTTTATGTTTTTTTTATTTTGTTTTTAAGCCTTTTTTTTTCTTTAATGTTTGGATTTTTTCCAAGGCTGATCTTTGTTCAATGTTATTTTTAATTTTACTCCAGAATATTTTTGTGTGTGTTTTGTGTGGCAAGTTACCCCAACACCATTGATATCTTTTATTATTTAATCTCAAGGAGATTGTTTGTTGTTGGTGTCCCTTGTTCATTTCACATTGTATATTAGAAATGTACCTGAATCCTCACAAACAAACTGTCCTTTTTGAAGTAAAACACATAGGAGAGTATAATTCAAAACAAAAATCCTTTATTAAGGGATCAGAACCAAACAAAGAGGAAGGCAACACTGGATCAACAGGAGAAATTAACGAAGCCTGGGACCCCCACGGCAGACATCATTTCTTAAACATCAAAACTGGTGGCCTGAGGAGTCCATATGTAAGGGAGGGCAGTCTGGTCCGGGATTCACAGAGACTTGGATAGCAGCAGATGACATCTGTGTCCCCAGGCTGTGGTACCACAAGAGGCTGCATTTTTTGGCCGACCAGACTGGATCCAGGGTCCTCACTGTCTGGTCTTCCTTTCACACTTCCTTCCGGGCTGTGGCTGTGCAGTTGGAGATGTGGCAGGAGGAGGAGTAGGACCTGGAGGAGGAGGAGGACTGGGGGGACCTGGAGGAGGACTGGGAGGACCTGGAGGAGGACTGGGAGGACCTGGAGGAGAGGGAGGAGGAGGAGGACCATCCCAAAGCTGTGTGTGAGGTGTAATTTGGCCCCTCATACCTTTCTCCAGAGCCTCTGATATGAGGGCCTCACACATGGCTTTTTGGCCCTCCTCCATCCTCTGCATTTTATATGCTATGAAGGCAGCAATATTCTCCTGCCTGGTGTGGGGTGCTCCCAGGACCTCTGTAGCCCTCCAAAAGAATCTGATAGCCGCCTCCTCTAGGGCACTCGTCCTACTGCCACTTTCTCTTTTCAGGGGGGGTGGAGGGACCTGCAGATCAGCCAGCCGGCTCGGCCCGGCCACCTCCTGGCTGAGACTTCCCTGTGTATGAAAAAGAGACATAGTTGTAATGTTTTGCATCATCAATCACAATCCTAAATTAGTACTCCCAACTAACATCTAGTTAACATCATTGATTGGACAAGCAGAAATATTTAGAGGAATGCTATACCTGGCTCAATCTGGGCTCCTCCACATGCGGCCTGGAAGGCCCAGGTTGGGCGTCAGAAGCCTCAGCCAGGGGGGAAGGAAGCGTGGAAGGAAGACTGGAGAGGGATGACCTGGGTTCAGTCTGGCCTGCCAGAAAGTGCAGCCTGTCGTAGTACAACATCCTGGGGACATAGATGTCACCTGCTGCTCCGGATCTCTGTGAATCCAGGACTTTATTGCGCTCCCTCAGATATGTGCTCCTCAGGCCACCAATGAAAATCTTTAAATAAGTGATGTCTGCCGTGGGGATCACCTGCTTCACAATTTCACACAATTGCTCCAGTGCTGCCTTCCTCTTTGCTTGGTTCTTGAAATGGGGGTGGGTAATCTCCCACAGACAGGGCAGCTCACTTAGCATATCAATGAATAGTGACATGAAGTCAGTATCTCTCATTAAGATATCCATGTTCACTGCAAGACACAACACAAGACAAAGCCTAATGTCAGACAAAACTCTCCTAATCTTGTTACAATATAGGCCTCAATCTAGAAGCAGTATAGGCACAAGTTTGTCTCTTACCTTCGTTCTTACGATCGGCGCGTCCAATGCTCATTCATCCGCTCACAGATCGTACGTAATACGCACGCGTGTTACGCTTTATACACACTGCGCATGCGTGTAACTCCGCCCGCCCCTGACGTTCTTTCTAGTGTATTCCCCGCCCCTTTTCATTCGGCGCAGTGGGTGAAGAGTATGATGGCAGAGTTACAGCAGGTGCAGGCTAATTATAGCAACGAGGAGGAGGAGGAGGAAAGGCCGGATCCAGGCACGTCCCGATCCAGAAGGAGACGTTTTAAGGCCACAAATATGTCGTTTGGGGAGATGTTGGAGATGGTACACATCATGAGGAAGTCCGACTATGACGGAAAATATGGGCCTTACCCCAACCCCAACATCTGAAAGGCAAAAATCATTGGTAAAGTGGTCAGGAGTCTAGAGCGGAATTTCGGGGTACAAAGGTCTAAAGATCAGCTCAGGAAGCGGTGGTCGGACCTGAAGTTGAGAGAGCCAGAGCAGTACCGAAAGATCCGGAGAGTGCTGCAAAAAAGTAAGTAGTTGTGCTGTGTTCCTATTCTTTCTGTCTTTATTACGTTCGTTCTGCTCCATATGCTTTTATTAATTGTAACGTTTAAAAGGGCAACTTTAATGTTCATGGGCCCATTATTCGTTCGTATCAAACATTTTTATTTCGGCCTCTAGAACACCATTGTTTAGGCCATATGCATTTTCACACATTTTTTGGGGCCTACTTGGATGACAAAGATTTGTTTGTGTAGATGGGTTTGTTACTAGAATGAAATGACAACTAGATTGTGTGTAAAGAGAGGACACTGAGCAGCTGTTTTCACATCTGGACACTGGAGCACTAGTGTGGGACACAAGAACACCATTTTTATTAGGGGGGGCACACAGGTGCTCCAGTGTATACTATAGGGGGGGCTACATCTGTGAAGCTTGTACCAAACAGGTAAAGTATTGCAGCTTGACAAAGGGCAATAAAAAAAATATACATCTTGGAACTCTGCTAAAATAGACAATTGTACCCCACTTCCAAGCAATGTTTCATCTTTATAGTTCTGACCTCAAATATCTGTGTGCTAATTATACCATTTTTGTTTTACATAGGGGAGAAAAGACTCGGAGGACACCCCTCATCCGAGGAGACCACAGACCCCCACCTATGGAAGAAGGTGAAATACCCCCAAACGAAGAAGAAGAGCAGGAGGAAGAAGAAGACGTGGTGGAGATTGGCACCACAACAGGTGAGTGTCTGCGACCACAGGCTCAGGTAAAAGAGATGGATGGTGGCAGATTTTTGAGACCTTTTTTTTGTTCTTTATCTCTTTTTAGGTGATCGTGATGTGAGGGATCCTGAACGCTTTACTTCAGAAAGTGCCCAGATACTTATCGGGGAGATCATGGGGTGTAATCTCCAATTGCAAAACATCCAGAACCAAATCAGTGATGTTATTAAAAAAAATAATAACATCATTGATGTTTTGGGGCGAATTTAAACCCCACAAAATCACCTGTTTTATTAATGTGGTCCAATCTTCAAAAAATTTTTAAAATGTTTAGAAAAGCCAAATTTGGAGGATGCACACAGTGTGCCAACATGTGCTATCTGCCATCACGGGAGATCAATGGACGTGTTTTGGGGGTGCAACACCTTCCTCAATTATAAAGTTGCATTGAGGAAGGGCTTTCTCCCCCAAAACACGTCCCTTGATCCCCCCTGATGGCAGATAGCACATGTTGCCATTCGTAAATTGGTGTGCATCTTCCAAATTTGGCTTTTCCAGGGGTGATTTCCCCCCATCTGAACGCTAGATCAAACCCAGTTCCTAAATACTGATGTCTGATCTAGCCTTCAGGTTTTACCTAATGTGAACTTTGTAAGTTCAAGTTTTTTGGCTTTCTTGTTGGTTTTACACAGGCTTGTTTTATCTGAAATGGATATTTTGATTTTTCATAATGCTACTGCAAACATTGTTATACAACAAACATGTTGGTTTGTTTTAAAAACCTTTGGTAAATGCGCATGTGATTGTGCAGCTATAAAAAAGTGCCTTACTCAAGAATGTGTGGATTATTGTCTCAACACTACCACACTTTTGGGGTGATATAATTGTTGTTTTATGCACAAATGGGGGTTATTTCCTAAGGGCAAATCCTCTTTGCACTACAAGTGCAGGTTCAGTGCAGTTGCAAGTGCACTTGTAGTGAAATGTGTTTTTGCATTTAGGAAGTACCAGCCAACACTGTTTTTTATAAGGTTACCCAATCACGACATTTTCTGCACTCAACACATTTCTGTCAGGGTCAGCTAAAACAAACACAAGCAGTAAATGTCCACCAAGAATTTCTTTTGGTTGTTTTTTATTATTAGGACGGCCGCTTTCAAGTGCCGTCATTGTTGATGTATTTGGGATTCCGGCCTCAGGCCCAACTGAGCCAGCATAGTTGGCTGAATGTTTTTGTAGAAAAATTATGGAGAACACAGCAGGCAAGTATTATATGGTTCAGTTTATACTCCGCCATATGGATGGGTGTCATAAATAATCGGAACCGGCTGGCCAGGATTCCAAATGTGTTCTCTACCACTCTTCGGGCTCTGGCCAGCCGGTAATTAAAAACCCTCTGTTCCGGGGTGAGGGTCCTCATCGGGAATGGCCGCATCAGGTGGTCCCCCAGCGCAAATGCTTCATCAGCAATGAACACAAATGGGAGACCTTCAACATTGTCCTCTGGAGGTGGCAAGTCCAAGCTGCCATTCTGGAGACGCCTGTAGAACTCCGTCTGGGCGATCACTCCACCATCGGACATCCGGCCATTCTTCCCCACGTCCACATACAAGAAGTCGTAATTAGCCGACACCACCGCCAACATCACTATACTATTAAACCCCTTGTAATTATAATAGTACGACCCCGAGTTGGGTGGTGGGACGATGTGGACGTGTTTCCCATCAATTGCCCCTCCGCAGTTAGGAAAGTCCCACCGCTGGGCAAAGTGGGAGGCCACAGTCTGCCATTCCTGTGGCGTGGAAGGAAACTGTTGAGGAAAAAACAAAAAACATTACTATTTTTTCACAGAAACCTGGCAAGCAGATTAGACACAAACATTATGGGTCAACCTCCAGATAGCATTTATTAAGGGGAATTTAACAACAACAAAGTATAAGGTACACCTATCATATTCCCCCTCCCCCCCTCTCATGGGCCATTTCTAACATTATAGGGGGGGGGGAACTCTTGGACAGGTAACCCTCTTCACTTCATTGAGAGATGAATGCCTAAATACAGGGTATTACTTGGAACAGCCCCTCCTTAGTTACACTATTGGCAGCCCACTGGACAGGTAAGAAGTGTCATAATACAAAGATATAAATACACACTGTACACATTTGAGCACATTTGGACATTCTGCTATTACCTATCAAGATCATAATAGGATACAAGAACTTTAAACAGTACCATTGGAAAGTATACAGGCAGGCCCTTGCACTACATGCTTTGGGGAATTCATCCATAAATCTGAGCACTAAAGAGATGGGTATAGTGTGTATGGGTTTGGCAAAGTCAGCAGATAGATGATTGAAGATAGAGAATTGGGATCAGCTGACTTAGCAGTTGGGGGAGGGAGGGTTACAAAAAATTTGGGGACACCACAAAAAAAAGCCTCTGCCACTCTGCCTGAATTTAAATCAAAAATAACATTTCAAAACATTTTAGGGGGTGTTTGGGGTAAAGCACTACTATGGAGCTGCTAAAATACATTGTTAAGTGACTACATGAGGTGAATATAGGGCAGGAGACACCATGCTGGGGAGGTTATTGAAGGGCAAATATGTATGAAGGACCTAAAATAATAATTACATAAAAATCCAGCATGCATGAGAACAAAGGGGACATTCACAGCATATTACAATCATGGTAATTATGGAATGAGGGAAGAAATACAATATATTATCAAACATTCAATACAATAAAATGTGATATAAAAGGATAAAAATCTTACCTTCATATACTCCTTCTGTAGGACCTGTGTGATGGCAGAACAGGTCTCTGGGATAATGATCCCCAGAGCCTGGGGGGAGATGCCTGTCGAGAACTTCAAGTCCTGCAGACTTCTCCCTGTGGCCAAATACCGCAAGGTAGCGACCAGCCTCTGCTCCGGAGTGATGGCTTGCCTCATGCAGGTATCCTGCCTGCTGATATAGGGGGTCAGCGAAGCCAACAAACGGTGAAATACGGGGTCCGTCATCCTGAGAAAGTTCCTGAAATCATCAGGATTATTCTCACGGATCTCACGGAGCAAAGGCATATGACAGAACTGGTCACGCTGAAGCAACCAATTCTTGGTCCATGAACTCCTCCCCACCCTGTTCATGGACTGGACTTGTGTCAAGGTCAGGACCCCAACACCAAGCCCCCGCACAGCACGAACTCTACGAGGAGTACGCATACGAAACATGGCTACAAAACGGTCGGCTGCTCAGAACGAAGTAACAGAACGCACTGAAGAACAGCAAGGCCTGTGAAGAGCGACCTGAAAAACAGCAACGAGCGGACAAGATCGCACAGAAAACTCCAATACGAACTGACTGCACGCACTGAAGAGCAGATACAAACCCACAAGCACAAACTGAACGTCAGAAAACGATCTGAAAGCCACGAGTCTGAAAAAGCGCGAATCGTCTCTCACCAAACTTTTACTAACACGAGATTAGCAAAAGGAGCCCAAAGGGTGCCGCGCTTGGTTCTGAACTGGCCTTTTCTAGTCTCGTCGTACGTGCTTGACGTCACCGCGTTCTTGGCGATCGGAAATTCCGACAACTTTGTGCGACCGTGTGTAGGCAAAACAAGTTTGAGCCAACATCCGTCGGAAAAAATCCGAGGATTTTGTTGTCGGAATGTCCGAACAAAGTCCGACCGTGTGTACGGGGCATAAGAGTAGACTCGTTAAAAGACTGATAGACCTTTTAGGTATTCAGCAGTCAAGAACAACCCCCTACCAACCTCAAAGGGATCCAGAATGATTTAATTGTACTTTCCTAGATAGGCTTGGGACTCTTTCTGCTGAGAATAAACAGCATTGGAGCAGACATATTGCAGCTATCGTGCACGTCTACAACAGCACTGAAAATGATGCTACTGGTTATTCACCATACAAGCTGATGTTCAGGAGGGAAGCTCGGCTACCAGTCGACTTAGCATTCGGCACATCTCTAGATCATATCTGGATGATGTGCCACAGAGGACATGTTGATCGTTTGAGGAAGAGTCTTAGAACAGCGTATGAGAAAGCTCAGTTTGCCTCAGATGCTTGGGGACAGCAAAACAAAATAAACGTTGACCTGAAGGTGAGAGTACATTACTTACAGCCTGGCAATAGGGTGTTTCTGAGGAATCTAGGCACCCCTGGAAAACACAAGCCAGCTGATCACTGGAAATCACAGCCCTATATTATCTGCAAGCAGTTACCAGGATTGCCAGTTCTCCCCAGGCAGTTTGGGTTTTCTAGTCAGACTGTGACTGGAGGTAGTGGGACAGGACTGTATCAATGAATTCCACTTACAGTGCCAGAGAGAGTGCAAAGGATAGGTACCTGCAGTAGTTTGTTTAGAGTATAAATGAGGGAGTTAGAAAATTATCGAAGCAATAAATATACTAAATGTAATAATCATAATCTGCTTGGCTAGTTTTGATCCAGACATGTACAAATGGAAATATGTATTTAGCCAGGCTAATTATTAACAACTTTAAATTGAGGTGGGAAGACTGGGTCACCTATATGCTAAATTTAGGATACTTTTAATATCTTATTTAACCTATCATTGTCTCAATTACATCACAATTAAATTGCTGATACTGTTAGGTCATTCAGTTTAGTCGAACACTCTCATCTCTAATTACGGTATTTAAAAGTAGTAATGACTTACATAGTCATGAAAAGGGTAGCTCCGTAGTCGCCAATTAGTTATAGAGCTGCCCTTATCATACAACCTATTATCCAGTAGACTGTTGATATTTAAATTTCAGAATATTTAGTTGTGAGTTAAAGCAAATGAGCTGCTCAGTCTTTCAACTCCTCTAACTTTTGACAGAATTAATTCCCCTGTACTGACAGAGCAGAGTACAATAGACATTAGCGTGTACTCAGCAGGCACCATAATAAAACAGAAGGAGCCACTCTTTGACTTTTAGGTAGATGGATCTGTTCATCTCGAGCTTCATTCAGAGGGTGCGGAAAAGAAGAGCACTACAGGGTCATCATGTTGTAGAAAGTAACTCCTAGGGGATTGCCCGATAATTATCCATATGCTTTAAGAGATATCTTAATTGAGAGCATAAAGCCCTTGGATAATGGGACAGAGGTAACTGTGAGGTACAAAAGGGTTATTTCTGTTCAGCTAAGAGCACAGTCACTAATGAACTAGAAAATACATTTTATACTCAAGTGAAACAGCAGAAAAAATTGTTTGGAGTAGGGGGTATTCAAAGGGTCATATCATGTCTACTGTGCATCTACTTTATTGCAGAAGGTTATTGCACATTAGTAATTAACTATATAGTAACCTACAGGTATAGGGGACACTTATGTAGCAAAAATGAAAAACAAATTCCTTAAAGACCTCAACAAATTTTAACAGACAATCTTACTTTGTCCATGCAGGACATAATGATAGTATTTCTGAAAAGACCCACCTCATGTTGGCTCTGTTGGCAACTCAAAGATGTGATAGCCTCACTACCCTGGTCATGTGACAGCACTAAGGCCTTGCAACTGGCTGTTATGCTCAGGCATCATCACATGAGAACAGGTCACATTCTTGCCAGCTGCAGAGGAGTAAAATGCTAAGAGAGAGTGCAGGAAAATTGAATATAGGTAGGTAGTGGGGGTGGGAGTAATTGTTCTGCATGGACAAGGTGGCACGGTCTCTTTAAATTGTAAACTATGGTGGGCTGAAGGATGGGGAGGGCAACAAATAGTGCAAAGAAAACACCACATGCCTGGGCTAGAGAATATAAAGAAGAAAATTTTAGGAGCTTTAACTGGAAGTTTAGAGATACATAATGCCTGGACATACTCTATAAAGCTGAACTAGCATCAGAATGTTGTGTTTATTTTTGTGTAAAGTCCATGCATGCTTAATAATGAGTCAGTGTTACAACTCCAATACAAACATATATCACCAGTACATCATGGATATTTCCTAAAGTATTCACAACACAGCTGTGAAAGTGCAACATTTCACAGCTTTGCAGGACTTCTTAGTAAGGAATGTGATGATCACGTGACTGATTAAGGAGTCCTGCAAGGCTCAAAAACATTAAACTTTCATCACTGTGATATAATTACTTTAATAAATATTTGGACTTTATTTTGAAGATTCATGGTGTGCTGGAGATATATGTTTGTATTCATGATGACAATCGATGCAACACCCATTTAGTACAAGCCATTTTGCGAATGTGCGCAACCATAAAATGCATCAAAAATGCACAGGAATGCACTGGAATGCACCAAAAACACATCAAAAACACACCAGACCCCAGTACAGTAAAAAAAAAAAAAAAAAAAGCAGCTGGAGTGCATCTGGAAACACATAAAAACCACACCAGAACGCGTCAAAAACACATTCAAAACGGGCATGCAGAAATGCATCCAGAACGGATCTGGAGTGTGTTTTTGTGATGTGAACCAGCCCTAAATCTTCATCTCTTATGCCGCGTACACACGGTCGGACTTTCCGGCATACTTGGTCCGGCGGATCAGAGTGTGCCGGACAATCCGCCCGTGTGTGGGCGGCGGCTGACTTTTCCGGCGGACTTCTTCCCAAAAGCCCGCCGGACCTAGATTTGAAACAAGTTTTAAATCTTTCCGTAGGACTCAGTTTCGGGCGGAAAGTCCGCTCGTGTGTGTGCTGGTCCGACGGAAAGCCCGCTCGTGTGTAGGCTGGTCCGACGGACCAGATACGACGCGAGGGCAGGGTATTGCATCTCGCGCTCTCTGCAATAGGAAAAACAAATCTTCCTATTGCGGTGAGCGCGGTGCATACCAGGCCCTTAGGTCTGGTATGGATTATAAAGGGAACCCCGCTACGCCGAAAAAACGGCGTGGGGTCCCCCCTAAAATCCATACCAGACCCCCGATCCGAGCACGCAGCCTGGCCGGTCAGGAAAGGGGGTCTTCTTCCGGCTTCGGGGGTCCCTCCGCTTCATCTTCTCCCGGCGTCCGGTTGGTTCTTCTCCGCTCTCTTCTCCCGGTGTTCCTGTTCTTCGGCCGGCTCCTCTGCTGTCTTCAGGTAGCTCTCTTGCCAGCAGAGGTCCGGACTTGTGGGCTTCTGGGCTTCTGTTCCCCAGATATTGACACGACGCTCTCTCCGGCTGGACTGCTCTCCGAGGGCTGCGTTGTGACTTATATAGGCGGAGACCCCGCCCCCTTTTGATGTCACAGTCCCTGGGCATGCTGGGACTGTGACGTTTTAGGGGGCATGGTCAACATCACCCAGTGACCACGCCCCCTAAAACGTCACAGTCCCAACGCAGCCCTCGGAGAGCAGTCCAGCAGGAGAGAGCGTCGTGTCAACATCTGGGGAAGAGAAGACAAGAAGCCCAGAAGCCCGGACCTCTGCTGGCAAGAGAGCTACTTGAAGACAGCAGAGGAGCCGGCCGAAGAACAGGAACACCGGGAGAAGAGAGCGGAGAAGAACCAACCGGACGCCGGGAGAAGATGAAGCAGAGGGACCCCCGAAGCCGGAAGAAGACCCCCGAAGCCGGAGGAAGATCCCCCCCCCCGGAGCTGTTTAATAAAATATTTTAAAAACCTGTGTAGTGTGTTTTATTACTTACACTTTTTCCCTAGGTGAATGGGTAGGGGTACCATGTACCCCATACTCATTCACATAGGGTGGGGGGCCGGGATCTGGGGGCCCCCTTATTAAAAGGGGCTCCCGGATTCCGATAAGCCCCCCGCCCGCAGACCCCGACAACCAACGGCCAGGGTTGTCGGGAAGAGGCCCTTGTCCTCATCAACATGGGGACAAGGTGCTTTGGGGTGGAGGGGCCCCGCAGGGCGCCCCCCTCCCCCAAAGCACCCACCCCCCATGTTGAGGGCATGCGGCCTGGTACAGTTCAGGAGGGGGGGGGCGCTCGCTCGTCCCCACCCCCCTTCCTGACCGGCCAGGCTGCGTGCTCGGATCGGGGGTCTGGTATGGATTTTAGGGGGGACCCCACGCCGTTTCTTCGGCGTAGCGGGGTTCCCTTTATAATCCATACCAGACCTAAGGGCCTGGTATGACCCGCGACGGGGCTCGCAAGGTGTCAATCTCGCCGATAAAAGCGGCAAGATTGACATCCTTTGCTAGTCCCGTCGCACCTGAGTCACGTTCAAAATGAACGGACTTGTCCGTGTGTGGGCAAGTCCGTTCATTCTGAAAGTCCGCCGGAACTCCGGCGAAAGTCCGTCGGAAAGACGGGCGGACTTAGCCCGCCGAAAAGTTCGGTCGTGTGTGGGCAAGTCCGTCCGTTTTAAAGTCCGGCGCACCTGGCGGCCAAAGTCCGTCGGAAAGTGTGCCGGACCAAGTAGGATAGAAAGTCCGACCGTGTGTACGCGGCATTAGTATTCCTGTCTTGGTGTGGGATGGAGTGGCTCTGAACTGATTTCCTGTAATGACTGAGGTGAGGGGGGGTTTTGACCTTTGTCTAGTAGTAATAAAGGAAAACTGAGCTTGATAGAAGTGCCTGTTCCTGTGCAGCCTATGCTCCTTAGCAATCATTTTGCCCACTTTAATAAGTCATTGTAATGCCACCCATATTCCTGCCCTTTTAACAGGGTAAACCTGTTCAGCATTAGTGTCAGCTTATTGTCACTCTGTTAAAAGGACAGGAAAATGGGTGTCATTACAATGACTTATTAAAGGGGCAAAACTACTAATAATAACCCTCAACCTCCTGAATTCTGTTTTTTTTTTGGGGGGGGGGGTTGTTTGCTGATTGGTAGTTTATTATGGGGCTAGTGAGCAGCAACTGCAAGCTAAATGTTTGGCTTCTTTAGCTGTATTATAGACTTAGGATGGGCAGCCAAGGTGCAGTAAAGGTGCGGCTGGGCTGCCTGTTTTTACCATCCCCTGACCGCTCATGAGAAAAAAGTCTTAAAGGGGCAAAAGTGTCTGAAAGAACTGACCCATTAAAGACCAGTAGATGACCATGCACATTGTACATTACGCATTCCTGACCTTTTCAATCTGTGTGTTACCCACTCATAAGCCCTGCACTTTATACATGATATGCTTCTGTACTATGTACATTACATGCACCTGACACCCACACTCTATATGTAAACCCTTATCACTGTTATCCTGTTTGTTACACCAACACTTCATATTCCTGATATGCGCCTGCTGTACCATGTACTTGTATGAGAAAGTCTCCTGTTCTCTTTGTATTGCTTCCTTTATGTAACATCCCTGGTGTTCCTGCCAGTCCCTCTACTTTCCTAATAACAACTGACCACATTAAGCAAAGAGCACACCATGGTCAGTTCCCTAGCTATGCTGGGAACTTTGTGTACTCTCCACCAATGATCAGACTTGTCCTGACAGCTCAGTCTGCTGCATGTTATTTTACAAGGCGATCGTTTAAAGTCACTTGAACACAATTTTGTCACACCCATGGGTCACCTCATAATTCCCTTTTGGGTGCCCAAAAGGGAATGTAAGGGGCTCCATGATTTCTGTTCACAGATGTGAGTTGTGAATTGCTGCATTGTGACTTATGATATTGCAGTCTAAACACTGGGGAAGGGAGAATGGCAAAATGCTTCCTTCTGCCTTCAGCATACTGATTACATCATCTCCATCAAGGCAAAGTCACTGGCCTAGAGCTCAAAGGCAGCATTTTATTGTTAAAAGGTAAAACTTTTTCTAAAAAATGCTACTGTGGCTAAATAGTTTGCAGCGGTGTCCCATAATGCAGGGCGCATGTGTCCGGCCCCCTAATCTACATGCAGGGCACCGGACCCATGGATTCTAATGTTATTTTTTTTTTTAGAAGCACGTGATTACAGCCAGAGGCTCCAATAGGCTTCAAAAAAGGGTGGATTTGGGGTGCAGAGCACTGTGCCCCGAGCCCACCTAGTTCGCTATTGTCTTCCTGATTCTCCCCCCGGCCAATCAGGAAGCAGGTCCTGAGACCCATCACCCAATTGGCCGAGAGTAGAAGCGATCCTGTTGGCCGCCAAGGAGGAGGAGGGAGGAGAATCAGGGGAAGCCACCGTGAAGCACCAGGAGGAGGAGACGCTGTCCACCACCCGGAGGAAGCGCTGTCTGTAACATAGATGGGGTAAGTGTGGGGCAGGTGAACGACCGGGGGGGTTTCCTTTGACCCAACCAACTGACCGACCGGGAGGTGGCGGGTGGATTGTTTGCCACACCCCCCCCCAAGAAAATATACCACCAGCAGCCACAGATAGTTTGACATGTCAAGAATGTATCTATGCAGGCTTGTAAAGTTTAAGCACTGTCTAGTTTAGGGTAATTTGTTGAAAATTACTTTACTTCATTAGGTTAATGATTTGAAAAGGCCTTATAGTGTAATATCCTCAGAAATTTTATATAAAGAACTTATGAGATGGTACTAAGTGCCTTCCTGTAAAACCAAAGCAATTGTAAGCTACTCTAATACATGTTTTCTGGGATGCAAAGTAGGATATCTGCTACATATGGTGATAACACCGTCTCATCACTGCTAGGCATTATAAATTATTCTTAGGCTTGCCATTGTAATGTATATTAATCTAAGAAATCATATTTACTACTCCTTTTTAAATCCCCTCTCAAGATTCTTTAGGGAGAATGTGTTACCAGTTTGTTGTTTGCACAAATAAGTCTTTAGTGAGTCAATGGGCCAACCTACATTAATGCTGATCATACAGCTAATTAGGAAACTTAATACTCATTATGCTGTCAATTAGAATTCCCATTAACTATGCTGTGTTTGCATTTGTAAAATCTCTTATTTGGAGGGTTGGGATGAACAGGATTCTGAACCTTGCCAAACCCTGGCAGCAATACAGCTTTAATTACTACAGTTCATGGAAGCCTGAGATAGTCATCTGTTACAGGCAAAAATAAATACATTTAAGCTGTTTTAAGCTCTGAATCGAATGCTTGAAATAACGGAGCAGTGAAGGGCCTGTGAGTTATCCAATATAGGTGAGCATCAGAAAGTATTGTTATTAACATGCTAGAATATCTTCTTAATTGATTCAAAAGCTTTCTTTTTTCCCGCAGAAGAACAATCAGTTCACAGTGCTATTTTCAACTCAAGATGTCAAGATATGCAGGTGATTTTAAGTAGCTCATGCTACTAAAATTGTTGGTAGCTAATTAGTGTATAACAGGTGGAACAAATGACTCATTGTAATGCAAGCTACATACCTTTAAACAGCCTGTAGTAGTGATTAAACCTGCATGGGCACTCAATGTTCCACTTGTGTTCAGTTGGTTGATCACTACTGCATGCATCTACATTCTATTTGTGTGGCTTTTACCATGAGCAACCATTTGTTCCATCTGTTCAGTGACTGAGCACTACTCCCAAAAATTAATTAGTTGTGATTTTAGTAGTGTGACCGAACCACTAAATATCATTCAGGTAACTCTAGACTGACTAAGAGAAAAAAGTTGAAGCAGGCATGGTAAACCTACTTTATAGGTGAGGACAAGCTGATCTCACTGCTTCCTCATTATTCTGCATGACTGCTGAGGCGCAATGGGCTTAGGTCCCACTTAACACCAAGGGATAAAATCCCCCACCACCCTTGCCCTTCACTCCATTAAATAAGACACTTACAACCATTAGGTTGGAAAGGGCAAGGCCACAGCTTTATTAAATTCCAACACATAACATGTGAACATATTTAACCAGTACCAGTCACAGTCGTACTGTGAGCACTTAACCAAAAGAGGGAAGTGGTGAACATATTTAACCAGTACCAGTCACAGTCGTACTGTGAGCACTTAACCAAATTAGGGAAGTGGGGCCTGTCCTTACCATAAGTGCTGGACAGACAGCCTATTTCCAATTTTCCATCAAGGGCATAGCCCATTACAGCAACTTTAACTGCTGGCAAGGTCAAGAAAACCGCAGCAAGCTGTGACATACCAAACATAGGAAAAAAGGGGGCGGGAGGGTGGGCAGCTCTTCCAACGACTCTTCCGAAAGACCCAGAATTCCCTGGGGCACACGATTTCCTGAGCTCAGGCCCATCCCATCCCAATGTCCCAACCAATCGTTCCACTTGTTACACACCTAGCCATGCCCCCATCAGTCAAGGCTCTCTTTCCCTAGGGGGCTCAAGAGGCCTTCATGACTGCTGAGGCGCAATGGGCTTAGGTCCCACTTAACTTAACACCAAGGGATAAAATCCCCCACCACCCTTGCCCTTCACTCCATTAAATAAGACACTTACAACCATTAGGTTGGAAAGGGCAAGGCCACAGCTTTATTAAATTCCAACACATAACATGTGAACATATTTAACCAGTACCAGTCACAGTCGTACTGTGAGCACTTAACCAAAAGAGGGAAGTGGTGAACATATTTAACCAGTACCAGTCACAGTCGTACTGTGAGCACTTAACCAAATTAGGGAAGTGGGGCCTGTCCTTACCATAAGTGCTGGACAGACAGCCTATTTCCAATTTTCCATCAAGGGCATAGCCCATTACAGCAACTTTAACTGCTGGCAAGGTCAAGAAAACCGCCAAACGCCCGTCAGTTAATAACTGACGTGCGCCCCACCGCAGCCAGCACCTGTTCCACACCTCGCTGCAGGCCAAGATTGAATATATCCAACCCAATGCCATTAAGGTGAAGGCCATCCAGTCTCAACAGATCATTATTATTACCCTCCAGATCCTTGTGACTGATGACGAACCCCCCCTATTTGCCAAACAAACTTAGCGACCTGAGCGTTCACTTTCGGACGGAAGCGTTCTGGCCGTGTGGGGGTGGGAGCAGGTAATTCCCTTGCCCACAGCAGGCAAGGCACAATTTCCGACCAGATGGGCACCAAATTGGTGTCAACTGCATAGCATTGAGCAATGTCCCGCTTGATGGCAGAGATCAAGACATAGAACGTGTATAACCCACCTAATTCCCCCAGCGTGAAGAATCAAGATGATGGGGCCAGTCACATGGGACCGAATGCGTAAACACTCTGGAAGGACCCGAGGCCAGCGTAAACCATGAAGCCCAAGCCAGCGGATCCGGTCGAGATCATAGGTAAAAACCCCCAGTTCTTCCCGTAGCTCCGAACCGACGCACGGCCCAATAAATGAAGGAATCTTCCATGATCCAGAAGAGAAGCGTCTCAAATGGGGAAACAAAAAGACGGCAACAGGGAAAGGATACCGGAGAGAAGAGGGAGGGAAACCGGACGCCGGGAATCGGGGGAGTAAGTCGCACACCTCCAACCCCGCAGGCCCCGACGGGTCAGAAACGCTTTTGTGATGTCTTCTCACCCAAGGAGCTGAAAACCAAGAAGGACAAAGAAGGCATGGCCAACAAAACCGTGGCAACCTGAAGAACCTCTTGCAGTAAATAAACAAGGTAAGAAATAAAACCACGCATATTACCCGTGAAGACGAGATGGAAAAATGACCACCCGACGCCTGAACCCATTTTGTCCCACACCCGGCAGTACGACGCCCACGTCCAACGGGAAGGCGACACCCAGAAGACTGGCAAACCTCAAAAACGAGGTTCCGCAAGTAGGCCGGACAGGGAGGCCCTCCGGGGAAGCGACGGGGCAAGGGCGCGGAAATGATGGAGCTGTGAAAGAGAGGGAGCATCGGCAATATCATTAGCAGTTCCAGGGACATGCCTAGCTCTAAGAAAACGTTAAACTGCAGGCACTTTAAAACCCAAAAACGCAGCAACGACATGACCAGAGGGGATCTGGCAGACTGTTGACTGACCACTTGCACCACGCTCATATTATCGGACCAGAAAAAACCCACCTATCGATTGTGCAACCGCTCACCCCACAGCTCAATGGCGACAATAATCAGAAAACGCTCCAGCTGTGTAAGATTGCGCAAAAGATCCATGCGGGCCCATGAGGCCGGCCAACAATCAGCAGACCACTCCCCTTGGAAAAAACACCAAAACCACAGAAACCTGCTGCATCGGTATATAGCTCCAGCTGTGTGTTCATTACCTCCTCCAGCAACCGACATGACTGGCCGTTGTAGGACTGGAGGAAGGGCAGCCACGTCCCCTAAGTCATGGGCTTGGTGATACTGATATAATGGTGGGGGACAGCCACCCCCTTTGTGGCCCATGCCAGACGTCTACAGAAAGCCAGTCCCATGCGGGTGACGCGGAAAGGTAAAGACCAATTGACCCAGCAAAGATTGAAGTTGTATTGCACAGCCCATGGGGGGGGGGGGGCCATGTCAAAAATATCTTCCCTGAAAGTAGCATCCCAACAGATGGAAGTAACAAGAAATAGCTCAGCCCATGGAATTAGGTGCCGTGCCGGCACATTCGAAGGAGTAAAAGGGGATCCAAAAGCCACGGTCTAAACCGTCCCTCAAGATCAAGGCTTCACTATGAAGGGGGGGGAGTACCGGTCTAGCCAGGGAAGCATCTCTGAGATGATCACTGGGGTCCTCTGGTTTAGAAATGTCAGGCTTGGCCCCCCGGCCGGGAAAGAGGTTGTTTTCCCTTGTGGAAGCACCAGCTGGCTGGGTGAGCGCCCCGGCAAAATGAGCACTCGTGCTTAAAACGACACGCGGTGTACCACTTGCAGTGGCTCTCAGTAAAAAACCCAGCAGAGGCCTTTTTGGAGGCATCCGGCGCTCCAGAGGGAACACCGGCTGGAGGCTGAACGGACGAAGGCCTGTGGGGGCAAATAAGCCATAACCACAGGCTACCATCCTGGCAATCAAGCGGAACTCCTTCCTTGATGCCATTTTTTTTTTTTGCGAAACTGGGTGTCGTAATGGAACCAACACTGGCCCCCATACACTTTGTAGGTACCCCAAATGAGATCAAGATAGCAAGAAAGTGATGCAGCGAACTCCGGAAAACGCTCGTAAAGCACTCCGGCATAAGAACAGAACCCTTGCAACCAGTTCCCGGATGTCAGAGGAAGCTGCTTGAATTGTTCGCATTGGTCGCCACGTCAACCTGACGGGATTTGTCGATCGTCTCACGGAGAAATCCATAAATTCACAATGCCAGATTTGATCCTTGACGTCTTCCGAAAAGAACGAGGAAATCTGGAAGCCGCACACCGGTCTGATGATAAGTGCTTTTATTAATAAAAAACTGGATCACAGAAGTATACAAAGCACTACCACAGAAGTGTATAGATCAGCTGACGCCTTTTGCACTCATGACGAGTGCTTACTCATAGCTGGCATACATGGAAATAAAAAACATATATAAAGCTAATGTTGGAGACCCACGTGAACATATAATTGCGTGAGTGATTAATGTCAGCTGGAAGCCGGTTATACCAATTCACGGCACCCGCTGTTAAACAAATGAGCTTTATGAAAGGTGCGTGCCAGTAGGCGAAAGCGCCCACAAAGCGCCACATGGAAGAGGCCGATCTACAGGACGGACCCGACACACCCAATGCGAGGCAGGACTGATTTTATGACCGTGACAATGTGTTCGTCCGGCGGACCCGATAAGGCAGCGTCACCCGACCTACCCCAAATCAGGTCACGATCATACTCACTGAGTCGCGGGTATGCAGCTGAAGAAGAAGGGTGACCAACCGCAGGTCCAGGAGGAACACCCGGTACAGGGTCGTCCGTGGGAGGAGCAGGACGTCATCGCCTCGAAGGAAGCCGACAACTCGTGAAGTTAAAGGATGCTGGCGGAAGGATAGGTCCAGAGGGGGCGGTCTGGCCCCCAACCCTGAGAGCCAAGGATGGCAGCCGAGCAGCATCTGGAGCAGCCGGAGACCCCGGATGGAGGGCTTGCAGCGGGCACAGCCCACATCCCCGGCATGGCGTGCGTGCATCTCCCGCCCTGCCGGGCGCAGGAAGATGGTGCCGCGCAGCGGGCAGGTGCAAGGTCGCATCGGCCGGCCCCCAATGGGAATCTCCCGCCCTGCCGGGCGCGGGGAGATGTTGGGGCGAGGCTGTGGCAGCGGGCGTCCGGAAGGAAGCTCCAGCCCAGCCGGGCGCAGGGAGCTGCTGATGGTCAGATAACAGTGATGAGGGGATGCGAGCAGGCGACCGTCGGTCATCTCCCGCCCGGCCGGGCGCAGGGAGATGTGAGGACGCAAGGGGTGAGAGGCATGTCCAGCAGTGCCATCCCCCACCCTGCCGGGTGCAGGGGGATGTGGGAAGGCGGGGGTCAGTGGCAGTGAGTGAGCGGCATGCGCAGCTCTAACATCCCCCCCACCCAGCCGGGTGCAGGGGGATGCGGTAAGGTGGGGGTCAGCAGCATGCATATGTCTACCGTCCCCCACCCGGCCGGGTGCGGGGGGATGCGGTAAGGTGGGGGTCAGCGGCATGCATATCTCTACCGTCCCCCACCCGGCCGGGTGCAGGGGGATGCAGTAAGGCGGGGGTTAACTGCAGGGGTTGAGGGGTATGTGCATCCCTGACATCCCCCACCCAGCCGGGTGCAGGGGGACGTGGTAAGGCGGGGGTTAACTGCAGGGGGTGAGGGGTATGTGCATCCCTGACATCCCCCACCCAGCCGGGTGCAAGGGGATATGGACGTTCAGTGGACCTGGCAGAAGAAGAGTGTAGCATATCTACACTTGAATCTCCCGCCCTGCAGGGCGCAGGGAGAGACGCTGGCAGTGACACGCCAGCAGATCCAAAGGAAGGAGGACGTGCGGCCCGTGCAGCAACCCCGGGCTGGCGTGCCAGGCGTCTGGTGCTGCGGGACGATCTCCTGATGACCCCCACACCCCCGCTTCGCCGGCGCTCGGGGGGGGGGGGGGGGGGACGGGACAGCTGTAAAGTTCCCCGCAGGCGGCGATCAGCGGCGGGGAGCGCCGCTGTTCCCGCCCGCGCAGCTGAGCAGGCGCCCGCAAGGGGGGGGGGGGGGGGGGTGGACAGTCTGAGGAGCCCGAACATACTGCCGGGGGACTCTGGGGTTCCGGGAGCGGGCCGGGCGAGATGAGACCCGGCTCGATCAGTTTCAGATGGCGGGAGAAACCGCCGGGGAAGGCTCCGGCGGACAGCGGGAGGGAGGGGGGGGGGGAGCCGGCATACATGAGCCACAGCAGCTCCCAGGAGGAGAGGGGGGGTGGAAGGGGGATAACAAAGCTTTGAAGGACTGGGGCACAGGCGGGAAGGAGGACGAGTGCGTCTCCTGGCCCTAGCAGCCGGGGGCCCAGGCTTGTGGAGGGGGGGGGACATTTCCAGGGTAAGGAGGGAGAAAATCCTATCTGCCTGACCTTGGAGAGCCAGCTCATGGACCCTGGCCAGCAGAATGTCTGTGTCCATGGCAGAGGTGCAGGGTCCACAGCAGCTCTTCCGAAAGACCCAGAATTCCCTGGGGCACACGATTTCCTGAGCTCAGGCCCATCCCATCCCAATGTCCCAACCAATCGTTCCACTTGTTACACACCTAGCCATGCCCCCATCAGTCAAGGCTCTCTTTCCCTAGGGGGCTCAAGAGGCCTTCAGTAGTAGAGGAAGGAGACTGAAGCTCAGCAAATGGAAAATTGTATCAAATATTTACCGTAACCTTTTTTTTCCTGGTGCCAATCTATGGCAGCATATATGGTATGTGGTAGCTTAATATGCTGCCACGGATTGGTGCCAGAAAATGAAAGTTACGGTATTTGATACAATGTGCCATTTTCCTGGCACCAACATGGCAGCATACATGTAGTAGTGGCCCTGCCTACTTCCACTCACAGGACAAGAACATGGCTATTAAGAGCTGACACCCACACAACAGCCCATTCACTGTACATCACTAGGAACAAGCTGGGTGGGTTTAGTAAGAAAAGGAAAATCACAGTAAGTATTTGATACTATTTTCTGTTTTCCTGGTGCCAACAGGGCAGCATACATGGGGTAGACCAATAACTAATCAACAGGGTGGGAAGTTTAAGCAAATCCTAACTTATAACAAAGTGCATAAGCTACCACCTTCCCACCAAAGCAAGCTGTAGTGAGGACTACTGAGCCCATCAGTAGTACTGAAGGAACAAACCAACTGTTTGGCTGGCCTGCCTATCATGTCAGTTGACATCTCTGTGTAAGATGCCCACACAATGTGCAGCAATTATTTCTGGTGGCTGCAGCCCAGTTGTATAGTGAAATAAAGTTAGGAACCGCAAAGCAATTGTGTGCTAGTGCCTTCTAGGTATAATTGTTCTAGCTACTTAAACGACTGTTGCTTGCAAGTGTGCTATCTTCGATCTGGATGTTTTGAGGGAGTACTGAACCTCAGGCTGCTCAAAAAAATCCCACTGTGGGATAGGCAACCAAATGCCCACAAACTCTTAATGCAATGACAACAGAAACAACAAACTGTAAACTGCCTGCAGCTCAAAGAGCCTGCCTGAGGGTTCTTATACCAGAAGCTGACTTCAGATGAGGTTGAAAGTCACCCGGTAGAAGAATTATGATCACCATCAACAATATCCTCCCCAACTGCACCAACATTCAAATCCCCAAGACAAGCCCCTCCTTCAAGGGGGCACACCCTGAAAGCCCACCCCGAAGAAACAGATGTCCAAACAAACAAAAGGCACACCACGGACAGCACCCAATACGGCTACTATCACCTCAAGCCCCTGGTAGAACATAGGCTTCTCTCCTCACTTTCTCTATGTGGCAGCCTTGCAGAGCTGAGAGCCTGCAGCCAAAGCTCAGGAAGCACTCAAAATTTTAGTAAAATGCATCCTGTCAGGAAGAGATGGAACGTAAATCCTAGATCAGGGGTCACCGAACCTGTAAATCACGGCTAGGTGACAGGTAGATCGCAGTTTGGGCTTGCTGACCCACCATCACGGAGCATCAAACAACAGTGCAATGCAGAGGGACTGCTTGAAAAGTTGGAGCTGTAGTAGGGAGAAAGAGCCACATAAGCCGATGCCTTCTCTGTAGTGCTGGCTCCTGTCCCATGCGGAGTGATACCAACTGCACTCTGTTATGTGCACAGAGTGCACATCTCTGCACATCTCTTATCGCTGCTAGCGGTCCTCAGAGTGGTGCCAGCAGCAGGAAAGAAGAGATCTTTAGGTCAGTGTGAAGCAATACACTGAGCATAATAGTGTAGGATTGCTTTCACATGGATACGCTGCAGTTTACCCACACCGAATGTGCAGTGCTGTGTACCTGCAGCTTTGCTGCACTTAGCCATAGACTTTAATTATACCCTGTGGGTTTGGTGCACTTTCTTAATGCAAGAGTTTTTTGGTACACTTTCAGAAACCACACCTGCAGGATATAATAAAAGTCTATGTAAAAGCGCAGCTAACCCAAAAAAGTTGCAGATGCACTGTACCCACGGCGCTGGTAAACTGCAGAACATCAGTGTGAAAGCAGCCTTAGAGGGGGCTCAGAACAGTAGGGTTCATTTAAATTTGTAGTTGGGGGGGGGGGGGGGTAAAACACAAGACTTGTTTTTACCACCCCGCCCTAACCGCACCCCCTTTAGCTGCAGTGGCCAGAGGTGTACACATGTTGCAGCAGCAGCAAGAATTATACGTCCTGTCATGGTTGGTGGGTGGAGCGCCTGCCCCAGCATGACCCATTCAAGTAAATGAGGCTGCTTTGCAAATACCTTGCAACCTTGTGCAGTACAGCAAACAGGGGGCTAAATCAGGCAGCATTGTATTGCTTTCTCACCATCTGCTTTAACTCTTTGGACCCCTCAAAAGCATGCAGTTGTGGGACACTTGCAGAGTGGCCCCATTTACATGAATGGGTCGCGATTGGCAGGCAGAAGCACCCACAAAAAGCAACAGGGGGTTAAATTCCTGCTGCAGCATGTGTACACATTTGGCTGTTGCCTCAGCAGCTAAGTGGGTAGGAATTGGGGGCAGTAAAACCGCAACTCAGCCACAGGGTTTTACCACTCCCAACTTTGTGTGAACAAGCCCTAAGGGTGCCGCTGCCGAATGCAACAAAGGGCTCATTCACAAGTGCAACAAGCACTGCTGCTCCTCTGAAAAGTGATCCAAATGTGTTTGACAGGTGGTGAGGAGGCGATATGTTGCCTCCTCATCACCTGATTTAAACCCATGATTGTCATGCGATGCACACGATTCCGACATGGTAGTACGCAATCATAGGTTTAAAATCAGGTGCGAGGAGGCAATATTTGCGACACTGTGCCTGGTGATCTTTGACTTTTCTCATGTTGTTTAGGTAGACGTCCCCCTCTTTAAGGTTTCCTAGCCCTACCCTAGACTGGATGATGGTCTGCTGAATCAACTCGACATGGTGGAACTAGAAATTGGCGCTACAGTATAGGGACCAACAAAAAACAAGAGTAAAATAGAGGCTGAGAGATAGACTATTTCCTTCCTTCCAACCAATAGATGGAAACTTCCTTTGGGTGAGCTGGAGACTGACTTAAAAACTGGATAAGTATATCCCGATTAGAGAAATAGATAGAAACTACCCCAAGCAACATGAAAAACGGGGTCACAACAACCTTGCTTTATGCAATATCCATGAAGGGTTCCATTCCAGACAAGGCCACCAGCCCAAACGCTTACCTCATTAAGCAAAGCTACTTCCAATCTCATGGAGTCACAAGGGCATCAACACTGAGAGCCCTAATAGTGCTGAGAGCCAAATACCAACCTAGACTGGTTGCAGGAGAGGACTTGTCCCATGAAGAAATTCCTGGGGGGGGGGGGTCCTGAGGTTTACACCAAGATAAGCATACATTGCATGTTCAGCGATAGATTTAGCAAGAAATAAACCTCCCAACTTTGCATCAAGGATATCCTAGACTCCATGATGCCCTGTCTGTCAGAACTTGAGTTTCAATCATCAAGCTGTTAAAGGCAGCTGGATGGCAAAAATCATTCCTTGGGAACAAATGATTCTGATCCAGTAGATCCTTCTGAGCAACTGTCCAATGTCCCTTTAGGTTGGCTTTATCACATTTGCCTGGGTCAGCCTAGAACATTGAAGAACACCGAAATGCCTTCTATTCCAAACATGCAAAACAAATGAGGGAAGGAATAGGTCAGGATGTACTGTTTACCAGAGCATCCACTGCATCCACCAGAGGACTACTGTGCCTGAGATAAAACTGCTTAGCCTTTAGTTTGACCCGAGGGCTAGTTAGTCAACCTCTGAAGTTTCCTACCTATGACACACCTCCAGGAATAGAATTAGTATAGCCCCAGTCCTCTCAAAAACCTGCACTGAGAGGAATGAAGGTATAGCAATAGGTGCCCGAAGTACTTGCAACCAATCTGCTAGCAGTACACCACCATCTGATTTTAACAGGCAAATTTCCCTACCCCAGTTGCTGAATCGTAAAAAGAAATTCAGTCCCAGCCATCCACATGCTCAGCGTCTAAATGCTAGCTTGGCCAAATAGCTAGCACTGCAACTGCTGCCTTTTCAGATGGTAGACTCTGCCCCCTTTCGTGAATTTCTGGAATGTGCTGTACCTCAGTGGCAGGTTCCAAAATGCCATTTCTTTTCACGGAAGGCCATTCTGGATATCTACCGGCAATGTGGAAGGCAATGTTTTGGCCTTGTTGGACAGGGCGGTCAGCAGTAAGGTTCATATTGCCCCTGACTCATGGTTCAGCAGGCATGGGCAGGGACATTACCTTTCTTTCACGGCACACTGGGTAACTCTGCTGGCAGCTAGGAAGGATGCAGGACAGGGTTCAGTGTTGTTGGAGCTTGTTCCGCCACTACGCCTCCAAAATGCTAGTGGTGATTCTGCCACAGCACTCTTCTCAACCCCCTCTCCATCTTCCTCTATGGCCTCTTCTGCAGATTTGTCCTCTGAACCAGCAGTGCTCCATAAGCGTTCAAGGGGCTACGCAAGCAGTCAGGCTAAAAGATGCCATGAGGTGCTTGAGTTGGTCTGCCTAGGGGACAGAAGCCACACTGGGGCGGATATTCTGTCAGCTCTGCAGGGGCAGGCTCAGAGGTGGTTGATGCCACACCAGCTTCAGCCAGGAATGGTTGTATGTGACAATGGCACCAACCCTCTCTCCGCCCTCCGACAGGGACACTTGACCCATGTTCCATGTTTGGCACACATCCTGAATTTGGTGGTGCAGCAGTTCTTGAGCAGGTACCCAAGCTTACAGGATTTCCTGAGGCAGGCCAGAAAAGTCTGTGGTCATTTCTGCCGGTCATACAATGCCAGTGCTCGGCTGGCTGACATTCAAAGGGAATGCAACCTGCCCACAAACTGCCTCATTTGTGACATGCCCACCAGGTGTAACTCAATGTTGGCAATACTGCAGCGGCTACACACAGCAGAGGGCCATCAATGAGTACCTGTGCGAGTATGGCACCAGGACAGTGTCAGGGGAGCTTGGCTTCTTTTCGCCACACCAGTGGCTACTGATCAAGGATGCCCTGTCACCATTTGAGGAGGCCACAAGGATGGTGAGCAGCGACAATGCATGCATCAGTGGCACTGTCCCTCTAGTCTTCCAGTTGGAGCACACACTTTGTGGAATCATAGACAGGGCACTTGAGGCAGAACAGCGGGAGGAAGAGGAGGACTTCCTTACCTCTCAAGGCCCCCTTATCCAGATAGCATTCTTGCGGGCCCGCCAAACACACAGGAAGAAGAAGAGGAGGATTGTGTCAGCATGGATGTAGAAGATAACACTTAGCAGCAGTCTTCAAGGGAGGGTTTTCAGTCCCCAAAAACCCAAGGAGTTGTACGTGGCTGGGAGGAGGTAGTTACAGATCATGTGATCCTTAGTGACCGGGAGGACTCAGAATCGAATGCCTCTGCAAACTTACGCTGCATGGCCTCCCTGATTCTGCAAAGCCTGGGAAAGGACCTTAGGATTCGTGGTATCAAGGAGAGGGTCATTACTGGCTGGCAACCTATCTTGATCCACGTTACAAGGGTAAGGTTGCAGAACTCATCCTGCCTTTGCAGAGGGAGCAGAGGATGAAACATCTTCAGGAGGCCTTGAAGAAAGGTTTGTGCAACGCCTTACGGCTTCGTTCCAGACTGTCACTAGCTGCTGTAGGTGGCGGATTGTTGATCGGGCCTCCCTGTGGAATGGGAGGCCCGGTAAGAGCGGCGGGAGGCGCTCCTCTGGTATAACAGCCGAGCGGTAGCTCTAAAAAACAGTACCTGCAGCTGCGGGCATCATCCCGGTATAACCCCCGAAAGCCAAGTATGCACATCTGCGTACGCTCGGCAGCAAGGGGTTATACTTTAAGTAAATACAAAATATCTTTATAAATGTAAAATAGTATTAAAAAAAAATATCACACACATATATAAATACTCTTTTTCCACCATTAAAGAAGGCAACGTTGTAGAAGAACGGTATTTATTTATGTGTGTGATATTTGATACTATTTTCATTCAATATGTGACATTGATAAAGATATTTTGTATTTACTTAACCACTTAAGAACCGCCCCACGTACATTTACTGGGGCAGGACAGCCCTAAGGGCCGGTTCACACAGGGGCGACTTGTCAGGCGACCTAGTCGCCTGACAAGTCGCCTCCCGTTCTGTGCTACGGAACCGTTCTAATAGGAACGACGCAAGTCGCTCCGACTTAGAAAAAGGTTCCTGTACTACTTTGGGGGCGACTTGCATAGACTTCTATGCAGAAGTCGTTTTGCAAGTCGCCTCGGAAGTCGTTTGCAGGTCGCCTCGCTGAGGCGACCTGCAAGTCGTGCCGCCCCTGTGTGAACCGGGGCTTAAGTGCAAAATCACATACCTGTACGTGATTACTGCTGTCAGCTCTGGGGTGCGCAATAGCCGCCGGGTCCCACTGATCGTTCGTAGGAGATGTAAACAAGCAGACCATTATTCTGTCACAAAGGAAGAGAAAGATCTTTTGTTCCTGCTAATCAGGAAAAGCATTCCCTAGGAGCACACTTAACCCTTTGATTGCCCCTGATGTTAACCCCTTCTCTGCCACTGTCATTTATACAGTGACAGGGCATTCTTTTAGCACTGATCACTGTATTGGTGTCACTGATCCCCAAAAAGTGTCACTTAGTATCAGATTTGTCCGCCGCAATCCCACTAAAAATCGCTGATCGTCTCCATTACTAGTAAAAACAATAAAAAAATGTAAAGTCCATAAATCTATCCCATAGTTTGTATACACTATAACTTTTGAGCAAACCAATCAATATACGCTTTTTGGGATTTTTTTTTACCTTAATTATGTAGCAGAATACATATTGGCCTAAATTGATGAAGAAATTCGATTTTTTAAATTTTTCTATTGGGAATGTTATATAGCAGAATATATATATATTTTTTTTTTACAAAATTGTCGGCCTTTTTTTGTTTATAGCGCAAAAAATAAAAACCGCAGAGGTGATCAAATATCACCAAAAGAAAGCTCTATTTGTGTGAAAAAAAGGACATCAATTTTATTTGAGTACAGCGTCGCATGACCACGCAATTTTCAGTTAAAGCATCACAGTGGCCTGGTTAGGAAGGAGGTAAAACCTTCCAGAGCTGAAGTGGTTAATTGAACTTAGTTGTTTTTGATACACCACTGGTGTCCTGTAAAAGCAGCTTCCCTTTGACTGGTATTCTAGTCCAGGAATAGGCACAGACCAAGGCTGTGGCGGACATTTTCCAAAGTGCAAACCTTAGTGAAGGACACCAAGGTACATTTCAAATTAAAACCATTAAAAAACACTCTGTCTACTTTCTGGCCTAGTTCTACTTCATAGACAAATACATAAATATAAGCAATTACATGCTAAAGTGTGCTCTATTTCCAGGTGAATAAAATGTTCCTTGGTATGTGCAAACTTAATTTACATTAAATATACAGTATGGTAAAGTAAAGTGACAATGCTTTTATGGACCTTAAATAATAAATATGAAAAACTGTGGTGGTAAATAAAATCAATAAGCAACAAGTTTAACCCTTTCATGCCTAAGACTATTTCTTACATTTGTTGCTTACAAGTTAAAATCTGTATTTTTTGCAAAAAAAAATACTTATATATATTTTAGCAGAGACAGTAGAGAATAAAATGGTGATCGTTGCAATACTTTATGTCACACGGTATTTGCACAGCAGTCTTTCAAACTCACTTTTTTGGGAGAAAAGACACTTTCATGAATAAAAAAAAAAAAAAGTAAAGAATAAAGTTAGCCCAATTTGTTTTGTATAATGTGAAAGATGATGTTACATTGAGTAAATAGATACCTGTCGATGTCATGCTTTGAAATTGCGCATGGTGGTTATCCCTAAAGAGCCGACCGACCGCCCACTCTAAGACCCCTTTCACACTGGGGCGGTTTGCAGGCGGTATTGCGCTAAAAATACCGCCTGCAAACCGCCCCTAAACAGCCTCCGCTGTTCAGTGTGAAAGCCCGAGGGCTTTCACGCTGAAGCGGTGAGCTGGCAGGACAGTGAAAAAAGTCCTGCAAACCGCTTCTTTGGAGCGGTGAAGGAGCGGTGTATTCACCGCTCCTTCACCGCTCCTGCCCATTGAAATCAATGGGACAGCGCGGCTATACCGCGGCAATACCGCGGCTATAGCCGCGCTGTATGAGGGATTTTAACCCTTTTTCGGCCGCCAGCAGGGGTTAAAACCGCACCGCTAGCGGCCGAATACAGCTGCAAGAACGACGGTACAGCAGCGCTAAAAATAGCGCTGTTGTACCGCCGACGCCCCCACCGCCCCAGTGTGAAAGGGGCCTTAGGCTCGATTCACACCTATGCATGTTGCTTTTGAGCGTTTTTGGAGGTTTTTTTTGTCATACTTGCCACGTTTTTGAGCAGCGTTTTTGTAGCGTTTTTACAGCATTTTTGCCGCGTTTTTGCCGCGTTTTGCATTTTTTTTTTCAGTTTTAAAAAAAAAAAAGAAAAAAAAGAAAAAAAAACGGCAAAAACGCATCAAAAACGCTGTAAAAACGCTGCAAAAACGGTGCGTTTTTGATGCTTGTCCATTGAATTCCATTACATGCAAAACGCTGCATTTTGCATGAAAAAAAGTCCCTGACCCTTTCCAAAAATGCAGAGATACAAAAAGGCATTGATGTGAACATGTTCCATAGAAACCCATGTTAAAAAATTCCCATGCATTTCTGCAAAATGCAAAATGCATCAAAAAACGCGCTAGTGTGAATGGAGCCTAAAAAACGGTACCGGGGTGATGTCTGCAGCTGCAGGCATTACCCCAATTTACCCCTTCAAGCCAAGGCCGCATATGTGTGTATGGTCAGGGCTAAGGGGATAATATCCAGTAGTGATTCTAATATCTATGGTGCGGGTGTTCCACTCTGTGCTCCCCCTAGGTTACTGCAAGTGATCTAGGGGGAGCACAGAGTGGAACACCTGCACCATATTTTTGTTACAAGCATGAAGAAAGAGCACCTGTCACTTTATATATTTGTATACTTTATATTTTTATTCTATTCAATTTCTGGCTTATATACTGTACATATGGACCTATCAACAATATTACAACCACTATTGGATATTATACTTGTTGCTTATTGATTTTATTTACCACCACAGTTTTTCATGTTTATTATTTAAGGTCCATAAAAGCATTGTCACTTTACTTTACCATATGTAAATTAAGTTTGCACGTACCAAGGAACATTTTATTTACCTGGAATTTATATTATTATTTATGTATTTGTCTATGAAGTAGCACCAAGCACTTTCTAACAATAAATTTAGAATAATACTCAACACACAAACAGAGCAGGGCTCGGCTAGTTGAACTGGTGATGAACTCATTCAGGAAAACATAGGCTGCTTCACATCACTAGTGCAGAAGCTGCAGGTCTGTTTGATGCAAAGCTTTCAAGGAAACATTTACTTTACTTGGCACTGCATCAAACAGACCACTAGTGATGTGCAGCAGCCCATGTTTTCCTGAATGAGTTCATCACCAGTACAACTAGCAGGGCCCTGGCCTGTACTGATGATTGCAGATGCAATCATTAAAGTGATTGTAAGGCTTTGTTGTGTTTTTTTTTTTTTTTAAATAACAAACATGTCATACTTACCTTCACTGTGTAGTTCGTTTTGCACAGACTGGCCCCTGATCATCTTCTGGGGTCCCACAGTGGCGCTATCAGCTCCTCCATGCATCGTATAACCCCCTAGGAGAAGCGCTCTCCTGGGGGGGGGTTAACTTGCGGGCGCGCTGAGTCCAGCATTTGCGTCCATAGATGCAAAATGTAGGACTTGGCCTGGCGCCCGCGTCACTGGATTTAACTGGCAGCAGCAGGAGCCAATGGTTGCGCTGCTATCAATCTATCCAATCAAGTGGGCGCCACAGTGGTGTGGTGGATAGCACCTTCAACTAGCAGTAAGAAGGGTCGCTGGTTCGAATCCCAACCATGACACTACCCGCCTGGAGTTTGCATGTTCTCTCTGTGCCTGCGTGGGTTTCCTCCAGGTACTCCGGTTTCCTCCCATACTCCAAAGACATGCTGGTAGGCTAATTGGATCCTGTCTAAATTGTCCTTAGTGTGTATGAATGTGAGTTAGGGACCTTAGATTGTAAGCTCATTGAGGGTAGGGACTGATGTGAATGTACAATATATATGTAAAGCGCTGTGTAAATTGATGGCGCTATATAAGTACCTGAAATAAATAAAGAGCCGAGAACCTCAGGCAGAGAGGTATAGCATGTCTCCACCAAGGGATCGAAGGGGGTCAGGTGAATAAAACGGGGGGCTAGGGGACCGGTCACTGTCAGAAGTTTTTTCACCTTAAAGCATATGATTAAGGTGAAAAAACACAAGGGTTTACAACCCTCGTTTTTTTGTTTTTTTTTTATTATCTCACATGCTAAAACACCTAGGTAGGTACCCAGGCGAGCAGCACCATTTTTCTTTGTTTCCTCATCCTCCTTGGCTCTGTGCTTTTTCTCCCGCTCTGGGGTGGCCGCTGCAATGACCCCCAGTCCCAGACCAGTCCCTCCATTCTGTGACTGTCCCTGCTCCGGTGCTCCCTCAGAACAAGAGTCCACACTGCGCATAACTTACCCTGCTCCACTCAGAATCAGTCTCAGGCTCAGACAGCTGGCTCCTTAGGCTTAAGCTGCCTTCCAGTTCCTCTGTCCTGTTCTCCCGCCGCAAGGCCCACGACCCATGCCTGGCACTGCACAGAATCCCAACCCCTCCCTCACAGAGAGATCGCTCCGCACTTGGAGTCAGGACTCCACTAGAGTGGGCGATGCCATGCCCTGGCCAGATCTACACAGACACGTACAGCCTAGGAGGAAAGACTGAGAGTAGAGCAGTAAGTCAATCGTCATCAAGTACATAGATAAAAAAGTCTGCGGCGGGCACGGACACTGCAAGCACCGCTCACGGACACCTTGCCAATCCCTGTTCTAGTCACCTTTTTTCTTTTGTATTAATACATATGCTGCAGGGACCACACCGACTTTGTAAGTTGGCATATTTCTTCTCCACTGTATCCATGGTTTCAGGAGATAAATAGCACATGCAGTATTTTAGAAGCGATTTTTGTGAATGCCAAAATACTTTTTGAAAAATGCTATGTGGAATTTTACCGCATTTCTTGAAACTGTAGATATCGCTTTGTGAATGGAGACCACTATGTGTTATCTGAGCTCTGGCTTTTCACAGGATAGCAATTGTCAAAACCCTATGGTCTCCCACTCGTGACTCATACGTTTCTTGCAGTAAGCCTACAGCCCTCTGAAAAGTGATTGACTGTGGATGTGGTATAGCAACAACTGACAGGCATTCAGGGGGGCACTACTTTCGCCACCTGTTCTGTCTGTTTCAGATGCCAAAATATCAAATTGCCATTCAGCAACCTAAAAATCTAAGTATCAAAGTATCGCCTTCTGAACACCTGTTAGCCACTGCTATACTACTCTCTGAAAAGTGATCCACCGCATATTGCTTTTCAGAGGGTGGTGAGCAGTACTGAAAGAAGTCTTAGCTTCAAGTGTCACCCTTAAAAATGCACACATCAATCGTACATTAACAAACAAATCACGGGTTCTGTTCTTGGGCCTCTCCTATTTTCAATCTACACCTCCTCCCTGGGTCAGCTGAGAGCCTCCTATGGCTTCCAATACCATCTCTAGGCTGATTACACCCAAATTTATTTCTCTACTCCTCAGCTCACTCCCTCCGTCTCCTCACGTATCACTAATTTACTAGCAGACATATAAGCCTGGATGTCAAACCACTTCTTTAAAATCAATCTATCCAAATCTGAACTTAACATTTTTCCTCCACGACGTGCCCCTTCCCCTGATCTCTCTGTCAAGATCGATGGCACAACCATCAGTCTATCCCCGCATGCCAAGGTCCTAGGTGTAATCCTGGGCTCCGAACTCTCCTTTAAGCCCCACATCCAATCACTGTCCAAATCTTGCCTCCTTAACCTCCGAAACATCTCCAAAACACGCCCCTTTCTAACCAATGACACGACTAAGATCCTAATTCACTCCTTGGTCATCTCCTGCCTCGACTACTGCAACTCCCTCTTCATTAGCTTACCTTTACATAAGGATGAGCTCCGGCATGTTCGCACACCCCAAGTGCAGAGCCTGCTAGGAAGTTGGCACTGCGCTGCGCTAATCATAGGCAGTGAGACATTTCCCGATCTCTGCAGCCGCGCATCGAGACAATGTCTCACTGCCTGTGATTAGCGCAGTGCCGACTTCCTAGCGGGCTCTGCACGTGGGGTGTGCGAACACGCCAGAGTTCATCCTTACCTTTACATAGGCTATCCGCCCTTCAATCCATCATGAATGCCACTGCCAGGCTCATCCACCTTACCAACTACTCCGTATCCGCTACTTCTCTCTGTCAATCCCTCCACTGGCTCCAGCTCACCTATCAACTTAAATTCAAAATACTAACAGCAACGTACAAAGCCATCCACAACTCTGCCCCCAGCTACATCATTAGCCTAGTCTGAAAATACCAACCTAATCGCTCTTTGTTCCTCTAAAGATCTCCTGCTCTCTAGTTCCCTCATCACCTCCTCCCATGCTCGCCTCCAGGACTTTTCCAGAGCCTCTCCAATCCCATGGAACTCCTTACCCCAATCTTTCCGCTTCTCTCCTACTTTATTAGCTTTTAGACGATCCCTGAAAACCCTTCTCTTTAGAGAAGCCTATCCTACCCACACCTAACAACTATATTTTCATTTTCTCCATCTGATCATCCCCCACAGCTATTACCTTTTGTTTCACTTGACCCTCCCTTCTAGATTGTAAGCTCTAATGATCAGGGCCTTCTGATCCCTCCTGTATTGAATTGTATTGTAACTGTACTGTCTGCCCTCATGTTGTAAAGTGCTTACTATTCTTGTAGATGTGTGTACGCAGGCTCCAGCATATATAGGGTGCAATTCCTAATAAGTGCAGTTTGCTATGAAGTACATTCTTCACCATCTGAATGTATGCCAGCTAAGCCAGGGTGCTCCTACAATAATTATTTTCTCTTATGCATTTGGGTCTATATGGTCACTGTTAGTGATTATACATATACATCTCATGTAAGAACAAAACTACATGAAGTGCATGCTGATAACATTCGGACCAAAAAAAAAAAAGTAAAAAAGCCATAATGCACTGAGGGAATACAGTTTTTTTCAGGTGATATTCTGCTTGTTGCATGCACATTTTACTGCCTAGCAAGCTGATCACATTAATTCTTTTTTCCATAGTAAAATATTCACAGATTCATTCCTTTGTGCACCTTATCAGACCAGAAAGTAAAAAAGCAGCTCTATTTGGAAGCTCAAATGACACTGCAATCTGGGGCGCAATAGATATGTTCAGGAATCACATTTACTATGTGCACAGGTATCTGCATGATCACACAGGCCCACTACACAAGAGTACCATAGTGATTTCAGCCTGCTCTTGTTCATCAGACCCACTGTTTGCTTGTTGTGTTCTGACGAGTCAGCTGTACCTATAACAATCCATCCATAATCACCTGAACTGACAAGGCTTCCAAAGGAGGCCCAGAGCTTAGTCCTTTCTGATATATGGAAGAATGTAAAAAGGGGGCACGTCATTTAAACCCACTTTCTTGGGACGGTGGCCACACAGCCCTGTTTTGTTTAAATAAGCAAGGTTATTTGTATGATATCTAATGTTAATGGTGGTTGGCAGTATTGTCCCTTTAAATATATTAAAGAGGTATCCAGGCGGATCCAATGGGATTTCATGGAATATTCTGGAGTTTCCCTTGGGATGTGATAAAAGGGCTGCAGATAGGGTTGCCTTTTCTTTAAGTCAAACCCGAACACTTTAGCAGCGCACAGCAATTTTGTTTTATCGTATAAACTATACATATATTTTGCTATTAAATAACATTTCTAATCATATGAATGCAATAATAAGAGTCACCCTTTACATTAGAGTCCAGAGTTCCCCTTTTACATCTGAACTCACAGAGTTCCCTTTCACTGTAAGGGGGGACTCTGCAGATTCTGATGTAAGGGAGAACACAGGGGACTCTAACATAAGGGATGCTCTGGGAACCCCGATTTAAGAGGGAACTCTGAAAACTCTGATGTACGGAGAGGACTCTGATTGAAGGGGGAACACCTGTGGCCTCTGGTGTAAAAAGGAACTCTAAAGTAAGGGGTGCTCTGAGAACCCTAATTTACCTAAGTGTACTTACTCAGAGGCCGGAGATAGAAGGGGAGACTTCAGTCACAGACAGAGATGGATGGTGAGCTCACTCACCCCTTGGCAGTCAGCACCTCTCATCCAGATGTATCTGAGGCTGCTGGAATTCAAATTTCGAGCCCGCACTTTCCTTTTCTAAGGAGTGTGGGCAAACACAGAGGGGTATGGACGAGAGGAAGAGGTGCAGATCAAGCCATCTCTTCTCTCCTGTCTGTGTGTGGGGGCAGGGGGAATTGTTAGTGCTGGCTTTGGGCATTATGAAAGAGAGTGTAACAGACACTCTCAGCTTAGACAACTGCAGCCAGCAACCCTGCTGGGAAGCCATAGTCCAGTCTGAATAATATGTCCGAGTTTCAGGCAGTTGGAAACCCGGACGCATGATTCCAAACCCGAACTGTCCGGGTGAATCCCGGACAGGGGGCAACCCTCGCTGCAGAGGGTCTCTTCTTCCTCTTGCGGCAGCCAGGACTACAAAGAAAAGAACTCCCTCCCTCCCTGTTACGAGCATTTTGTGTGGTTGGGTCACCCTGGAATCTAGGGGGACGTATTTCTTTGTTTAATAAAGTTTAAGCTGCCCGAGTTCTGACAACTGGGCAAAGACTGCTATGATATTTTATTTCATCCAAATATTATATGGATTAATATATGTTGTGGTTATGAAATTGTAAATCAATAAAGTGCTGTGACCATTTTCTGCCAAAAACTACTATATGGTTGTATCATGGGGAATAAGGTGGTGGGTGGGTGTGGCATGCGATCCCAGTGGCCACCAGCTATTTCCTCAGTCCTCTGTATTAGCTTTAACCACGTCAGTTCCGGAAGATTTACCCCCCCCCTGCATGGCCAGACCATTTTTTGCGATACGGCACTGCGTTATTTTAACTGACAATTGCGTGGTCGTGCAACGCTGTACCCAAATAAAGTGTATGTCCTTTTTTTTCCCCACACAAATAGAGCTTTCTTTTGGTGGTATTTGATCACCTCTGCGTTTTTAAATTTTTGCACTATAAAAAAAAAAAAAAAAAAAGACCGTCAATTTTGAAAAAAAACTATATCTTTTACTGTCTGCTATAAAACATTCCCAATGAAAAAATGTAAAAAAATTACTTTCTTCATCAATGTAGGCCAATATGTATTCTGTATATATATTTGGGGGGGGGGGCACAATAAGTGTATATTGATTGGTTTGAGCAAAAGTTAGCGGCTACAAACTATGGTATATTTTTATTTTATTTTTTTACTAGCAATGGCGGCGATCAGCAACTTATAGTGCGACTGCAATATTTCGGCAGACAAATCAGACACCGAACTGACACTTTTGACACTTTTTGGGGACCAGCGGCACTAATACCGTGATCAATGCTAGAAAATATGCACTGTTACTGTACTAATGGCACTGGCATGGAAGGGGTTAACAACAGGGGCGATCAAAGGGTTAAATGTGTTCCCTGGGTGTGATTACTAACTGTGGGAGATGTGCTTAGACTGGGGGAATGTAGAGATCCATGTGACTGCTTAGCAGGAACACAGGATCAGCACATTCCCCTCTCGCAGAACGGAGGTCTGCCTTGTTTAATTATCAGTCAGCTGCTGCACCTGCAGGGCTCTAATGAGGAAAGTGGCAGGGTCTACATCCCTTTAGGCCGGGTTCACACTGGTACGACACAACAGTGTATCCGACTTTGTCCTGCGATTTGAAGTCCAACATCCGTCCGACTTCAATGAACAGGGATCCAACTTTGATCACTTTGTGTCTGGTATAAATCTTTAGGGGGAACTTCACGCCAGATAAAAAAAAAAATGGCATGGGTTCCCCCTCCAAGACCATACCAGGCCCTTCTGTCTGGTATGGATTTTATGGGGAACCCCCATGCCGAAAAAACAGTATGGGGCCCCCCGCAAATCCATACCAGACCCTTATCCGAGCACGCAGCCCGGCAAGTCAGAAAAGGGGGTGGGGATGAGCAAGCACCTCCCCTCTCCTGAACCATACCAGGCCCATGCCCTCAACATGGGGGGGTGGGTGCTTTCGGGGCAGGGGGGCCTTGCCCCCCCTGCCCCAAAGCACCTTGCCCCCATGTTGATGAGGACAAGGGCCCCTTCAGGACAACCCTGGCTGTTGGTTGTTGGGGTCTGTGGGCGGGGGGCTTATCGGAATCTGGAAGCCCCCTTTAACAAGGAGGCCCCTAGATCCCAGCCCCCACCCTATGTGAATGAGTATGGGGTACATTGTATCGCCACCCAATCACCTAAAAAAAAAGTGTCAAAAATAAAACACAGTACACAGGCTTTTAAAGTAATTTATTAAGGCAGCCCCGGCAATTTTTTCTACCCTCTCCGGCTCTTCTGCTTCCTCTGCTGATGTCTTCTGCCACTGCTGGGTCTTCTCCGCTGTCTTCTCACTCTTTTGCTGGGTCTTCCCTGCTGTCTTCTATCTCTGTTCTTCTTCTGACGTTGCCTCGACGCTCGCTTCCGCTCTAATGCTGAGTGCGCAGTGTGCTACTACTTATATTGCCATGGGGTGGGGTCACCATTCTTAGGCCCCGCCCCTTATGACATCAGCGCCCAGGGCATGATGGGCAGTGACGTCAGAAGGGGGCCTCTATACCATGCCAATATAAGTAATGGCACAACGCGCACCCAGCATTAGAGCAGGAGAGAGCGTCGAGTCAACATCGGAGGAAGAACAGAGGAAGAACAGAAGGAGAAGACAGCTCAGAGAGGAGACCCGGCAGAAGACAGCAGACAGAGGAGAAGAACAAGAGAGGTCTAGAAGACATCAGCGGAGAGCGGAGAAGAACCGGAGAGTGGAGAAGAACCAGCAGAGGCAGAAGATATCAGCGGAGGAGGGAGAAGAAATCGGAAGAGACACCGGAGCTGCCTTTATAAACTACTTTAAAAGCTTGTGTACTGCGTTTTATTTTTGACACTTTTTTTGGGGTGAATGGGTAGGGGTACAATGTACCCCATGCTCATTCACATAGGGTGGGGGCTCCCTTGTTAAAGGGGGCTTCCAGATTACGATAAGCCCCTCGCCCGCAGACCCCCGACAACCAACGCCCAGGGTTGTTGGGATGAGGCCCTTGTCCCCATCAACATGGGGTCAAGGTGCTTTCGAGTGGGGTGCGCAGGGCCCCCCGCCCCAAAGCACTCAGTCCCTCCATGTTGAGGGCATGTGGCCTGGTATGGTCAAGGAAGGGGGGTGCTCGCTCGTCCCCTCCCTTTTCCTGACCTGCCAGGCTGCGTGGTCAGATAAGGGTCTGGTATGGATTTTGGGGAGTTCCCCTTAAGATCCATGCCAGACTGAAGGGTCTGGTATGGTCTTGGAGGGGGAACACATGCTGTTTTTTTTTTTTTTTGTTTTTTTATTTGGCGTGGTGTTCCCCCTAAAGATTCATACCACACACAAAGTGCCTTGCATTGTCGGGATCAAAGGTCATTGAAGTCGGACGGATGTATTTCACAAAAAAATTTTGTTGGAGGACGCCCAAAATCTGATATGTATCAGTGCAGACTTCTGGGAAAATCAGTGAGTCAATCACCCAAGCAGGAAATTACATTTCTGGGGGGGCGTTCTGTATACCAACTGTGTACAGAGCACTTCCAGGTAGCCATATTGCAATGAATTTTACAGAAAATTACAGCGCTGCAGATTGAAAAGGAAAGGTCACTCTATATCAGTTTGCTATTTTTTGTTTTCCACAAAAGTGTGGTTCCCCTTTAACTGCTTGCTGACCTGCTCACGCCGATATACGTTGGCAGAAGGGCACATACAGGCATATTAACATACCTGTACATTGCCCTTTAAGAAGCGGCTTGCAGGTGCGCGCTCGCCCGCCGCGAGTGTGATTGCAGGTCCCGCAGACTCGATGTCCGCGGAGATACCCGCGATCATCTCACGGAGAGGAAGAATGGGGAAATGCTGATGTAAACAAGCATTTCCCCATTCTGCCTAGTGACAGGACACTGATCACAGCTCCCTGTGATCGGAAGCGGTGATCAGTGTCGTGTCACACATAGCCCATCCCCCCCACAGTCAGAATCACTCCCTGGGACACATTTAACACCTACAGTGCCCCCTAGTGGTTAACCCCTTCACTGCCAGACACATTTACACAGTAATCAATGCATTTTTAATCACACTGATCGCTGTATAAATGTGAATGGTCCCAAAATAGCGCCAAAGGTGTTCGATCTGTCCACCATAATGTCGAGGTCACAATAAAAATCACTGATTGCCGCCATCGCCATTACTAGTAAAAAAAAATTATTAATAAAAATGCCATAAAACTATCCCCTATTTTGTAGACGCTATAACTTTTACGCAAACCAATCAATAAACGCTTATTGTGATTTTTTTTTACTAAAAATATGTAGAAGAATACGTATCGGCCTAAACTGAGGAAAAAATGTTTTTTTATATATTTTTTGGGGATATTTATTATAGCAAAAAGTAAAAAATAATGTGTTTTTTTTCTAAATTTTTGCTATTTTTTTGTTTTTAGCGCAAAAAAAAAAAACCGCAGAGGTGATCAAATACCACCAAAAGAAAGCTCTATTTGTGGGGAAAAAGGACTTCAATTTTGTTTGGGAGCCACGTCGCACGACCGCGCAATTGTCAGTTAAAGTGACGCAGTGCCGAATCGCAAAAAGTGCTCTTGTCGTTTGCCAGCCAAATGGTCCTGGGCGTAAGTGGTTAGACTATGCTTTTGAAGTTGCAGGAAACCCTAACAGATGTATAGCTCATTTTCTGTCTTCACATTTTTTCTCTGCTTTGTTTACTTCCCATTTTCACACACTTTGCCTGCGGTAAAAGATGAACCACAACTCTCTGTTCCAGGAAATATCAAAACGGTTTAATTGTTTCAAGGAAGGTAAAGTAGTGTGACTACTGACAAAACGTACATTTACATATTGCAAGAATATAAAATCCCCTCATTTACGTACAATAATTACTCATCACTTATTTTGTAAGAATAAGAAGGCAAAGGAAACCATTATGGTTTCACCTCATAGAATAATTAAAGAAAACAAAAAGTAAAAGAAACACATCAGAATGCAAAAAAATATATAGGAGAATATTTTTTTAGGTCCACCATAAAGGGCAAGTATAGTTTATGTCTACTGAGCACATATTTTGATGTACTATCAGTGTCTGCCTTAATGTCATTTTTGGTGTAACTTTCACATTATTTATTGCGCTACCATATTTTGTCATCGTTGTAAAGCGGTGGCCACAAAATATGTGATGTTGTCTGGAAAAGTGTATATAGGAAGGTATGTGCCTCCATGGTTTCTTCAATATTTATTTTCATGCAGACCACTCTTTACAAGCAACGCCCCCTTATTTATTTAGGCCCTCATACTATAATGCTGCACTACAATAAGAAAAATATGCAAAAAGTGTGGGTAAAAAAGTTAGTTCATACGCTAACCTTACCCATAGTTTCAGTTCTGCGGGGGGGTTGACATCACCATCCTTCCAACGAGATCCTGGAAAATGTTGGGTAACCCAAATCACAAGGGATGATGTTGCAGTCCAGTGCAAGAACATTTTCTCATGAGATTTGAGCAACTTAGTATTCCACTGGATTTTGCTATTAGAGGTAGAAAAGGAGGGAGCGCCCCATCTCCTATGAAATGCAAGTCGAGAGGTAAATTTAAGATCGTTTATTGAAAGTAGCGACAAATGGTCAAAGTAAGCAAAGTAGCAAGCCAACATGTTTCGGGGGGGAAAAAGACTCACCTTGTCTCAGGGCTGCTGCTGGTGAACGGGGAAATATCCTAAATGAGTGTGTTTGTGACACCAAAATCTGAATGTTCTGTATTCGCTGTACTTGCAGCTGCAGCATCGAGCTCAAAACTGCTGCTGCAAACACAGTGAACATGGAGTATTCTGATCTTTCCCTATTCACCACCATCAGCAGACAGCAGCAGCCCTGAGGAAGGGGGAATCTTTTTTTCCCCCGAAACATGTTGGCTTGACCATTTGTTGATACTTTAAATAAATAAACTTATATTTACCTCTCAACTTGCATTGCGTTGGAGATTGGGCGCATCCTCCTTTTCTACCTTTACTAGTAAATGCTTAAACGACCCCAAGGCCAAACCCAAAGGCAGCAAGCCAGGGTCCACCACCTTCTTCCAGTATGGTGGGGCAGAAAGCATCAGAAGAGAGCTCTTCCAATCCACCCCACCATCCCCTAACCATTGACCTACGACCGATTGAGTCAGTTCGATCTCCAACTGTACAGAAACAGGATTTCGCTGGGAGGATGGAGACATGACTTTAGTCTAGGCACTGTGGTCCGAAGTAAGGGTGTGGTAAGTATTTTTACATAACTCTTTTTACTCACAGGTTTATTATTTTTTGTTATAACACACCATTTTAGCACATGAATAAGCTGGCCGCTGGCTTTTTGGATTTCGGACATTTCTCTAAAGAGAGCACATTACATGGAAAAAGAGGAAAACTCCTAGGGGTCGGACTTTGAAGGCACTACCAAATTACAATGAATTATGAAAATATATTTATCACAAAAACAGTATACACAAGGTACTGAACATGGTCATGAATACTAAAAAATCAAGGTAAAGAAGAAAGGGCTTTAGGCATGGAGCCTTGGGACTTTTAAGGTGTCAATGTTCAAAGAATTTTAAACCATATTAAGATAAAAAGTAAATTTTTATTACAAATTTATTTTAAAAAAGCCTATTTAGAGGCCACACATAGTACAACATTCCAAAAGATTAATTTATAAAATGCAACAACGATTTATGATGCAGATACCACTTGTTTTATCAACATGTTTCGCTCTGTGGAGCTTCTTCAGGAGAACATGTGGTACCATTGGTAAGACTGGAATTTACATAAAGAAAGAATATCAATCAATACAGTGTAAGATAATTTAAGCAATATTTCATAATACACAGAGCTCTTATACACCGTATATCAAATTAGAAAATTTGTAAATTATTGCATAAGACATATATGGATCCATATTAATATATTGTGGTTATTTAAGTTGAATTGATGTATTAATTAGTAAGCAAAACAGAAAGTGAGGCTCAGAAAATATAACAAAACAAAATTCCTTACCTAAAAACAGAATTTGTAACAAAAGATTACAAATTAGGCTGAAGATCACCAAGTAATGAAAAGGTTAATCCCTGGAATAGCCCCTACTCATTATATTCCTGAATCACCGGTTAACTTGCAGAGGTAATACTTGTATAATCAAAATTTATCGTGTCCTAGCTGAAAAAACAGGACAAAAATAATAATTAAGAAAATGTATATTTGTGTATTGGAAGGGATTTGATTAATAGTTCTCAATTAAAAAATATCGTATTAAAAGTATTTAATTAATTTTACCTTGGGTGTATTTTCAATAATAGAATCAATTTTGATTACAAAAGACATCCTGGGTGTTCAATTTGACAGGAGCACCATCGTGGGATGTAAAAGGATAAAGACTTCAATATGAAAAAGATGTTGGGGAGGTCTGGAGAGGGGGGGATCAAGATCAGCCCACACTTAAATCCATCACCTAAACCATTGAAAATAACCAAATAGATAAATGAAAATAAAGTTTAAATTTAGCCAATGTTAGGCAGAAAGATATTGGATAGAAAAATCCAGAGGTCACCAAGAATGGAGCCGCCTATCTGGCAGAGATGTTTCCAAGGATTCAGTGAGATGGGAAGGAAAGATCCTTCCCTCCTTACTCTGTGATGTCCAGCAGAGAAATGACGGGGAGAGAGGAAAAATCTCCCCGTTTAAGTATTAGACTCCAGAGCGGCCGGCGTCTGACGTCACCGCCGCTCCGCGGACGTGCATAGGGTGTCACTGCGCATGCGCTCACTTCGAGACGGCAGACGTCAGGAGTTGCCTGAACGTGCAGCTACTGATCGCCATCTTTAAAGTTACTTTGCCCTCACATAATGGGATGGGAACTGAAACAGCTCAAGAAGAAGTGAACGGAACTGATGGAACACATCAGCTGTTCCTTCAATACTCGAACGAGCCAGGTAAAAAAATAAAGGTATATTGAAAGATATGGGGCACAGTGCAGGGAGACATTCAGGCATTTGGAGAGGGAGTCATTGATTAGGAACCACATCAAACAAATGCCTGGGTGTCCGTGCAAGTTAGAAATGGAAAGGCTATCCAGGATAGAGGGGGGGGCTATAAAGGGAGTACATATTCCTAATGTAGAAAATTGTTCATGTGCATGTCAGTATAGTGATGAGATACTAAATATAGTGATATTAAGCCAAGTAATCAAATAATAGTACAGTATACTTGATAAACAAAATTATGGCAAGGTTGAATAAAACAAAAAAGGAAAATAAAATAAAATAAAAAACAACAATGTGAAATAAATAATAATAATGATATAATGATAAAGGCAAAACAAAACAAAACAAAAAATAAATAAAAAATAAAAAATAAATAAAACAAAACAAAAAAGGAATGTTATTTAAAGAAAAGGCTTGTAACTTAAGGCATCATTTAGACCCGGATCTTTTAAAGCATCTAAATTAGAAATCCATTTTGCCTCCCGCTGTAATAAGATTTGGTCATAGTTACCTCCTCTTTCACCTGGAGGAGCATGTTCTAAAAAATCAAGGTATACAACAATGGAGATACAGTATCCTATACCCAATGCGTTTCAGAGCTGATTTCTGGATTTCTATTTAGCATCTCCAATATCCCAGTCCTCTAAGGCTCTAACGCTGTGTATGTCTCTTTGGCTGCTGACCCTATTATAGGTATGTTTTTTCCAGCAAGCAAATTTTTTGTCTGCAGGGTATTGGTATATTACAGAATATATATATATATATATATATATATATATATATATATATATACCTACATATCTCTTTACTTCTTTTCTAGGACTCCCTTCAATAGGCCTCAGTATCCGGGCCCTTTCCCAGAACAGGGATCCCTACGCATAACCCCAAATAGCCTCTTCTCATTGGGGGTGGTGGTGTGGTGCAGTCCCTGCATTCTTTGTATTTGTGCATATTAAGACACGACTATCGCAGATGTCTACATACAAGCAGTCACAATGCGGGCAGGGCTGCTGACGACCCCATGTGGCAATCTTTTATGAAATATGAACATGGATTGCTCATGTATATACAACTGAACTAGATGTGAGTTGCCAGTTATATTTGGCTTTTATATGTCTGTATGTTATTGGATTGATGTTTTAACTTACTGTTGACTGTCTACTTTTGGATTTCATAGACTACATATATCCTATTAATACCTTGATGAAGGAGACGACAATCAGCTCTGAAACACATTGGGTATAGGATACTGTATCTCCATTGTTGTATATCTTGATCTTTTAGTATTCATGACCATGTTCAGTACCTTGTTTATACTGTTTTTGTAATAAATATATTTTCAAAATTCATAGTTTTTTGGTAGTGCCTTCAAAGTCCCACCCCTAGGAGTTTTTTCTTATTCTCATGGGATGTGGCACACTGGAAACATATTTTATCAGAATTCCTTTACATTACATGGAAAGCACTTATTCAGGGGATGCATTATGTAAGGTTGAGTTGAGCAAACGTTTGTTTTACCAATTATGACTTTACAGCTGTATGCCTTTTTGTTAAGATTTTGAAACGCTTTGGACAGAGTTACAAATTTCAGGATGAGTATAAGGGAGATAGAACATATTGGGTTAGATTTGCTAAAGGCAATGAGACTGCACTTTGTAAGTGCAGTTGCACTAATTTTCCCCAGGGCTTAGTAAATGTGGTAAAGCTCTGCAGATTTCCATCATCCAATCATGTGTAAGTAAAAATGATGTTTTTTTTTTTCTTTCCTTTTTCCTGATTGGGTGTTCTTTACAAAGTGAAGCTTTATCATATTAAGGGCCAGTTCACACCACAAGCAGTTCAGTGAGTTCTTTTCTGCATCAAAAGACATGGTTATATGGTTTTCAGTGGCATAGTTCACACCAGTGCTTGCAGTTCCAGAAAAAAAAGTAGACCATGCTGCATTTTTCCTGCACTGGGACTGTACTGGAACACTGAAAAATGCATGAAAAACGCACTGGGACCCCACATATCCTTTTTTAAAGTTAAGAAAAAAGAGGGGGGGAAATGCACTGGATTGCATCAAAAACGCACAAAAAATGCATCAAAAACGCACTGGACTGCATCAAAAACGCGTCAAAAACATGCATGCAGAAAAGCATCTGGATTGCATCCGGAGGTTTAGTAAATCAGCCCCATGAGTGTTTTTTTTCTTCAACCAGCCATCTCGCTCTGTAGCAGACCTCAACCCCTCTGACACCTCAGGTTATACCACTTTGGATTTGCAAACTTTGCAGTACCTTAAGGTCACCCTGTAATCAAACTTAAGACTATACAGTAGGTAACAGTTTATATTATCTCTTGAGAAGTAGTAGGACTGCAGGCAGTATTGAAATTAATTAACTAAATAAAAACAAACACTTTTTGGAAGTAAACTTGGCTGCAGCCATTTTGTTATTATTGGCTTAATTAAAAATGTTACCCTGTTTTCCTGGGCCCCCCCCTGGCCCAACACCACCACCCCTGGCCCCCACTATGCAATTTCTCTCTCCACCTGCTCTGAGACATACAATAAATAGCAGGTAGACTCAAAATCTGTTTACTGCAGCAGATCAGTCAGCAATTGCAATTAGTTGTCAGAGGTTAATGCACATCCTTGCCGCACACTGATTGGTTGCTAGAGGTTACTGCATATCCTTGCCACACACTGGTTGCTAGAGGTTACTGCACATTATTACCGCTTACCCATTGGTTGCTAGGGGTTACTGCACATGATTACTGCCCACTGATTGGTTGCTAGAGCATACTGCACATCATTACCACTCACTCATTGGTTGCTAGAGGTTACAGCACATAATTACTGCTCATTGATTGGTTGCTAGAGGTTACTGGACATCCTTGCTGCACATTGGTTGCTAGAGGTTACTGCACATCATTACCGCTCACTGATTGGTTGCTAGAGGTTACTGCACAACATTACTGCTAACTGTTTGATTGCTAGATTATAGATAGATTATGCTACAAATTCAAAGCAGTCCCATTGCCAGATTAAAAGTGTTTTGATTGCAGCAGAATTTAGGCAGGAAATATGGAGTTAATGAAGCCGACCAGGATTAAATTCAAAACAGTACAGTCAATGATTATAGCAAGCAAAGATCAGTGATCGTTCAGCTGCTAAAGAAGTGAAAGTTCAACTCAGCAGGCCAGAGCAAATGACCTAATTCAGATTGTAAATCACACAACATACCAGGTGTCCGCTCATCCATGCCGACCAGTGTTATATACAAGCAGTGCTGGTAATGTTGTTAAAAAGCAGAGAGGTAAAGAAGAGTGATAACAGATTAACGGCTCAAACAGCCATGCACATGTTCTCATTCAGATCGTAACTCCCACCGCCCACCGCCTTTTCTCATCCATGCTGCCTTAGGACTGTCATTGCCTCCTCTCTGCAATCTTCTCTCACTCCTCCGACCACTGTCACTGCTTATTAGTGTGTTTCTCCACTTGGCCAGTTCTGCTGTCAGGCAAGGACACCGCCGATTATGCCCCATACACACGATCAGAATTTCCGTCAGAAAAACCTTGGATGGTTTTTCAGACGGAATTCCGCTCAAGCTTGCCTTGCATACACACGGTCACACAAAAGGTCTCTGAACTTTCAATCATCAAGAACGCGGTGACGTACAACACTACGACGAGCTGAGAAAATGAAGTTCAATGCTTCCGAGCATGCGTCAAATTATTTCCGAGCATGCACAGGAATTTTATGCGTCGGAATTGCTACAGACGTTCGGAATTTCCAATAGGAAGTTTTTCCGTCGGAAAAATAGAAAACCTGCTCTCAATCTTTTGCTGGCGGAAATTCCCCCGTCAAAAGTCCGATGGAGCATACACGCGGTCGAAATTTACGACCAAAAGCTCACATCGGACTTTTGCAGGCAGAATTTCCGATCATGTGTATGGGACATTACTGTTTTACTTTCCCTGCAGCTGCACTATGTGACAGGGAGTGATTGTGAGGATGTTGGGCAGGTGCCCCGTTTGCCCCGCCTTAAAGACGGCCCTGGTTCAAACTGGCTTTACATCTGTTTAGTCCATTGCCCTGTACCTCTATCTACAGTGTATAGCCCACTACCACCACACTGTGTGCACAGGTGGCAAGCTTTCATCAAGCACACCAACAACATAAGGGCCCCAATACAGCCGGCAGAGGATACAGACTGAGCACTGTATATAGTTCATTGATTCTTTTTCTTTTTTTTACCATTTCACATGGTTTAAATTTGCAGAGAGAGAGAGAGAGAGAGCGCCTAGGCCTAGCCCATGTAACAATGGTACACCCTGACATTTTGGCTCTATACTCTTCCTACATTAAGCATCTGTTGTCTGTTGTTGTACACTTCACTTGTAAAAGTTCACTTCTTATTACTGGTGCATATTGTCAGTGAAATGCACATGTTACTACTACATACTGTACTGTAATACTCTGTATAATGAAGGAAAAGGGGAATGCCTGTTAAAAGGCTCCCCTTCCCCGTGGGACTGTGACAGTTAGAGAAGTTTCAAGGCTCCCCAACCCCTATTTCTCCCTCCAGGGGGACCCTGAAACTTAGGCAGGTGTCAGGGCTCCCCACTCACAAGGGGGACTTATTTATTGGCTAAAAGTTTCAGCTTGAGTTTTATGGCTAAGCCGATTTTATTGTCAAATCTAAGTTTCATTCATATAGGAAGTTGTACAAAAATCATTGCTATGCATTTTATGTCTTAGTGACTAAGTCTTTTTCTTTAGATAATAAAAATGTTGAAACTTAGAATATATTTATAATGCTAAATAACGTTTTTACTTAAGCCAATAGTAACAAAATGGCCGCAGCCAAGTTTACTTCCAAAAAGTGTTTGTTTTTATTTATTTAATTTCAATACTGCCTGCAGTCCCACTGCTTCTTAAGAGATAAATTAAGCTGTTACCTACTGTATAGTCTCGAGTTCGATTACAGGGTGACCTTAAGGTATTTAAGTAAGGTATTGCAAAGTTTGCAAATCCAAGGTTGTATAACCTGAGGTGTCAGAAGGGTTGAGGTCTGCTACAGAGTGAGATGGCTGGTTGAACAAAAAAACACTCACTGGGGCTGATTTACTAAAACTGGAGAGTGCAAAATCTGGTACAGCTGTGCTTGGAACCAGTCAGCTTCCAGGTTTTTTTTTGTCAAAGCTTAATTCACAGATGTCAAACTGGCGGCCCTCCAGCTGCTGTGGCACTACCCATGAGGCATTGCAAGGCTGACAATTACAAGGCAGAGGCATGATGGGACTTGTAACAGGTGGAGGGCCACCAGTTTGTCACCACAAGCTGAAGTTAGAAGCTGGATACCATGCACATCTGCACCGGATTTTGCACTCTCCAATTGTAGTAAATTAACCTCACTGTTATATCGAGCTTTAGATTTCTGAGTGAGTCAGGGGTCTTTTGCATTGTACAGTTCTGTCAGCTGAACACAGCACATATTCTTTTCAGAGGATGGAACGGAACATAGGCCAACAGAAACATAAAAGACATTTGGATTTCTGCTACCTCACCCTTCTTACATATAAAAACTCTTAGTAAGCAGGTAAAAAAATAGGTTGAAGAATAATTACACATTCACAGAAGTAGTGCCACAAGAAAAGTTATGAGTAACGAACTTGAATCCAGGTCACCACATGCACCACAATGTCATGAAGGTCTGAGAGGAATAGAAAGTACATTTTCACTAAACCAAATTACTGCAATGCATGCAATGTTTGGTATTCGGGTATTCATTCTGAATGAAACGCCAACATTCCATGCTGACTAAAGCTGCCCATAGATGGATCCATCTATGGGCAGATTGATCCATCTATGATCAGGATGATTGTACCCAAGTCGCTCCATAGGTACAACCAGGATGTCAGATCTTGAGCATACGATTATTGCCAGTGGTTATTGCTAGCAGTAAGTACTGTGTTCTCCTGGCAGGGACAGATCGCATGCATGCAATTATTGCCAGTGGTTATTGCTAGCAGTATGTACTGTGTTCTCCTGGCGGGGACAGATCGCATGCTTTGAGCAAATAACCACTGGCAATAATCGCATGCTCAAAATCCCCACCCACCAAAAGAACACATTAGCTCTGTGGGGGAGATACCCCATCAACACAGATTTTTTTTATTGGGAATCAAGTGATTTTTATCTCCTGCAACCCCTGGTTGCAGGAAAGAAAAACACATAATCTATGGCCTGCTTAACAGCTTCAGCCCTGGAAGATTTTACCCCCTACCCCCTGGGCAGCACAGTGGTGTAGTGGGTAGCACTCTCACCTAGCAGCAGTAGGGTCACTGGTTCAAATCCCGACCACGGCACTTCCTGCCTGGAGTTTGCATGTTCTCCCTGTGCCCGCGTGGGCCTCCTCCGGGCACTCCGGTCTCCTCCCACACCCCAAAGACATGCTGGTAGGTTAAAAAGTGCCCTGAGGCGATTCAAGCACTTTTTGCAATTTAGCACTGCGTCGCTTTAACCAACAATTGCGCGGTCGTGCGATGTTGCACCCAAACAAAATTGACATTTTTTTCCCACAAATAGAGTTTTCTATTGGTGGTATTTGATCACCTCTGCGGTTTTTATTTTTTGCGCTTTAAACAAAAAAAGAGTGACAATTTTGAAAAAAACGCAATATTTTTTACTTTTTGCTATAATAAATACTCCCCAAAAATATATAAAAAACGATTTTTTCCTCAGTTTAGGCCGATATTTATTCTTCTACATATTTTTGGTAAAAAAATCGCAATAAGCATATATTGATTGGTTTGCGCAAAAGTTATAGCGCCTACAAAATAGGGGATAGTTTTATGGCATTTTTATTATATTTTTTTTTTTTTTTTTTTTTTTTTACTAGTAATGGTGGCAAACTGCGATTTTTACCAGGACTGCGATATTATGCCGACACGTCAGACAATTTTGACACATTTTTGGGACCATTGGCATTTATACAGCGATCAGTGCTATAAAAATGCATTGATTACTGTAAAAATGTCACTGGCAGGGAAAGGGTTAACACTAGGGGGCGATCAGTTTACCATTGGATTTCCTGAGTGACACCACTCTTCCTTGAGGCTTTAATCCACTCAGAGGGGACACAGACTGGTATGCTATCAGTTCCACGTCCCCAGCTCACTTTCTGGCGGCTTCCCTGTTTACCATGTCACCCCTTGATGGCTTTATTACATTTCCACTGGCTTCACTGAGTGCCACTGCCTCTCACTGAGGCTTTTTACCCAGAGGGGACACAGACCGGCATTTCAGCTGCTAAGCGCTATCAGCTGACTCTCCGGCGATTCCCCTGTGTGAAGCCGTGCCCTCCTCCTCCAGCTGGGCTGAAGTCATCGCCCCGGAGCCCCTGTGAGACTTTTCTCCTCTCGGCGGAATCACAGCCTGTCCTCATGTTACATCTACGGAACTGTCCCCTGGAACCGGTGAGCCATCCCCTCTGGATCCCATAGCCAGTGGGCTAAGTGTGTATCTCCTGGGTCTGTGGGCTGGGGCTTCCATCTCCCCTCCAACCCCCTTCAATTTGTTCACAGCCTGGGGTTAGGTTTTTTGGATGGATCTCCCGCTTTAGTCTGCCTGTTGCTGATTGGACTTTCTGTCTGTTATTATTTTTATTCAAGTGCAATATAGTGCTATCTATATGGGACTATTTTTATACATTGTTTACCAATTGCTTTTACTATATATATTGATTAAATCTCTCAACTTTTACTTTGGACTGCCGCTATTTGTCTGTGTGACATTCAGAGTGCTGGACATTTTTTGTTTTATGCATAACTGTATGTGAATGAGGTCTTCAACTACCTAACCCCGCCCACTAATAATCAGTGCCGCATCTCACTTTATTTTTCATATCTTGTTTAATATGCATGGAAGACCATAACAAATTACCTCAGACTACAAACATTGGGCAAAAATTGATTGCACGTCCATGCATGGTCATGGTCAAGTGTGAAATGTATTTAAAATTCATGCAACGATAAACAATCAGCATGGGTGAAGTGCACAAGTGTCCAGTCTGCAAATACCAGTGAATTAATAAGAAAGAACTCCACAAGTCCTTTCTTTTTTTCAGTAAACACACTTGTGAGATACTGAGTTCACTGACCTCTAACGAACATCTTAAAGAATAACTTTAAAACCTTTTTTTTTTTGTTTTGTTTTGGATGAGGTGGAGAGGGATTGGAACCCCTGTCGGGTTTTTATTGCTGTTTGTGTCCCAGATAGGGAAATTCGTCCTTTCTATGTGTCCTATTTACTGCTCTCACTTAGGGTTAAAGTTAAAGAAAAGTGTCACCAGAACAGAAACCGAGGAAAATCTTCCAACTGGGACATTGGTTTTGGTGACCCTGGCGACAACTAGGGATTACCTCACTTTAGAGGGATTTCCTCTCACTTCCTGTTGCAGCTATGAGACAGGAAGTGAAGGTAAATCTCCTCAATGGGACATCCAGCGGCAAACAAACTGACAGACCCTTCCCTACTCAATGCAATATTAAGAAAAACAAAAGTTTTGCCTTTAGTCCTACTTTAAGGATTCAGTAAATGTAACACATTGATGACTGATGGAAGCAGACAGCCACCATATATAAAAAACAAAAGTGTTGCGCTTAATACATAAGTAATGAAATAAACACAATAAGTCCATGTGTCTTCAAAATGGCATCAGTGTAATGGCTTCAAATGGTGAAAAGTGCAGGGATACTTCCTTATTCAATTCCTCCACCTTGTGATTACACCACCACCATAAATAAGGATGTACACTTACCAGAGAGTATTGACCACCTATTACAGGGGGTCAAATAGGGCTCATGTATCTCATATACTCCATCCACAGTCACTCTCCACACACCCACACCCACCATATGCCTGCACCAAATATCTACAAAGTGTTAGGGGTCTGTTAAGACTACTTTAACATTTTTGAAGCGCAATGTAAGGTAGCTAAACTAAGGCAATTACAGTTACCGATTTTCAGTTTTATTACTATACATACATTACATCTGAAAGGTAAACATTTATCTGCTATGTTTTCATTAAAAGTCGTACTATGCTGGACCCAGATGTACACCATGATTAGAGCGGTATTGAATCTTCTAAGGCTGGCCATACGCTATACATTTTTCTTGTACAGTTTTCCTTTATATTTACCAAAACCATATAATATGAGGTCAGATCTAAACACTTTCAATTTGTATGCAATCAGGCAGGCCCTTGTACTACATAGTTCAAGGTAAATCTAAAGGAAATTGAACAAGAAAATTGTATAATGTATGGCCAGCCTTGGCCTGTAATACGCGGACAGCCTTACTACATAAACCTATCATGGCCCTGTCCACACAGAAGAGGTGCCCCCAAGCCCTGTTGGCCAGGGCTTGGGGGCAACAGTTCTTTAATGTAGCCGAGGTTAAACAATGACTCATGTGGACCATGGTGCATTAGAAGCTCACTTCTATTTTGAACAACCCATGCTTCATTCCTAAAGGTTTGGGAACCTTAACTTGCATACAATGACAGCCTGAACCTGGACCTTTCCCTACTCTCGACGTAATGAATTACCTGCAGCCTTGGATGAAACCATTTGGGTACATCGTGTGGGATTTTTCCCTCTTCCCCCTTATTTTCTTTCTCAGCTCTGTTTTCTTTCCTTCTCTTGGGCGTCTTTTACCACCTTGCATGCTGGCTGATGAAGGGAACTTAGGCCGTCTCCTCCCCCCTGGCCTGTGAGTTATATTTACTGACCCAGAGGAGCAGACCCCGTTCTGAGGGGTTGTCCCTCTGATAAGTGCATCCTCGTACATTAGCCATACTCGCTTCGCCTGATGTTATAGTGATGGTATTCTACCACCCTTATTAGCTTTTGATGATTTTGGCCTATCTGCTGACCTTTCTTGTACTTCTCCATTTGTATGCACAATTGTTTGCACCATTACCCTGTCCTGTGTACATTAGTTAAAAACTTTAATAAACATCTTTGTAAAAGAAGTTGTACTATGCACATCACAGACTCATTCAAATGAGCAGCCAGGGGGCAGTAAAAACAGGTGGTTGAGCTGTGGTTTTACTTCCCACCCTCCCACTCATGGCTGTACACATGCTACAGCCACAATGCTGTAGGTTAAAGTTGTTGACTCTGCCATGCCATGGTCTCCACTTGTATATGCCATTGTCTCAAACTGTGCAACAAAAGGTCACTACTTTAAAGTGGACCTTTCATTGAAATTCACCTTTCACATGAAACAATAAGGTATACAGTATATCATCATTACCAAATCACATTATTATCTGAGTAAAAAGTCTTTCTTGCCATTAATTAAAAAACTGCTTTCAGCCTTGGGAGCCTAGGTCACATGGTCTCCCACTACAAATCATTGCAGATAGTCTATTATTTTTAGTCACCAGTCAAATAAAAAGGCAATGTTATGCGTAAATAATTCCAAACTGTACAAATACGAACTTTAATATATTATCACACAGAGATGATTACTTACATTAGGCTGACCCTTTACACATCTAAAAAAAAAATCTTTGACTATAGTCCTTTTTGTCAAAAACTGCAAAATATATATTGCTTGGAGAATCGAAGAATTCTTTTGGCTTGACTCTTTTTATTTACACATATTTCAGGTCAATAACTACCAACTAAATAAGTACAAGCTGGAAAAAGTTTTCTTAAAGCATAACTTTACCACTTTTGGGGTAGGCTGGCTCTTACCATAATGTGTAAGCATGCCAACCTTACCTTTCAATGTAATTATGTGTAAAACATACAAAAACACATAGGGAGTGATTTACTAAAACTGATGCACACAGAATCTGGTACAGCTCACCAGTTCTAGGTTTTATTGTCAAAGCCTAATTGAATAGGCTGAAGTTTGAAAATGATTGGTTACTGCACCAGATTCTGTGTACACCAGTTTTAGTAAATCTCTCCCATATTATTGCCTGACCAATCCTTAAAATGGATTAAAATAAATTAAGTTTACAGTTCTTTTAAACATTTGTTGGCCACTGAACATATACTTCATTTGATATTTAGATGGAACTGACTGTACTTCTAACCACTTTTACTACATTTGCACGGTCCTTAAGTGCCACCACTCTGCTCATTAATACAGCAAGGAGGCCTGGATACTGATGATTCTATAAGTGTCTATGATTACAAAGTAAAATGGTTACAATAGGTCTTAGTTTATAGCAATCACAACTTGAGTAATTCACTTTAAGGTCATCACAGAGGACAAGGGCGCTCTCTTTACCTCTAGAGGAAAAAAGATTTTATCTCCAAATACGGAAAGGATTCTTCACAGTAATGCCCTGTACATACGATAGGATTTTCCAACAACAAATGTTGGATGTGAGCTTGTTGTCGGAAAGTCCGACCATGTATATGCTCCATAGAACAGTTGTTGGAATTTCCGCCAACAAATGTTTGAGAGCAGGTTCTCAAATTTTCCAACAAGAAAACTTGTTGTCGGAAATTCAGAGCGTGTGTACACAATCCCGATGCACAAAAGTCCACGCATGCTCGGAATCAAGCAGAAGAGCCGCACTGGCTATATAACTGGGTACTAACATTTATAGGTAAAGTTGATCCAGGGAAAATCCAATTGCTTCTCGGGGGGATCAGAAATGAATTTTTTCCCTTTCTGTAGCAAATTGGATCCTGCTTTGCTGGGGTTTTTCGCCTTCCTCTGGATCAACTGTAGGTGAAGGATTGTGTTAATGGGAACGTTTTTTATATTTTTTTTTTTTTGGTTGTGTCTTTTTTCAACCTGACCGTGTAACTATGTAAAACTTAAAATTAAGTGCTTGGAAATGGTTTAATTGTGTTTCATTTTTGCATGTTGTGAACTGTAGCATTGCAGTTTATGCAAAGGCCTATGTTAGTGTAAAGTATATTATATTGGGAAAAATATCTATAGTTTTTTTTAAGATAATATTAGATCATTTTGGTAGATCAAATTGGGCAATATGAGAGAGAGATAACAATAAGAAGATTATATATTTTTTTTCAAAATATTACTAACAAATCAAATAGATATACAATTTTACTACCAAAAAAGCCATATCTGTCCCAAAAACAAATTCTCAATTAGGATGGATATCTTACAGAATAAAAGATTATGGTTACTTTGATGCAGCACCAAATAAAACATTGTTCAGGTCAGCCTTTTTTGCCAATAAGAGTCTTTTTTTCATTTTTCTTTTTTTTTTTTGCATAGCCATGACATCTAATCAAGGATATGTGGATGTTGATTTGCTTTGTTAACCTGCAATAAGAACAATAAAGGAGAACAATGTGTTAAGTTCATTGTAAACATTTTGTGTTTCATAAAACCAAATCTTGTCCATGTGTATAGCAAAATAGGGAAAAAAACAGCAATTGTCTTCAGGTAGCTTTAGGTGCACACTGTGCAGAGGACATAGTACAATAACTGTAAATACTGTAGCTGCGAGTCACAAAGAATCTTATGCCTAAAGAATATCACTACTCAGCTGTATGCGTTGAACACGTCTCGTATATCGTGCAAACGGTTAATGTAAAAGAAAATACGCTGCGCTAGAGTGTGCTATAATTGAGCTAATCAATATATCAAAATTTGTGTGTATCTACAAACGTATGAAAAACCTAAATGTATATGTAATTAATACCCCCACTGGGTAAAATGCAAAAATGATAAAAAATAGTAATACTAAAAACTAGTGCTCCTAAATATTAAACATACGCAAAAATAGTAACACACTAAAGTGCAATATACATAATCTAATCAAACAAACATGCTAAAGTGTATATATGAAAATAACAAATAAATAATTACAAAAAGTGCTTAGAGCCACACAGTACATGTGAGAAAAAACAGTGCTTAATGAAACAATATTTATAGGTGATTAGTGAAATCCTGTAGATTAGTATCAGAAAAAGTGTTTATGCTTAGTGTCCAATAGTGTAATTTTCCAGCATGCTCATAACTTTCTTTGTGCCGCAAACCATGCTTTGGTGCAATCCGGTGGCCCCCCAGGTATTGTGCTCACCTCAGGGCGTGTGACTCAGCTGCTACACTAAGTCAAATCACACCTTTGAAGCACCCCAGGGCACAGTGCAGATCACCGGATCACAGGCTCCAATGCGGTATTCAAAGATATATGAGAAAAAAAGGCTCGAGTGTGTGATATTGTTTTAAAATTTATTAAATCAATGAATAAATACACTTCCCAAATGGGGTACTCACAATCGTAAGGTGCGTCAGTGCACCGCTCTATACAAAGCGTAGATCAATAAATTGGTACAGGGGTATGGTATGTGTCTCATCACCGGCAGAATCACTACCTCTTGCTCCATCCTAGCCCCTCCCCTATGCATGTTCGACAGGAGGATTGTGAGGAAGACACGTGATCCCTGTGTCGAACACGCGTAGGGGAGGGGCTAGGATGGAGCGAGAGGTAGTGATTCTGCCGGTGATGAGACGAATACCATACCCCTGTACCGATTTATTGATCTACACTTTGTATAGAGCAGTGCACTGACGCACCTTACGATTGTGAGTACCCCATTTGGGGAATGTATTTATTCATTGATTTAATACATTTTAAAACGATATCACACTATTGAGCCTTTTTTTTCTCATATATCTTTGGATACCGCATTGGAGCCTGTGATCCGGTGATCTGCACTGAGCCCTGAGGGAACGTCATTTTCTCGAGCCGAGAAAAATGAAGTTCAATAGCCAGTGCGGCTCTTCTGCTTGATTCAGAGCATGCGTGGAATTTTGTGCGTCGGAATTGTGTACACACGATCGGAATTTCTGACAACAGATTTTGTTGTCAAAAAATTTGAGATCCAGATCTCAAATTTTGTTTGTCAGAAATTCCGATGGAAAATGTCCGATGGAGCCTACACACGGTCGGAATTTCCGACAACAAGCTCCCATTGAACATTTGTTGTCGGAAATTCCTACCGTGTGTACACGGCATAAGACTAATAGAATACTAATAGAAGGATTACACATACCTCATTTTCTCCATCACATCCTTGAGCATTGTCCTCATATGTTAATTCCAGCAATGGCAGTGCAGCATTTGAGCAATAGGCTTGTCACCTTATATTTCCCCTTATTAACCAGAGAATCCCCCTCCTAAAGTTACTCCTAAACATTTTAGGAGGGTGGAGATATACAGTATCCCACAAAAGTGAGTACACCCCTCACATTTTTGTAAATATTTTATTATATCTTTTCATGTGACAACACTGAAGAAATGACACTTTGCTACAATGTAAAGTAGTGAGTGTACAGCTCGTATAACAGTGTAAATTTGCTGTCCTCTCAAAATAACTCAACACACAGCCATTAATGTCTAAACCACTGGCAACAAAAGTGATTACACCCCTAAGTGAAAATGTCCAAATTTGGCTCAATTAGCCATTTTCCCTCCCCGGTGTCATGTGACTCGTTAGTGTTACAAGGTCTCAGGTGTACATGGGGAGCAGATGTGTTAAATTTGGTGTTATCACTCTCACTCTCTCATACTAGTCGCTGGAAGTTCCAGTGACCAGTATGAGACCTCATGGCAAAGAACACTCTGAGGATCTAAAAAAAAAGAATTGTTGCTCTACATAAAGATGGCCTAGGCTATAAGAAGATTGCCAAGGCCCTGAAACTGAGCTGCAGCACGGTGGCCAAGACCATACAGAGGTTTAACAGGACAGGTTTCACTCAGAACAGGCTTTGCCATGGTCGATCAAAGAAGTTGAGTGCACATGCTCAGTGTCATATCCAGAGGTTGTCTTTGGGAAATAGACGTATGAGTGCTGCCAGCATTGCTGCAGAGGTTGTAGGGGTTGGGGGGTCAGCCTGTCAGTGCTCAGACCATACGCTGCACACTGCAATAAATTGTCTGCATGGCTGTCGTCCCAGAAGGAAGGCTCTTCTAAAGATGATGCACAAGAAAGCCCACAAACAGTTTGCTGAAGACAGGCAGACTAAGGACATGGATTACTGGAACCATGTCCTGTGGTCTGATGAGACCAAGATAAACTTTTTTGGTTCAGATGGTGTCAATCGTGTGTGGCGGCAACCAGGTGAGGAGTACAAAGACAAGTGTGTCTTGCCTACAGTCAAGCATGGTGGTGGGAGTGTCATGGTCTGGGGCTGCATGGGTGCTGCCGGCACTGGGGAGCTACAGTTCATTGAGGGAACCATGAATGCCAACATGTACTGTGACATACTGAAGCAGAGCATGATCCCCTTCCCTTGGAGACTGGGCGGCATGGCAGTATTCCAACATTATAACAACCCCAAATACACCTCCAAGATGACCACTGCCTTGCTAAAGAAGCTGAGGTTGTCTTTAGGAAATAGATGTGTGAGTGCTGCCAGCATTGCTGCAGAGGTTGAAGGGGTACGGGGTCAGCCTGTCAGTGCTCAGACCATAATCTGCACACTGCATCAAATAGGTCTGCATGGCTGTCATCCCAGAAGGGACCCCAAACACACATCCAAGACAACCACTGCCTTGCTAAAGAAGCTGAGGGTAAAGGTGATTGACTGGCCAAGCATGTCTCCAGACCTAAATCCTATTAAGCATCTGTGACAGACTCACCCAGGACAGAGGCTATTGGAGGGGACTGAATGTTAGCCTCTTGCCTACTGACTATGGGCCCAGGCTTTTAAGGGAACACTACTCTTTGTGAGGCATATGCCTGGGGACCCATGGCGTAATGTTACTTTGGATTCAAGTCCATGTCTCCCCAAGACACACAGACTCTGGGATCCATGTTGAGGGTCTATATGTCACATTTCCAGCAAGGACTGCTTCACAGTGTGGGACTAATAGCAAATGCTGATGTCATCAGCAAGCCACCTGTCTGGGGCCCCCTGCCATAATGTATTTATTATTATTATTATTATTATTATACAGTATTTATATAGCGCCAACAGTTTACGTAGCGCTTTACAACTTGAGGGTAGACAGTACAAATACAATACAATTTGATACAGTAGGAATCAGAGGGCCCTGCTCCTTAGAGCTTACAATCTAAGAGGGAAGGTCAAGAGATACAAGAGGTAATAACTGTGGGTGATGTGCTGATTGAGAAGATAAATGTACAGTTGTTAGGTGGGGGCCAGATAGGCTTCTCTGAAGAGATGAGTTTTCAGGGATCGTCTGAAAGTGGATAAAGTAGGAGAAAATCGGACGGATTGGGGTAGAGCATTCCAGAGGATGGGGGAGGCTCTGGAGAAGTCCTGAAGGCGAGCATGGGATGAGGTGACAAGGGAGTTTGAGAGCAGGAGGTCTTGGGAGGAGCGAAGAGAACGATTAGGTTGGTATTTTGTGACTAGGTTAGAGATGTAGCTAGGGGCCAGGTTGTGGATGGCTTTGTAGGTTATAGTTAGTATCTTGAATTTAATTCGGTGACTGAGTGGCAGCCAATGGAGGGATTGGCAGAGGGGTGTAGCAGACGCTGAGCGGTTTGTGTGGTGGATGAGCCTGGCCGCAGCGTTCATGATGGACTGAAGTGGGGATAGCCTATTTAGAGGTAAACCAATGAGGAGGGAGTTGCAGTAGTCAAGGCGGGAGATGACCAAGGAGTGGATTAGAAGCTTTGTGGTGTCATTGGTTAGGAAGGGGCGTATCTTGGAGATGTTGCGAAGACAGAGGCGGCAAGCTATGGATAGTGATAGAATGTGGGGTCGAAAGGTTAGTTCAGAGTCCAGGATTACACCTAGGACCTTGGCGTGGGGAGATGGGTTGATAGTTGAGCCGTTGATCTTGACAGGGAGATCAGGGGAAGTGGCACCTGAGGGAGGAAATATCATGAGCTCGGTTTTGGATAGGTTGAGTTTGAGAAAGTGATGTGACATCCAGGCTGATATGTCTGCTAGTAAGTTGGTAATGCGTGAGGAGACAGATGGAGAGAGCTGGGGGGTGGAGAGATAGATTTGGGTGTCATCAGCGTAGAGATGATATTTAAAGCCGTGGGAGGCAATCAACTGACCCAAGGAGGTGGTGTAGATTGAGAAAAGGAGAGGTCCGAGAACAGAACCTTGGGGGACCCCAACGGAAAAAGGAAGAGGAGAGGAGGAAGTAGAGTTGTAAGTGACACTGAAGGAGCGGTGGGATAGGTAGGATGAGAACCAGCGAAGAGTACAGTCACGGAGACCAAAGGAGTGGAGTTTTTTGAGGAGGAGGAAGGGGTGGTCCACTATGTAGAAAGATCAATATTGAGTTGGCCCTCCCTTTTCAGCTATAACAGCTTCAACTTTTCTGGGAAGGCTGTCCACAAGGTTTAGGAGTGTGTCTATTGGAATGTTTGACCATTCTTCCAGAAGCGCATTTGTGAGGTCAGGTGCTGATGTGGATGAGAAAAGCTGGGCTCACAGTCTCCGCTCTAATTCATTCCAAAGGAGTCCTATCGGGTTTAGGTCAGGACTCTCTGCAGGCCAGTCAATTTCCTCCACCCCAAACCCACTCATCCATGTCTTTATAGACCTTGCTTTGTGCACTGGTCCAAATCATTTGGTGGAGGGGGGATTATGGTGTGAGGTTGTTTTTCAGGGGTTGGGCTTGGCACCTTAGTTACAGTGAAGGGAACTCTTAAAGCGGTTGTATACCCACACATGTCAAAAAAAAAAAGGAAAGAAAAAAGACCCTGTAAAGGCAAAGGCATAATGAGCTAGTATGCACAGCATACTAGCTCATTATGAAATACTTACCTTAGAACGAGGTCCCAGTATCACAGCCCGTTCCACGCCGAGGGAGGTGATATTTTGCCCTTGGCGTTTCCTCTGGATTCACAGCTTCAGCTCTGTGAGTGGCCGGAGCCGCGATGACGTCACACCCCCGCGCATGCCGGGATATCTCCTAACCCGTACAGGTTTAGGAGATATTCATTTTACCTACAGGTAAGCCTTATTATAGGCTTACCTGTAGGTAAAAATTAGAAATAAGGGTATACAACCACTTTAAGGCATCAGCATACCAAGACATTTTGGACAATTTCATGTTCCCAAACTTGTGGGAACAGTTTAGGGATGGCCCCTTCCTGTTTCAACATGACTGCGCACCAGTGCACAAAGCAAGGTCCATAAAGACATGGATGAGCGAGTTTGGGGTGGAGGAACTTCACTGGCCTGCACAGATCCCTGACCCCAACCCAAAAGAACAACTTTGGGATGAATGAGAGCGGAGACCACAAGTCTATAAAGACATGGATGAGTGAGTTTGGAGTGGAGGAACTTGACTGACCTGACCTGGAGTCCTGTCCTCAACCCTCATAGACACACTCCTAAACCTTGTGGACAGCCTTCCCAGAAGGGTTGAAGCTGTTATAGCTGCACAGGGTGGGCCAACTCAATAATGAACCCTACGAACTAAGACTGGGATGCCATTAAAGTTCATGTGTGTGTAAAGGCAGGCATTTCAATACTTTTGGTAATATAGTGTATGTATAAGCCCATGGACTTATAGGGAAGTATGGTTTATATCCGGGATCAGCAACCTGTGGATCGCGATCTACCAGTAGATCGCAGACGGGTTACTGGTAGATTTCGGTCTGGGCTTGCTGACCCACCATTCCAGAGCATCAAACAAAGTGCAATGCAGAGGGACTACTTGTAAAGCTAGAGCTGCAGCAGAGAGCAAAAGCCGCATAAGCCAATACCTCCTCTTTAGTGCTGGCTCCTGACCCATACAAAGTGATACCAACTGCACTTCACCTTTTATTCCTGCTAGCTGTCTCCAGAGTGGTGCTAGCAGCAAGAAAGAAGGGATCTTCAGGTCTGTGTGAAGCAATACACTGGGTATAATAGTATAGGGCAGCTTTCACACTGATGTGTTGCGGTTTACCCACACCGTGGGTGCAGTGCAGTGTACCTGCAGCTTTTCTGCGGGTTTGCTGCGTCTAGCTATAGACTTCTATTATATCCCGTGGGTTTGGTGCACTTTCTGAATGCAGGAGTTTTGGTGTGCTTTCGGTGCAGGTAAACCACAGCACATCAGTGCGAAAGCAGAACAGTAAGGGTTCATTTACAGTTGCAGTTTGGAGGGGTGGTAAAACCCCATAGTTAAGATGTGTTTTTTATCACTCCTGCCCCAACTGCACCCCCTTTAGATGCAGTGGCAAGGGGTGTACACTTGCCGCAGCCACAGCAGGAGTTATACACCCTGTCATGGTTGGTGAGTGTAGCACATGCCAAGCATGACCCATTCAAGTGAATGAGGCCACTCTGCAAGTGCCCTGCAACTTTGAGCAGTACAGCAAACAAGGGGTTAAAGCAGGCAATGCTGTTGCTTTCTCACCACCTGCTTTAACTCCTTGGACCCCACAGAAGCATGCAGTTGCGGGGCACTTGCAGAGTGGCCCCTTTTACTTGAATGGGTTATGATTGGCAGGCTGTAGCCCCCACCAAAAGCAACAGGGAGCTTAATTCCTGCTGCGGCATGTGTACACCTTTGGCTGCTCCCTCAGCAGCTAAAGAGAGTAGGGATTGGGTGTGGTAAAACTGCAATTTAACCGCAGGGTTTTAACACCCTCCAAATTTACATGTGAACGAGTCCTAAAGGTGCCGCTGCCAAATGCAAATAAGGGCTCATTTACAAGTGCAGTAGGCACTGCTGTTCCTCCGAAAAGCGATCGAGACACAGTTGTGACACGGTAGTACGGCGATTAGAGGTTTAAATCAGGTGTGAGCAGGCGACACTGTACCCAGTGATCTTTGACTTCTCCCGTGTTGTTCAGGCAGATCTTCACCTCTTTATGGTTATCTACCCCTGGTTTATATAGTAGGACATATGCTCAAGTGCAGTGGGGCTTTTTGATTTCTCTTATACACATACTGTATACTTTTTAGATGAGTCCCCCTCTACCATAATTACTGTTAGAACTTATTCCAGAGGCTCACTAAATGAAATTTATTTATTTATTTATTTCAGGTACTTATATAGCACCATCAATTTACGCAGCGCTTTACATATACATTGTACATTCACATCAGATTGAATTTATTATTACACCTGTGATTTGTCTGTATGCATTGGATACCCCCTGGGCACAGTGTGGACATTAGTACCAGCAAAAGAGATCTATTATTGATGATTGGTAGTTATTTGTATATACTATAAAGAATTATATACATTTTATTGCAGTGGGATCATAGAGATACTCGCTGGACACGAATTGTTGTTGTGAGATTGCTTCTCCTCCTGCAACTGAGGCTTCAACACTTAGTTCCACCTATTCATGAAAGTGCCTCTCAATTTGTGTTTTTATTTTGTTGCACATGTTGCTGTTAACTTAGGTGGGTTGCACATCCTTAAATATGGAGGCGTTACTGAAATGATTGTGTTTTATGTAGAATATTAAGGAAGAGGTCAGCACTCAAAGAGAAAACAACAACCAAGGGCTGCATGCAAAAGGTAAATCTGCAATACCCAAATAAGGTGGCGAAAGTAGTGCAGCACCTCCAAACACACATTATACAATTTCAAGTAGTGTAGTAAATTAATAGTAGACACTGTGGGGGTTATTTACTAAAACTGGAGCGTGCAAAATCTGGTGCAACTCTGCATAGAAACCAATCAGCTTCTGGATTTTTTTGCCAAAGCTTAATTGAACAAGCTGAAGTTAGAAGCTGATTGGCTACCATGCACAGCTGCACCAGAGTCTAAGTGCACCAGTTTTAGCAAATCTACCGGTGTTTCAATTATGTGAATATTGATACACTGTGTTTAATATTGATTTAATACACTACTCTAGATTGTATAACGTGTGTTTGGAGGCCTGGCACTGTTTTTGTCACATTATGCAGAATATTACCTATCTGCTTTTGTTACAGATATAAATACAATTTTGTGTGTTTCCTGAAGAAGCAGACGTTGACCTGTGAAATGCATTGAATGTCAAGACCCTATTTTCTATCTTCTTGACTATAATCAAGGGGTTAAACAACTTGTGTATACTATGAGTAATACCCGTGTATGAGAGATATGTAATATCAACAATGTGCAATGGATATTTTGTTCTTAATATTTTTAATTGATTGAATACAATTTTGATATTTTTATAAGAAGTATTGTTTTTTTACCATTAAAATCCCATGAAGATTCATTTTAGGGATTGGTATTGTAAGAATGCTTGATTGCATAAATGTTCACATTCTTGCTGTCATAACTCTAAATAAACTTTGGTTCAAAGTAGTTGCAAACCCCATTCATTAAATTTGAACTAAGCACATATATCTGTAGTGTTTACTTGTCTATCTCCAAAAGCTCTAATGCCCCGTACACACAAGCGGAATTTTCGTCGGAAAAATCTTAAATGGTTTTTCCGACGGAATTCCGCTCAAGCTTGCCTTGCATTCACACGGTCACACAAAAGTTCTCTGAACTTTCGACCGTCAAGAACGCGGTGACGTACAACACTACAACGAGCCGAGAAAATTAAGTTCATTGTTTCCGAGTATGCGTCAAATTGTTTCCGAGTATGCGTGGTTTTTTGCACGCCGGAATTGCATACAGACGATCGCATTTTCAAAATTTTTCTGACCGAAAAATAGAGAACCTGCTCTCAATCGTTTGCTGGCTGGAATTCCGCCAGCAACAGTCCGATGGAGCATACACACGGTCGGATTTTCCAACCAAAAGCTCACATCGGTCTTTTGCTGGCGGCATTTCCGATTGCATGTACGGGGCATAAGTGTTGTTCCTCTCCTGTGCTTTGTTCCCCTGCTATCAGCATGAGTCACTTCTGACAAGTTCTCCAACACATGAGATAACATGAGCTGCCTATGTCCAGGTGGGATGTGTCCCTTTCCTCCAATCAGCTCTCATGCCGTGTACACACAAGCGGACTTTCCAGCAGACTAGGTCCGACGGTCTTTCCTACAGACTTTCTGATTAGGTCCAAGGGACTTTCTGAACCAATGGACTTGGCCACACACGATAGGACAAAGTCCGTTTATAGGTCCGTTCATAAGTCCGTTTGGTTTGAACGTGATGACGTAAACGGGACTAAAAAAGGAAGTTCAATAGCCAGTAGCCAATAGCTTCCCTTGCGTCATATTTGGTCCATCGGACCAGCACACAGACGAACAGTTTTCCCAATTTTAGTCTGTCGGACTTTGAGTCCGTCAGACAGTTTTGAAACGTGTTCTATTTCTAGGTCCGTTGGATTTGTATCCCGAAAAGCTATCGGACTAGCCCGCACACTATCAGATTGTCCGCTGGACTAATCCCGTCGGACCTAGTCCACTGGAAAGTCCGCTCGTGTGTACGCGGCATTACACAGTGTAATCGCAGTCATCCCACCCTTCCCTATGTATTGCTGAAAGATGAAGAAAGATTTTTAACACGATCTGCACTTTTGAAAGGGTGTAGAGTGGGGAAGACAGCAGATATACAAGAAAAAACTTATATAGGGAGATTTGTTTCATCCCTGTGTATCATCGAAGGCTATTCACTTCACTGGGTGTATGTGAGGGTTTACAACCACTTTAACTTTTGTATCACAGTTAAACAAAGTTTGTTTCCTCAAAGTGTTAGTGTAAAAAGAATGGGACTAAATGTAATAATAATGTAAATAAAATTGCAAGCAAATCACTTATACAAAGCACTCTATTTAAATGTATAACTGACTGAGCAGGATTTTTAAAATGTCCCAGGATGGTATTATAGCCGCATGAGGTGGAAGCATTGCACCAGCAGCTTCAGGGGAGAGGACAGAGCACTGACAATGGATGAAATGCCTGGCGGTGACATAACCTATAGGCTTAATATGGGACATTGGTTGCCGGATGTCCCTCCTCTCCCCTGATTCTAGCCACTGGGTGTTGATAAGATGACCGGACCAGAGCTCCTTGAGAATAGGTAAGTATATGCATCATCCTTCTACAGGGTAGTTAGTTTAGGTGTTAGAAGAGGGGTGTATGCAGTTTTAAGCTTAGTTAGAACCACTTTAGGGGATGAGGGGGTACCTACCCTGTTTCCCCTAAAATAAGACCTAGCGTGATTGTCGGTGATGGCTGCAATATAAGCCCTACCCTCCAAATAAGCCCTACCCTGTTTCCCCGAAAATAAACCCTACCCTGAAAATAAGACCTACAAGGACTTTAACTAGGGCTTTTTTGGGGGGTAGGGCTTATATTGAAGCCATCGCCGACAATCACGCTAGGTCTTATTTTAGGGGAAACAGGGTATTATATATATGAAACCAGCTCAGACATTTCTGAAACTGTCCCAGTGCAGTATCACAGTACATCGTATTGTAGTATATTACCTTTCATCTTTGGTGATTTTCTCTCAACAGGATGTTGCAGATGAGTTGCAATCCCTTGGCCTGGCTTCTGGTAAGCACAGATTAGATTCTGAACCTTTCTAAACATTCTTTTAGGGACACCTGGTGCAGCCTAGGGAGTAACAGACATGTAGATTCAGCAATTTCTATAACACAGTTCTTAATATTTATTGTGATATTATTTTTGCATTATGATATGTTAAGTACCGGTAATTCTTTAAAATAGGAATATACCCAACACAGGCCCAAACGTAGCTGGTCTTTGGAGAATATAAGGGTTTACTGACACTGGAGTCTTAGGACACAGTGGGTGGATGCTGACCAATCACTTTTGTGGCACAAGTAAGAGACGTACTTATCAGGTCAGATGTGTAAATGGAATAAAGAGCACCTTTGTCAATGTGTTCCTTTCTCTTTTTACTCTGTTTCCTGTCAGTAAGTTGAATGTAAGGTAGAAACATCAAAGACGCATAAAAGCAAGTAGTTTTTCTTATCATTTCTTTCACTGTCTACAATATCCTGCGCTTGTTTCCAGCTGATGAAATAACATTCATCAATCCAGTGCACTGACATGATTGAAGACAAGTTCTCTTCTGTACTTGCACCTTTTACATTGAAGGACAGCAATACGACAAAGTATATGACAGCAGGAACAACGTTCTCTGCCACTGCTTCTGATAATAGACTCATGGGGGGGCACTGATTAAATACACAAGTAAAGAATTTTCATTTAGTGAGCAAGGTGAAACTTTGATCATTTCAATCATATGTAAGCCAAATATTTTTTGTTCAATTTCCCCTAGACGTCATAATTCAAAGTGAATATAGCTTCACTGTGTTTACTTGCTGAGTTTTTTTTTTTTAATGAATAATATTCTCTACTCCTTTTTTACAATAACCACATAGACTCAAAAGCTGGCCATGGCTAGAGAAGAATCTGAGTGGAGACACTGGGGTCGATTTAGTGTATGATGTGTTACTCTCGCGCTACCACTGTGTATAAGTAGTGCAAATTAATTGCTCTCACTATATGGCTTATCTGTGGCTAATTGGTAAGAAAGTAAAAAGTGTGTAGTGATGCGTGACGTAATGGGTAGGTAGGGTTGCCACCTGTCCAGGATTCACCCGGACAGTTCAGGTTTTAATCATGTGTCCGGGTTTTAGTCCACCTGAAACCCAGACACATTATTCAGACCAGGCTGTGGCTCCCCAAGTAATCGAGATAGTCATACACAAATCTGTTGCCGCTGTGGTCCGCTGTTTGGGGGCAGGTTTGGCATCAATGAAGGGTGGGGTGATGATGTCAGCAAGAGCAATTTGGCCACACCCACTGGTGCACTCTGTGCGCTACATTACCACTCTCCTTGGGGCACCCAAATGTGTCCCAGGTCTTTTATAATCATATAGTGTTTAAAAAAAATACTGCCCTGTGCCGCAAAAGTGTTCATACCCTATATGTATACCAGAAGTGATGTCATTAAGGAAACAAGTTCGATACTCGTGGATTTTTGCCATTTTATGGCTTTTAAATGTTTTTAGCTGTCTTTTATAAATAAATTTGTTGGAACGTTATCACACTACAAGAGTATTCTTTTCCATACACTCCTACTGGGAGGATACAGGAAAGTACCCCTCTGGAACATCATGGAACATCATAGAATCTACATAATCATCATAGAGAGCAGAGTATTGGGAATATATACAGAGGACCCCCAGAGGCGACCCAACCATATTACAGTACTGTTGAGAGATATCACTATATGCTTTATCAAGTATATCTAAGGTGAGAGGCCAGAGAGCACAGAGGTGACACGGGAAGAAAGGGATACAATCACCTTATATTAAGGACATTCCCAAACAATGATGAAGGGATACATCTTGCATAGCTAATGAAGGCATTCTATGTTTTTTTGTTTCACGGATATTGCATTCTTTTCAAGTTTGTGTGCGGATGCTTTTGTATCCATCCTTGAGACACATGGTCTAGTTATTTATATTATTGCACAGGAATTATTGTCACCCGTATTATATATGGTAAGTTGTATTATTGCATTGGGGTTGATTTGTTAAAGGAAAATAGATTGTGTACTTTGAAAGTGCAGTTGCACTCATTTTCCCCAGAACTTAGTAAATGTGATGAAGCTCTGCTGATTTCCATCTTCCAGTCACGTGCAAGAAATTTTTTTCCCTGATTGGGTATTATGCAAAGTGCAGCTATACCACATTCACTAAGCTGCGGGGAAAAAGAGTGCAACTGCACTTGCAAAGTTCACAGTCTATTTGCCTTTAGTAAATCAACTCCATTGTGCTATTAAAGGGAAATTACAAGAATTGAACACACCTTTCTATACATTGAAAGATTTACTATTTACTAAAAACTACTAAATTATTTTGCTGAATTAGGAAATTGAAGGTCGTTACTCCAAAATAGATGTCTCTAGTTTCAAGATATTTTCTGCGTCACAGTAATTATGTGAATAGAGCCATTACAAGCAAATCATGCAAATGGGTGTAGAATAATCATATCAGTGGTGAACTATAAGCAGAAGTGAAAGGAACCTCTCAACGCTATTGTGCAATGAAAAGTTTAACCGCTTCAGTCCCAGAAGAATTTACCCCCTTCCTGACCAGGCCATTTTTTGCTATACGGCACTACGTCACTTTAACTGACAATTGCGTGGTCGTGCGATGTTGTACCCAAACAAAATGTATGTCTTTTTTTCTCACAAATAGAGCTTTCTTTTGATGGTATTTTATCACTTCTGCGTTTTTTATTTTTTGCGCTATAAACAAAAAAGAGTGAAAAAAAAAAAACACAATATTTTGTACTTTCTGCTATAATAAATATCCCAAATTTAAAAAAAAAATTCTTCATCAGTTTAGGCCAATATGTATTCTTCTACATATTTTTGGTAAAAAAAAATTGCAATGAGTGTATATTGATTGGTTTGTGCAAAAGTTATAGCATCTACAAAATAGGGGATAGATTTATGGAGTTTTTATTATAATTTTTTTTTTTTACTAGTAATGGCAGTGATCTGTGGTTTTTATCGGGACTGCGACATTGCGGCAGATACATCGGAACACTTTTGACACTTTTTTGGGACCAGTGACATTTATACAGCTATCAGAGCTAAAAAAAATAGCCACTGATTACTGTATAAATGTCACTGGCAGGTAAGGGGTTAACACTAGGGGGCGATCAAGGGGTTAAATGTGTTCCCTAGATGTGTTCTAACTGTGGGGGGAATGTGGATGACTAGAGGAGGAGAGAGATTGTTGTTCCTACTTAGAGCTCCCGGCGGAGCGCGCACGCCTGCTACAGCGTCTTAAAGAGCTGACATACAGCTACAATGGCTCATGCAGGGGAGCCATCCTGCCGCAGTATAACTGTGGCGGCTGATTGGGAAGGGGTTAAAGAGAAACTCCAGGTTTTTTTTTAATTGGTGGTGTATAAACAAATGTTACCAAACAAATGTTACGAGGCATCTAAACCCCAAAGCAAACGTCATATTTTGCAGCCTAAGAGCTATGAGTAAGCACTTGGCATAAGTGCGAAACGCGTTAGCTGATTGCCTGTACTTTTCCGCTACAGTGTCCTGTATGCTCCATGATCCTGATTTTTTAATAAAAACACTTGCATTTTTCCTGGTGTGCGGCTGTCCGGATTTTTCCGTATACTTCCAGCATATTTTGCAGCCTACCAATCCTTAAATGTGGTAGACTTGTGCGCCGTCAATAAATTCGTTTTGTTTCGTTCCATTCCATTTTGTATTAGAATTAATTCGTATTTCATAATTCGTGTCCGAAATTCAATTGAAATTCGTACGAAATACGAATTTTCATTAGGTTCTTTAACTTTTCGTAACAATTACGAATGTTCGTTATGATGAATTTATCATTATGAGGTGCTCCCACCATCCCTGTGCTGTGCTGACTTCCTGAGTTTTTAACTTTCAGGTTGGCTAACTTTTCGTAGCAATTACGAATGTTCGTTAGGAATTTGGATCCGAAATTCGTAAAAGAAATTTTATATTTCGTACAAAATTCGGAAGCATAGCAATTCGTATTTCGGATCCTCCCGAATGTACGAATTTACGGAAATTCGTACAAATTTTCTATTCGTACGAAACTAATCACACATGTTTAAAATGTGGTAGCTGCATTGATTTTCTTTTTTTTTCGATTTTTATTTTTTTTTATTTTCACCTAATGATCTAGCCAGTGACACACTTCCTGTCTTAAGCCTCGTACACATAATGCGATTGTTGGCAGCGGATTGTCTGTTCACAGACTGTTGTCCTAAAATCTTACCGTTAGTACGCTCCTCTTGACAATTGTTGTCCAACTTTCGGCCAACAAATGTTGGATGGCAGGCTAGTAAATTTTCGCCGGACAACGGTCTGTTGTCTGATTTTCGTATGGTCAGTAGGGATGAGCCGAACACCCCCCCGATTCGGTTTGCACCAGAACCTGCGAACGGACCGAAAGTTCGCACGAACGTTAGAACCCCATTGACGTCTATGGGACTCGAATGTTCGAAATCAAAAGTGCTCATTTTAAAGGCTAATTTGCATGGTATTGTCCTAAAAAGGGTTTGGGGACCCGGGTCCTACCCCAGGGGACATGTATCAATGCAAAAAAAACTTTTAAAAACGGCCGTTTTTTCGGGAGCAGTGATTTTAATGATGCTTAAAGTAAAAAAAAAAAAAAGTGAAATATTCCTTTAAATATCGTACCTGAGGGGTGTCTATAGTATGCCTGTAAAGTGACGCGTGTTTCCCGTGTTTAAAACAGTCCCTGCACCAAATGTCATTTTTAAAGGAAAAAATCTCATTTAAAACTGCTTGCGGGTTTAATGTAATGTCGGGTCCTGGCAATATGGATGAAAATCAGTGAGACAAACGGCATGGGTACCCCCCAGTCCATTTCCAGGCCCTTTGGGTCTTGTATGGATATTAAGGGGAACCCCGCACCCAAATTAAAATAAGGAAAGGTGTGGGGCCACCAGGCCCTATATACTCTGAACAGCAGTATACAGGCTGTAGGTTTGTTGTTAAGTAGAATCTCTTTGTAATTTTGAACGGGTACATTTTTAACGTGTTTAGCTCCAGCCAAAAAATCTTTTTTAAGCTTTTTGGAAAACATAGGGAAGGGTTATCACCCCTGTGACATTTGTTTTGCTGTCTTTCCTCCTCTTCAGAAGATTTCACCTCACTTTTTGTCCCAATGGATTGGAAAGCATCAGTGGAAAGGAGAAATGTTTTTCCCATATTAACTCTTACAGGAGAGAATTTCCCTTCCTAGGGGTAGATTTCACTTCCTGTTGTCTCCTTCCGTTTGCAAGTAGGAGTCGTTTGTAAGTTAGTTGTTTGAAAGTAGGGTCCTGCCCTATATACTCAGCAGAAATTTGGGCCTTAGGTGTTGCTGTGGCCACAACACTGTAAGCCCTCACAGGGCTCTGCTGTGAAATATTAGATCAAGAATTGTAATTACATGCCCCTGTTGAACAGGAGCTGAAAAATTAGGCCTTAGGCACTGGTGCTGGTGCCACAACACTGCAACCCCTCACAGACACTCTAGTTGGAATGCAGGAACGAGCCCTGCTGCAAAGTATTACATCAAAAATCGTAATTACACGCCCCTGTTAAACAGGGGCTGAAAAATTGTGCCTTAGGCACTGGTGGTGGCACCCAGAACCAAAAATGTTCTTACAAGCTATCAGCGTGATGATTGAGGAGGAAGAGGATAATTACTCAGAGATAGTCACTCAGCATCAGCATAGGCAGTCTTTGAAGGGATCTGAGATTTCAAAAAAAATTATTCGGTTACATCAGCATCAGGTGCTTGGTAGCTGGTGGTGATCCAAGACTCATTCATTTTTATGAAGGTCAGTCGATCGACCGAGTCAGTGGACAGACGCACCCTGTGATCGGTTACCACGCCTCCAGCAGCACTGAATGTGCGTTCCGAAAGAACGCTGGATGCAGGACAGGCCAGTAGCTCAATTGCATACTGTGCAAGCTCTGGCCAGTGATCCATCCTCAAGACCCAGTAACCCAGAGGATTTTCGGGGGGAAAGGTGTCCAAGTCTGATCTTGCCCCTAGGTATTCCTGCACCATGTAAAACAGACGCTGGCGATGGTTGCTGGAACCGATCATACCTTGGGGCTGCGGACCAAAAAATTGTCTGAACGCATCGGTCAGACGGCCACCTTCTCCACCGCTCCTTCTTTGACTGACTGAAGCCTCAGCAACACGTTGTCCAGAAACAGGAGTTTGTAACCTCCCAGTCTCTGGGAACGCGTTGCACAGACCTTTCTGCAAGGCCTCCCGAAGATGTTTCATCCTCTGCTCCCTCTGCGATGGCAAGATAAGGTCCGCAACCTTACCCTTGTAACGTGGATCAAGGAGGGTTGCCAGCCAGTATTGGTCCTTCTCCTTGATACCACGAATACGAGGATCCTTACGCAGGCTTTGCAGGATCAGGGAGGCCATGCAGCGTAGGTTTGCTGAGGCATTCGGTCCGGAGTCCTCTGGGTCACTAAGGACGACATGGTCCGCAGCCACCTCCTCCCAGCCACGTACAAGTCCATGTGTTTCTTGGGACTGATCCCTTAAAGACTGCTGCTGATGCTGAGTGCCAGGCTCCACCTCCATACTGACACAATCTTCCTCCTCCTCCTCCTCCTCTTCCTCCTCGTCCTCTTCCTGTGTGATCGGCGGGCACGCAGGAACACTGTCTGGATAAAGGGGGCCTTGAGAGCTAAGGAAGTCCTCCTCTTCCTTCCTCTGTTCTGCCTCAAGTGCCCTGTCCATTATTCCACGCAGCGTGTGCTCCAACAGGTGGACAAGGGGGACAGTGTCACTGATGCATGCACTGTCACTGCTCACCATCCTCGTGGCCTCCTCAAATGGTGACAGGACAGTGCATGCATCCCTGATCATGGCCCACTGGCGTGGGGAAAAAAAAACAAGCTCCCCTGACCGTGTCCTGGTGCCATAGTCGCACAGGTACTCATTGATGGCCCTCTGCTGCGTGTGCAGCCGCTGCAGCATGGCCAACGTTGAGTTCCACCTGGTGGGCATGTCACAGATTAGGCGGTTCTTGGGCAGGTTAAACTCCTTTTGGAGGTCCGTCAGCCGAGCACTGGCATTATATGACCGGCGGAAATGCACACAGACTTTCCTGGCCTGCCTCAGGACATCCTGTAAGCCCGGGTACCTGCCCAAGAACCGCTGCACCACCAAGTTAAGGACGTGAGCCAAACAGGGCACATGGGTCATTTGTCCCTGTCGGAGGGCAGAGAGGAGGTTGGTGCCATTGTCGCAAACCACCATTCCTGCCTTAAGTTGGCGTGGCGTCAACCACCTCTGAACCTGCCCCTGCAGAGCTGACAGAACCTCTGCCCCAGTGTGGCTCCTGTCCCCCAAGCACACCAGCTCAAGCACCGCATGGCATCTTTTGGCCTGCGTACTTGCGTAGCCCCTTGAATGACTACGGAGCACCGCTGGTTCCGAGGAAGAGGCCATGGAGGAAGAAGAAGAGGAGGGGGTGGAGGAGAGAGGTGTGTCACAATCATTAGCATTTTGGAGGCGTGGTGGCGGAACAACCTCCAACACTACTGCACCTTGTCCTGCATCCTTCCCAGCTGCCAGCAGAGTCACCCAATGCGCCGTGAAACTTAGGTAACGTCCCTGTCCATGCCTGCTGGACCATGAGTCAGCGGTAATATGCACCTTACCGCTGACCGCCCTGTCCAGCGAGGCATGGACATTGCCTTCCACATGCTGGTAGAGAGCCGGAATTGCCTTCCGTGAGAAAAAGTGGCGTTTGGGTACCTGCCACTGAGGAACCGCACATTCCACAAACTCACGGAAGGGGGCAGAGTCTACCAACTGAAAAGGCAGCAGTTGAAGTGCTAGCAATTTTGCCAAGCTAGCATTCAACCGTTGGGCATGTGGATGGCTGGGAGCAAACTTCTTTCGGCGGTGCAGCAGCTGGGGCAGGGAAATTTGCCTGGTACAATCTGACGTCGGTGTACCAAAATCAGATTGCCCACAAGTACGTGGCTGTGACACACCTAATTCTACACCTTCATTCCTCTCAGTGCAGGTCTCAGAGAGGACTGAAGGTCTAGTGGGGTTGGAAATCTCAGCTGATGAGGAGCAAGCAGAGGTCCTCTTTGTTCTTTGGTGTGGGTCTTTTAGATACGCTTGCCAACGAACTGCATGGCAGGTCAACATATGTCTGGTCAAGCATGTGGTACCCAAGCGGGAGATGTTTTGGCCACGCGAGATACGCTTGAGACATATGTTGCAAATAGCAGCGGTGCGATCTGATGCACTCATCTCAAAAAAGGCCCACACCAAAGAACTTTTTGAATAATGCGCAGAGACTGCAGCGCCCTGCACATGTGGAGCTTTGGGGTGTGATGCAGTCAATGTGCTGCCCTTAGGCTGGCCCCTGGAGGGCATCCTGCCTCGTTGGTGATGTGCCGCCTCCTCCTCCTCCTCCTCTCTCCTATCAGGCACCCACGTTGAGTCAGTGACCTCATCATCCCCTCCCTCCTCATCACTGGAGCAAACCTGGCAGTATGCTGCAGCAGGGGGAGCATGACTGCCAGATTGCTGTCCTTCTTGGGCACCCCCTCTGTCCGTGCTCGTGTTACTGCCTTCATCGAGCTCAGTATCATCATCAGAGCCTTCCAAACGCTGGGCATCCTCCTGGAACATGTACCCAACACTGTGGTCAAACAGTTCGAGGGACTCCTCAGGAGGACATGGTGGGGCTAGGGAAGGAGTCACTGATGACATTGAGCCAAGGGAAGAGGCCGCTGCTTTGCCAGACAAAGTACCCTGGGCATGGGTGAGAGAGGATGAGGAGGATGAGGACGGCTTGGTCATCCACTCGACCAAGTCTTCCGCATGTTGCGGCTCAACATGGCCAGCTGCCGAAAAAAAGGCCAAGCGTGTCCCATGGCCACGTGCTGATGAGGATGCACCGTCTCCACGACCAGCACTAGACACAGAGCCTGCTTGCCCTCTCTTATTGGCTTGTGACTGTCTGCCTCTCCTTCTTGGCCTTCCAGACATACTAATGGCCTGTAGCTGCACTAAGCTGGGATATATATATATATATATATATATATATATATATATATATATATATAGATATGTACTGATACTGCAGCTAGCAAAATCAACTGCCTGCCTGTAGTATGAGAACACCACCAACCTTCTACAGGTAGCTTTAGCTGAACACTGTGAGGTGGACGCACCCCACTAACTTGTAGGTTTAGCTGAACACTGTGAGCAGGGCGCACCCCACTAACTTGTAGGTTTAGCAGAACACTGTGAGCAGGACACACTGCACTAACTGTAAATAGTCTAGCTGCCTGACTGTGGTACTAATAGGATCAAAAGAACACCAGCAATTTTCTTTAAAATACTGTAACAAGACAAGCCTGCCTGTCAGTAAGAAGATAACAGGAACGGATCTAGCTGAACACTGTGAGCAGGACGCACCCCACTAGCTTGTAGGTTTAGCTGAACACTGTGAGGTGGACGCACCCCACTAACTTGTAGGTTTAGCTGAACACTGTGAGCAGGACGCACCCCACTAACTTGTAGGTTTAGCAGAACACTGTGAGCAGGACGCACTGCACTAACTGTAAATAGTCTAGCTGCCTGACTGTGGTACTAATAGGATCAAAAGAACACCAGCAATTTTCTTCAGGTAGCTGTATTTACTGTAACAAGACAAGCCTGCCTGTCAGTAAGAAGATAACAGGAACGGATCTAGCTGAACACTGTGAGCAGGACGCACCCCACTAGCTTGTAGGTTTAGCTGAACACTGTGAGGTGGACGCACCCCACTAACTTGCAGGTTTAGCTGAACACTGTGAGCAGGACGCACCCCAATAACTTGTAGGTTTAGCAGAACACTGTGAGCAGGACGCACTGCACTAACTGTAAATAGTCTAGCTGCCTGACTGTGGTACTAATAGGATCAAAAGAACACCAGCAATTTTCTTCAGGTAGCTGTATTTACTGTAACAAGACAAGCCTGCCTGTCAGTAAGAAGATAACAGGAACGGATCTAGCTGAACACTGTGAGCAGGACGCACCCCACTAGCTTGTAGGTTTAGCTGAACACTGTGAGGTGGACGCACCCCACTAACTTGTAGGTTTAGCTGAACACTGTGAGCAGGACGCACCCCACTAACTTGTAGGTTTAGCAGAACACTGTGAGCAGGACGCACTGCACTAACTGTAAATAGTCTAGCTGCCTGACTGTGGTACTAATAGGATCAAAAGAACACCAGCAATTTTCTTCAGGTAGCTGTATTTACTGTAACAAGACAAGCCTGCCTGTCAGTAAGAAGATAACAGAAACGGATCTAGCTGAACACTGTGAGCAGGACGCACCCCACTAACTTGTAGGTTTAGCAGAACACTGTGAGCAGGACGCACTGCACTAACTGTAAATAGTCTAGCTGCCTGACTGTGGTACTAATAGGATCAAAAGAACACCAGCAATTTTCTTCAGGTAGCTGTATTTACTGTAACAAGACAAGCCTGCCTGTTAGTAAGAAGATAACAGAAACGAATCTAGCTGAACACTGTGAGCAGGACGCACCCCACTAGCTTGTAGATTTAGCTGAACACTGTGAGGTGGACGCACCCCACTAACTTGTAGGTTTAGCTGAACACTGTGAGCAGGACGCACCCCACTTACTTGTAGGTTTAGCAGAACACTGTGGGCAGGACGCACTGCACTAACTGTAAATAGTCTAGCTGCCTGACTGTGGTACTAATAGGATCAAAAGAACACCAGTAATTTTCTTTAAAATACTGTAACAAGACAAGCCTGCCTGTCAGTAAGAAGATAACAGAAACGGATCTAGCTGAACACTGTGAGCAGGACGCACTGCACTAAATGTAAATAGTCTAGCTGCCTGACTGTGGTACTAATAGGATCAAAAGAACACCAGTAATTTTCTTCAAAATACTGTAACAAGACAAGCCTGCCTGTCAGTAGGAATATAACAGGAACGGATCTAGCTGAACACTGTGAGCAGGACACACTGCACTAAATGTAAATAGTCTAGAAGATAACAGGAACGGATCTAGCTAAACTGAATACAGTGTATATATATATATATATGCAACACCTGGGATGCATATATATACACAATACACTTTAAGTGCAGCTAACTGACTGACTGTCCTGCCTAATCTAGCTAACTCAAATGAAATGACACTGTCTCTCTCTCTCTCTAAGCACACCGGAACACACTGCACAGAGCCGCCGTGCAGACGGCCTTATATAGTGTGGGGCGTGTACTAAATCCCCTGAGCCATAATTGGCCAAAGCCTCCTTGGCTTTGGCCAATTATGGCTCTCTGTTAAGGCGGCGCTGTGATTGGGCAAGCATGCGGGTCATAGTGCATGCTTGGCCAATCATCAGCAAGCAATGCACTGCAATGCCGCAGTGAATTATGGGCCGTGACGCGCCACACGAATTTGGCGCGAACGGCCCATATCGTTCGCAATTCGGCGAACGATCGAACAGCCGATGTTCGAGTCGAACATGGGTTCGACTCGAACACGAAGCTCATCCCTAATGGTCAGTACACAAATCCGTCACACAAGTATAAACATGCATGATCGGAAAAAATGCTCACCAAACACGAAATTAGCAGAAGGGGCCCAAAGGGTGTCGCTCAAGAGCTGAAACTCCTCGTAGTACGTCACTACGTTTGGGTTTGTTGGCCGACAATTGTGTACCATTAGTATGTAAGACAAGATCCAGACACACGCCCTTTGGACAAAAATCAGACGCTCGGTTGGCCAACAATCGCATCGTGTGTACGAGGCTTTAGACTAGCAAATCTAGAAGGATCAATTAACATATTATTGCCGAACCCCAGCTAACACTTTTTAAGCAGTTAATGCAACATTTTTTTTTCTTTCTGATAACAGTTTTAGATAAATGAATAAAAGCTGACCATTATAAGCACTCCCGTCAGTGGTAAATCAGGTTGTCGCAACCTTCTAACTGATACTTTTGCTTGCCAGCTTGGTCTGTTTAATGAAACTGAAAAATTACAGACTTACTGGCAGGGTTAACAGCTAAAAAAAAGGATAAAAGCCTAAAAATAGAAAATGAATGCAGCCACCTCATCTAAGGATTGGTAAGATGCAATATATTACATTTACATACAATTTAAAGTATATGAATGGCATCCCAGTTTTAGTCTGTGGGGTTCAATATTAAGTTGACCCACCCTTTGCAGCTATAACAGCTTCAACTCTTCTGGGAAGGCCGTCCACAAGGTTTAGGAGTGTGTCTATGGGAATGTTTTCCTATTCTTCCAGAAGCGCATTTGTGAGGTCAGGCACTGATGTTGGACAAGAAGGCCTGGCTCGTAGTCTCCGCTCTCATTCATCCCAAAGGTGTTCTATCGGGTTGGGGTCAGGGATCTGTGCCCTCAAGTGAAGTTCCTCTACCCCAAACTCGCTCATCCATGTCTTTCTGGACCTTGCTTTGTGCACTGGTGCGCAGTCATGTTGGAACAGGAAGGGGCCATCCCCAAAATGTTCCCACAAAGTTGGGAGCATAAAATTGTCCAAAATGTCTTGGTATGCTGACGATTTACGAGTTCTCTTCACTGGAACTAAGGGACCATGCCCAACCCCAGAAAAAACTGCCCCACACCATAATCCCCCCACCACCAAATGATCTGAACCAGTGTACAATGCAAGTTCCTTAAAGACATGAATGAGTGAGTTTGGGGTGGAGAAACTTGACTGGCCTGCACAGAGTCCTGACCTCAACCCAATAGAAGACCTTTGGATTGAATTAGCGCATCTACGAGCCAGGCCTTCTTATCCAACATCAGGGTGGGGTCAACTCAATATTAAGCAGTACAGACTAATGCCCCGTACACACGGTCGGATTTTCCAATGGAAAATGTCAGATCGGAGCGTGTTGTCTGACATTCCAACCGTGTGTGGGCTCCATCGGACATTTTCCATCGGATTTTAAGATACACAAAGTTGGAGAGCAGGCTATAAAATTTTCCAACAACAAAATCCGATCGCGTCAATTCCGACTGTGTGTGGCCAGTGCCACGCATGCTCAGAAGAAATTCTGAGACAGAACAGCTTGGTCTGGTAAAATTAGTTTTCGGAATGGATACAGCACTTTCGTCACGCTGCAATGTAAAAAATGGTTTAATACAGCGCACTCTCTTCTTCTTTATAATGTGAGAAGAAAGAAGTAGTTTTGCTGCTTATATTCATACAGACTGCTCACAAACTTCTTTCTTTATTATTTATTGTGATCCCCTCAATATATTTTGATTTGTCACATCTGACCAATTTTTTTTGTTTGTTTTTAATTGTAAAAATTTTTTTTTCCAAGGCTGTTTTTTTTTTTTTTAATTTTGTATGCTTTTTAATAAAGAATATTTTTGTGTGTGTTTTGTGTGTCAAGTTACCACAACACCATTGATATCTTGTATTATTTAATCTCAAGGAGGTTGTTTGGTGGTGTTGTCTCTTGTTAATTTCACATTGTATATTTGAAATGTACCTGAATCCTCACAAACTGTCCTTTTTGAAGGAAAACACACATAGGCGAGTATAATTGAACCAAAAATGCCTTTATTAAGGGCTCACAACCAAACAAAGAGGGAGGCAACACTGGAGAAACAGCAGAAATTGTTGAAGCCTTTGACCCCCAGGGCAGACATCAATTATTTTAATGCAAAATTGGTGGCCTGAGGAGTCCATATCTAAGGGAGTTCAGTCTGGTCCAGAAGTCACAGAGATCTGGAAAGCAGCAGATGACATCTGTGTCCCCAGGCTGTGGTCATACAAGAGGCTGCATCTTTGGCCAGACCAGACTGAACCCAGGTCATCACTCTCTGGTCTTCCTTCCACGCTGTGGCTCTGGTGGTGGAGTTGTGGCAGCAGGAGGAGGAGGAGGATGGTCCAACTCAATCACGTCGGTCTTGGGTGTGATTTCGCCACTCACCCCCTTAGTTAGGACTTTATAAATAAGTTTCTCACACATGAGGCGTTGACCCTCCTGCATGCACTTCAGTTTGGTGGCAGCCATGCAGGCAAAGGCCTCTTCAGGAGTGGGTAAGGCTCTGAGGGACGCAGAAGCCTCCTGAATGAGCCTGAGCGCTGAATCCCGCATGTGAGTCGCCTTCCTCGCTCTTTTGTATGGAAGGCGGAGGGGAGGAACTTGCGATTCGGTCAGGCTGCGACTGGTCCCAGGCTTCTCCTGGCTGCAACTTAGCCCCACCTCCTCCTGGCTGCCACTAACCCCCGCCTCCTCCTGGCTGCCACATTCCACAGCCTCCTCCTGGCTGAGGTCTTCCTGTGTATGAAAAAGGGACATAGTTTTAGTTTTTTATTCATCAATCACACACAATTGTCACCTCATGACTGTTGCAAATTGAATGTTAACAAATATAACTGATGATCATTCTGAGCCCTGCATTTTTCATTCTTATCCCAAATATTTTTGCACACTACTGTCTATTGATATGTAAAACACTTTATTAAATCAGCAATTAGTGATCAATAATAACATCTAGTAAAGATCATTTATTTCTTGACTAGAAATCTGTAGAAGAATGCTATACCTGACTCCATCTGGGCTCCTCCACTTCTTCCTGGCTGGATGGCCCAGGTTGGACATCGGAAGCCTCAGCAGGGGTGGAAGGAAGAGTGGAAGGAAGGGTTGAGAGGGATTCCCTGACTTCAGTGTGGTCTGACAGAAATCGCAGTCTCTCAAAGTACCACAGCCTGGAGACATAAACGTCATCTGCTGCAGCTCCGGATCTCTGGGAATCTGTGACCTTCTTGCGCTCCCTAAGATAAGTGCTCCTCAGGCCACCAATTTTGGCTTTTAAATAAGGGATGGTTGCCGTGGGGACCACCGGCTTCACCAACTCCAGCAGTTTCTCCAGCGCTACCTGCCTCTTTTGTTTATGATTATAATCCGGGTGTTTCACCTACCACAGACAGGGCAGCTCCCTGTACTTGTCTATGAACAGGGGGAGGAAGTTGTGGTCATTGAAGCCATCCATTTTATCTGCAATACACAACACAAGACAAACCCTAAGGTCAGGCAAAACTCTCCTAATCTTGTTACAATATAGGCCTCAATCTAGAAGCAGTATAGGCCCAAGTTTAGATCTTACTTTCGTTATCACGATCGGCGCCTCCTATACTCCTTCCTCCGCTCACAGATCGTACGTTCTACGCACGCGTGTTACGCTTTATACACACTGCGCATGCATGTAACTCCGCCCGCCCCGATGTTTTTTTCTAGTCTATTCCCCACCCCTTTTCGTTCGGCACAGTGGGGGAAGAGCACATGGCGGAGACACAGCAGGTGCGTGCTAATTATAGCAACGAGGAGGAGGGGGAGGAAAGCCCGGAGCCGGAAACGTCTGGATCCAGAAGGAGACGATTTAAGGTATCAAATATGTCCTTTGGGGAGATGTTGGAGATGGTCGACATCCTGAAGAGGGCCGACTATGATGGAAAGTATGGACCTTACCCCAACCCCAATGTCAGAAAGGCCAAGATCATGGCGAAAGTGGTCAAAAGTCTGCACCGGAATTTCGGGGTACGACGATCGAAAGATCAGCTCAGGAAGTGGTGGTCGGACCATAAAATTAAGAGAGCATGAGCAGTACAGAAAGATCCGGAGAGTGCTGCAAAAAAGTAAGTAGTTGTGCTGTGTTCCTATTCTTTTTGTGTTTATTACGTTCGTGCTGATCCATGTGCTTTTCTGAACTGTTGTACATTTTAAAATGGCAACTTTCATGTTCATGGGCACATTATTCGTTCGTATCAAACATTTTTATTTCGGCCTATAAAACACCATTGTTTTGGCCATATGCATTTGACCACATTTTTTAGGGCCTACTTGTCTGAAAATAATTTGGTTGTGTAGATGGGTTTGTTACTAGAATGAAATGCAAACTAGATTCTGTGTAAGGAGAGGACACTCAGCAGCTGTTTACACATCTGGACGTGGAGCACTAGTGTGGGACACAAGAACACCCTTTTTATTAGGGGGTCCACACAGGTGCTCCAGTGTATACTATAGGGGGGTCTCCATCTGTGAAGCTAGTACAAAACAGATAAAGTATTAAAGTTTGACAAAGGACCCAAAAAATTCTACATCTTGGAACTCTGCCAAAATCGACAATTGTACCCCACTTCCAAGCAATGTTTCATATTTATAGTTCTGCCATCAAATATCTGTGTGCTAAGTATACCATTTTTTTTTTCACATAGGGGAAAAAAGACTCGGAGGACACCCCTCATCCGAGGAGACCAGAGACCCCCCACCTCTGGAAGAAGGGGAAATCCCACAAAGACAAGCAGAGCAGGAGGAGGAAGACGTGGTGGAAATTGTCACCAATTGTGTCTGCGACCACAGGCTCAGGTAAGAGATGGATGCCAGCATATTTATAATACATGTTTTTTTTGGTTTCATTCTTTTTAGGTGATCGTGATGTTGTGGATCCAGATCCTTTCACCTCTGAAAGTGCCCAGATCCTGATTGGGGAGATCATGGGGTATAATATTGCATTGGAAAACATCAATAAAAACATCAATGATGTTATTCAAAAAAAATAAGAACATCATTGATGTTTTGGGGAGAGTTTAAAACCCCTCCAAATCCCTTTCTTTTATGGTGTGCTAAAATTTTTTAATTTTTTGTCGAATTGTAGAAAAGCCAAATTTTGAAGATGCACACAGTGTGTCAACATGTGCTATCTGCCATCACGGGAGATCAATGGATGTGTTTTGGGGGTGCAACCCCTTCCTTAATAATAAAGTAGCTGAGAGGAAGGGGTTGCTCCCCCAAAACATGTCCCTTGATCCCCTGTGATGGCAGCTAGCACATGTTGACATTCGTAAATTGGTGTGCATCTTCAAAATTTGGCTTTTCCTGGGGTGACTTCACCCCATCTGAATATCAAACACAGTTCCTAAATACTCATGTCTGATATTGCCTTCAAGTTCTACCAAATGTGAACTTCAGGTCTGGTATGGATTTTAAGGGGAACCCCGCGCCAAAAAAAAAAAAAACAAACGGCGTGGGGTCCCCCCAAAATCCATACCAGACCCTTATCCGAGCACGCAACCTGGCAGGCCGCAGGAAAAGAGGGGGGGACGAGAGTGCGCCCCCCCCTCCTGAACCATACCAGGCCACATGCCCTCAACATTGGGAGGGTGCTTTGGGGTAGCCCCCCAAAGAAGAAAGAAAGAAGAAGCATTTAAATAAAGGAATTGTCAAAAACTGTCTCTTGTCATTTTTAACATTTTTGATAGTTTTTTAGTGAAATGGTAGGGGTAAGTACCCCCTTACCATTTCACACAGGGGGGGCGGAATCTGGATGTCCCCTTGTTAAAGGGGGCTTCCAGATTCTGATAAGCCCCCCGCCCGCAGACCCCCACAACCACCGTCCAGGGTTGTGGGGATGAGGCCCTTGTCCTCATCAACATGGGGAAAAGGTGTTTTGGGGGCTACCCCAAAGCACCCTCCCAATGTTGAGGGCATGTGGCCTGGTACGGTTCAGGAGGGGGGGCCGCACTCTCGTCCCTCCCTCTTTTCCTGCGGCCTGCCAGGTTGCGTGCTCGGATAAGGGTCTGGTATGGATTCCTGGGGGGACCCCACGCCGTTTTTTGTTTTTTTTTGGCGCCGGGTTCCCCTTAAAATCCATACCAGACCTGAAGGGTCTGGTATGGAATTTAGGGAGAACCCCACGTCATTTTTTTTTTAATTTTGGCCAGGGTTCCCCTTAATATCCATACCAGACCTGAAGGGCCTGGTATGGAATTTAGGGGGACTCCCACGTCATTTTTTTTTTTAATTTTGGTTCGGGGTTCCCCTGTGGGGAATTCCCATGCCGTTTTTATCAATGAACTTCTATGTGTATTGTCGGCAATGCAATAGCCGCGAGTAGTTTTAAATAGGTTTTTTCCTTCGAAATGTAATTTTGCTGTCAGACTGTTCTAAACACGGGACACATGCGCCCCTTTACAGGCATACTATAGACACCCCCCAGCTACGAAATTTAAAGGGATATTACACTTTTATTGTTTGACTTTAAGCATTATTAAAATCACTGCTCCTGAAAAAACGGCCGTTTTTAAAACTTTTTTTTGCATTGATCCATGTCCCCTGGGGCAGGACGCAGGTCCCCAAACACTTTTTATGACAATAACTTGCATATAAGCCTTTAAAATTAGCACTTTTGATTATTCATGTTGGTGTCCTATAGACTTTAACGGTGTTCGCGTGTTCTAACGAACTTTTTTCCTGTTCGCATGTTCTGGTGCGAACCGAACAGGGGGGTGTTCGGCTCATCCCTATTGGCAGCCCACTGGACAGGTAAGAAGTGTCATAATACAAAGATATAAATACACACTATACACATTTGAGCACATTTGGACATTCTGCTATTACCTATCAAGATAATAACAGTATACAAAAACTTTAAACATTACCATTTTAAAGTATACAGGCAGGCCCTTGCACTACATGCTTTGGGGAATTCATCCATACATCTGACCACAAAAGAGATGGGTATAGTGTGTATGGGTTTGGCAAAGTCAGCAGATAGATGATTGAGGATAGATAGAGAATTGTTATCAGCTGACTTAGCAGTTGGGGGGAGGGTTCCGAATGATTTGGGGACCCCTAAAAAAAAGCCTATGGCACTCTGCCTGAATTTAAATTACAAATCACATTTAAAAACATTTTATGGGTGTTTGGGGTAAAGCACTACTATGGAGCTGATAAAGTGCATTGTTAAGTGACTACATGAGGTGAATATAGGGGCAGGAGAGCATGCTGGGGAGGTAAGTGAAGGCAAATATGTATGAAGGACAAAAAAAAATAATTACATAAAAATCCAGCATGAATGAGGACAAAGGGGACATTCACAGCATATTACAATCATGGTAATTAGGGAATGAGGAAAGAAATACAATATATTATCAAACATTAAATACAATAAAATGTGAGATTAAAGGATAAAAATCTTACCTTAATATACTCCTTCTGCAGGACCTGTATGATGGCAGAATAGGTCTCTGGGATAATGATCCCCAGAGCCTGGGGGGAGATGCCTGTCGAGAACGTGAGGTCCTGCAGGCTTCTCCCCGTCGCCAAGTACCGCAGGGTGGCGATGAGCCTCTGCTCCGGAGTGATGGATTGCCTCATGCAGGTATCCTGCCTGCTAATATAAGGGGTCAGCAAAGCCAACAAACGGTGAAATACGGGGTCCGTCATCCGGAGAAAGTTCCTGAAATCATCAGGATTATTCTCACGGATATCACGGAGCAAAGGCATATGACAGAACTGGTCACGCTGAAGCAACCAATTTTTGGTCCATGAACTCCTCCCCACCCTGTTCATGGACTGGACTTGTGTCAAGGTCAGGATCCCAACACCAAGCCCCCGCACAGCACGAACTCTATGAGGACACAACATGGCTAGAAAACGGTCGGCTGCTCAGAACGAAGTAACAGAACGCACTGAAGAACAGAAAGGCCTGTGAAGAGCGACCTGAAAAACAGTAACGAACTAACAAGAACACAATGACTAATAAGTCACGCGGAGCTTGCTTGCATGCACTGAAGAGCAGATACAAACCCACAAGCACAAACTGAACAGCAGAAAACGATCTGAAAACCACGAGTCTGAAAAAGCACGAATCGTCTCTCACCAAACTTTTACTAACACGAGATTAGCAAAAGGAGCCCAAAGGGTGCCGCGCTTGGTTCTGAACTGGCCTTTTCTAGTCTCGTCGTACGTGGTTTACGTCACCGCGTTCTTGGCGATCGGAAATTCCGACAACTTTGTGCGACCGTGTGTACCCAAAACAAGTTTTTCCAACATCCGTCGGAAAAAATCCTAGGATTTTGTTGTCAGACTGTCCGATCAATGTCCGATCGTGTGTACGGGGCATAAGACTGCGATGCCATTAAAGTTTATGTACGTGTAAAGGCAGGCGTTCCAATCGTTTTGACAATATAATGTATATCCAAGTGATGCAGCTTTTTTCCCTATAACATTACTGTTTTAGAAGAAACAGAGCAGAGCAGGAAAGGGCAGAGATTCAGGGCTCAGCAATTACTGAATGTTAATAAAACATCATACAAAATGTTTCTCATCCGCATAGCTTCAAGATGGTAGCTAGAGCTTGCTAGGGTGAAGCTTGCCAAGACAACTGACATGGATGAAGCTTTGCAATATATTTTAATGCCTGTGTCAGAATAAGCCCTGTGCTTTAATTATCAAAGTCAGAATTACAAACGACAAATACTTGAAAAGCACCTTCCTTTCTATTTATATTATACCAGGGTAAATGAAAGGACATGAATGTGGTTTGAGCAGTTATTGTATTTTATACTGTATATGATTTTAAAGGTAAAAATTCCTTCTTTAAATGCATACAAATTGTAATTTAGTTGGCCGGCCCTTAAACATTTACCGACAAACTATTCTGAATTAATTAAAATCCATACCTCTGCTGACCAGGAGCCAGTTGTTGTTTGAGACACTCTGTACGTATAAACTATATCCTTATGCCTGCAAAAAAAAAATGCGGACCAAGTTCTGTTAATATGAATCTTCAGAAAAACGATCAGGCTTATGAATGAAGATAAAGGTAACAACATACCCAAAAATACCCATTACTCTCTAGGTCTTTAAATAAATCTTTCTGTTGTACAAAGTTCCCTACATGAAAGCCTGAGTGAAGTGCAAGTGATTTCATGTACCGTATATACTCGAGAATAGGCCCGACCCGAATATAAGCTGAGGCACCTGATTTTACCACAAAAAAATGGGAAAACGTATTGACTCGAGTATAAACCTAGGATGGGAAATGCAGCAGCTAATGGGTAAACAATACCCATCTGCAGCCTCACTGTGCCCATTTGCAGCCTTACTGTGCCCATCTGCAGCCTCATTGTGCCCATTTGCAGCCTTACTGTGCCCATCTGCAGCCTCACTGTGCCCATTTGCAGCCTTACTGTGCCCATCTGCAGCCTCATTGTGCCTATTTGCAGCCTCACTGTGCCCATTTGCAGCCTCATTGTGCCCATCTACAGCCTTACCTTTGATAACTAAAACAGCGGGTGTCTCCCACTGTGTCATGCAGTCTGTTCAGCGGCTGTCCATTGTGACAAAGCCCCGCCTCCTCCATGTCCATGATAGACAAAACACTGATACAATTTCCCAGCATTGTATCAGTGTTCCTCTATCACAGACGAGGAGGAGGCGGGGCTTTGTTACAATGGATGGCCACCGAACAGACTGCATGACACAGTGGGAGACACCCGCTGTTTTAGTTATCAAAGGTACGGCTGCAGATGGGCATAGTGAGGCTGCAGATGGGCACAATGAGGCTGCACCCCCACTTGAGACCCTCACTCGAGTATGAGCCGAGGGGGAGTTTTTCAGGCTAAAAAATGTGCTGAAAAACTCGGCTCATACTCGACTATATATAGTAAGTAGTAATAAACCCTTAAAATTCCTACCCCAATGCAGTTTGCAACTTTTAAAGCTGCAGGTACCTGCTCCCCCTGAACTTCCCAGGAAAGGGTTACCAGTGGACAGAGCAGTCTAGAACCAGTCTGTGTAGGGGAGGAGGAAGGCTGAGATGGGTAGTGCCTTACCATGCTAGGTTAAGAGGCTGTGTGTTTCTATTGATGCGCACAGTGTAGGGAGACATAACTCTAGTCCCTGCATGCAAGGTTGGCTTCATAGAAAGTGAAAGCAACCACCCTGATACAGGAAACTTGGGACAGCGGTCATGACAACAGCCTAAACCAAAACATAGGCAAGGATTAAAAGATAAAGAAGCTACATTCCCAATAAGTGATTAAATCAGATAATATCACTTAATTTCATGAGCACCCCGTGACCCCAAAACTCTGAACAACCTGACATGTAAAACTCAACTTTTTTAGTTACACCAATGGTTGGGCCTCCCCTCTCTGCCTACACCAGCTTCTTTTTGGACAAAGATGCTGACCAAAAAGTGAAAGAATCAATATTGAGTTGTTAGACCTGAGCTTTTTCAAAGAAAATGAAGACATGCCCCTGGAGTTTCAGAGATTAGGTAAGTTAATGAGTACCGGTATATTAAGTAGTATGTTAAATGTAGAAATAGGCATGAGTACAGGAGAATGCAAAAATATTGCTAAAAATGATTAGTTTAGAGACATAAAGCTGTGTCCAGCGTTGGAAATATGTAACTTTACCTTACAGGAGAACTACTTTGAGAGAGTAAAATTGTGCCCGTGCTTGTGAGGTTATCAAGGAAGCATAGCTGCTCCTCCATCTGATTTAACATGTGATCCCTGTACTATGGGTTTGATTTACTAAAAATGCAGAGTGCAAAATCTGGTACAGCTCTGCATAGAAACCAATCAGCTTCCAGGTTTTTTGTCAAAGCTTAACCTCCCTAGCGATATGATTATGTCAGATTTTTGCTTCTCAAAGCGGTACAATTGTTTTGCATAGAAATTTGGCCTTTTATATTGTAGGCCTGTAATTCTTAGCAATAACACACTTAAATCTGTCCAAACAAGAGTCTAGTAGATATCCCGGGTATGATGAAGTTTGAAACAGAAAATCATAAATTATAATATAATATATAAATATAAATAATTATAAAAAATAATAATATAATAATAATAAAATACATTTCCCCACAATTTACTATCGCTCAATTCTGCAAGTGTTCCAATTTACTTTCACTGTTTTCTAGCTGGTCTAAAACCACTTTAGACGTAAAGGGGCACTTTTTGGTTGCTATGGACAATCTCCAGTTTCCAGGCAGAAAGAACAATATATAATATAAAACTGAATGCAGGGCAATGGACAAAGCACTACGGACAAGAGGGATGTGAAATAATTTCATACAGTAATGTAATCTGTAAGATTACAGTGTACTGTATATATTATGATTTTTCACTTTTTTGAATTTGCCGCTGGGCTTCTCCCCCATGCGTCGCGACGCTCGCAGGGAATGGAGCCCTGCACACAGAGGCTTCGGATAGAGAACGGAGCCCGCAGACACAGCGGGGGGACATCGCAGGATCCTGGGGACAAGGTAAGTAACCTGCACCAGGATCCTGCAATGTAATCCCGAGTGTGGCTCGGGGTTACCGCTAATGGTGCTGAAATTTAACCCCGAGCCTGTTTTGGATTCAGAACAAAAGTTCCGAAATTATTATATCTACCCCTGATCAGATTGTTGAATATAAAGCATGCATGCTTCAACTAAGCTCACACTGAGACTGCTTAGTTCAGAGTCAAATCACTTTCTGTTTAATATTTACACTTCTCAAGATTTTAAAACAATTTCATTAAAGATTGAGATACATCAACAAGACTGGCACATACAAACCACAAATATAAAAATACATATAGTGCAAAGTATGTGACAAAGTTTTGGCTTTTAGCTGGTGCACATTTAAGGAAGTAACTTTTATTCTTGCAGAATGTCTTGCTTCTTTTTAATCCATTGGTGTTATGTTGTTATATTCTGAATGTATTCTCGGAAGCAGGCGCAAACTTTTTGTTAACTGTTCAGTTCCACAACAGCAAGGAAGGGATAAGCTAAGCTTTGCAAATATCTGAATATGTTTTAAGGTTGAAGGTTGATATATGTTAGATATATAAAGCATGTATTGGAATAGACAGTTCACTATGATCACATTTCTTAATCACATCCATCACAAGTCACACTCGGGAAAACCACCAGGGAGGTTAAAGGGGTTGTAAGGGCAGAATGTTTTTTTTTTGTTTTTTTTATCTTAATGCATTCTATGCATTAAGATAAAAAGCCTTCTGTGTGCAGCAGCCCCCCTCTGCCCCCCTAATACTTACCCGAGCCCCCTCTCTATCCAGCGATGTCCACAAATGTCTCGGCCGTCCGGGACTCTCCCTCCTGATTCACACACAACAAACCAAGTTTAGTGCTTTCCCTACTATACCTATTCCAACAGTGAACAGTCTGTATGTGTATTCCTCGCTGAAGGTTTTGCAGCTCTCCCAAAAGTCCACTGGGTGGTAGATATGATTCTGAAAATATATAAAGACAAGAGAGAGCGCACAACAGCCCTAGTTTGTTATCGTTTAATAGATGAAGATAAGTGTATAAAAACGAGGGTTGCACTCACAAATATCCAGAGTTAAATGGCATAAACCGCTCCATAATAGCCTCCTCTCCCGGTCTGTAGAGATCAGTTAGCTCACAGCAACTAGCAGCGTGGTAAAGTATAATAATAAGCTATAAAGTATATGGTGGGGTCCTAAACTAAAAATACTAAATTTTAGTATGGGACCCCACCATATACTTTATAGCTTAATATAACTTAATTTCTTCACCACCTAAAAACCATATAATATAATACAATTAATTTCCACATTGGATATGCCATGACGTCTTGCATCTTTATCGATATGATGTTGTATTATGTATTATATATTATATATCATTTATTTATGTATTTTGATATGTATGATTATGCCCTCGCAGTGTGATTTTCTGTTGTTGATGATATCAACTAATATATAGTGTATATTTTATAGTACTGTTCATATAAGTACTTTTTAAATAAGTTTTAATTACATATTACAAGAATTCATTTTATTTCGATTCACATTAAAGATAGTGCTAATTCTCTATGTTTATTTGTACTAAACACCATTTTAGGATGCTGTTGCTATATAACCCCCTCCATCTTGTAGATACCTCTTGCTGTGTACTCCTTGCTCCTGGTCTGTTATGATGCCATTGGTTCATAGATAGGAGGGGCGGGGGGGGGGGGTTGAGCATATATTATCACTAGAGGAGATGAGGGCGTTACTTGAAGATGTAGGCCACGCCTCCAAAACATGTTGTCCTAGCAATTGCATGAAGCTTACAAAAGGAGTCAGCTGCATCACTGTGCATCCCCTCCCTGACCACGAGTGACGTCAGGCAGCGCCGGCTGGTCCATGCGAGTGCTTTGGGCGGTGTGTGTTACAAGGAAGCAGGCGGTCTGTGCTTACTGGAATACTTTACCACGCTGCTAGTTGCTGTGAGCTAACTGATCTCTACAGACCGGGAGAGGAGGCTATTATGGAGCTGTTTATGCCATTTAAACGCTGGATGTTTGTGAGTGCAACCCTCGTTTTTATACACTTATCTTCATTTATTAAACTCAGGTGCCCCCATAGCAAGCTGCTTGCTGTGGGGGCACTCGGCAGGAGGAAGGTTCCAGGAGAGCCAGCGAGGGACCCAAGAAGAGGAGGATCTGGGCTGCTCTGTGCAAATCCACTGCACAGAGGAGGTAAGTATAACATGTTTGTTATTTTTATAGAAAAAAAATAGACTTTACAATCACTTTAATTGAATAAGCTGAAGCTAGAAGCTGATTGGCTACAACTGCACCAGATTGTGCACTCTCCAGTTTTAGTAAATCAGCCCCTATACATGTTAAAGCGGTTTTATACCCGCAAAAAAAAAAAAAAAAAGAAAAATGTAAGGCAAAGGCATAATGAGCTAGTATGCACTGCATACTAGCTTATTATGAAATACTTACCTTAGAACAAAGCGTCGGCATAGCATCCCGATCACCACCGAGGGAGCTGACATTTTCCCCTCGGCGTTTCTTCCGTGTTTGCGGCTCCGGCGCTGTGATCGGCCGGAGCCGCGATGACGTCAATCCCGCAAGTCTCATTTCCGCCAAGGAGCTCTGATTTTCCGGCACCATCTACAGGACCTTCAGAGCACATACTGACGTCAGCGGCTGCATTCAAGGTGAATAGGGATGAGCCGAACACCCCCCTGTTCGGTTCGCACTAGAACATGCGAACAGGAAAAAAGTTTGTTCGAACACGCGAACACCGTTAAAGTCTATGGGACATGAACATGAATAATCAAAAGTGCTAATTTTAAAGGCTTATATGCAAGTTATTGTCATAAAAAGTGTTTGGGGACCTGGGTCCTGCCCCAGGGGACATGGATCAATGCAAAAAAAACTTTTAAAAATGGCCATTTTTTCAGGAGCAGTGATTTTAATAATGCTTAAAGTTAAACAATAAAAGTGTAATATCCCTTTAAATTTCGTAGCTGGGGGGTGTCTATAGTATGCCTGTAAAGGGGCGCATGTTTCTCGTGTTTAGAACAGTCTGACAGCAAAATGACATTTCAAAGGAAAAAAGCCATTTAAAACTACTCACGGCTATTGCATTGCCAGTCCGACAATACACATAGAAGTTCATTGATAAAAACGGCATGGGAATTCTCTCGAACCAAAATAAAAAAGAATTGATGCGGGGGTCCCCCTAAATTCCATACCAGGCCCTTCAGGTCTGGTATGGATATTAAGGGGAACCCCGGCCAAAATTTTTTAAAAAATGACGTGGGGTCCCCCTAAATTCCATACCAGACCTGATTTTAAGGGGAACCCCGCGCCAAAAAAAACGGCATGGGGTCCCCCCAAAAATCCATACCAGACCCTTATCCGAGCACACAACCTGGCAGGCCGCAGGATAAGAGGGGGGGCACGAGAGAGCTCCCCCCCCTCCTGAACCGTACCAGGCCACATGCCCTCAACATTGGGAGGGTGCTTTGGGGTAGCCCCCCAAAACACCTTGTCCCCATGTTGATGAGGACAAGGGCCTCATGCCCACAACCCTGGCCGGTGGTTGTGGGGGTCTGCGGGCAGGGGGCTTATCGGAATCTGGAACCCCCCTTTAACAAGGGGACCCCCAGATCCCGTCCCCCCCTGTGAAATGGTAAGGGGGTACAAAAGTACCCCTACCATTTCACTAAAAAACTGTCAAGAATGTTAAAAATGACAAGAGACAGTTTTTGGCAATTCCTTTATTTAAATGCTTCTTCTTTCTTCTTCTATCTTCTTTCATCTTCTTCTTCTTCTGGCTCTTCTGGTTCTTCTGGTTCTTCCTCCGGCGTTCTCATCCAGCATCTCCTCCTCGGCGTCTTCTATCTTCTTCTCCTTAGGCCGCTCCGCACCCATGGCATCGGGAGAGGCTCCCGCTCTTCTCTTCATCTTCTTCATCTTCTTCTCTGCTTCATCTTCTTCTCTTCTTCATTTTCTTCTCCGGGCCGCTCCGCATCCATGCTGGCATGGAGGGAGGCTCCCGCTGTGTGACGGCATCTCCTCGTCTGATGGTTCTTAAATAACGGGGGGCGGGGCCACCCGGTGACCCCACCCCCCTCTGACACACGGTGACTTGACGGGACTTGCCACAGGGAAATCCCGTCATGTCCGGTGCGTCAGAGGGGGGCGGGGTCACTGGGTGGCCCCGCCCCCTGTTATTTAAGAACCGTCAGAAGAGGAGACGCCGTGACACAGCGGGAGCCTCCCTCCATGCCAGCATGGATGCGGAGCGGCCCGGAGAAGAAGATGAAGAAGAGAAGAAGAGAAGAAGAGAAGAAAAGAAGAAGATGAAGAGAAGAGCGGGAGCCTCCCCCCATGCCATGGGTGCGGAGCGGCCCGAGGAGAAGAAGATAGAAGATGCCGTGGAGGAGATGCTGGACGAGAATGCCGGAGGAAGAACCAGAAGAGCCAGAAGAACCAGAAGAAGAAGGAGAAGATGAAGGAAGATAGAAGAAAGAAGAAGCATTTAAATAAAGGCATTGTCAAAAACTGTCTCTTGTCATTTTTAACATTTTTTTAGTGAAATGGTAGGGGTACTTTTGTACCCCCTTACCATTTCACACAGGGGGAGGCCGGGATCTGGGGGTCCCCTTGCTAAAGGGGGCTTCCAGATTCCGATAAGCCCCCCACCCGCAGACCCCCACAACCACCGGCCAGGGTTGTGGGGATGAGGCCCTTGTCCTTATCAACATGGGGACAAGGTGTTTTGGGGGGCTACCCCAAAGTACCCTCCCAATGTTGAGGGCATGTGGCCTGGTACGGTTCAGGAGGGGGGGCGCTCTCTCGTCCCCCCCTCTTTTCCTGCGGCCTGCCAGGTTATGTGCTCGGATAAGGGTCTGGTATGGATTTTTGGGGGGACCCCACGCCTTTTTTTTTTTTTTTGGCGCCGGGTTCCCCTTAAAATCCATACCAGACCTGAAGGGTCTGGTAAGGAATTTAGGGGGACCCCACGTCATTTTTTTTTTTGGCCGGGGTTCCCCTTAATATCCATACCAGACATGAAGGGCCTGGTATGGAATTTAGGGGGACCCCCACGTCATTTTTTTTTTTTAACGTTAAATGGGTGTGTGGACAAGGGATTATAGCGGTGCTAGGGTCAGGAAGATTAGAGAAGAAAAGATAAAACAAAAAATACTAAAATTACAATTTTATTAATAGTCTATCAAAAATACAATGTACATTATAAACAATTCATACAGTAATTATACAAATTTTGTGGATACATGTACTGTAAGTGACCCTAAGAATGGTCAAGTGGGCCAGATGGCAAGTGGCCGTTGAAGGAGGGGGGGCTCGTTTTCCTACATGTTTCGCCAAAACATTGGCTTCTTCAGGGAACAGGAGCTCATAGGGTGGATATATATAAAAAATTCTGTGTGGTGGACATGAAAACACATGTTAGAAATATTAATTTAATCAAACACTGCATAGTAAAAACAATGACACATTGCAACTGTGGCTGGACATTCATGCGACCCTAAGCTCCACACCACTAAACGAAACTGCGGACATACCTGGGGCGTCAGTGCCCAAGACGGGAGGGAAGAGAGGGAGAGGGGGAACACAGCCACCCAAGGAGATCCCCACCGGGGAGCAGGCAGACCGCGCCGTAAATTATGCCTGCAGGGGGCATACAGTAGACCTGGCAAAGGAATGTAAAGATAGTCATGTGTCATAATGCACTGTGGTAGTTATTCCAGGAATAGAGGATTGCGCATATGTGCATTGTATTAAAAAGAGAACAAAAAATATATGTATATAAATAGGTATAAATGTATCTATATCTCTGGAAGAGGTGCGGACTTACATGTATATCTAAAAGCTGTAGAGAGGCAAGATCAGGAAGTGCCTGTAATATATGTATGCACACAGCAAGGAAGGGACATCAAGGTTGAACCATATCTGCAGACCACTTAAAGCAGGCCTAATTAGAAAAATGGATAGTGTTAGGGGTCTTGCTGTTGTTAACTGGGGCCAGATATGGTAGTTTATGCCTATACTTACTTGATGGTATCTGCTGTAAGAAAAGATTCTCATAGCTGTACATTCACAGGTATATAGTACCGGTGCTGGGATGAAAAAGGGATAAAAGTAACAGTGGATCCTATATGAAATATAAAGGAAAAAAGGAAGATCAGAAAGGTAGGGAAATGGAAGCTTTAAAATGTACTTGGGCACAGGTGAGGCTAGTGAAAAGGAATCTGTTACCTAATTCATCATGAAGCACACCGTGTTGCTTGAGAAAATCAGTGTTAACCACCAAAGTAAGAGGCCGGTCCAAAATAAGTTCTAAAAAGTATGTAAAGGAATAATAAATAATTCATGTAAACAACATGAAGTCAGGGTGTTTTGAAAGGCAGAAGTTTACCTTGTAGCTGTGTGCAGAGCGAATGCAGGCACGTCCCTCGTCCATAGGAACTGAGGGACTGGCCGGTTACTCATATACCCCCCACACCTGATCAAATGATGATCAGGTGTGCGGACGCTAAACGAGGGGTAGCCACGGCTGTGCACTGCACGGTGCCTAGGAACTATGAGTTCCATCATGCAACGCGCGCGCATGCTCAGATCTCACGGACCATGTGGCGATTGGAGAGGCGAACACCCCTGGAATGGGAAGTACCAAGGTGTCATCTCACCCAATCTGCCGATGGAATAAAGGACCAGAGGGTCTGAGAACAGACGTGGGCACCCAGGGGCAGACAGTTGTCTGCGCCTTGGCGTCCGTACAGGCAAAGACAGCGCTAGCCATGTCACCCCCAAACCGGGAGAGCCCGCGGAGCCGCCGCCCACCACCCACGCCACAGATAATCCCCCCAGTCATGGGGCTAGCCAAGGCACCAGGGACAACCGCAGTCCGGTGGCGGGGAACAACGGGGCACGAAGTGTAGTGCGCCGAGACACAGGATGGGAGGATATCCCAAAGGTTGCCCAATGATCCACAGGGGCCACTGGGGAAGGTGGGAATTACTGTGTGTCAGCACACGACATCCAGCCACAATGTGTGCAGTGTGCATAGAGAACCACTGGGTCCCAGTACGACAATAAAACCTGCAACCAAAAATTGGAAATACAATGCAAAAACAATATATAGAAAAGGATATATAAAAAAGGAAACACACAGTATATGTATTGCAACAGTTGTGTCGAAAAATATTGTTCAATAATGACAGAAAAAAAAAAAAGGTTTTAAGTCGCAAATAAATACAGGCAATATACACTTATAGAATATACAGGGATATAAGATATATTGAGTCGATTTGCCAGCTTGTCTCAGAAAAGGAAAAAGGCATTTGTAATCAATGTAGAAGGCAAGGTATTAGTCCATGTCAAAAAAAATTATATGGATGAAATACCGGGTGGAGCCATGGCAGCAAAGAGAAAGAAAGACAGGGAAAACAGGAGAGTGAGAAATTCCCTGTGGGGAATTCCCATACCGTTTTTATCAATGAACTTCTATGTGTATTGTCGGACCGGCAATGCAATAGCCGCGAGTAGTTTTAAATGACTTTTATCCTTTGAAATGTCATTTTGCTGTCAGACTGTTCTAAACACGGGAAACATGCGCCCCTTTACAGGCATACTATAGACAACCCCCAGCTACGAAATTTAAAGGGATATTACACTTTTATTGTTTGACTTTAAGCATTATTAAAATCACTGCTCCTGAAAAAACGGCTATTTTTAAAACTTTTTTTTGCATTGATCCATGTCCCCTGGGGCAGGACCCAGGTCCCCAAACACTTTTTATGACAATAAAAATTAAAATTAGCACTTTTGATTTATCCCATAGACTTTTAAAGGGTGTTCCGCGGCATTCGAATTTGCCACGAACACCCCAAATTGTTCGCTGTTCTGCGAACTTGCGAACAGCCAATGTTCGAGTCGAACATGAGTTCGACTCGAACTCGAAGCTCATCCCTAAAGGTGAATATCTCCTAAACCGTACAGGTTTAGGAAATATTCATTTTACCTACAGGTAAGCCTTACTATAGGCTTACCTGTAGATTAAAATGTGCTAAAGAGGTATACAATCACTTTAAAATGTTTAATCAATAAGCATTTTCTCTTTCTTTACCACCACTACTGCTTTTCTATTATTGTTTCTTAGACTTTTTACTGAGATTTCCTTTATAACAGGGGTCTCAAGCTGGCGGTCCTCCAGCTGTTGCAAATCTACAAGTCCCATGGGGTATTGCAAGGCTGACAGTTACAAGCATTACTCCCACAGGCAGAGGCATGATGGGACTTGTAGTTTTGCAACAGCTGGAGGGCCGCCGGCATGAGACCCCTGCTTATTTCAACAACATAAAAATTCTTAACAAGCAGTGAAAGTACTTTAAACAAGCCATCCCTGATTTACCTAACTGTTTAATGTGAAGTTATTTATATTTGAAAAAAAAGCTAACATTTGAATGCCTATGTTGTGAAATTTGAAAATGATTTTCTTAGCAATGTTCTTCAATACAGAGATAAACATAGGCTTGCTTTAAAATGCTTTTACTGCATGTTCAGAATATGTGAAATGTTTTGGTGTGTATGCTTTGGGCACATGTTTATGTTAAGCTCATTTGCCTAGCTCTGGAACTTCAACGGTTGGTACCTGGTAAAGTGGTACATTCTGTATACTCTGACAGGTTATTTACAACTCTTTTCTTCTAACGGAACTGATCTTATCTGATCTGAACTGCTTTACCTATTGTGCTGCACAATTTACACCACCACTTCAAAGCTTGCACTTCCACTAGAGACGTTCTCTTAGTACAAAGAGAATCAGACCTGAATTAATTTGCCAATCTTAAATTCACTTATGCCCTTATTTGTATCATTTTTTGTGATTTTGAAAATATATTCACTTGTGCAGACACAAAAAAAAGTTTGCTGTTGTGTGTGCTTAGAATGAAGTCAAAGCTTTGTTAGCTCTAGGCACCTGCACATGAATTACGAAAATAACTTGTTTTTGTGCTACCTTGTAAGTATATCATTTGCTTCTGTTCAGTGACACATGCAAGAAATGCTAAAATATAGACCAAATATGAGCCAAGATAAAACAAATGTACCAGTATATGGTCTGGGTATGCTCATGGTTAATATTTATTGAAATACTGAATAACCGAGAAGAAAAATTACGTCACATCACAGTTTAAATGTTTGCATGATATTACTTCTGTTTTCCTACAGATTTAAACATTTATTGCCCTAATATACAGCCAGATAAGGATTTTGTGTAGATAGTTATAATAGAACTTAATATTAACCACTTCAGCCCCAGAAGGATTTACCCCCATTTAGCTGACAATTACGCGGTCGTGTGACATTGTACCCAAACAAAATTGACGTCCTTTTTTTCCCACAAATAGAGCTTTCTTTTGATCACCTCTGCAGTTTTTATTTTTTACGCTATAAACAAAAAAAGAGCGACAAGTTTGAAAAAAAAGAAAAGCAATATTTTTTACTTTTTGCTATAATAAATATCCCCAAAAAATATATAAACAAACAATTTTTTTCCTCAGTTTAGGCCGATATGTATTCTTCTACATATTTTTGATAAAAAAAAAAAAAAAAATCGCAAAAAGCGTATATTGATTGGTTTGCGCAAAAGTTATAGTGTCTACAAAATAGGGGATAGTTTTATGGCATTTTTATTATTTCTTTTCTTTACTGGTAATGGCGGCAATTCATTCTTCCAGAAGCGCAATTGTGAGGTCAGGCACTGATGTGGATGAGAAGGTCTGCTTCACAGTCTCCATTCTTATTCACCCCCAAGGTGTACTGTCAGGTTGAGGTCAGGACTCTGTGCAGGCCAGTCAAGTTCCTCCACCCCAAACTCACTCATCCATGTCTTTATGGACCTTGCTTTGTGCACTGGTCCAAATCATTTGGTAGGGGGGGATTGTGGGGTTGTTTTTCAGGGGTTGGGCTTGGCTCCTTAGTTTCAGTGAAGGGAACTCTTAAGGTGTCAGCATACCAAGACATTTTGGACAATTTCCTATTTCCAACTTTGTGGGAACAGTTTGGGGATGGCCCCTTCCTGTTAGAAACATTGCTGTGTACCAGTGCACAAAGCAAGGTTCATAAAGACATGGATGAGCGAGTTTGGGGTGGAGGAACTTGACTGGCCTGCACAAAGTTCTGACCCCAACCCGATAGAACACCTTTGGGATGAATTAGAGCAGAGATTGCGAGCCGGGCCTTCTTGTCCACATCAGTGCCTGACCTCACAAATTCGCTTCTGGAAGAATGGTCAAACATTCCCATAGACACACTCCTAAACCTTGTGGATGGCCTTCCCAGAAGAGTTGAAGCTGTTATAAGGTGCAAAGGGCGGGCCAACTCAATATTGAACCCTAGGGACTAAGACTGGGATGCCATTAAAGTGAATTTGCGTGTAAAGGCAGATGTCCCAGTACTTTTGGTAATACAGTTTATATATATATATATATATATATATATATATATATATATATATATATATATATATATATATATATATACATATATACATACTGTGTATATATATATATATACACACACATATAATAATGTACATCAAAGCCACATGCTGCTATTAGTTGTAAGACTTAGCATGTGAGCATATATTGCATTATAAGCTTCCAAGTTGATCAGAAATATGATTTACATCATTTTTTTAAATTTTTACCATTATAATAAACAATTAGCTGGCAAACTTTTAAACAGCTAGACCCAACTATGTTAGCAATCCAGCCTTGTCAACAATTGTTGGCAATAATAGCACAGGCAAAGAAGACAGATTATATTAGTAAACGGTGTCAATTGTAAAACGTTTGAAAGCATTGTACAGTTCATAAGTAAATCTATGTATTGGTTACTCATGGTCTGTAATGGTTAAAAGCTTGGGTGAATCCTGTCATCTATAACCATCTTTGGTCAATCTTTGGTCAACCTCAGTGTAGATCAAAACTAGTCATTGAATATGTCCCACACTCTAACAGCGACGAGGAACCACCAAATCAAAAAATCTTAGAGAAATAGAAAGGATGTGTAAGGTCAAATGCACAAACTGGAGCACAGTGACACACTTACAATCATAAATTTCTCTTTCAGCTGAACTTTTAAACTGTAAAAAAATACATAAGAGTATTTCAGGTCAGATTAAGATTCTGACAATACTAACACCATGTATTATGTTCATTATAACAGATCCAAAGTAATAGCTGACTGGCTTGCTTGTATAGGTTTGCATCAAGTGACAATGTATGGGTTGATTTACTTAAAGGAGTTATTTTGAAATGTGATGATTTATTTAGCTTAGCAAGTACCTAAGTTTAGTGTTCAAAAATGATTGCAGTAACGAAATGGTCCACAGAAATCTGGCAGCCCCTTCTTTCAATCGTTTCCCAGATTTATGTAACCAAACAGTCACAACTTGGATGTCACAAGTGTCTTCTGATTGCATTGAAGTATTCTTGATGGATTCCATTTAATTGTTAATTGTTTGGTTGCTCAAATCCAGGAAATCATAAGCAGCGGATTTTCAGAGAGTTTGAAATACTTGTTGGAAGCTAATGAAAAGTTTTAAAATTGATAAATATATGGCCAGCAGTTTTATACCAATTTCAACCTTTTTGCAACCACTGTTTGGTCACAACAAAAACAAGGGGAAAAAAAAGCCTGTTTTAGTTTAAGGTATAGTGGGAAAAAAGTTATGTTTCTGTCAGGCTTTTATTTCTGTCTGTTACCCCATTTTGGAGATTTTCCCTCACTTTCAGTCCCTGTGAAACTCATACTAAAAATAGGGTAACTTGGTTGTCACTGGGACAGGAAGGGTAAGTTTAACCCTTTCTTATTCTACTAAAAATAAGTTTCTGACTATGTTCTCAATGGAGAATGTTCTCATCTTTTCCTTTCCTGACAGAAGGTGAAGGGAAATCCCCCCACTAGGAGCACAGATAGCAATAAAAACCTGGTGGGGGCTCTAACCCTTCCCAATCCTATACAAAACAAATACAAATTTTGGCTGGTCCTGGGCTTTAAGGAATGCTACCACCAATATATAGCATGTACAGGCAGTCCTCGAGTTACAAACATCCTACTTACAAATAGGGATGAGCCCGCAACATATGGGGCATTTGCAGGAAATTTGAGCGCCGTGGAACGCCCGATTATGCACTGCAGTGCATTAGCGTCTGATGATTGGCCAAAGCATGCATCTGACCTGCATGTTTTGGCCAATCACAGCGCGCTCTGCTAAGAGAGCCATAATTGGCCAAAGGCAGAGTGTCTTTGGCTAATCATGGCTCAGGGGGACTAAGTCCACAACCCACACTATATAAGGCTGCTTACATAGCGGCCGTGTATAGTGTGTGGACAGAGATAGTTTGAGCTAGATTAGGGAGGTAGGTTAGTTAGTGGCAGTGTATTTGATATATATACATATATTAACACAGCCTAGTGTATATATATATATATATATATATATATATATATATATATATATATATATATATATATATATACTCTGCATTTAGCGTAGACTAGATATTCAGTGTAGATTTCCTATATTCAGTCAGTGCAGGCAGTGTATTTGAGATATACATATATATATATATATATATATATATATATATATATATATATATATATATATATATATATATATATATACACACATACACACTCTGTATATAGAGAGTCTGCATTGAATATCTAGTCTACACTAAATGCAGTCAATGCAGGCAGTGTAGTTTATATAGCACAGTGTATTGAAGAAGTTAAGGGGAACCCTGCACCAAAATGTAAAAAAAAAATGGCATGGGGGTCCCCCCAGGTCTGGTATGGATTTTAAGGGGAAACCCGCACCAAATAAAAAAATGGCATGGGGGTCCCCCCAAAATCCATACCAGATCCTTATCCGAACATGCAACCTGGCAGGCCACAGGAAAAGGGGGGCAGGCAAGAGAGCGCACCCACTACTGAACTGTACCAGGCCACATGCCCTCAACATGAGGAGGGTGCTTTGGGGTCTCATCCCCACAACCCTTGCCCGGTGGCTGTGGGGGTCTGTGGGGGGGCTTATCTGAATCTGAAAGCCCCCAGATCCTACCCCCCCAATGTGAATGTGAATTGTACCCCTACCCATTCACCAAAAAAGTGTCAAAAAAGTAAAAATCACAGCAGACAGTTTTTGACAATTCCTTATTAAAAAATAAAAAAAAAAACCCAAAGCACCCTCCCCATGTTGAGGGCATTTGGCCTGGTACGGTTCAGGAGAGGGGGGGCGCTCTCCCCCTTTTCCTGTGGCCTGCCAGGTTGCATACTCGGATAAGGGCCTGGTATGGATTTTGGGGGGACCCCCACACCATTTTTTTTTACATTTTGGTTCCCCTTAATATCCATACCAGACCCGGGGGGGGGCCTGGTAATGGACTGGGGGGGGACCCACGCCGTTTTTTTAAATGATTTTTTATGTATATTGCCGGTATGCGGCAATACATTACAGCTGCAAGCAATTTAAAATGACTTTTTATCCCCTTAGAAATGTCATTTTTCTGTGATACTGTTATAAACATGGGGAAAATGCTCTACTTTACAAGCAGACTAAGGGGACCCCCCAGGCATGATATTTAAATGAATATTTAATTTTTATTGTTTCACTTTAAGCATTCTTAAAATCACTGCTCCTGAAAAAATGGCTGTTTTAAAAACTTTTTTTTGCATTGATACATGTCCCCTGGGGCAGTACCCGGGTCCTCAAACACTTTTTTTGTCAATAACTTTCATATAAGCCTTTAAAATCAACACTTGATTTTTCATGTTCATGTTCCATAGATTTTAACGGTGTTCGCATGTTCGCAAAATATTTTTGTCTGTTCACATGTTCTGGTGCGAACCAAACTGGGGAGTTGTTTGGCTCATCCCTACTTCCCAAGGAAGGGAAATTTACTCCTGTAAGAGTTATCATGGAAAAAATGTGTCTTCACTGAAGATTTATCACCAATCCTTTCCATAACAACCCAAAATTTTCAAAATCCAATTGTCACAGGAACAGAAAGTGAAATGAAATCTTCTGAACAGGGGAACAGACAGAAAAACTAACGTTACATGGGGTGTTAACCCTTCCCTGTCAAAAAAATGCCATCCAAAAAATGAAAAAAATGTTTTTTTGGCTGGAATTACACTTTAAAAATATACCTGTTCCAAATTATATACAAATTAACTCTTTGTAACCCAGGGACTGTCTGTATATGGCAGGAATGTTGGTAGTTTACATACATTCATTTGATAATATTTAAGATCGAAAGCTTGGCAATCATGGTTAAAATAGCTAAAAAAAACTCTCATGTGTATTGCCAGGTTTACATTCTAATAGGAAACAGAGAACTTGGGCAAGATTTGCACAATAAGGTATTTAGGAAAGTGGAATTTGGTTCTGCAACTTGTTAATTTAGATCCCAACAAGCCTTTATTCAAATGTTTTTGAAATTTTGCAAAGAAAATGATACTTTTTTTTACAACCACAATGTAACACTAGTAGTAATGTATAATGAAATTGAACACACATAGATTATGGCTTTTACACATAAATGCATCAAGAAAAAATACAAGCATGGGTTTTATTCAAACTAGGAGCCCCAGATGACGGCTTTTTAGCAGAAACGCGTTGGGTGGACCCATCACAATTACCGCTACTTGTTCTTTATGCTTTTGATGATCTACAAACATGTGAGTCTGTTTCTCGTATTTTTAATAAATTAGTGTTTACGTTATTACGCTATGTGAGTTTTTTCATTAATTTCTTGCATGGTATGTGAACATTCGTTTGTGGCCCTCTATTGGAATACTATTTTTGTGCTGTTGCTGGTGACCATTAGTGCTAAGCTGCCGCCCAGACTTGGGATCTATTGTGGATTTATAAGGAGATGTACTCTTCTGACCAGGTGGTCTCAAAGCCTGTGTGACTTGGATAGCATTAGTCTTCCCAAGTCAACAACATCTGGTAAGCCCCTTAATACCCTTGGTGGCGGCTTCTTCACTAGTTTTACCTTTTCTGCAAACGTTGGTGGCCCTTAAAGATTCCTGTGGCTTTATCCAGTTATCTACCGCTCTGACCTGGGATCCAGTGTGGTTGTTTAAGGAGGTGTACCCTTTGACCAGTTGGTCTCAAATAGGGATGAGCCGAACACCCCCCTGTTCGGTTCGCACCAGAACATGCGAACAGGAAAAAAGTTTGTTCGAACACGCGAACACCGTTAAAGTCTATGGGACACGAACATGAATAATCAAAAGTGCTAATTTTAAAGGCTTATATGCAAGTTATGTCATAAAAAGTGTTTGGGGACCTGGGTCCTGCCCCAGGGGACATGGATCAATGCAAAAAAAAGTTTTAAAAACGGCCGTTTTTTCAGGAGAAGTGATTTTAATAATGCACCCTTTCATGACTAAGTCTATTTTTGAAATTTGGTGTTTACAAGTTAAAATCTGTATTTTTTGCTAGAAAATTACTTAGAGTTCCCAAACATTATATATATTTTTTTAGCAGAGAATCTAGAGAATAAAATGGCGATTGTTGCAATATTTTTTATCACACGGTATTTGTGCAGCGGTGTTTTAAACGCAAATTTTTGGAAAAGTGACACTTTCATGAATTTTAAAAAATCCAAACAGTAAAGTTACCCCAATTTTTTTGTATAATGTGAAAGATGATGTTACGCCGAGTAAATAGATACCAAACATGTCACCCTTTATAATTGCACGCACTCGTGGAATGGCGACAAACTACGGTACCTATGAATTTCCATAGGCAACGCTTTAAAAATTTTTTACGGTTACCAGGTTTGAGCTACAGAGGAGGTCTAGGGCTAGAATTATTGCTCTCGCTCTGACGATCGCTGCGATACCTCACATGTGTGGTTTGAATACCGTTTACATATGCGGGCGCGACTTCCGTATGCGTTTTCTTCGCTGCGTGAGCTCGCGGGGACAGGGGCACTTTAAAAAAAAATTTATTTTTTTTAATTTATTTTTTTACTTTATAAATTGTGTTTAAAAATTTTTTTTTTTTTTTTACTTTTATTGCTGTCACAAGGAATGTAAACATCCCTTGTGACAGTAATAGGTGGTGACAGGTACTCTTTATGGAGGGATGGGGAGTCTAAAAGACCCCCCATCCCTCCTTTACACTTCAAAGTATTCAGATCGCCGAAAACGGCGATTCTGAATACTGTGTACTTTTTTAAATTCGGCGCCATTGGCAGCCGAGTAAACGGGAAGTGACGTCATGACGTCGCTTCCGCGTTTACATTGAGAAGGCTGGAACGAAGCCACTCACAGCTTCGTTCCAGCCCGCCCCCAGCCGCCGAAGGCAGCCGAATGGACACCGGGCCACCTCGCACGGGAGGCCCGGTAACAGCGGCGGGAGGCGGCGGGAGGGGGGGGGTGTCCCCTCCCGCTCCTCCGGTATAACAACCGAGCGGCTTTTAGCCGCATCGGTTGTTATACACAGGTAGCCGATCGCCCGCTGTAAACAACGGTACCGGGATGATGCCTGCAGCTGCAGGCATCATCCCGGTATAACCCCGGAAAGCCGAGTACACATATCTGCGTACGGTCGGCGGGAAGGGGTTAAAGTCAAACAATAAAAGTGTATTATCCCTTTAAATAGCTGGGGGGTGTCTATAGTATGCCTGTAAAGGGGCGCATGTTTCCCGTGTTTAGAACAGTCTGACAGCAAAATGACATTTCGAAGGAAAAAACCCATTTAAAACTACTCGCGGCTATTGCATTGCCGACAATACACATAGAAGTTCATTGATAAAAACGGCATGGGAATTCCCTACAGGGGAACCCCGAACCAAAATTAAAAAAAAAAATGACGTGGGAGTCCCCCTAAATTCCATACCAGGCCCTTCAGGTCTTCGGGTCTGGTATGGATTTTAAGGGGAACCCGGCGCCAAAAAAAAAAACGGCGTGGGGTCCCCCCAAAATCCATACCAGACCCTTATCCGAGCACGCAACCTGGCAGGCTGCAGGAAAAGAGGGGGGGACGAGAGTGCGGCCCCCCCTCCTGAACCATACCAGGCCACATGCCCTCAACATTGGGAGGGTGCTTTGGGGTAGCCCCCCAAAACACCTTGTCCCCATGTTGATGAGGACAAGGGCCTCATCCCCACAACCCTGGCCGATGGTTGTGGGGGTCTGCGGGCGGGGGGCTTATTGGAATCTGGAAGCCACCTTTAACAAGGGGACCCCCAGACCCGGCCCCCCCCCTGTGTGAAATGGTAAGGGGGTAATTACCCCTACCATTTCACTAAAAAAACTGTCAAAAATGTTAAAAATGACAAGAGACTGTTTTTGACAATTCCTTTATTTAAATGCTTATTCTTTCTTCTATCTTCCTTCATCTTCTGGTTCTTCTGGTTCTTCCTCCGGCGTTCTCGTCCAGCATCTCCTCCGCGGCGTCTTCTATCTTCTTCTCCTCGGGCCGCTCCGCACCCATGGCATGGGGGGAGGCTCCCGCTCTTCTCTTCTTCTTTTCTTCTCTTCTTCTCTTCTTCTCTTCTTCTCTTCTTCTCTTCATTTTCTTCTCCGGGCCGCTCCGACTCGAACTCAAAGCTCATCCCTAGTCTCAAAGCCTTTATGACTTGGATGACATAAGACTCCCTAAGTCAATTACATCTGGTAAGCCCCCTAAGATCCTTGGTGGCTCCTTCACCATTCTTACCTTTTTTGCAACGTTGGTGGTTTCTGACATCCCTACAGATTCCTGTGGTGTCATTTATATATGTGTGCGTTTGGACTATATTACGTATTGGTTCTTACCGATTTGTGTTTAAATTGCTGTCTATATATTCTTAGTTGGATACTTTGGTAATTTCTTCTTTCAACATTGTCTCACCAGTTCTGCACATTCTTTATGTATTGTACATTTTGCACAATATTTTTTCCACTAAGATATGATTACATCATATTTTATATATCTCTTTTTTAATTCAGGTTTAAGACACTGACTTTTTATTTTCATTTTTATTTTCATTTTTTCAGTTTGTTTTGGTTTTATAGCGCTACACTTTCACATTTATACTTACTACTTGGGTCTATAGTTGTGTTGGCTGCTGTTTTACCTACACCATACGCATCGCTGTATTGATTTTTCCTAATACAGGGAGAAAGGAGAGAACCACTGCAGACATGTACAGAGCAGGATCATGTGAGGATTCAGATAAGTAGTTAGGAGGGGGGATTATACAAATACTGGGACATTTTTTCCCATAGCCTCCCTGACGGTTTTCCCCGAGTGTGGCTCGGGGTTAAATTTCAGCACCATTAGCGGTAACCCCGAGCCACACTCGGGATTACATTGCAGGATCCTGGTGCGGTGTTACTTACCTTGTCCCCAGGATCCTGCAATGTCCCCCCACTGTGTCTGCGGGCTCTGTCTCCTCTGAAGCCTCTCTGTGCCAGGCTCTGTTCCCCCACGAGCGTCGCGACGCACGGGGGCGGAGCCTGGCGGCAAATTTAAAAAAAAAGTAAAAATCATAACACATACAGTACTGTAATCTTACAAATTACAGTACTGTATGAAATTATTTCACATCCCTTTTGTCCCCAGTGCTTTGTCCAATGCCCTGCATGCAGTTTTATATTATATATACTGTTTTTTCTGCCTGGAAACTTGAGATTGCCCATAGCAACCAAAAAGTGTCCCTTTATGTCAAAAGTGGCTTTAGACTAGCTAGAAAACAGCGATAGTAAATTAGAACACTTGCAGAATTGAGCGATAGTGAATCGTGGGGCAATTTATTTTATTATTATTATATTTTTATTTTTTTTAATTATTTATATTTATTTATTATATTATAATTTATGTTTTTGTGTTTCAAGCTTCATAATACCCGGGATATCTACTAGACTCTTGGTGGACAGATTTAAGTGTGTTATTGTTAAGAATTACAGTACAGAATAAGTTCAATGTTACTCTGAATCATATCATGATTCTGGGTCATGGCTCCTTATGTCGGAGGAGTACAGTTAAAACATCACCTTGTTTGTCATTTTGAACTCACTTCTTTTGCGATTGCTAGGTGTCATCACCAACAAGAAAGGAAGTGCTGAGCGTTTACTTTTGTTTCGGTTGAAAGGAAAATCAATGTGCTTTCACCATAAGTAGAGCACACCTTGCTTTAGATACTAAATATAAGCATGAATTAAGATATCCAGATGTTCAAGTTGCATAGCTCTACAGTAGTTTTACAGTTGGACAGAATTAAAGTGCTTATGCACAGCTAAATAATTGGATAGATTTAAATTTGTTATGTATGCACTCTTGTAGCTAACGGCAGGAAAGGTGGACAAATGCATGCAAGGATAATTTGTGTTTGTGATCATCATATATATAGATGATAATATTTTACATTAATATCCAGGGAAAGAATGTTTCTGAGCCATACTGAGATTGTCATAGAAATGCTGTCAATATTCTGTACTTAATTATATACCAATTCTCCATGCTTAAAGCATAGTGTGTTACACAACAGAGTTCTTGTTGCTTGCATTTATGCCGGTTAAAAATATATATATTAGATCCCTCTCACTCTGGGGCCGCCTGTGTGTTAGCGGTAAATCGCCGCTCGTTTTAGCGATGCTTTTGGGCCGCTAGCGGGGTGCTTTTAACCCCAAAGAAGGGGTTAAAAATACCCGTGTTGTGGGGCTTCTGAAGTGCTGCCCATTCATTGCAATGGGCAGGGAGGGTTTGGGAGCAGTGTATACAGCGCTCCCAAAACGCCCCAAAGATGTTGCTTGCAAGACTTTTTCTAACGTCCCACAAGCGCACCAGTGTGAAAGCACTCGGGCGGCATGGGAGGCAGTTTTCAGGCGCTTTACAGGCGCTATTTCTAGCGCTTAAAACCCTCACAACTGATTCAGTGTGAAAGGGGTCTTAACATAGGGGTTGATTTACTAAAGGCAAATCCACTTTGCACTGCAAGTGCACTTCGACGTGCAGTCGCTTTAGATCTGAGGGGAAGCTCTACTGATTTTATCATCCAATTATCTACAAGCAAAAATGCTGCTTTTTATTTTCCTTGCATGCCCTCCTTAAATCTACAGCGACTGCACTTCCAAGTGCACTTGCAGTGCATTTGTAGTGCAAAGTGGATTTGCCTTTAGTAAATAAACCCCAATGTGTCTGTCTTCTTCATACTTAAGGTATATGTTCCCTAACCAGGTATGGACAATGTGATTTAACCTGTTCCCGACCAGCCACCGCAGTTGTATTGTGGCAGAATGGCATGGGCAGGCGAATCTCCGTTATGTTACATCGGGCGCGCGATCGCCGAGGCGGCTGCGATGATCTGATTTAATCCAGGACCGATCAATCTCCAGGCCCAGGCCAATGAAATCTGGCCTGGATCTGGTGATCGGTCCTGGCGAAAGAGATTCTTCCCCTGTCGTGTAACTGTAAACACTGACAGGGGAAGTGATGTCATCTCTCCTCGTGTTGGTCTTTTGCGTTCCAGACCGAGGAGAGATAACATCTAAAAGTGAGTTGCACCAACACTACACTGACACCAGGTCACGTAGGCACACAATTCACTCCCCCTATCACCCCCCCCCCCCAGTTAACCCCTTCACCACCTGTCACTGTGTCACCCAGTACATCATTCAGATATTTTTTTGATAGCTGTACTAGTGTCATTAGTGACAAAAATCAGCGTTAGGGTAATTAGTCTTAAGCCCAGATAGGTCTAGGGACCCCCCTAACCCCCCCCAATAAAGGTTTAAACCCCTGATTACCCCCTGTCACCTGTGATCCCTGTATAAGTGTCACGGGTGACGCAGTTTAGATATTATTTTTTATAGCGTCAGGGCACCTGCCGTATTTTACCCAATAAAGGTTTAACCCCGCCGGGTAATCAAAGTTGGGTTTTAGCGTCAGATAGGGTCTGCGTTGCCCCAGGCAGCGTCAGATTAGTGCAAGTATCACCCATGCATGCACCATACGCCTCCCTTAGTAGTATAGTGTCTGAACGGATCGATATCTGATCTGTTCAGAACTATATTAGCGTCCCCAGTAGTTTAGGGTTCCAAAAAATGCAGTGTTAGTGGGATCAGCCCAGATACCTGCTAGCACCTGCATTTAGCCCCTCCGCCCAGACCAGCCCAGCCCCAATAAAGGTTTAACCCCGCCGGGTAATCAAAGTTGGGTTTTAGCGTCAGATAGGGTCTGCGTTGCCCCAGGTAGCGTCAGATTAGTGCCAGTATCACCCATGCATGCACCATACACCTCCCTTAGTAGTATAGTGTCTGAACGGATTGATATCTGATCTGTTCAGAACTATATTAGCGTCCCCAGTAGTTTAGGGTTCCAAAAAATGCAGTGTTAGTGGGATCAGCCCAGATACCTGCTAGCACCTGCATTTAGCCCCTCCGCCCAGCCCAGCCCAGCCCACCCAAGTGTAGTATCAATCGATCACTGTCACTTACAAAACACAACAAACATAACTGCAGCGTTCAGAGAGTCAGGCCTGATCCCTGCGAACGCTAACAGTTTTTTTGGTAGCGTTTGAATCAGTCGCTGACAGTCAGGTGCTTTTTTTCTTGTGAGTCTCACTACTGTACCAGTAAATTTAGAGACCAAAATGTCAAATGGAAGGTACAGTAGTGAAGACGCCTCCATGTTTCTGAGCATGACAGATAGTGAAGAGGAAGTCACTCATCTGTAAGATTCAGGATCAGAATACAAACCTGTAGACAGCAGCGGCACCCTGACAGATAGCTCTGACAACGGAGTTGTGGTCCCTGCCAAGGTCAGGCGTACCAGACCCCGTTCTTCTGCTGTTGTTGAGGTGCAAGAACCGCACGTCCCTCGTATGGAGCAGAGATCCAGTACTAGCGCCGCTCATCCTTCTGGTGAACTGGCAAGCACCAGTGGCCTAGTACATCCTAGTCGTACATCCAGCACTGCAGTAACACTTGGTGGCGTAGCGAGTCCCATAAGTTGGCGAGGTGGCAAGCACGAGTAGTATCCCGCTGCCACTAAGAAGAAGACAAAGACAGGCCTGTCAAGTCCATAGTGCCCTTCCTGCTGCATTCACCAATTCACCCACCACTTCTGCAGCACCCATACTTCCCCCATTCACTGGCCAACCCGGAATTCAGGTGAAAACAGTTGATTTTATGTCACTTGATTTTTATTTGCTGTTTTTCACCGAAGATCTCTATAGATCTATTGTGGACCAAAGCAATTTATATGCTGGTCAATTAATTCCCAGCTAATCCCCAGCTGACCCTTGCCAGAGAATGGAAACCAATTACGGTTTCCGAATTTAAGACCTTCCCAGGCTTATCCCTCCTCATGAGCATAACCAAAAAGAGTGAGTTGCGGTCATATTGGTCCACTGACCCAATTCACCATATGCCCATGTTCTCTGCTTCCATGACCAGGACACAATACGAGCAGATCTTGCGGTTCATGCATTTCAACGATAATGAAATCTGGCGTTCTCGGGGTGACCCTGAATTTGATCGGCTCTACAAAATTCGGCCCCTCATAAACCACTTCAACCAACGTTTTGCAGCCTTGTTTACTCCCCATCAAGTTGTCTGCATTGATGAGTCCCTGATTAAGTTTTCTGGCCACTTGTCATTCAAACAGTATCTTCCCAGCAAGCGTGCCAGATACAGGGTCAAGATGTATAAGCACTGTGACAGGGCCACAGGCTATACATATATTTTTATGGTTTACGAGGGAAGAGATAGTTACGTAGAGCTGGAGAACTGCCCTGACTACATAGGGAGCACTGGTAAGATTGTGTGGGACTTGGTGTCACCCTTATTCAGAAAGGGGCATCACTTGTATGTGGACAATTATTAAACAAGCGTGCCACTTTTTAGTCACTTGTTTGATCATCAAATTGGCACATGTGGCACCGTGCAATCTAATCGCCGGGGCTTTCCTCAGCAGCTTGTAGATTCACATCTTAGGCTGGGGGGAGAGAGCCTGCTTGAGATGTAATAATTTGCTCGCTGTGAAGTGGAGGGATAATAAGAATGTTTTTGTTTCGTCCTCCCTTCACGCAGACACAATGGTCCAAATTCCTACGGCGACTGGTGTTGTGGAGAAACCCCTCTGTGTCCACGAATATAACCTTAATATGGGAGGGGTGGACCTCAACGACCAGTTGTTGGCGCCATACCTAATTGCCCATAAGGCAAGATGCTGGTACAAAAAAGTGTCTGTTTATTTATTTCAATTGGCTTTGCTGAATGCTTTTGTGCTATACAAAGCTTCAGGACGAACTGGATCCTTCCTTAAATTCCAGGAAGAGATCATCAGAGCCTGTCTGTTTCCAGATGGTGCTTTGGCCCAACTTCCCAACGCAAATGCAGTAAGCCGGCTGCATGAGAGGCCCCTACCCAAAGAAACCCCCAAAGAAGATGTTGTGTCTGTAGAAAGCGTGGATATGGGCATGACACCCGCTATTATTGTCCCTCCTGTCCTGACCAACCTGGTCTTTGCATTGGTGACTGTTTCGTACGCTACCACACACTAGTTGAGTTTTAGCGTAGGGTACAGCACGACATAGTCCTAGGCACACGTACACAGTGTCTCGGGGTCTCGAAAGATGTGATGGCCATCACATTTTGAGAGATCCTAATCCATTCAGTTTACAGTTTTTTTACAGTTTTTATAAAAGTGGAAAAAGTGGGAAAAAAAAACACATACACACACAAAAACACAAATAAGATAAAAAATAAAAAAGCCAAAAATAGTTGGTTTTATTTTTCTTCTCTCTCTCTCTCTATTGTCCGCTCTCTACTGTCCGCTCACTATTGTTCTATATCTATCGTTCTCTCTCTGTTTTATTTTTACTATGTTTTTGTATGTATTTGCTTTGCAGGTATGGTATGTTATACTGTAATGTTTGTTTTGTTGTTAACCATCATTTGCTTTGCAGGTACGCCATTCAGCTGCAGCATGGGTTTATTTATCTTGACAGCAACAGCGTTTGCTCCCACGATACTTAAAGCCGTGACTCCAGCGCTGTCGGAGTTGATTTTACCACCACAGTTTAAAAAAAAGAGCATATATGCTGAAGCATGGGGGCAGGGGTGGAGGAGCGATTCGCTCCTAACATTAGGGGTGGATTGCCCCCATGCTTCGGCATATATTTTTTTAGGCACAGATTGCAATGTTTTATTTTTACTATGTTTTATTGTATTTGCTTTGCATGTATGGTAAGTCTTACTGTTATACTGTAATTTTACCTTGTTTTGTTGTTAACCATCATTTGCTTAGCAGGTACGCCATTCAGCAGCACGGGTTTATTTATCTTGACAGCAACAGCGTTTGCTCCCATGATACGTAAAGCCGTGACTCCAGCGCTGTCAGAGGTGATTTCACCACCACAGTTAAAAAAAATGGTGCATGTATGCCCATCATTAGATGTGGGTGAATGAAGGGCGGTATTCTAATGGTGGGCATACCCACCGATCAATCCCACAGGCTGCATGAACAAAAGAACATTACAATGTATGCCAAACAAGGACCAGCAACGTACTGGCATGTTGCTGGACTTTGAGTGGTTATACCAGAATGATGCCTGCGGGTTTAAGTATCATCTTGGTATCATTCTTTTCAGCCAGAGGTCAGCTTTCATGTAAAAGCAATCCTAGCAGCTAATTAGCCTCTAGACTGCTTCTATAAGCAGTGGGAGGGAACATCCCCCCCCCCACCATCTTCCATGGGTTTCTCAGGCTCTCCTGTCTCAACAGGGAATGCGAGAATGCAGCCGGTGGTTCCACCAGCTGACCATAGAGCTGATCAGAGACCAGAATGGCTCCAAACATCTCTATGGCCTAAGAAACCGAAAGCTACAAGCATTTCATGACTTAGGTTTCGCCGGATATAAACAGCGCCATTGGGAAATTGGCAAAGCATTTTATCACACCGATCTTGGTGTGGTCAGATTTGAGGGCAGAGGAGAGATCTAGGGTTTAATACCCAAATTTTTTCAAAAAAGAGTACCTGTCACTACCTATTGCTATCATAGGGGATATTTACATTCCCTGAGATAACAATAAAAATGATAAAAAAAAATGAAAGGAACAGTTTAAAAATATAATAAAAAAGCAAAATAAATAATTAAAAATAAATAATTGAAAAAAAAAAAAAAAAAAAAAAAAAAAAGCACCCCTCTCGCAAGTGTCGGTCTGGTGTCATATGTAAACAGCAATTGCACCATGCATGTGAGGTATCACCGCAAACGTCAGATCGAGGGCAGTAATTTTAGCAGTAGACCTCCTCTGTAAATCTAAAATGGTAACCTGTAAAGGCTTTTACAAATGTATGTAGTTTGTCGCCGCTGCACGTTTGTGCGCAATTTTAAAACATGTCGTGTTTGGTATCCATGTACTCGGCATAAGATCATCTTTTTTATTTCATCAAACATTTGGGCAATTTAGTGTGTTTTAGTGCATTAAAATTTAAAAAAGAAGTGTGTTTTTTCCAAAAAAATTGTGTTTGAAAAATCGCTGCGCAAATACTGTCTGAAAAAAAAAATTGCATCATCCACCATTTTAATCTGTAGGGCCTTTGCTTTAAAAAATATATAATGTTTGGGGGGGTACATACTGTAGTAATTTTCTTGCAAAAAAAAAAAAAAATTTTCATGTAAACAAATAGTGTCAGAAAGGGCTTTGTCTTCAAGTGGTTAGAAGAGTGGGTGATGTGTGACATAAGCTTCTAAATGTTGTGCATAAAATGCCAGGACGGTTCAACCCCCCCCCCCTTTTTGAAAAGTAGACACCCCAAGCTATTTGCTGATAGGCATGTTGAGACCATGGAATATTTTATATTTTGTCACACGTTTTGGGAAAATTACACTTTTTCTTTTTTTTTTGCACAAAGTTGTCACTAAATGATATATTGTTCAAACGTGGCATGGTTATATATGGGATTACACCCCAAAATGCATTCTGCTGCTTCTCCTGAGTACGGGGATACCTCATGTGTGAGACTTTTTGGGAGCCTAGCCGCGTACAGGACCCCGAAAATCAATCATCGCCTTCAGGATTTCTAAGGGTGTAATTTTTTTTTTTTAACAAGAAAAAGGGGTGTAAATTTTTGATTTCACTCCTCATTACCTATCACAATTTTGAAGGCCATAAAATGCCAAGATAGCACAAAACCCCCCAAAATCACCCCATTTTGTAAAGTAGACACCCAAAGCTATTTGATGAGAGGCATGTTGAGTATGGAATATTTTATATTTTGCCACAAGTTGCAGGAAAATGTATTTATTTATTTTTTGCACAAAGTTGTCACTAAATGATCTATTGCTCAAACATGCCATGGGCATATGTGAAATTACACCCCAAAATACATTTTGCTTTTTTTTCTGAGTACGGGGATACCACTTGTGTGAGACTTTCTGGGAGCCTAGCTGTGTACAGGACCCCGAAAACCAATCACCGCCTTCAGGCTTTCTAAGGGCATAAAATGGTGATTTCACTTCCTTTCTACCTATCACAGTTTCGGAGGCCATGAAATGTCAAGATAGCACAAAACCCGCACAAATGACCCCATTTTGGAAAGAAGACACTTCAAGCTTTCTGCTGAGAGGCATGTTGTGTCCATGGAATATTTGATATTTTGCCACAATTTTCAGGAAAATTACAATTTTTTTTCTTTTTTTTTTTGTTTACACAAAGTTGTCAAACATGGCATGGTTATATGTGGAATTACACTCCAAAATACATTCTGCTGCTTTTCCTGTGTACGGGGATACCACATGTGACTTTTTGGGCGCCTAGCCGCGTAAAGGACCCCAAAAACCAATCACCGCCTTCAGGATTTCTAAAGGCGTAAAATTGTGATTTTACTCCTCACTACCTATCACAGTTACGGTAGCCCTGAAATGTCCAGATAGCACAAACCCCCCCAAATGACCCCATTTTGGACTGTAGACACTCCAAGGAAAGTGCTGAGAGGCACAAATTTTGAAAAGTCTTTTTCCGTTTATATCGCAAAAAATCAAAATGGCAGAGGCAATCAAATACCATAAAAAAAAACCAAGGGAAAAAAAGGACGCAAATTTCGTTTGGGTACAGCATTGCATGACCACGCAATTACCAGTTAAATCAGCATAGTGCCAAATTGTAAAAAGTGCTCTGGTCGTTGAGCAGCCAAATCCTCCAGGCCTGAAGTGGTTAGAGTAAATGTATCTATATATCACTGAATGCAGACAACGTTCTGAATAATGCTGGAGACAATAGAAGTCACATGGCATAGCTGTTTTCTGATTTCTAGAGACAGTTACAGGTTTTCATGATAAAAAAATCTCTTTTTCTGCCTATTAGGCCTCATTTACATGGACGCTGAGGCCTGTATACTATGAGTGGGCCATTTTTTTTAGCATTCCTGGACTCCAAATGCTGTATGCAGGCAGCCCATTTAAGTCAATTAGAATACAGTACAGCGCAGACACAGCTTCTTGTAATTCTGGGGTAGATTTACTACAACTGGTGCAGCTGTGCATGGTAGCCAATTAGCTTCTAACCTCAGCTTGTTCAATTAAGCTTTGGCAATAAAACCTGGAAACTGGTTTCTATGCAGAAGTGAGCCTGATTTTGCAATCTCAATAAACTCCAATGTGACAGGCATGCAGAAGTGGGTGAGCAGCCCTCATTATACCATGGGGTTAATTTACTAAAGGCAAATCCCCTCTGCACTACAAGTGCACTTGGAAGTCCAGTCCCTGTAGATCTGAGGGGAAGATCTGAAATTAGGGGAATCTCTGCTGATTTTATTATCCAATCATGTACAAGCAAAAATGCTGTTTTTTTATTTTCCTTGCATGTCCCCCTCAGCTCTACAGTGACTGAACTTCCAAGTGCACAGTGGATTTGCCTTTAGTAAATAACCCCCACTGTCTACATTCAGACTAGGTTCAAATATATGTGAATTGGATACGGTTCACATTCAAAAAGGGTCCTTCCGGAGGTGAAGGGGATAGATACATATACTTTATATCACACATGTCATGCCCAGTATGGCAACATATGCACTACACAAGTAGATGATCACTCACCAACCATATCACACATAACATGCTTTGCTGCACTCTATCACAGAGAATATGTCTACGATCAAGCACAGCATAGCGCATGAAGCTTGAATTCACTGGCTCTACTTATATTTTCACTAGTCTTGATTTCTAGATAGACTGGCCTTGAATGGTGATGAATCTATATTTTTTCAATTCACTGTCCAGTTAAATGAGGTGACCTGACCTTCTAAGTATTTTGAAGGTAACTTGTCAAGGACAGAATTTCTCCATGAGCTAGGTGAGTTTTAAATCATTTAATCCTATTTACTTAAATGTTAAAACCTCTAAAATAATGGCCCCCCCTTCCCCCCTCTCCTTCCCCTCCCTCCCCAATCCCATAGCCGTCGACCTCCCTATTCTTCCTCTCACAGACCCTGCGAAACATGCAGAAAATGAATTAGGAGACAATGTTGTGGCAGCACACCCCTAATGGCCCTGGTAGATGAGTAGCTACTCAAGACATCTCACATTAGCTAAGCTTAGCAATGAGACTTGAGGAATGTACAAAACATTTTCAAACCAGGAATTGTACTTATATTTGTATTTGAAATATTTCCAAGGAGTCCTGGCTAGACTTGTTACCCCAAAGTTCTGATGTTATAGGTTGTAATCTGTACCAGGCTCCTTTACATATCTGAATACGTGAGAATTGTATTGTATCTTCTATCTTCTGTAATGTTGGATGAAATCTTTAATAAAACTCTTTATGGAAAAAAAAAATGACATCCACAAATAAATGCAAATGATTTATCGCTATGGATGTTTACAACATCTTTGGAATCCTATATAACGCACATGTGTACAACAATCAGAAGTGAACACAATATCCAGATTTTTGGAGATGTTTTTCTTTAAGTGATTAGTCATGTAGATTACATTTGGAGAAATTAATAACTATAAAGAACACATGGCTGTCCATTAAATGAGTACTTACAGGACGCACAGGCAATACACATTAGGCACTGTCTCACTGTCACGTAGCAGATAACTCCCATCCTTTCCAGCTTCACTCAAGAGCTTCTCTCCGATCTCACGACTAATCTTCCCATGATAAACTGACACAGTATCCATTTCTATGCAGAAGAAGAAAGAATATTTTTGCTGCTGAGTGAATATAGAGAAAGGTTAATTGAACTCCTCAAGCCTATAGACACACAAAATAATGCAGACTGATGCAGGATTTCACACCTAGTACTGTAGTGTCAAAAATGACATGAAACTCCTCCCAAACACCAGCTTCTGTGTGAAACAGATCATTACTTAATCTAAGCTACAGTATAAGAACAGTATGCCAAATATTCTAAAAATAACAATATTTCCATCCCATTTAAAGCATTATGGAAATAAACACAAGCGTAAGGTGCTTATGTGTGATTGGGTGCATCTGTATATAGTATAGTTCTCAAAAACGTGTTCTGTCTTGAAAAGAAAAACTGATGAGAAAGAGGAGATGGCTACTCCAAATGCTAGTTGCTTAGCTGCCATTCTGATCCAATGACTTAGATCATTTCCACTCACTGACCCAGAAAAAGTAAGCAAATCGCAAGTTCTGACTTTATTCTGCATGCTTGTTCCCATTCAGCCCCAGAAACAGCCATGCAAACAAAATTCTTAGAAGCAATGGCAGTTCTCTGATTTATTTTAGTAAATATTTCCTTTAACCTCCCTGGCGGTATGATTATTTCGGATTTTAGGTGCTGAAAGCAGTACAATTATTTTGCATGGAAATTTGGCATTTTATATTATAGGCCTGTAATTCTTAACAATAAAACACTTAAATCTGTCCACCAAGAGTCTAGTAGATATCCCGGGTATGAAGAAGTTTGAAACACAAAATCATAAATTATAATATAATAAATAAATATAAATAATTTAAAAAAAAATATATAATAAAAAATAAATTTCCCCACAATTCACTATCGCTCAATTCTGCAAGTGTTCTAATTTACTATCGCTGTTTTCTAGCTGGTCTAAAGCCACTTTTGATGTAAAGGGACACTTTTTGGTTGCTATGGACAATCTCAAGTTTCCAGGCAGAAAGAACAGTATATATAACATAAAACTGCATGCAGGGCATTGGACAAAGCACTGGGGACAAAAGGGATGTGAAATAATTTCATACAGTACTGTAATCTGTAAGATTACAGTACTGTATGTGTTATGATTTTTACATTTTGTTGAATTTGCTGCCAGGCTCCGCCCCCGTGCGTTGCAACGCTTGCAGGGAGCGGAGCCTGGCATAGAGAGGCTTCGGAGGAGGACAGAGCCCACGGACACTGCAGGGGGGACATCGCAGGATCCTGGGGACAAGGTAAGTATACCGCTCCCCAATCCTGCAATGCAATCCCGAGTGTGGCTCGGGGTTACCGCTAATGGTGCCGAAATTTAACCCCGAGCCACACTCGGGAATACCGTCATGGAGGCTACGCAGTGCTTCCCTAAATGTTCCTTGTGTATAGTACATTCACACTAGTGCATGTTTTGGAATTATTAAATGTATTTCATAAATACAATTATGATGTATTTGGATTGCATTTTTGGGGCATTTTTATGATCGGTTATTCTTAAGGCAATTTTATCCAGGTCTTATCCACAACCGTAAAATATTTCTGTATATGCAGTAAAGCATGCTTGTTATACTCACTGTGGAACATAAAGAGTTAATCCTAAGCATTGCGTAAATAGGCTGATCCTGTCTTCTCTGATCCCCCCCTTCTTCCACAGTCCCCAAACCATCTCCTGATAGAACAGAGCATTGGGGACATTCTGTACATGCTCAGTTTGGTGTGTATTGCTAGAGAGTTTTTTTTTTTGGGGGGGGGGGGGTGCATCAGCACTGTCCAGACAGAGGGTCAGGGGTCCTGTAGCCTTATAGGACAATCAGGGGAGAATGAAAACTCCTCCTACAAGCTTTACCAGTTCTTGGCTGGACAATGATAGAAGTCACAAGACTGCTATATACTGCTAATGAGAAAAGGTGTTTAGCAGTTTATATTTACTAAAATAATTGCATTTCCATGTTCTGTGTATTGTAGGAGACCAGATATAGTGAATGCAGGGTTCTGGGTTTAGTAACACTTTAATGTATGTTCTGTCACCCAATCAGTGGCGGCTGGTGCTCAAAATTTTTGGGGGGGCACAAACAAACTGAAAAATTCCAAAAAATTCTGAAACAAAAATGTGCAGCCACTGTGCCCCTCATATGCAGCCACTGTGCCCATCACATGCAACCCATGTGCCCATGAAATGCAGCCACTGTGCCCCATCAAATGCAGACACTGTGCCCATCATATGCAACATGTGTGCCTATGAAATGCAACCACTGTGCCCATGAAATGCAACCACTGTGCCCATGAAATGCAGCCACTGTGCCCATGAAATGCAGCCACTGTGTCAGTCATATGCAGCCTCTGTGCCCATGAAATGCAGCCACTGTGCCCATCATATGCAGCCTTTGTGCCCCATCAATTGCAGCCTCTGTGCCCCATCAATTGCAGCCACTGTGCCCCATCATATGCAGCCACTGTGCACCCCCGCCCACTGTCTGACAGACACTTACCCCATCTTGGTGGCGGGCCAGGCAGTGGGTGATGGCAGCGAGCTGTGGGATGGGTGGTGTGGGTCAGGCAATGGCTCCTGTGTGCTCCGTGCATCTCTTCTTCACTTCTGCTAGCTGGTCAATGGGATCGCCTGTGCCTTCAGCCAATCAGGTGACTGGTATTAGACCTGCACCTCCTGATCGGCAGAGAGGCGGTTCAGTGTTAGAAATGCAAATATTCATTTGCTTTTCTAATTTGCTTGGGTGGACTGCGAGCACAATGCTCTGGGCTCCAAGTCCACCTTTTTTTGAAGCCTATTAGAGCCTATGGCTCTTATCAGGTGCCGAAAAGGGCCCGGATGCCTGAATAGGGGGTGGCAGCGGCGGCCATGGATAGATTCATGCAATGCAATGCATGAATCTATCCATTTGTCATATAAGGGACAGTGTGACCGAGGGGGTGGCACCCCCTTTTATAAGCATAGCTACACAATCTTTGTTTTTTCTTTTTTTTGTAAACATGTGGAAATTAAAATTATAACTGAACTTAAAAAGATCTTCTGTAAAAAAAAAAAAAAAAAAAAAAGCATGAAGCAGAGTTACAGGGGATTGCAGAATCTCAGTCAGTGTGCATGCATAGGGTAGGCACCACATCTGTTTTTCAAAATCAGTTAACTTAACGGAGTGTGGTACATATGAAGTTCAAAAGGCAGCAATCTTGGATATTCCTGACCTTTGCGAGTCTACAAGTGAGTAAGTGACACATCCTGCCTACTTTCATACTCTCCAGCACTCCTCTTCTGAACACACTGTCCACTAAAACACTTCAACATTTCATGTAATACAAAAATACAGAAAAAAATCAAAACATAATACATATGCATATTAAACACTAAATCAATAAAAATCAAAGAAATATATATATATGGATTCTTATACTAGAGAAAAGTCCATTAATGCAGATATAAATTCCTATAATAGTAAAAAGTCCAAAAGGGACCAAATGTGAAAAAACAATTAAATACACAGGGGCCTATTTACAAAAGCCCCAGAAATGTGAAAAAATCATTTACAGTATATACAGTGGGGGCAGAAAGTATTCAAACCCCCTTAAATTTTTCACTCTTTGTTATATTTCAGCCATTTGCTAAAATCATTTAAGTTCATTCTTTTTCCTCATTAATGTACACAGAGCACCCCATATTGACAGAAAAAACACAGAATTGTTGACATTTTTGCAGATTTATTAAAAAGAAAAACTGAAATATCACATGGTCCTAAGTATTCAGACCCTTTGCTCAGTATTTAGTAGAAACCCCCTTTTGATCTAATACAGCCATGGGTCATTTTGGTAAAGATGCAACAAGTTTTTCACACCTGGATTTGAGGATCCTCTGCCATTCCTCCTAGCAGATCCTCTCCAGTTCTGTCAGGTTGGATGGTAAACGTTGGTGGACAGCTATTTTTAGGTCTCTCCAGAGATGCTCAATTGGGTTTAAGTCAGGGCTTTGGCTGGGCCATTCAAGAACAGTCATGGAGTTGTTGTGAAGCCACTCCTTTGTTATTTTAGCTGTGTGCTTAGGGTCACTGTCTGGTTGGAAGGTAAACCTTCGGCCCAGTCTAAGGTCCTGAGCACTCTGAAGAAGGTTTACGTCAGGGATATCCCTGTACTTGGCAGCATTTATCTTTCCCTCGATTGCAACCAGTCATCCTGTCCCTGCAGCTGAAAAACACCCCCACAGCATAATGCTGCCACCACCATGCTTCACTGTTGGGACTGTATTGGACAGGTGATGAGCAGTGCCTGGTTTTCTCCACACATACCACTTACAATTAAGTCCAAAAAGTTCTATCTTGGTCTCATCAGACCAGAGAATCTTATTTCTCACCATCTTGGAGTCCTTCAGGTGTTTTTTAGCAAACGCCACGCAGGCTTTCATGTGTCTTGCACTGAGGAGACGCTTCCGTCAGGCCACTCTGCCATAAAGCCCCGACTGGTGGAGGGCTGCAGTGATGGTTAACCTTCTACAACTTTCTCCCATCTCCCGACTGCATCTCTGGAGCTCAGCCACAGTGATCTTTGGGTTCTTCTTTACCTCTCTCACCAAGGCTCTTCTCCCCCGATAGCTCAGTTTGGCCAGACGGCCAGCTCTAGGAAGGGTTCTGGTCATCCCAAACGTCTTCTATTTAAGGATTACGGAGGCCACTGTGCTCTTAGGAACCTTAAGTGCAGCAGAATTTTTTTTTGGAACCTTGGCCAGATCTGTGCCTTGCCACAATTCTGTCTCTGAGCTCTTCAGGCAGTTCCTTTGACCTTATGATTCTCATTTGCTCTGACATGCACTTTGAGCTGTAAGGTCTTATATAGACAGGTGTGTGGCTTTCCTAATCAAGTCCAATCGGTACAATCAAACACAGCTGGACTCAAATGAAGGTGTAGAACCATCTCAAGGATGATCAGAAGAAATGGACAGCACCTGAGTTAAATATATGAGTGTCACAGCAAAGGGTCTGAATACTTAGGACCATGTGATATTTCAATATGGGGGGTGCTGTGTGTACATTAATGAGGAAAAAAATGAACTTAAATGATTTTAGCAAATGGCTGCAATATAACAAAGAGTGAAAAATTTAAGGGGGTCTGAATACTTTCCGTCTCCACTGTAAATTAAGTATAATCCTTCTGCTGTAGTTGTCCTTCCATTTCTTTTCCCCTGGCTGGCTGAGGACAGAGCTATTGGCCTTTAGTAAATCAACCCCCTGTATATCATAGTTTCCTGGTGCATCATCGCAGCATACATTTGGGTTGTGACTCCGCCCCCACAACCTAACAGGACTGGTTAACTATAAATCAAAGATAGACCCGGCTCAAAGCATTCTCCTTTTTTTCCTCACCTGATCAAGACTGGAGTCACGAGGTATCCCCCAGCCAGTTTCTGCCTCTCCTGGGTGGAAGTCCTTCCTATACAGCCTCTAAATTAAGCTATATAGTTGGAGCCCCATTCTGGTGGACTGGGGGGGCATATTTCTGCCTCTCCTGGGCGGAAGTCCTTCCTGTACAGCCACTAAATGAGCTATATGGTTGGAGCCCCATTCTGGTGGTGCAGGCTTCTCAAACAAGCTTTAACGTAAGTGACAGCATTTCCATTTGCTTTCCATATGCTTTTTACTTCTTTTCTCTGTGTTATGGGCATTTGCCATTTCCAAGATGGCTGCAGTACAAGTACACTCTGAGCATGAGAGGCAGGAAGTGATGTGACCTCTGTGTTTCCTGGTTAGAGCTTTTCCAGGATGGTGATCTGATCATGCTCAGGCATTGATATCATCGCTAATGGCAAATGTGAGTTCTAAATGGTTTTATGGCATTTTTGGGCAACAAATGTTGGAGCTCTCTACTCATGTATGCTGGATGCTTATGTGGTCATTTTTTGCAGGTATGTTTTCCCATTTTATGGCATTCACCTGTGTTTTTCCTACCCTGTTTCCCCGAAAATAAGACCTAGTGTGATTGTCGGTAATGGCTGCAATATAAGCCCTACCCCCCCAATAAGCCCTACCCTGTTCCCCCGAAAATAAGCCCTACCCTGAGAATAAGACCTACAAGGACTTTAACTAGGGCTTATTTGGGGGGTAGGGCTTATATTGCAGCCATTACCGACAATCACACTAGGTCTTTATAAGCCCTACCCCCCCAATAAGCCCTACCCTGTTCCCCCCAAAATAAGCCCTACCCTGAGAATAAGACCTACAAGGACTTTAACTAGGGCTTATTTGGGGGGTAGGGCTTATATTGCAGACATCACCGACAATCACGCTAGGTCTTATTTTCAGGGAAACAGGGTATCTCTTTCTCAGTGTTGCTCTAGGATCATCGTGCTCTTTATGGCCTTCACCTGGGCTCTTCCTATCCCCTTTTTTATGCTTGCTTTAGGATCACTGTGTTGGGCTTAGTTTCCACTAGTGCAACTTGTCACTGCAAAGTCACATGTCAAGCCCTACCCCATAATTTCCAATGAGTACCGTTCATATCTGTGTTCATAGACCTTAAGAATACACAGGCATTGCTTCAAGTCGCATCAAATTGCAGCAAAATCTTGCGACTTTCAGGTCGCAATAGTGGAGACTTAGCTTATGCTGTTTTTCATTTCAGTCTGCTGCTTTGCTCTGTTTTTATAGGAAACGCTGTCCAGCCAGACCACCCATTGCTTTTAAGGTATAGGGATTAGGTAAGTAGTGAAGATTGAGAAAAAGAGAGCCAATATCTATAGTCCTGTAAGGACTACAAGATGGAGGGAGCCTTCTGACGGTCAAGACAAAGTCACCATCTAAGAACAGACATTGAGGCAATGTTGATTAAACTCATCATTTCACCCCTCATTATCATTGCTCCCTGTTTACAAACATCACAAGTTACCAGCCCTAATAGTCGCTGCGTTTTGTGGTGGAAGGTCATTTGGTCATTTGCCTGCCAAGCTAGTATGTCAAATCTGCCTGGATCAAGCACTATACAGCCCTGCAAGGACCTGAAGGTGAAGAGATCCTGTTAAAAGCCAGAACAGTCACCGTTCAAAGCACAGACATACAGGCAACATTGATCAATGTCATCTTCTCACCTCTCATTTTGTTTGCTCCCCCTTTACGAACACCACAGATTACCAGCCCTAATGGTTGCTGCATTCGTGGTGGAAAGTCATTGCTCGACAAGCTATAGTGCATAAATTGCCTAGCACCTCCAACCAGAACCAGTAGGTGGTGTCCAAATAGGAAAACTTGCACAAGCTTTGAAGATTGCCCAATAGAGACTTTTTTGCAAGGACAGCTAAGGATGCAATTGCCTGGGTTGAAGTGGAGGAAACTGTCCACAAGGTTAGAAAGTACTAAATTCCTTCACTGAACAACTGGAAGAGTTAATCCAGGAAGAATTGAAGGGGTCAGAGAAAAATGCCCCTTATAAACAGGCTGTCAAAACTGTATACCCTGAAAAAGCTAGAGGTCAACCTGCTGCAGTCTTCTCCGATGATGGATGCATCATGAATGTAGCTGGCAAGACATGGCACATTTAAGGAGGCTCTAGTCCGAAAATTAGATCTAGATCTGAAGTGCTCCTTCATACTGTAGCATCTGTAGGTGCTGGCACACCAGCAATAACCAGCCCATGTGCTGAATGAGTCTTAATGGGAGTGGTTTCATAATTATCAACCAGCTGCTGTACCTGCAGGACTCTGAGGAAAGTGGCAGGGTCTGCATCCCTTTAGACGTGATTCCCTTTTGGGAGTATCTTATCAAAAATGAAATTTTTATTGTGGTGGATGCCAAAGAATCTGACTTTTATCTTGGTGCAGACTTCTGGGAAATTATGTTTAGGGGGGTGTTCTGTACACATTCTGTGTGCAGAGCACCTCCAGATGGTCATGTTTAATTGTATTTTACAGAAAACTGCAGCCCTGAAAAAAATAAGCCCATCTGGAAGAAGTGAAGAGACAAGGTGGTAACAGCTTTGTAAGAGCTGAAACTGGCGGCATACTCTGTGGTGGATGTGTCAGACATTAATTGATGTTTTTCAAGAGCGGTGTTCCCCGCAGTCAGGGCAAGGAGTGCATTATGGCTGAAGCCTTGGTTGGTGGATCCCGCCAAAAAAAAAAAATGGTGCAAGACACCAGAACACAGATCCAATCTACTTGGGAGTAGACAGCATACAGCCACCTCAAGGGTGACCATTAGCAGGTTAGGGCGAATATCATCTGACAAAAAGTAGAAAATTCAAAGGTCCACCATACAGGTGGCGACTCCCAAGTAGACACCAGGAGGCAAAATCCTACGGACCGGGAAAAAGATTAGTAAACCAACTGGGGAAGTATCCAATCTTCATTATTGAAGCCTTAAAGCTCTAAGACTCCTGTCTTGGGAGAACAGCGGAAGTCCCTTTTAAGGGTGCACTAATCCTGGGGGTGCATGTGCAAAACTTTATGCACACACCTGGAGGGAAAACCTTCAGGATCAGTGGGCCATATCAGGTATATTGGCGTGACATTGGCGGAAGTTTAAGGGAGGTCCGCCTTTCTGGTACAATATTTTTTATTGAAAAAGTATGACATGACAAACTCACCTACGCAGGGGCATAATTCAATGAGCATACCGATCATATGACATTGACAGGTGGGAAGTCCACCTTTCAATCTCTTCCAGTCAGCCAGGCTACCAGAGTTGACAGGAAAGTAAAAGATTCTGTTCCAGTTTGTAGCTGGAAAGAAAGAAAAAAAACAAGCAATCGTGAAGGTTCCAGTTACCCATAGGAGATGAAGATTCAGTTCACCTCTGTATCTAGCAAAAAATAAAAAATGAAAACCAGGTAATCTGTGCCCAGTGCTAAAGTTAAAAAAAAAATAAAAAATTGACAAGCAGCACAGGAAGTTAGTCGTGCAAGATGGAGAACCTCCAATCAATTATATTCATAAATCTGGGAGACTGGAATCTCCTGTAGATTTATCAGACACCTACTTGTCCCAATTCATCCTCAATTTCTCTGCCAGCGGAGTTCCTCCCCTTCGATCTGTACATCTCTCCCAGGGCATTCACAAAGGTCTGAAGTTTCTTCCAGCAGAACAGTGCCGGAGTATCCTTTGCTCTTCGTAACTGACCAACTATTCTCAGATGAAATATTATCACATCAGACCCCAGCTAGAAAGGTTGGGGGACTCATTTCAAAGACCAGGCTGCTTAAGGTCATGGGATGTTAAGCTTATGAGGAATAGTATTGAATTTCTTGAATCGAGTAGTGTTCAAAGCACTTCTGTCATTCACTCCTTTTAGCAAGATTTATACTGTGCCTAGGCAGCAGTGGAAGGGTAGAATTCTTAAGCTGTTAGTGGAGCTTCCTGTATAAATAATTGCAAATGTACCATTTTGGCTTAGCAGGCTCTAGTGTCTTTTTCTCCTACTCTTAAGCATTGAATCACCACTGCCCCTTCCAGTGATAACAGATTCGCTCTCTCATGGACAGTTTTGCCATCCAGCTTCAAGAGACTACTTTTGATGGCATGGAAGTTGAGAGGCAGTGGCTACCAAGTCAAGTATGCTCAGTGCAGGTAGTGCCTACCTTGTGTCAAACCAGAGAGGTCTTCATGAAAAAGATTTATCCTAAGAATAGGGGAAAATGATAATGATGCAGATCTCACACAGCAAAAGCCTGGAGTCCTTTATCACCTAAACCAGCCAAGGTTCCACAGTTCTTACAACTGGGGCTGAACAGGGGCCTATGTTCAAATATGCTTAAAGCTCGAAGTTCACCTTTGTCTGCACTTGCAGGGGTTCAAGGAGTCCTTAACCCTTAGTGATGCAATTCTTAAAAGGCTTGCATGAAGTTATAGGCCTCCCAGGAAACCATTGTTCCCTATGTGGAACTTGCTTATGGTCCCCATTTCTATCAAAGACTCATTTCTATCCTACAGAATTGACTACACTCTGCAAACCCTAAAGACCGTATTTCTGGTTGTTACAACCTTTGTGAAGAAGGATGTCAGAACTGCAGGCTTTGCACTTAAGGAGCCTCACTTAACATTATACCCGGACAGAACAGAATAGTCCTAAAACTCCAGACTGCTTTTATCCATGGGGTGTCTTTCTCCTTCCAATTTAACCAGGAAGTCAATTTCCCATCTTTTTTGGTTGAGTGGGAACCACATCCCCTGTAGGTTGAGCTAACGATGGTGACCTGCTTGGCAGCTACCCTTTCATTCAGGAAAGCTGAAATATGTACTTGGTTCCAGCATGGCTTAAGGCAGGGTCAGTCAGCATCAACATGTTCAGTCACCTCCTAGATTGTTAAGACAATTAAAAGAGCCTACTCTTCAAGGCCTTCCTGTTTTGAAGGTCTTGAGAGTACATTTAACTAGGGCAGTGCCAGCTCTGTGGACAGCTCAGCACTGAGTGTCTCCTGAGGGTCCACCCAGGACACCTTCATTACACTTTTATAGGTGAACCCGGCTCGTGACATTAAAATTTGGAAAAATTCATGGTGCATACTTGCGCTACTGATGATTACAAAATTTTTCCTGCACCCTCCCATATGGAGAGTTAGTCCCCATATGTATGCTGCCATGATGCACCAGGAAAACGGAAAATTGTATACTCACCTTTCCATAATTTTCCTTTCCTGGTGCATCTTCATGGCAGCATACAGATACCCACCCAAAGGGTGAGAGTTACAGAGAATGCTGTGAGCCGGGTCTGTCTTTGATTTATAGTTAACCAGTCCTATCAGGTTGTGGGGGCGGAGTCACAACCCATATGTATGCTGCCATGAAGATGCACCAGGAAAGGAAAATTACGGAAAGGTGAGTATACAATTTTTCCGTTTTTTGGTCACTTTTTGGACGTTATAAGAATTTATATCTGCATTAATGTACTTTTCACTAGTATAAGAATCTGTATATATTTGCTTTTTTATTGGTTTGGTGTATAATATGCACATGTATTATGTTTAGCGCCATTTTTTTCTGTATTTTTGTTTTTTTCCATTAGCTTAACTAAAGATTAACGACTTAGATTAACAAAATTTTGAAGACACGTCATATTAGGCACGCATACCTGGATACAGTGATGCTCTGGATTACATTTAACCTAACAGTGTGCCCGTTCTTGAATAGACTGAATACAGAAGTGTGCACTGGTGCAGTGGCTGCAGGTGCATACCTCCCAACATTTTGAGATAGGAATGAGGGACACCTACTAGCAAACGTATGTAGGCATAGTACACGCCCCCTGCCACACCCTCTTAAAAGAGTATTAACCAAAACAAAGGTCAATTAAATCCACAAGAGCTTTTTTTTTACCACTACTATTCCTTTTTATTGGCTTTTAAAATTTACAAATGCACCAATTTAGAATTTGGATGAAAGTTTTAGCACTGGAAAACACTTTTTGAAAGATAAAAAGTGCATTTTTTTATATACAACTATATGGATCAGACCAAAATGAGGGACAAATGAGGGGGAACGAGGAACAGAGGGACATTGTTCCAAATCAGGGACAGTCCCTCGAAATCAGGGACAGTTGGGAGCTATGCAAGTGTATAAACGTGATCTGGTGCAACAGCAAAGAATAAAGAAGTGCAGGTCCAAGCAGTGGCAGCGAGTAAATGTGCACATCAGTACAGTGCTGGTGAGTGAATGTTGGTGGGCAATGGTGCTGTGGCAATGAGTAAGTGCCCAGAAGTGCAATGCCAGCACAGTGAATAAGTGCATGTCAGTGCAATGTCAGCGAGTGAAAAAGTGGGCGTTGGTGTGGTGGCAACAATTTAATAAGTGTCAGTCGGTACAGTAGCAGCAAGGGGGGTCATGTGGGTGTCATGGTAAAGGGGCATAGGAAGCAGTTTTGGTAGTGTGGTGGTGACAGCACGGTAGGAAACAGTTGTGTACAGGCATGGCCATGAGAGTGGGCTGGGGAGCAGTTTTGCAGATGTGTTCTTTTCTTTTCAATTTTTTTTTTGGTTTTCAAGCACTTTACAAAAAAAACAAGATATTAACATAAGAACACACGTAAATTATAGGTTCATAGAGTTTAGGGAAGTACACACAACCAGCTCAAAAATGGATGAAATGACAGAGTTCACTTTACAGTGTTAATGTATACAAACCGTTATAGAAAGCGAACCTAAACTTAGTTCACAACTGACCTAAATAACAAAGAGCAAGAGTTCTGTAACTTGAAGTGGTCAAGAGTGATTAACTGGAACACAGTTTGATGTCGGTCAAAGATAATCAACAAGAGTTCACCTAGTATCAACAGGATAATAAGAGTAGTGAAGAACATGAGAAAGAAAGAGGGAAAAAGAGGGAAAAAGGGAAGGATAGTAAGGGGGAAGAATTCTAGGAAGGAGAAGGAATAAAGTGGGGATCCTGGGGGTTTGGTTGGCTATAGCAGGAAGTTGATGGCCCTGCGTTCCTTTCTATGCATATTTTTTTTTGGTACGCGGTAACATGATAAAGTCAAATTACAAAGTTCTGATAGCAGAAAATAAAGGAATTTGAGTTTGACGCATCTAGTAGTTTACAGATGCCACCACAGATTAATTCACCCTATCAGGTCTGATTTATTATACCTATGCATTTTTAGTGCTTTTTGCATTTTGCAGATTTGCACTACAGAATGTGTTCCATAGGAAACCATGTTAAATGGACTGTAGTGCAAATCTGTAAAATGCAAAAAGCAGTAAAAATGCATAGATGTGAATCAAGCCTCAGATCACCAGCCTGTGTTGTATAAGAAGGCTACAATATCAATGGGTAAAGAGGGTAGAACAGCCCCAGTGCTCTGCTACCTACCCTCATTTTGTCTCTCTGCATTGTAAACATCACACTGACACAATATTTGGGGTATAGCACAGATCCCCCCATCACAGCCCCCTCATCACAGATTCCCCCAGTCTCAAACTCCTCATCACAGTCCCTTACATCATAGCCCCCCATCACAGACCCCTCATCACAGATCCCTGCTATCACAGACTCCTCCATCATATCCCCCCTATCACAGACCCCTCGATCAAATCCCCCCATCACGGATCCCTCATCACAGCCCCCCATCACAGATCTCCCAATCACAACCCCCCCTCCATAACAGCCCCATCCATAACAGCCCCCTCCATCACAGTTCCCCCATCACAGTTCCCCCATCACAGACCCCCCATCACGGACCCCCTCATCACAGACCCCCTTATCACAGCCTCTCCCCATCACAGTCCTCTCTCGATATTACAGTCTGTCTCTTCCAAACCATTGTAGCACCCCCCCCCCCCACTTTATTCACACAAGACGGGAAGCACACCAGGTATGAACTTTTCATGTTAAAGGCGGGTGATTGATTGCTGGAACCACCCTGCTACCTAGCAACCAATCACCAGTCATCTTAAAATGGATGTCAACCTGATTCATGAAATTTGAGCTGGCACATATATCTGCATTTTTTCCTTATCTCTTGAAAGCCCTAAGTCCCGTGGCTTTCTCCTACTCTGTTCTTCTGTTATCAGCATGATAATCTCCGACAAGTTCTCTGTCAACTGTGATAAAACCAGCCTGAAATTTGTGTTGGGGTGGGTGCTCTAAATATATTAGCAGAGAGCTGGTCTATTCACAGTACAGCTTTGCAAGTCTCTGCCTATGTGGAGTGGGTATCTATTTACTCGGTGTAACATCATCTTTTATATTTTCCAAAAAAACAAAATGGGTTATGTATTGTGTTCTTTTTGCAGTAAACTTCAAAAAAGTGTATCTTTTAAAAAAAAACTGTGTTTGAAAAACCGCTGCGTAAATACCGTGTGACATAAATTGCAACACCCACCAACTTATTCTCTAGGGCTTCTGCTTTTAAAAAATATATAACGTTTGGGGGTTCTAAGTAATTTTTCCAGCAAAAAATACTGATTGTTACATGTAAACAAAAATCCAGAAAAAGATTGGTCTGGAAGTGGATATAAAACAAGTATATTAGCCATATGAAATACTGTACATGTTATACAGAAATGGTAAACCATAAAGTAAAACTAAAAATAATATATGAATTTCTTTTTAAAGTAACATTTTAATTTTTTTTATGCAGCTAAATCTGGCCAGAAAAGTGACAAAATTAGGGGTTAAAACAAATAACAGTCACAGGGGTGCAGGGGCAGTTGTAACATTTTTTGTTTAAAGGGGAACTGAGCAATCAAAGCCCCTCGGTTCTTGGTCTTCAGTGAGCAGGGATTTGGTGACTATAAGTCACCAGCTCTATGCTTTGCTCCTCCAGCATTTCACTTGAGTGCTGGGATGTGAAGGGCTGGGAAAATCGCTTGTAAAATACACCCCCCTTAGCATTTCTAGCCATGGCCATCTGGAGGAAGGGCAGATGATTCATGTAGCATTTATTTCCTGGAATCCACCTGCCCTTACCTCAAGCATTCAGGCAGGAGGGCATAAAAAAATCCTGCTGCAGTGGCGGCTGGTGCTCAAAATATTTGGGGGGGGAGGGCGCAAACAAACTGAAAATTCTGAAAAAAAAACCCCATCAATTGCAGCCAATTGCAGATCAAATGCTGCTACTGTGCCCATCAAATGCTCCCACTGGGCCCCCCCCGGCAGGCGGTGTCCTCCATGCTCCTCCATGTCCTCGATGTCTTCTTCTCTCCTCCTCCCTTCCTTTCCTATGATTGGATGCCTGATAGGCGTCTAATCACAGCGCCTGTTGCTTCAGCCAATCAGATGACGGGTAACAGACCCGGCAGAGAGGCAGTTCGGTGTTAGGAAAGCGAATATTCATTCGCTTTTCTAACACAGCTGGGTGAACTGTGAGTGCCAAGCATGGCACTGGCTGTTGACCTTTTTTGATGCCTATTAGAGCCTACGGCTCTAATTAGGTGCTTCAAAAACACCCCCGCCTCTGTGATTCCGGCGCCCGGCACCCAAAAAGCCGCTTGAATAGGGGGTGGCAGCGGCGGCCATGGATAGATTCATGCTATCCATGGATCTATCTATTGGTGATAGAGGGGGTGGCTGGAGAGGAGGGGCAACGCCCTTATGGACGCACCGCAACTGTGCAGGTGAAAAGAAATAAATGCTCCTGAAGACTCCTAGGATGTATGACATCATTTTAGCCTAGGCCAGAAACCAGAAAGCAACTGAAGAAATGTAAAAACAAAAGTTTAAAACAAATCTATATCATTCATCTTGCTATCTATTTACTAAGGCTGGCAGCATAAGGTTTAAAAATAGTTCATTTTGATTGCGATAGTTAAGGTCTGCTTTAGTCTGAGTGAATATTCTCTACTTATTTAGTAACTCATCCCTATTGTACATATTATATGGCAAAAATTTGGTGCATAATTTCACATTAGCCAGTTTATTAGGGAATTAATTGAAGGCTGTATCCAACGTGGTGTGAAAAAAAATTTAATAAATACTGATGGATATATACAATATGATTGCCTCTAATTATTTATTTCTTTGCCTAGATATAGTGACTCAAAATAATTTTCAGTGCTATACAAATTGCATTGTTTCATTCCTATCAGTCATTGTCCCCTAAATAGCTTTCTATATAACATCTTTACCTAGGACATACAGAAACATTCATGCTAGTTAGAGTGGAAGCTATTTAACCTACCAGTATGCTTTGGATTGGATTCCATTTGAACCTGGAAAAAATACCCACAAATGTAAGGATCCCTGAGCTCTTGCAGTCATTTATAGTGGCAGATGTTTCAAAAACTGATGACGAAATGATATGCTAAAAACCAAAAAGAGGAAACTGCAAATGTTTACTACAAAATCAAAAGAATTTCACTTCAATATACCTTTAAAAGGGAAGTTAGTCTTAAATTACAGAAGATACATGATATTTCCAAAAATATAGGGATGCCAGCCTTTACACACACATGAACTTTGAGCGAGTTTGGGGTGGAAGAACTTGACTGGCCTGCAGAGAGTCCTGACCTCAACCCAATAGAACACCTTTGGGATGAATTAGAGCAGAAACTGTGAGCCAGGCCTTTTCATCCAACATCAGTGCCTGACCTCACAAATGTGCTTCTGGAAGAATGGTCAAACGTTCCCATAGATACACTCCTAAACCTTGTGGATAGCCTTCCCAGAAGAGTTGAAGCTGGTATGGCTGCAAAGGATGGGCCAACTCAATATTGAACCCTACGGACGAAGACAGGGATGCCAGTAAAGCTCATGTGCGTCCAAATACTTTTGGTAATATAGTGTGTATATATTTGTCATATTTATGTATTCTTAGAGGTAACATCCATTTTTACCAACTGTTCCAAATCACACACAACAGAGTAGACAATTGCTTCTCTGACTTGAAATCATACCACAAACACTATGTATGTATATGGGCACATTTGTTAACTGTCCTTGATTTCGATAGACAGTCCCAATTTTTGAAGCTTTATTTCTAAAAAAAAAAAGTCCTTTTTCTACATGTTAAATTTCAATTCCTTCCAGGAACTAGTTTTGTTTTAATTAATATATTAGGGGAAACATTTAAAAAGATTGAAGAAATTCTGCTTACCAAATTGTAGAGCAACAACCACAGATGTAGAGTGTCACTGCAGTTAGGACTACGTGGCTGAACAGGTTTTGCATTCCCACAACCTCTGCACTGACTATGATGCTTTTTTATTTAATACTTGAGACCAAAGAGACATCTGGTAATCCTCACTAGGGATGAGCCGAACACCCCCCTGTTCGGTTTGCACCAGAACTTGTGAACAGGCAAAAAATTTGTTTGAACACGCGAACACCATTAAAATCTATGGGACACGAACTTGAATAATCAAAAGTGCTAATTTTAAAGGCTTATGTGCAAGTTATTGTCAAAAAAAGTGTTTGGGGACCTGGGTCCTGCCCCAGGGGACAAGGATCAATGCAAAAAAAGTTTTAAAAACGGCCGTTTTTTCGGGAGCAGTGATTTTAATAATGCTTAAAGTGAAACAATAAAAGTGTAATATCCCTTTAAATTTCGTACCTGGGGGGTGTCTATAGTATGCCTGTAAAGGGGCGCATGTTTCCCGTGTTTAGAACAGTCTGACAGCAAAATGACATTTCAAAGGAAAAAAAGTCATTTAAAACTACTCGCGGCTATTAATGAATTGTCGGTCCGACAATACACATAAAAGTTCACTGATAAAAAACAGCATGGGAATTCCCCACAGGGGAACCCCGAACCAAAATTAAAAAAAAAAATGACATGGGGGGGCCCCCTAAATTCCATCCCAGGCCCTTCAGGTCTGGTATGGATATTAAGGGGAACCCCGGCCAAAATTAAAAAAAAAAAATGGCATGGGGTCCCCCTCAAAATCTATACCAGACCCTTCAGGTCTGGTATGGATTTTAAGGGGAACCCCACACCAAAATTTAAAAAAAAATGGCGTGGGGTACCCCTAAGAAACCATACCAGACCCTTATCCGAGCATGCAACCTGGCAGGCCGCAGGAAAAGAGGGGCCCCCCTCCTGAACCGTACCAGGCCACATGCCCTCAACATTGGGAGGGTGCTTTGGGGTAGCCCCCCAAAACACCTTGTCCCCATGTTGATGAGGACAAGGGCCTCATCCCCACAACCCTGGCCGGTGGTTCTGGGGCGGGCGGGGGGCTTATCGGAATCTGGAAGCCCCCTTTAACAAGGGGACCCCCAGATCCCGGCCTTCCCCCCTGTGTGAAATGGTACCATTTCACAAAAAAACTGTCAAGCATGTTAAAAATGACGAGACAGTTTTTGACAATTCCTTTATTTAAATGCTTCTTCTTTCTTCTATCTTCCTTCGGTTTTTTCCTCTATCTTCTTCTTCTTCTGGTTCTTCTGCTTCTTCTTCCGGTGTTCTCGTCCGACATCTTCCTCCGCGGCGTCGGTGGCTTCTTCCTTTCTTCTCCTCGGGCCGCTCCGCATCCATGATGGCATGGAGGGAGGCTCCCGCTGTGTGATGCTTCTCCTCCTCCTGTGTGGCCCCGCTCCCTGTTATTTAAGAACCGTCAGAAGAGGAGAAGCGTCACACAGCGGGAGCCTCCCTCCATGCCATCATGGATGCGGAGCGGCCCGAGGAGAAGAAGGGAAGAAGACGCTGATGCCGTGGAGGAAGATGTCGGACGAGAACACACCGTAGGAAGAACCAGAAGAACCAGAAGAAAAAGATGGAGGAAGAAACCGAAGGTAGATAGAAGAAAGAAGAAGCATTTAAATAAAGGAATTGTCAAAAACTGTCTCTTGTCATTTTTAACATTTTTGACAGTTTTTTTGTGAAATGGTAGGGGTACTTTTGTACCCCCTTACCATTTCACACAGGGGGGAGGGCCGGTATCTGGGGGTCCCCTTGTTAAAGGGGGCTTCCAGATTCCGATAAGCCCCCCGCCCACCCCAGAACCACTAGCCAGGGTTGTGGGGATGAGGCCCTTGTCCTCATCAACATGGGGACAAGGTGTTTTGGGGGGCTACCCCAAAGCACCCTCCCAAAGTTGAGGGCATGTGGCCTGTTACGGTTCAGGGGGGGGCGCCCTCTCGTTCCCCCCCTCTTTTCCTGCGGCCTGCCAGGTTGCGTGTTCGGATAAGGGTCTGGTATGGATTTCTGGGGGAACACCGCGCCATTTTTTTTTTTATTTTGGCTGGGGTTCCCCTTAATATCCATTCCAGACCTGAAGGGCCTGGTATGGAATTTAGGGGGACCCCCACGTCATTTTTATTTTTTTTTTACATTTTGGTTCGGGGTTCCCCTGTGGGGAATTCCCATGCCGTTTTTATCAATAAACTTTTATGTGCATTGTCGAACTGGCAATTCATTAATAGCCGCGAGTAGTTTAAATGACTTTTTTTCCTTTGAAATGTCATTTTGCTGTCAGACTGTTCTAAACACGGGAAACATGCGCCCCTTTACAGGCATACTATAGACACCCCCCAGGTATGAAAATTAAAGGGATATTACACTTTTATTGTTTAACTTTAAGCATTATTAAAATCACTGCTCCCGAAAAAACTGGCGTTTTTAAAACTTTTTTTTGCATTGATCCATGTCCCCTGGGGCAGGACCCAGGTCCCCAAACACTTTTTATGACAATACCATGAATATAAGCCTTTAAAAATAGCAATTTTGATTTCTCCCATAGACTTTTAAAGGGTGTTCCACAGCATTCGAATTTGCCGCGAACACCCCAAATTGTTCAGCGAACTTGCGAACAGCCAATGTTCGAGTCGAACATGAGTTTGACTCAAACTCAAAGCTCATCCCTAATCCTCACTATGAAAAACACCCATTGGAAGGATCTTCTGGAACAGTAAAATCAGTCATTCAGGGCATATCACAATGAATGCATCACTCTCTGTCTTGTAAATCAGCTACTTTTCAGAGACTCACTATATTATAAACACACTTGTGCTACTAATATGAGAACCATTATCAAATATAGCACTAAAGAAAATGTCAAAAAAACGTGTCAACCATCACCAATGCGATAAATGACTACACTTACTTATATACGTATATCTGTCTTTATCGGACACAATTTAAAATATAGAAATTGTGTAGATAAAATAATCAACTTTAACAGCACAGTTTGTGTATTAAATGGTGGTTGATAAAGATAGCTATAGTATAAACAGCATTTTTTTTAAAGGATCTCTAAAATTACTTTTTTGGAAACCAGAGAGTGATACAAGAAATGAAAGCCTATTGGGACAAGGGCTGTGTCCTCAATCATCTTTCTCTGTCTCAAATGTGAAACATCAGAGTGCTGTTTAGACCCCTCATATTTCACCAAAGCCTCCATCAGGGCTCATAAAAAAATTTAAAAGAATAAAAAAGAAAATTGTAAAAAAGAAAATTGTAAAAAATAATAAAAAAAACTACTAACACCAGTGGCGGAACTACTAGGCCCTGGCATTCTGCCCTCAGGCTCAGAGAGAAGGGACCCAGCTGGGGGTCAGGGGGGCCCTTTATGGTTTCTTGCACTAGGCCCTGAAGGTTCTAGTTACACCTCTGTGCCAAAGATTTGTATTTCTCTTCTTCCAGTTTTGAGTTTTACAAAGCACAACCCTGCCTGGCAATAAAGGGGATGTGAGTTTTATCTGCTGCAGTTCACTAACTCTTAGGCCTCATTCACACTTGTAGTGTCAACCTTTTTTGCTTATATGCATTTAGAACACTAATTTAGCTGTGTTTGGAGTCATTCAGTATAATATATACAGCACAATATATACAGTATCTCACAAAAGTGAGTACATCCCTCACATTTTTGTAAATATTTTATTATATCTTTTCATGTGACAACACTGAAGAAAACTGAAAATTTCCTATCAAATACTTACCGTAATTTTCCTTTCGTGATGGACTCAATGGCAGCCTGTGTATGGGTTAATACCGCCCCCTAATGCCGCATACACACGATCGGAATTTCCGTCCGAAAAAACTTGGATGGTTTTTCCGACGGAATTCCGCTCAAGCTTGCCTTGCATACATACTGTCACACAAAATTCCGACCGTCAAGAACGAGGTGATGTAAAACACGTACAATTGGACTAGAAAAAGGAAGTTCAATACCCAGTGCGCCACCATTTGGGCTCCTTCTGCTAATCTCGTGTTAGTAGAGGTTTGTTGAGAGACGATTCGCGCTTTTCAGCTTTCGTGCTTTTCAGTTTGTTACTGCTCTTCAGTTTGTGCTTGTGGGTTTGTATCTGGTTTTCAGTGCGTGTAGTCAGTTTGTATCTGTTTTTCAATGCGTTCTTGTCTGCTCATTCCTAATTTTCAGCTCGCTCTTCACAGCCCTTTGTGTTCTTCAGTGCATTCTGTTAGTTCATTCTGACCAGCCGACCGTTTTGAAGCCATGTTGCAGGTACGTGCTCGTCATAGGGTTCATGCTGTGCAGGGGCTTGGTGTTGGAGTTCTTGCTTTGACCCAAGCCCAGTCCATGAACAGGGTGGGGAGGAGTTCATGGACCAAGAATTGTTTGCTCCAGCGTGACCAATTCTCTCATATGCCTTTGCTGTGTGAGATCCAGGAGAATAACCCTGATGATTTCAGGAATTTTCTCCTGATGAGGGACCCCCTTTTTCACCGTTCATTGGCTTTGCTGTCCCCTTATATTTCGAAGCAGGACACCTGCATGCGGCAAGCCATCACTCCCGAACAGAGGCTAGTCGCCACGTTGCAGTACTTGGCGACGGGGAGAAGTCTACAGGACCTCAAGTTCTCTTCAGGCATCTCCCCCCAGGCTCTTGGGATCATTATCCCAGAGACCTGTTCTGCCATCATACAGGTCCTGCAGAAGGACTGTATTAGGGTAAGTTTTCTCCTTCAACATCACATTCTATGTATTTAATGTATGCTAATGTATTGTATTTCTTTCATCATTCCCTAATTACCATGATTGTAATATGCTGTGAATGTCCCCTTTGTCCTCATGCATGCTGTAAGCTTTTAATGCTTTTGATGCATATTTGCCTTCACTAACCTCCCCAGTATGCTATGCTGGGCCCATATACACCTAGCCTAGTCACTTAACAATGTATTTTGTCAGTTCCATTGTAGTGCTTTACCCTAAACACCCCCTAAAATGTGTCCAAATGTTATTGTTGTCCTTAAATTCAGGCAAAGTGCCAGAGGCTTTTTTTGTGGGGTCCAAAACTCATTTATAACCCCCCCCCCCCCCCGAAAATGTTTCCAATGGGCCATCAGAGGGGGTGAGGAATCTGATAAGCGGACCTTATATTTTTGTCTTTAAATACTCCTTAAAATAAATGTTATACTGCTATTGGCCAAGAATGTTTGTGTCTAATCTGCTTACAATGTTATGTGCAAAAGAACTAATATTTTCTTTTTTTTTTTTTGACTCCACAGTTTCCTTCAACGCCACAGGAACGTCAGACTGTGGCTTCCCAATTTGCTCATCGTTGGGACTTTCCCAACTGCGGAGGGGCAACCGATGAGAAGCACATCCACATCGTCCCACCGCCCCACTTGGGGTCATACTATTTTAACTATAAGGGGTTTCATAGTATTGTGTTGATGGCGGTGGTGTCGGCGACATACGAGTTTCTCTATGTGGACGTGGGGAAGAATGACCGGATGTCGGATAGTGGAGTAGCTGCCCAGACCGTGTTCTACCGACGTCTCCAGAGTGGTGGCTTGGGATTGCCACCTGCGGAAGAGAACGTGGAATGACTCCCATTTGTTTTTATCGCTGATAAAGCATTTGGTCTGGGTGATCACCTGATGAGGCCATTCCCCCAGAGGACCCTCACCCCAGGGAAGAGGGTTTTTTATTACCGGCTGGCCAGAGCCAGAAGAGTCGTAGAGAATGCCTTTGGGATAATGGCCAGCCGGTTCCGCCTATTTTTTACGGCAATAAATATGGCGGAGTACAAACTTATACCTGTTAAACATTTGATCCAGGGTGCCTGTAACTACCAAAACCCTCCTACAGGCATCCAAGGAAAAAAATAAGAGGCGCTTTAAAAGGTTTTTTTTTAAATGTTCAAGTGTCTTGACCACTTAACCACATAGTTCTAGCATGCTGCATACTTCACAACTTTTTGAAGAGAAATGCTCCTAATTATGTTGCCTTAGTTGGGCCTGAGGCCGGACTTCCAGAAAATCCAATGATGGCCCTGGAAACTGGCCGTCCTGGCTTGCCCCCCCAAAGCGCCCGTGAAGTGCGTCAAAAATATATAGATTATTTTACAGGTAGGGGGGCCAATACTATGCCAGCAAATTTGTAATTATTTTAGATATAAAAAAAAAATTGATCTGATCAAATCTTGATTTTGATGTACTGTGTGTGTTTCTTTTAACTGTCTCCTAGGTTCTCCTAGTGCACTTGTAGTGCCAAGTGGTTTTTCCATTATTAAATAACACCCATTGTCACTGTAAACACCAACTTAATACAAAAAATGGTATTGAGCATTGAAAGAAGAAGCCACACATTGTTGAGTATAAAACCTTTTACTCCGTGCACATTCACATGTGCATTGTAAATTTTTTTTTTTTTTTTTTTTTTAAACATATATTTTTTTTAAGTTTTACCTTGAAAATTTTTTTTAGTACATAAACAGGCATGTTTAAAAACATAACATACACAACTCAGGAACTTACAAAGTTCAACATTGAAAAACTGAAGGCAATATCAGACATTATGGTGTCAAAAATGTGTTGATATTGCCTTCATCAGATGGGGTGATGTCCCACTGTAGAAGCCAAAGTTTGAAGATGCACACAAATTGGGAGTCAAACTGGGGATTTCCCTCCTGATCCCATACCTAATGTCAACATGTGCTATCTTCCATCATGGGGGATCAATGGACGTGTTTTGGGGGTGCAACCACTTCCTCTCACCTAGTGGGGTTACAAGTAAGGGGTTGCACCTTCAAAACGAGTACATTGATATCCCCTGATGGCAGATAGCACACGTTGACACACTGTGTGCAGATTCAAAATTTGGCTTTTAAAATGCGTAAAAAAAATGGTCCTCAAAACTAGAAAATAGTGTCATTTTGTTGTTCTTTAGATTCTTCCTAGTACATCAATCATGTTCTTTAGTTTTTGTTCTATGTCATTTGTTTTTTGCTTGATGAGGTCTAAATCCTGACTACAAAGCATTATGTCCTGGATTAGCCTTTGTGCACTGTCAGTCGTGAAATGAGTAGATTGCTCTTCCACAACATGCACATCACCTAAAAGAAAAAAATACACATCATGTATTATAAATATGCAGGCATACATCTATTACCTGAATCTGTGGTGTCAGACACTCACCTGTTGTGGTGACAATCTCAACCACCTCTCCTTCCTCCACATCCTCAGGTTGTGGTGTCCTCTGTTCCCCTTCATCAGGAATGGGGGTTTCCTGGTGTCCTCAGACGTCCGGAGTCTTTTCTCCCCTATGAGAATGAAACAAAAGGTATATTTAGCACACAGATATTTGAGGCCAGAAATAGGAATATGAAACATTGTTTGGAAGTGGGGTACAATTGTCTGTTTTGGCAGCTGAAGACATGATTTTTTCACTTACCAAAGCTGGAATACTTACCTTTTTTGGACAAGTTTCACACATGGAGACACCCCAAGTATCCACTGGAGTACTTGTGTGGGACACCCTAAAAAGTTTATTCTTGTGTCCCACACTAGTGCTCCAGAGTCCAGATGTGTAAACAGCTGCTGAGTGTCCTCTCCTTACATTACACTGAATCAAGCTTGCAATTCTTTCTAGTTTCAAACACATCTAGACAACAATGTCCTAAACTTCTTTTAATACAAATTAGCATGACCAAATGTAGTTAACCCTGTATCTGCCCAAAACATCGTATTTAGTTGGCAAATGAACGATGTTTCCTACGACCGATTACTATGCCCATGAACATGAAAGTAGCCGTTTTAAAGTGTACAACAGTAAAGAAAAGCACATGGAGCAGCATGCAAGTAATAATAATAATCAGAACATGACAACTACTTACTTTTTAGAAGCACTTTCTTGATCCTTCTGTACTAATCCTGCTCCCTCAATTTCAGGTCTGACCAGCATTTCCTCAATTGCTCCTTGGATCGTCGTACCCCAAAATTCCTGTGCAGACTCTTCACAAGTTTAGTCATGATCTTGGCCTTTCTCACATTTGGGTTTAGGTACAGTACATACTTCCCTTCATAGTTGGCCCTCTTCAAGATATCCACCATCTCCACCATCTCTACAAAGGCTATATTTGAGACCTTAAATCTCCTGCAGGATTGGGACGTTTCGGGGTCCGGGCTTTCCTCCTCCTCGTTACTGCTATTATCATGCACCTGCTGTGTCTCCGCCATGTTCCTCTCCCACTGCGACGAAAGAGAAGGGGCGGGGAATATTCGAGAAAGAACGTTAGGGGCGGGCGACGTGGGCAGAGTTTCACGTGTGCACAGTGTATGTAAAGCTAACACGCATGTGTCGTACGTAGAATCTGTGAGTGGAGGAAGCGCTGAACGTTATAATGAAGGTAACATTTTAACTTGGGACATCAGTGGCCTATTCTGATTCAAGATTGAGGCCTTTATTGGGATAAGATTAGGAGAGTTTAGCCTGATATTAGTGTTTTTGTCTTGTGTTTTGTCTTGCAGCAAATATGAAACAATTCAAAGACCCTGAATTCATGGGCCAGTTCATAGACAGATACAGGGATATGAGAAATTTTGTGGGAGGTTAAAAACCCCTATGTTGAAATAAACCAGCTAGGAAGGCATCGCTAGAGAAACTGCTGCAATTTGTGAAGACACAGGTCTCTGATGCAGACATAGAGTTTGTGGATAAGAAAATTGGTAGCTTGAGAAGCATGTATAGGAAGGAGCTTAATAAGGTGCAGGCTTCCATGAGATCAGGAGCAGCAGCAAAGGATGTGTATGCACCCAGTCTGTAGTACTACAACAGGATGCGGTTTCTGGAAGACCAGATTGAAGCCAGGGAATCACTTTCTACACTTCCATCCACCCTTCCCTCAACCCCAGCTGAGGTTTCCGAGGACCAACCTGGCCCTTCCATCCTGGAAGATGTTGAGGAGCCCAGCTGGAGCCAGGTATAGTATTTTTGAACATGTTTATTGTCTGAAAATTATTGGTGTTAACTAGATGTTATTATTGCTAACAAATGAATGATTGAACAAAAAGTGTTTGACAAGAATGAAAAATGCTGGGCTCAGAATGATAGTCTTTTCTATTTATTAACATTCAATTTGCAACAGTCATGAGCTGAAAATTGTGTGTGATGAAACAAAAACTACAACTATGTCCCTTTTTCATACACAGGAAGACCTCAGCCAGGACGAGGCTCTGGAATGTGGCAGCCAGGAGGAGGCGGGGTAAGTGTCAGCCAGGACGAGGCGGGGGTAAGTGTCAGCCAGGAGGAGGCAGGGGTAAGTGTCAGCCAGGAGGAGGTGGGGGTAAGTGTCAGCCAGGAGGTGGCCAAGCCCAGTAGCCTCCCCCGATCCCAGGTGCCTCCCCTCCACCTTACAACAAAAAGAGCCAGGAAGGGGAGTAACGTGGAGGAGGCAGCACTGGGCCTCATTAAGGATGCTAATGTGGCCCTGAAAACACCCCCCGATCCTGAAGAGGCCTATGGCTGCTATGTAGCTGCAAAATTGCAGCAAATGGAGTAGGGCCAACGCTTCATGTGTGAGAATTTTATTTTTCAGTCCATTTGGAAGGGGTTGAGGGGCCAAATTAGTGAGAACATGCACTTATGTGCACTCGCCCATCCTCCTTCTCCTCCTCCTGCCACAAGTCCAACTCCAGAGCCACAGCCTCCAAGGAAGGCTGCAGGGAAGGCTGCAGGGAAGACAAGAAAGTGATGGCCTGGGTTCAGTCTGGTCTGACAGAAGACGCAGGCTGTTGTAGTACCGCAGCCTGGGGATATATATGTCATCTGCTGCTGTTCATGATCTCTGGGAGTCCTGGACCAGATTGTGCTCCCTATTATATGGACTTCTCAGGCTACCAATTTTTATTTACAAAGATGTGATGTGTGCCCTGGGGTACAAAGGCTTCGCAAATTCAAGCAGTTTCTCCAGCATTGCCTTCCTCTTTATTTTGTTATGAGCCAGAATAAATGTAGATATTTTTTATATGAAAATACTTGCCTATGTGTTTTTCTTCAAAAAGGACGGTTTGTTTGTGAGTAGGCAGGTACATTTCAAAAATACAATGTCAAATTAACAAGGGGACAACAACCAACCTCCATGAGCTTTAAAAATACAAGATAATAATGTTGTTGTGGAAACTTGAGACACCAAAAAAGAAATATGGAGATCACTAGAAAATAATTTAAAAATAATCAAAAAAACAGGAGATCTTGATTTAAAAAAAAATGACTATAAAAATAATTTTCAACATTATTATGGAGATTATTCAGGAGATCACGAGAAATAATAAAGAAATAGGTTTGTGAGAACTCTGTGTGAATATCAGCAGCAAAACAAATTCATTCTTCTGGCACTATAAAGAACAAAAGAATGTGCTGCATTAAAAGATCCAAAAATTGACAGCATGACGAATGTGCTATCTCCATTACGAATGCTCGTTTTACCAGAACGAGCGCTTTCGTCTCGTACTTGATTCTGAGCATGCGTGTTTTTTGCGCGTCCGAATTGCATACAGACAATCCCATTTTCAGGTAGGAACTTTCCCCGACCGAAAAATAGAGAACATGCTCTCAATCTTTTGCCGACTGGAATTCTGCCAACAAAAGACAGATGGAGCATACACACTGTCGCATTTTCTGACAAAAAACTCTCCTCAGAGTTTTGCTGGCGGCATTTCCGATCGTGTGTACACGGCATAATACCTCATAGGTCCCCTCTCCTATAAATTTTGCTCCAAGCCAGAGGCCTTGTTCCGTAACTTGGCCTACTCCAGCCAATGGGAGGGAACTCCTGCTGCCATGGAGTCCATCAGGAATGGAACATTACGGTAAGTATTTGATAGGAAATTTTCAGTTTTCCTGACAGACTCCATGGCAGCCTACTTATGTGAAAAATCTAGCCATACACATTCGGGTGGGCAATTGCTGGTCAAAAGAAAAAAGGTTTAATTGGCAACATCAACAGACAGGATATGCAAACCAAAATTAACAGAAGACAAAGAGGCCGGTTCTACACAGTAGTGTGCCATGAACGTATTAATTGAAGACCATGAGGCCGCTTTTGCAAATCACTCCTGGGGCGACATGTCGGGAAGCCGCCCATGATGAAGAAACGCTTCTGGCTGAATGAGCGGTCACCGCCTCCGGAGGCGTCAAAACCCTTAGCCTTCTAGGCCCACTGAATGGCCTGAACAATCCACGCTGCAATAGATCTGGAAGAGGCACACAATCCCTTGTTCTTTCATGGAAAAGAATGAACAGATGATCAGACTGAAGAAAAAGGAGCTGTGGCTTCTAGATACTGTTTCAGAACTTCTCCAACATCTAGTCCTCAGCTGCCCTAAACATTGGAAGAACAATCTCCTGATTTTCGTGAAAGACAGACAATACTTTGGGGTTTGAACCCAGCATGGGAATCAAAACTAACCGATCAGGGAAAAAAGGTTAGGAATGGCTCTTTGTATCCCAGAGAGCCAATTTCGGAGACCCTCTTGGCCGATGTTATGGCCACCAGGAAGGCGGCTTTTAGAGAAAATTCCTTGATAGAAAACTGATCTGTGTATTCCATCTCTCTTCCTGAGAAGAAATCCAGGACGAGGGGGTGATCCCACTTATAAAATCTTGGCTTTCTCTGAGGTCTGAGCCTTATTGCTCCTCTGAAGAACTGCCAAGTAAGAGGGTGTCTAGCACAGGATACGCCTGTGAAGGCAGAAATTGCAGAAACTTGAACCTGCAATGAGCTGACTGACAAGGAAAGATCCAGGCTCGTTTGTAGGAAGTAAAAATAAGTTAAAAGTATGCTGCGCTATCACAATGGCTAATATATAATTCAGTGCTAAATTACACGTGAAGGAATACTGTGTTCACTTGTAACATATGGAAAAAAACAAACTATAAAATATGCTAATAATACATATTAATGTGCAATAACTAATAAAGTAAAACAAAAGTGCTCTAATAGGTCTGTGCAATGAACAAACAACAATAATAGATAACAATAATGCCCAAGAACAATAATGCCCAATAGATACTGTCCTCCATCCATTATTCCAAATGTAAGGTTATAAGCGGAACTGCTGTGAGGAAACAGAGGCACAAGTGTAATCCATCCAGGATCCTGCATATATTATCAAACCCATAGAGGTTCTAAGTTGTATTCTGACCAAGCCTAACAGCAAGGTCACACGCCCTAAGGTGAGGGGCTATCACCTGGGGGGGAACACTTCTATGAGCACATAGCACTTTATCTTGTGTTCACCGACACATATATGGATGCAATTTGGAATATTTATGGACTATTAAACTGATCATTGCACAAAGCACCACAGCACCGAATTGTATAGATGCAGCACTGTATTGCATGGATGCAGCACTGAATCGCATGGATGCAATACTGAATCGCATTGATGAGTTTAATTTTTTTGAACATTTATGTATTATTGATTGAATATTGCACGGATGCAACACTGAATCGCATGGATGAATTTTTTTAAACATTTATTTATCATTGTTTGCATATTGCACTAACACTTTGAAATATTTATGTATTATTGTTTGGTCATTGCACAGACCTATTAGAGCACTTTTTGTTTTACTTTATTAGTTATTGCACATTAATATGTATTAGCATATTTTATAGTTTGGTTTTTTTCATATGTTACAAGTGAACACAGTATTCCTTCACGTGTCATTTAGCACTGAATTATATATTAGCCATTGTGATAGCGCAGCGTACTTTTAACTTATTTTGACTATTTGCATGGTTTATGAGACGTGTATATACATTAGCAACTGATCACTTGTGAGTTACATCAGTTTGGAGACCATATTTGGTCTATTAACACTTGGAGGCTCACAGGACTATAGACTACCCGTTTGTAGGAAGCCCAAGATATCCTGTATCTGGGTTATTGCAAGAACCTGCAGTGGTGGAAACGTAGTCTGCAAATTTTGACCAAACCCTTTGGAAGACCCTGTTGGTACCTGCTCTTATGGCATTCAACAACATGGAGATAGCCCTGCTTGGACAACCTAGGGCCTCTAGCCTTTCCCTCTCAAAAACCAAGCCATCAGGTGCAGATGGGCCTGGCATGGGTGTAGAGTTGTCCCTTGCGATAGGAGATCTGGCCTGGAGGGCAGAGGAACTGGGTCCCAGAAGCTGAGTTGCATCAGCAGAGGAAACTATGGCCTGTTTGGCCAGTACGGGACTATTGCCACTATCTCCACCTCTTCCCCCCTGAGTCTCGACAGGAACTGGAGAATGACATGAACCGGGGGAAAGGCATAGGCCATGTGAAATCTCCACTGGTCCGTCAGGGCATCCACCCCAAAGGCCTGGGGACAATGACACCTTGTGTAGTACCTCTCCAGTTTGAAAATTGCACAGGGAGGCGAATAGGTCCAGCCCCGGAATGACTCCCAGGGACAGGACCCAATTGAAGACTTTGGTGTGGAGAGCCCATTCGTTGTTGTCTAGAGACACCTTCAAAAGCAAGTCTGCCTGAACGTTCTGATCTCCAGGGAGATGGACAGCTGTCAGATTTTCCAAGTTCACTTGGGCCCAGGACGTGATAGGCTCCATTTCCTGCAGCGGGGAGAGACTGCATGTACCTCTCTGCCTCTTGATGTATGAGACTGCTGTTGTGTTTTCCAGTCTTAGGAGAACTGAGGCTCCCGCCGTCAAGTGGTGAAATTCTTGTAGCTCCAGAACATTCAAAACTATCCCTCTGGAAGGAAAACTTAATTTGCCTTGGGCTACTTCTGTCAGGCAGAGAGCGCCCCAGCCTCTGTTGCTGGGATCCGTTGTGACCCTAATCCAGGAAACAGGTGCTATGGAGTGACAGTTGAGGAGATTCTTCCACTGCAGCCACCAAGGAAGGCTCTCCCGCATGGAAGGGGTTATCCAGATGGAATGATCCTGGGACCCCGGATCCCACTGCTGGAGGAAACCCCTGTGGAAGGGGCGCATCTTCCACTGTGCCCATTTCACCATAGGCGCTGTGGCCACCATGGTGCCGATGATCTTCAGACACTGTGAGGCCCTGAGATGAGAAGAGGACATTGCAAGACAAATTCTGTCCCGCATCACAGGAATTTTCTCCAGGGGCAAGGAGATGGTGCTCCTGTGTGTGTTGAATTGAGCTCAGAGGAATATCAGGGACTGTGTAGGTTCTAGGTGGCTCTTCTCTCTGTTCAACAGCCAACCAAATTTGAGCAGAATGGAGATGACCTGAGATCGATGGACTAACAGCTGCTCCGATGTTGTAAGCCCAAACAAGAGACAGGTAAACTGAAGGTGGACAAAGTGAAGATATTTCTGGAACTCTTCTGCTTTCGGGACATGGAATCGGGACATCCTTCAGATCTATGGATACAAGCCAGTCACCTGGCTGAATTGCCTGACGGATTGCGAACAGCATCTTCATTTTGAATTTCTCTTTCTTGAAAGAATTCAAGTGGGTCAGGTCTATGACTGGCCTCCCGGAGCCGTTCTTTATCATGAACTATGAATAAGGGTGAGTAGACCCTGTGAAATCTTTTGCCGGTTGGAACTTGTATGGCGGTGCCCTGAGCTACTATAGAGTCTGCGTATGACAGAAGGACTTGCTTTTTCTCTTCTGAGTGAGGCAAGGCTGTGGGTACAAACCGGAGTGTGGGCAAGCTGCTGAATGTCCAGGCATGTCCTGAGGAAACTGTTTAGACAGTCCAGTAATCTTTTATCTCTGCTGCCTAGACATGCTGAAAGCGGAGTAAATGAGCCCCAACTTGCTCCGCCTGGACAGGCCCTATATCAAAAGGACTTAGAGGCTTCATGTCCACTGAAAGATGCTCCCTTTGAGGATTTTTGGCCTAAAGGTTGGTTTCTCTTCCAGTGCTTTTTGAACTCACAGCCAGGTCTATAGTGGCTTGCGTCTCTTGCATGCTCCCGATCTTGCCTAGGTGGACCTCTTCTCTGACCTAGCAGGCGTTGATCCTGGGGCAAGAACCCTGACTTGCCCCCCATGGCATGGGTGATGGCACTGTCTAGTTTGTTCCCAAAGAGCGAGGAGCCCTCAAAGGGAATTCTGCACCACGCCTGCTTAGAGGCAGAATCTGCTACCCACGCCACCAGGCGAATTATGTCAAGGGAGGCTTCCCCCAGAAAGACTGACTTCAACTTTAGTTCATGTTCATGTGAACTCCTGGCCATTTCTTCAGAGACACTTCTTAATCACTTGCCGACCGCCTCACGCCTATATACGTGAGCAGAATGGCACGGGCAGGCAGAATCACGTACCCATACGTGATTGCCTTCCCGCGGGCGGGGGGTCCTATCGGACCCCCCCCCCTGGTGCCAGCGGCGATCAGCATTTGTCTGGGAGCATTGAGAGGCGAGGGGGAGGTCATCCGATCGTGGCCCCCCCTCGCGATCGCTCCCAGCCAATGAGAAACATCCCCTGCCTGTGTATAGTACACACAGGCAGAGGATGTGATGTCATCTCTCCTCGGCTCGCCAGTTTCCGTTCCAGCGCCGAAGAGAGAAGACTTCACAGTGAGTGAACACACACACACAGTAGAACATGCCAGGCACACATAACACCCCCGATCGCCCCTCGATCACCCCCCAATCACCCCTCCCCCCCCATGTCACACTGACACCAAGCAGTATTTTTTTTTTTTCTGATTACTGCATGGTGTCAGTTTGTGACAGTTACTGTGGTAGGGCAGTTAGTGTTAGCCCCCTGTAGGTCTAGGATACCCCCCTAACCCCCCCTAATAAAGTTTTAACCCCTTGATCACCCCCCATCACCAGTGTCGCTAAGCGATCATTTTTCTGATCGCTGTATTAGTGTCACTGGTGACGATAGTTAGGGACGTAAATATTTAGGTTCGCCGTCAGCGTTTTATAACGACAGGGACCCCCATATACTATCTAATAAATGTTTTAACCCCTTGATTGCCCCCTAGTTAACCCTTTCACCACTGATCACCGTATAACCGTTACGGGTGACGCTGGTTGGTTCGTTTATTTTTTATAGTGTCAGGGCACCCGCCGTTTATTACCTAATAAAGGTTTAGCCCCCTGATCGCCCGGCGGTGATATGCGTCGCCCCAGGCAGCGTCAGATTAGCGCCAGTATCGCTAACACCCATGCACGCAGCATACGCCTCCCTTAGTGGTATAGTATCTGAACAGATCAATATCTGATCCGATCAGATCTATACTGGCGTCCCCAGCAGTTTAGGGTTCCCAAAAAAACGCAGTGTTAGCGGGATCAGCCCAGATACCTGCTAGCACCTGCGTTTTGCCCCTTCGCCTGGCCCGGCCCAGCCCACCCAAGTGCAGTATCGATCGATCACTGTCACTTACAAAACACTAAACACATAACTACAGCGTTCGCAGAGTCAGGCCTGATCCCTGCAATCGCTAACAGGTTTTTTGGTAGCGTTTTGGTGAACTGGCAAGCACCAGAGGCCTAGTACACCCCGGTCGTAGTCAAACCAGCACTGCAGTAACACTTGGTGACGTGGCGAGTCCCATAAGTGCAGTTCAAGCTGGTGAGGTGGCAAGCACTAGTAGTGTCCCGCTGCCACCAAGAAGAAGACAAACACAGGCCCATCATGCCCATAGTGCCCTTCCTGCTGCATTCGCCAATCCTAATTGGGAACCCACCACTTCTGCAGCGCCCGTACTTCCCCCATTCACATCCCCAAACAAATGCAGTCGACTGCATGAGAGGCATTTTCTTTATGTCCTCCCGAGTACCCCTACCCAACAAACCCCCTCAAAAAAGATGTTATGTCTGCAGCAAGCGCAGATATAGGCGTGACACCCGCTATTATTGTCCCTCCTGTCCTGACAATCCTGGTCTTTGCATTGGTGAATGTTTTGAACGCTACCATTCACTAGTTGCGTATTAGCGTAGGGTACAGCATTGTACAGACTAGGCACACTTTCACAGGGTCTCCCAAGATGCCATCGCATTTTGAGAGACCCGAACCTGGAACCGGTTACAGTTATAAAAGTTAGTTACAAAAAAAAGTGTAAAAAAAAAAAAAACAACAACACAAACAAAAATATAAAATAAAAAAAAATAGTTGTCGTTTTATTGTTCTCTCTCTCTCTATTCTCTCTATTGTTCTGCTCTTTTTTACTGTATTCTATTCTGCAATGTTTTATTGTTATTATGTTTTATCATGTTTGCTTTTCAGGTATGCAATTTTTTATACTTTACCGTTTACTGTGCTTTATTGTTAACCATTTTTTTGTCTTCAGGTACGCCATTCAAGACTTTGAGTGGTTATACCAGAATGATGCCTGCAGGTTTAGGTATCATCTTGGTATCATTCTTTTCAGCCAGCAGTTGGCTTTCATGTAAAAGCAATCCTAGCTGCTAATTAGCCTCTAGACTGCTTTTACAAGCAGTGGGAGGGAATGCCCCCCCCCCCCACCGTCTTCCGTGTTTTTCTCTGGCTCTCCTGTCTCAACAGGGAACCTGAGAATGTAGCCGGTGATTCAGCCAGCTGACCATAGAGCTGGTCAGAGACCAGAGTGGCTCCAAACATCTCTATAGCCTAAGAAACCGGAAGCTACGAGCATTTTATGACTTAGATTTCGCCGGATGTAAACAGCGCCATTGGGAAATTGGGAAAGCATTTTATCACACCGATCTTGGTGTGGTCAGATGCTTTGAGGGCAGAGGAGAAATCTAGGGTCTAATAGACCCCAATTTTTTCAAAAAAGAGTACCTGTCACTACCTATTGCTATCAGTTTAAAAATGAGATAAAAGCAAAAAAATAATAAAGAGAAAAAAAAAAAAAAAAAAAGCACCCCTGTCCCCCCTGCTCTCGCGCTAAGGCGAACGCAAGCGTCGGTCTGGCGTCAAATGTAAACAGCAATTGCACCATGCATGTGAGGTATCACCGCAAAGGTCAGATCAAGGGCAGTAATTTTAGCAGTAGACCTCCTCTGTAAATCTAAAGTGGTAACCTGTAAAGGCTTGTAAAGGCTTTTAAAAATGTATTTAGTTTGTCGCCACTGCACGTTTGTGTGCAATTTTAAAGCATGTCATGTTTGGTATCCATGTACTCTGCCTAAGATCATCTTTTTTATTTCATCAAACATTTGGGCAATATAGTGTGTTTTAGTGCATTAAAATTTAAAAAAGTGTGTTTTTTCCCCAAAAAATGCGTTTGAAAAATCGCTGCGCAAATACTGTGTGAAAAAAAAAAATGAAACACCCACCATTTTAATCTGTAGGGCATTTGCTTTAAAAAAATATATAATGTTTGGGGTTCAACGTAATTTTCTTGCAAAAAAAATAATTTTTTCATGTAATCAAAAAGTGTCAGAAAGGGCTTTGTCTTCAAGTGGTTAGAAGAGTGGGTGATGTGTGACATAAGCTTCTAAATGTTGTGCATAAAATGCCAGGACAGTTCAAAACCCCCCCAAATGACCCCATTTTGGAAAGTAGACACCCCAAGCTATTTGCTGAGAGTCATGTCGAGTCCATGGAATATTTTATATTGTGACACAAGTTGCGGGAAAGAGACAATTTTTTTTTTTTTTTTTTTTGCACAAAGTTGTCACTAAATGATATATTGCTCAAACATGCCATGGGAATATGTGAAATTACACCCCAAAATACATTCTGTTGCTTCTCCTGAGTATGGGGATACCACATGTGTGGGACTTTTTGGGAGCCTAGCCGCGCACGGGACCCCGAAAACCAAGCACTGCCTTCAGGCTTTCTAAGGGCGTAAATTTTTGATTTCACCTTTCACTGCCTATCACAGTTTTGGAGGCCATGGAATGCCCAGGTGGCAAAAAAAAAAACCCCAAATGACCCCATTTTGGAAAGTAGACACCCCAAGCTATTTGCTGAGTGGTATAGTGAGTATTTTGCAGACCTCACGTTTTGTCACAAAGTTTTGAAATTTGAAAAAAGAAAAAAAAATTTTTTTCTTGTCTTTCTTCATTTTCAAAAACAAATGAGAGCTGCAAAATACTCACCATGCCTCTCAGCAAATAGCTTGGGGTGTCTACTTTCCAAAATGGGGTCATTTGGGGGGGTTTGTGCCACCTGGGCATTCCATGGCCTCTGAAACTGTGATAGGCAGTGAAGAGTGAAATCAAAAATACACCCTTAGAAATCCTGAAGGGGGTGTTTACTTTCCAAAATGGGGTCATTTGTGGGGGTTTTGTACTGCCCTGCCATTTTAGCACCTCAAGAAACGACATAGGCAGTCATAAATTAAAGGCTGTGTAAATTCCAGAAAATGTACCCTAGTTTGTAGGCGCTATAACTTTTGTGCAAACCAATAAATATACACTTATTGACATTTTTTTTTACCAAAGATATATGGCCGAATACATTTTGGCCTAAATGTATGACTAAAATTGAGTTTATTGGATTTTTTTTAGAACAAAAAGTAGAAAATATCATTTTTTTTTCAAAATTTTCTGTCTTTTTCCGTGTATAGCGCAAAAAATAAAAACTGCAGGTGAGGTGATCAAATACCATCAAAAGAAAGCTCTATTTGTGGGAAGAAAAGGACGCGAATTTCGTTTGGGTACAGCATTGCATGACCGCGCAATTAGCAGTTAAAGCGACGCAGTGCCAAATTGTAAAAAGTGCTCTGGTCAGGAAGGGGGTAAATCATTCCGGGGCTGAAGTGGTTAAGGATGCATCCAGGTCCAGGCCTCTATCGCTTTGGACAGGGCTGCAAGGGCCAGGGCTGGTTTACAGGCCATACCTGCCGTAATATAAATCCGTTTGAGGTCGGTATCGATCTTCCTCTCTAAACCATCCCTGAAGGAGACGGTGTCCTCCAGTGTTGCGCGCCTACGTGCCTCGCCAATCTCATTAGGGCTGCTTCAATGAGAGGAGCTGAGTTATTTTGAAGGGACAGCAAATGTACACTGTTATACAAGGTGTACACTCACTACTTTACATTGCAGCAAAGTGTTATTTCTTCAGTGTTTCTTTTCACATGAAAAGATATAATAAAATATTTACAAAAATGTGAGGGGTGTACTCACTTTTGTGACATACTGTATATAGCAGAAAAATTGAAAAATTCTGGAAAAAAAACATCAATTGCAGCAACTGTGCCATTAAACGCAGCCAATGTGCCATCAAACGCAGCCACTGTGTCCATCAAATGCAACCACTGTGCCCATCAAATGCAGCCACTGTGCCCATCAAATGCTGCCCCTGTGCCCATCAAATGCTGCCCCTGTGCCCATCGAATGCTGCCACTGTGCCTATCAAATGCTGCCACTGTGCCCATCAAATGCTGCCACTGTGTCATCTAATGTCGCTACTTTGACCCCCCAACCCGCTCGCTGTCTGCCCGGCACTTACCCTGCCTCGTGGGGCAGCGGGTGACGGCGGCAAGCGGTGTCCTCCATGCGTCTCGTCCTGTCTTCTCCTCCCGTCAAGTGTCCATTCACAGTGCCTGTCGTTTCAGACAATCAGGTGACTATTCATTCACTTTTCTAACGCACCTAGGTGGTGCACCTTTTTTGACACTCTTTTTTGGCTCTAATAAGGTGCTTCAAAAACATCCCCCTCCGCTGTATTTCAGGCGCTCGGTGCCCGAAAAGGCGCTGGGCACCTGAATAGGGGGTGGCAGCTGCGGCCATGGATAGATTCATGCTATGCATGGATCTATCCATTGGTCATAGAGGGGGTGGCTGGAGAGAGGGGGCGGCGCCCGTGCGCCCTTATGGACGCACCGCCACTGGTATATACAGTATGTGATACGTACAGATGTATTGATGTTTTATGTGTTGATGTTGTGCACATGAGATAAGATTCTCTTTTATTAGTGCAAATTTGTTATGTACATGCAACATATGAGATATAGCGTTTATTAGTACATTGAGAAAAATGGTTCACTGATAGGGAGATAGCGCCGTGGGCAATGGCATATACAGAGAACAAGTGTGCTGTCATTCAATAGTGGTGCTACGGGCAAGAATCAGGGAAAAGCACACAATAAGGTATAGGTTGAGAGAAGGTTGAGAGTTGGTAAAGAGTATTGTAACCCATGGGCCCCAGATTGAGAAATTTTGTGTGTTTTTATTATTAGGGAAACTGAATATTTTTTTGTTTACTAAGAAGGCAGGGACAACTTATTTTGGAATGAAATACATGGGCGTTATCTTAAAAACAAACTTAGATAAAGTAAATATGTGCCAAAAGTACTGCATACAATCTATCCTAGTCCCAGTGACTCCTAAAGTAATGCCATATATTGTAGGACTTTATAAAATAAAAATCAGTGGGTTCTTTTCTTTCTTACTTTTTTGCACTGAACCAATAGTAATGATAGACATAGACAGACTTTAGATGACTGACAGCTGTGAAGAAACCAACTGACCGCAGAAAGTTCTTTTTTACTCTGTATAGGGCATATTATAAAATGCAACGTTGGCTGTGGATGTAAATGTCTTTTATCACTCTACTGACATTGCAAATGCAATGTGAAATTTTTTCCAGACTAGCTTACTTTTCACCTTGTTGTGTCAAACAAGATTTCACTCCAGCTGTTCAACAATCCAATCACTTCCATATGCCAATCACATTCTTCAATACTGATGACCACTTTGGACCACTTTCAATGGATTTATTTTTTTAGATCAAATAGCAAAGAGGTTGGAAAAGTTGGAAACTGTAGTTTTCAGTGTGGTTGTAGAATGATTAAAAAAAAAAAATTAAAATAAAAAAATAAAACATTTACAGCTTGTAGACAAAAGAAGATTACTTGTTGAAGGAAAGTCTTTGCATGCCCTCCATAGTAATAAAAGGCATCTTCTCATGACTAGGGATGAACCGAACACCCCCTGGTTCGATCTGTGGCAGAAAATGCGAACAGACAAAAAAATTTGTGCGAACACTGTTAAAGTCTATGGGACTCGAAGGTGAAAAATCAAAAGTGCTAATTTTAAAGGCTAATATGCAAGTTCTTGTCATAAAAAGTGTTTGGGGACCCGGGTCCTGCCCCAGGGGACATGTATCAATGCAAAAAGAAGTTTTAAAAACTGCTGTTTTTTCGAGAGCAGTGATTTTAATAATGCTTAAAGTGAAACAATAAAAGTGAAATATTCCTTTTAAATATCATGCCTGGGGGGTATCTATAGTATACCTGTAAAGTGGCGCATTTTTCCCCTGTTTAGAACGGTCCCTGCACAAAATGACATTTCTAAAGGAATAAAAGTCATGTAAAACTGCTTGCGGCTGTAAGGTAATCTTGCACCCCCCCACCCCCAGCCCATTACCAGACCCTTTGGGTCTGGTATGGATATTAGGGGAACCCTGCACCCAAATTTTAAAAAAAGGTATGGGGTCCCCAGGCCCTATATACTCTGAACAGCAGCAGTATACAGGCGTTCCCCGGGTTACAAACAAGATAGGGACTGTAGGTTTGTTCTTAAGTTGAATCTGTTTGTAATTTGAAACAGGTACATTTTGTAAGTGTAGCTCCAGCTATAGTATACCTGTAAAGTGGCACATTTTTCCCCTGTTTAGAACGGTCCCTGCACAAAATGACATTTCTAAAGGAATAAAAGTCATGTAAAACTGCTTGCGGCTGTAAGGTAATCTTGCCCCCCCCCCCCACCCCCAGCCCATTACCAGGCCCTTTGGGTCTGGTATGGATATTAAGGGGAACCCTGCACCCAAATTTAAAAAAAAGGCATGGGGTCCCCAGGCCCTATATACTCTGAACAGCAGCAGTATACAGGCGTTCCCCGGGTTACAAACAAGATAGGGACTGTAGGTTTGTTCTTAAGTTGAATCTGTTTGTAATTTGAAACAGGTACATTTTGTAAGTGTAGCTCCAGCCAAAAAATCTATTTTTAAGCTTTTTGGATAACATAGGGAAGGGTTATCAACCCTGTAACATTTGTTTTGCTGTCTGTGCCCCTGTTCAGAAGATTTCACCTCACTTTCTGTCCCAATGACAATTGGATTTATAAAATTTTGGGTTATTAGGGAAACAAGAATTGGTGATAAAGCATCATCGGAGACACCTATTTCCCATATTAACTCTTACAGGAGAGAATTCCCCTTCCTAGATGTAGATTTCCTCTCACTTCCTGTTGTCTCTCTCCGTTTTTAAGTAGGAGTCGTTTGTAAGTCGGATGTTTGAAAATAGGGGACCGCCTGTATATAATATACGGCCTGCCCTATACACTCTGTGAAAAATTGGGCCTTAGGTGTTGGTGGTACCAGAACACTGTAAGCCCTCACAGTTACTCTTGGGCACTGGAACAGGCCCTGCTGTAAAATATTATATCAAGAATTGTAATCACGCGTCCCTGTTAAACAGGGGCATAAAAATTATGCCTTAGGTGGTGGTGGTGGCACAACACTCACAGATACTTTTGTTAAGCGCAGGAACAGGCCCTGCTGCGAAATATTAGATCAAAAATTGTAATTACATGCCCCTGTTAAACAGGGGCAGAAAAATTGGGCCTTAGGCAGTGGTGGTGGTGCCCTGAACTGAAAATATTCCTAGAAGCTATCATTATGAAGATTGAGGAGGAATAGTATAGTCACTCAACATAATAGGATAGTCACTCAGCATATGCAGTCTTCAAGGGATCCCACATCCATAGAAAAATCAATCCGTTACATCAGCATCAGGTGCTTGGTAGCTGGTGATCCAAGACTGATTCATTTTTATGAATATGAGCTGATCAACAGAGTCTGTGGACAGGCGCACTCTGTGATTGGTTACAAAGCCTCCAGCAGCACTGAATGTGCGTTCAGAAAGAACACTGGATACAGAACAGGCCAGTAGCTCAATTGCATGTTGAGCAAGCTCTGGCCAGTGGTCCATCCTCAAAACCCAGTAACCCAGTGGATGTTCTGGTGGAAAGGTCTACAAGTCTGATCTTGCCCCTAGATATTCCTGCACCATGTAATTCAGATGCTGGTGATGGTTGCTAGAACCGATCAGACCTGGGCACTGAGGACTGAAGAATTGTCTGAAGGAATCAGTCAGCCGGCCACCTTCTCCATTGCTCTTTCTGTGACTGAACAAAGCCTCAGCAACACGTTGTCCAGCACCAGGAAATTGTAACCTCCCAGGCTCTGGAAACGCATTGCACAAACCTTTCTGCAAGACCTCCCAAAGATGTTTCACCCCCTGCTCCCTCTGCGAAGGCTGGATAAGTTCTGCAACTTTACCCTTGTAACGTGGATCAAGAAGGGTTGCCAGCCAGTAATGATCCCTCTCCTTGATACCATGAATCCTAGGGTCCTTTCGCAGGCTTTGCAAGATCAAGAAGGCCATGCACCATAAGTTTGCAGAGGCGTTCAATCCTGAGTCCTCTGGGTCACTAAGGATCACATGATCCTCAACCACCTCCTCCCAGCCACGTAAAACAAACATGGGTTTCTGGGGACTGCAAACGATCCCTTGAGGACTGCTGCTGATGCTGAGTGTTATCCTCCACCTCCATGCTGACACAATCCCCCTCCTCCTCCTCCTCCTCTTCTTCTTCCTGTGTGATCGGCGGGCCTGCAGGAATACTAGTATCTGGATAAAACGGGCCCTTGAGAGGTGAGGAAGTCCTCCTCTTCCTCCCGCTGTTCTGCCTCAAGTTCCCTGTCCATTATTCCATGAAGCATGTGCTCCAACAGGAAGACAAACGGGACAGTATCACTGATGCATGCACTGTCACTGCTCACCATCCTCGTGGCCTCCTCGAATGGTGACAGGACAGTGCATACATCCTTGATCAGTAGCCACTGGTGTGGCGAAAAAAAGCCAAGCTCCCCTGACCCTGTCCTGGTGCCATACTCACACAGGCACTCATTAATGGCCCTCTGCTGCACGTGCAGCCGCTGCAGCATTGCCAACGTTGAGTTCCACCTTGTGGGCATGTCACAAATGAGGCAGTTCTTGGGCAAGTTGCATTCTCTTTGAATGTCAGCCAGCCGAGCACTGGCATTATATGACCGGCGGAAATGACCACAGACTTTCCTGGCCTGCCTCAGGAGTTCCTGTAAGCCAGAGTACCTGCTCAAGAACCGCTGCACCACCAAATTCAGGATGTGAGCCAAACAGGGAACATGGGTCAAGTGTCCCTGTCGGAGGGTGGAGAGGAGGTTGGTGCCATTGTTGCATACAACCATTCCTGGCACAAGCTGGCGTGGCGTCAACCACCTCTGAGTCTGCCCCTGCAGAGCTGACAGAATCTCTGCCCCAGTGTGGCTCCTGTCCCCTAAGCAGACCAACTCAAGCACCACATGGCATCTTTTTGCCTAAGTGCTTGCATAGCCCCTTGAACGCCTACGGAGCACCGCTGGTTCAGAGGAGAATTCTGCAGAGGAAGAGGCCATAGAGGAAGAAGGGGAGGAGGTGGAGGAGAGAGCTGTGGCAGAATCACCACTAGCATTTTGGAGGTGTGGTGGTGGAGCAAGCTCCAACAATACTGAACCCTGTCCTGCATCCTTCCCAGCTGCCAGCAGAGTTACCTAGTGCGTCGTGAAAGAAAGGTAACATCCCTGTCCATACCTGCTGGACCATGAGTCAGCAGTAATATGCACCTTACTGCTGACCGCCCTGTCCAACAAGGCCAAGACATTCCCTTCCACATGCTGGTAGAGAGCCGGAATGGCCTTCCGTGAAAAGAAATGGCGTTTGGGAACCTGCCACTGAGGTACCGCACATTCGACAAATTCACGAAAGGGGGCAGAGTCTACCAGCCGAAAAGGCAGCAGTTGCAGTGCTAGCAATTTGGCTAAGCTAGCATTCAGACGCTGAGCATGTGGATGGCAGGGACCAAATTTCTTTCGATGGTTTAGCAACTGGGGTAGGGAAATTTGCCTGCTAAAATCGGATGTTGGTGTACCGCTAGCAGAATGGCCGCAAGTACTTGGGACACCTATTTCTATACCTTCATTCCTTTCAGTGCAGATTTCTGAGAGGACCGGAGGTATAGTGGGGTTGGAGATAACAGCTGATGAGGAGCAAGGAGAGGTCCGCCTTGTTCTTTGATGTGGGTCTTTTAAGTGCTGTTGCCAACAGACTGCATGGGAGGTCGTCATATGTCTGGTCAAGCATGTGGTGCCCAAGCGGCTGCTGTTTTGGCCATGCTTGATACGCTTCAGACATATGTTGCAAACAGCAACGGTGCGATCTGCTGCACACGTGTCAAAAAAGGCCCACACCAAAGAACTTTTCAAAATATGTGGGGAGTCAGCAGCGCCCTGCACCTGCATAGCTCTGCGTTGTGATGCAATAGGGTAGCTGCCTTAAGCTGACCCCTGGAGGGCATCCTGCCTCGTTGGAGATGTGCCTCCTCCTCCTCCTCTTCTATTAGGAACCCAAGTAGAGTCAGTGACCTCATCATCCCCTCCCTATTCGTCACTGGAGCAAATTTGGCAGTATGCTGCAGCTGGGGGGACATAACTGCCAGTTTCTTGACCTTCTTAGGCACCCCCTCTTTCTAGGCTCACGTTACTCCCTTCCTCAACCTGGGTACCATCATCGGAACCTTCAAATCGCTGCTCGTCCTCCTGCAGCATGTACCCGACACTGTGGTTGAATAGTTTGCAGGACTTCTCCGTGCATGATGGTGCAGCTAGGGAAGGAGTGACTGTTTACATGGAGCTGATGAAATAGGCCGCTTTGGCAGCTGCATTGGCAGGCAAACTACTCTGAGCCTGGGTGACAGGATGAGGATGGCTTTGTTATCCATTCCACCAACTCTTCTGCATGTTGTGGCTCAATAACACGGCCAGATGCAGAAAAAAAGGACAAGCGTGCCCCACGACCATGTGCTGAGGATGCACCATGTCCACAACCAGCACTGTCGACTGTAGACACGGAGCCTGCTTGCCCTCTTTTAGTGGCCTGTGAGCGTCTGCCTTTCCTTGGTGGCCTTCCGGACATGCTGTAAATTTTGTTTAGCAAAACCACACTACAGTGTATTGTGTACTGTGTACACCACAAGGAAAGTAGTAGCAACTGCACTAGGGGTGCATGGTACTGTGTACACCAACAGAAGCTTGATAACAACTATGGGTGTACTGTATGTATTGTGTACTGTGTACACCACCAGAAGAGTAGTAGCAACTGCACTAGGGGTGCACGGTACTGTGTACACCAACGGAAGTGTAATAACAACTATGGGTGTACTGTATGTATTGTGTACTGTGTACACCACCAGAAGAGTAGTAGCAACTGCACTAGGGGTGCACGGTACTGTGTACACCAACGGAAGTGTAATAACAACTATGGGTGTACTGTATTGTGTACACCACCAGAAAAGTAGTAGCAACTGCACTAGGGGTGCACGGTACAGTGTACACTAACAGAAATGTAATAACAACTATAGGTGTACTGTGTACACCACCAGAAAAGTAGTAGCAAACGCACTATGGGTGCACAGTACTGTGTACTATGTACACCGCCTGAAGTATATTAAAAAAAGTACACCAGGAACAGTCTGCAGTCAGATATAGCTAAACTGGATACAGTGGATATATGTATATGTATATACATGAGACTGTCCTGCCTGAAGGATATTAGAAAAAGTACACCAGGAACGGCCTGCAGTCAGATATAGCTAAACTGGATCTGGATACAGTGGATATATATATATATATATATATATATATATATATATATATATATATATACACACAAGACTGTCTGTGTGTGTGTGTGTGTGTGTATGTGTGTGTGTATATATATAAAAATACACTGCAGCTAACTGAATAACCTGCCTGCCTGCTCAGTCTAAATGACACTCTCTCTCCTCCCACGCCAACAACACACTACATGCAGGCAGCCTTATATAGTGTGGGGTGTGGATTTAGTCCCCCTGAGCCATGAATGGCAAAAGGCACCCTACCTTTGGCCAATTATGGCTCTCTTAGCTGAGGGCGCTGGGATTGGCCAAAGCATGCAGGTCATGGTGCATGCTTTGGCCAATCATCATACAGCAATGCACTGCGCTCTCGCAGTGCATTATGGGCCATTACGCGCCACTCTAATTTGGTGCGAACGGCCCATAATGTTCAGTTATGGGCCATAGTCGACTAAAATGTACTGGAGATTTAGTCGACTAAATACGACTAACACTAAAACAGTTGCAGATGACTAAAATGGGACTAAAACTAAAATGCCATTTTAGTCCTAAGACTAAGAATAAAACTAAATCAAAATTTGCTGCCAAAATTAACACTAGTTAGCACCCTAAGGTTAGTTTCCACAGCAACAACATTAGAAGAAGCACGTCAAGAGGGGTTGTGACCAATCCACACTGTTTTTGCAGAAGAGCACCAACATGTCTCCATCCCAATTATATGCAACAAAATAGGGGGACAGAAACGGGACTTTATATGAGGCATGTGGGTGACTATGTTGAGCTAAATGGTAAAAATTAGGGTAAGAAAGAATAAAATATATATAATCTCCATAGATAATGATAAGAGGTAATAATGGTATAAAGGTTTATTGGCATAGGTATTAGGACCAGATACAAACAAAAAGAAAAAAAACACATTTGAGACCATAGTAAAACATATTAGCAGCAATATATGGACAAGCAGGGTTCATAAATTAGTTGTACAGTTACAGGAACGCATATACATTGTACAGTCAGTGAATACATCAAAAGATCTGAACTTTAAAACATGTAAACAGCGATGTATGGACAAGCAGGGTACAGTTACAGGAACACACGTACATTGTACAGTCAATGCATGCATCAATAGATCTAAACTCAACGCGTTTCTTGGCTTTAAACCAATCGTCAGGAGTCCGATGCGATTAAACTATATCAAAAACAATAGAGTGTCTATTATTGTTTTTGATATAGTTTAATCGCATCGGACTCCTGACAATAGAGTGTCTATTATTGTTTTTGATATAGTTTAATCGCATCGGACTCCTGACGATTGGTTTAAAGCCAAGAAAAGCGTTGAGTTTAGATCTATTGATGCATGCATCAATCATTACAATCATTACTATGGTCTCAAATGTGTTTTTTTTCTTTTTGTTTGTATCTGGTCCTAATACCTATGCCAATAAACCTTTATACCATTATTACCTCTTATCATTATCTATGGAGATTATATATATTTTATTCTTTCTTACCCTAATTTTTACCATTTAGCTCAACATACTCACCCACATGCCTCATATAAAGTCCCGTTTCTGTCCCCCTATTTTGTTGCATTAGAAGAAGCAGTCTTAGTGCCGGGCCATATGCTAGACAATTCAGTAGCATTAAATGAGCGATTTAAGGTCTAGTTCCCATTTGGAAACATATGAGGGGGACCAGTGTTAGTACTAACTAAAATTTGCTTATAGAGAAAGGAAACAAGTCCCCTAGCATGAGGATCAGAAATACATATGTGTTCAAAACGCAACATCTGGGATAGTTGGGAGTTGGAATTGAGATAAGGTTGGAAATTTTTTTGATTTGCAAATATCAGAACAGTTCCAATTGAGAAAGTCCAAACTTATCACACAAAGTAGGAAAAGAATGTATGGAGGAGGCAGATATCAAATTATATAAACGTGATAAATTAGCTGTATTCCATGCTTTGAAAGAATTAGGAGCGATCCAGGCTGGGTAAAAAGCATGATTTTTGACAAAAGAAAGGAGCGGTAAATGAGGAGATTGAAGGCCAAGAGAAGTTTTGTTCTGTCCCGGATGGATAAAGAATGTTTTGTGATAGGATTGCAAATAAAAGTACGATCAGTTGGTCTTAACCATAACATGTTAGATACTGAAATAGTGTCACAGTCAATAGACTCAGTTGTTACCCATAAAGGAATTTCTTTGAGTGCATGGTATTTTGGTAAATGTGAAAGGTGCAGCATGATAGCAGGCAAGAAATATTTGGGAGACCTAAACCTCAGCAGCATTGTGGGAGACAGATAGTGGATTTAGAGGTTTCGTTTTACCCCAGATAAAGGGGTAATTCTACGCTGTATAAGCCGTAAAAAATGAAATGGAACAGGGATGGACTCTAGACTCTAAAAAGATATAAAAACGTGGGCAATATAGCCATCTTACTTACATTAATTGTGCCTATCCAGGATTGTGATAATAATTCAGTAACCTGTTTTAGTAATGGAGGGAAGTTAGCTGAGTATAAGTCAGCTATCTTAGTGAGTGAGTTGGATTCCTCCTAGGTATAGAAGTCTATGAGGTGTCCAAGAAAAGGGATGTGAATCTTTAGCAAGCTCAAGATCTGAAGGAGGCAAGGAAATTTTGAGTGCAGTCAATTTTTGATCTCCATTTTCTTCCTCCTCCGCTCTTCTTGTCCCGCATCTTCCTCTGGCTTCTTCTCCGCTCCATCAGCACGATCCGCCTCAATGGGAGTCTTCCGCCGTGTGACGCTTTGGTTCTTCTGACACTTCTTATATAACAGAGGGCGGGGTCACTTGTTTATGTAACCGGGTGAACCCACCCCCCTCTGACAACACGGGGAAAGCCACAGGGAAGTCCCCGTGAAGTCTCCGTGCATCAGAGGGCGGGGTCACCGGGTGGCCCCACCCTCCATTATATAAGAAGTGTCAGAAGAACCGAAGCGTCACATGGCAGAAGACTCCCACTGAGGTGAATCGTGCGGACAGAGCAGAGAAGAAGCCGAAGGAAGATGCGGGACGAGAAGAGTGCAGGAGGAAGTAGATGGAGAAGAAGAAGATGGAGGAAGAAGAAGAACACCGAAGGAAGACCAGAAGAAAGAAGATGGAAGAAGTAATTAATAAAGTATTTGTCAAAAACCGTCTCTTGTGTTTTTTAACCTTTTTGACACTTTTTTTGTGAAATGGTAGGGGTACATTTGTACCCCATTACCAATTCACATGGGGGGCCGGGATCTGGGGGTTTGCCTTGTTAAAGGGAATTTCCAGATTCCGATAAGCCCCCCGCCCGCAGACCCCCACAACCACTGGGCAAGGGTTGTGGGGATGAGGCCCTTCTCCCCATCAACATGGGGACAAGGTGCTTTGGAGGGCTACCCCCAATGTTGAGGGCATGTGGCCTGTACGGTTCAGGAGGGGGGCTCTCTCTCGTCCGCTCCTATTTTCCTGTGGCCTGCCAGGTTGCGTACTCGGATAAGGGTCTGGTATGGATTTTTGGTGGGACCCCACGCCATTTTTTTAAAATTTTGGCACGGGGTTCCCCTTAATATCCATACCAGACCTGAAGGGCCTGGTATGGAATTTAGGGGGACCCCCACGCATTTTTTTTTTTTTTTAATTTTGGTTCGGGGTTCCCCTGTGGGGAAATTCCATGCCCTTTTTATCAATTAACTTTTATGTGTATTGCCGGACCGACAATTCATTATAGTCGGCGCTAGCGATAGTAGTTTTACATGACTTTTTTTTCCTTTAGAAATGTCATTTTGCTGTCAGACTGTTCTAAACACAGGAAACATGCGCCCCTTTACAGGCATACTATAGACACCCGCCAGGTACGAAATTGAGTCTTGTCTTGGGTCTTGGTCTGTAAGACAAAAAGATAAGTGACCCATAATGAGACTCACAGCCACCCCGCCACTCCGAACCACCATGTGCAGGAGGGAGGAAATGTGTCCCCTTAACCCACTACTACAGAGAGGGGAGGGAACACTCACAGGGAAAGCAAGAGAGCGACATAACACTTCAGGCTTACCTGTGAGGTGCTGGTGTTGGGCGCATCGATTGCCTGTGTAGGAACTGCAGATTGATCCACCTTGCCCCTTTCTGGCTTTCCACAGCCTGGCTGCTTTTACCAGAAGACACCAGCGGCCAGTGTCTCCTGTTCGCGCTGTTTAAAGAGACTGGAACCGGCGTCTCCGGCGCCGGCGATGATGTCATATGCCCCAGAAGTGACCTGCTCTCAGTACTTCCTGTGGGCCAGCTTGGAGCGCAGAAGCTCTGCCCCCTACTCGAGCACCACAGCTTCCTGCTTCTCCTCACACAACTAGCCACGCTGCCTGTGAGGAGAGGATACCGCTGCTTTTCCTAAGAAAAACGCTATGGGAGCTGACACCATGCTGGTCCTGGCCTTCCCCAGGCACTGAGACACAGGAGACCGCAGCACAGCCAACCTCTCCAGCAGAGTGCTGCTTCTGGAAGAGGAGAGGTTAGTGAAATGCCCCAAATAGCCCTACAAAGCCCCTGCTCATGAGACCTAGGGACCAGGTTCCAGGAACATGTTACCCCCTGTCCGGAGGAAACACAAATAACTGACATGGGCCTGGAGGACCGCCCTTTTATCTGGTGGGGGTGACATGTTTCCTGTCCTGGTAGGAGAAGCCCAAGGTCTCATGGGCTGTCCTGGAAGACGCTTGGAGAAAAACTGGTAAGACAATATATATATAAAAATACCTGACATCGAGTCAAACAAAAAGAAAAAAGTCAGACCATAGAAGCTTATGTCACACATCACCCACTCTTCTAACCACTTGAAAACAAAGCCCTTTCTGACACTTTTTTTTGCTAGAAAATTACTTTGAACCCCCAAACATTATATATATTTTTAAAGCAAAGGCCCTACAGATTAAAATGGTTGCAATTTTTCTTTCACACAGTATTTGCGCAGAGATTTTTCAAACACTGTTATTTGGGGAAAAAAACACTTTTTTAATTTTAATGCACTAAAACACACTATATTGCCCAAATGTTTGATGAAATAAAAAAGATGATCTTAGGCCGAGTAAATGGATACCAAACACGACATGCTTTAAAATTGCGCACAAACGCGCAGAAGCGACAAACTACATACATTTTTAAAAGCCTTTAAAAGCCTTTACAGTTTACCACTTTAGATTTACAGAGGAGGTCTATAGCTAAAATGACTGCCCTCGATCTGACGTTCGTGGTGATACCTCACATGCAATTGCTGTTTACATATGACACGAGACTGATGCTTGCGATCGCCTTTGCGCATGAGCAGGGGGGGACAGGGGTGCTTTTTTTTATTATTTATTTTGCTTTTTTATTTTATTTTTAAACTGTTCCTTTCTTTTTTTATCATTTTTATTGTTATCCCAGGGAATGTACAGTAAATATCCCCTATGATATAGGCAATAGGTAGTGACAAGTACTCTTTTTTGAAAAAATTGGGGTCTATTAGACCCTAGATCTCTCCTCTGTCCTCAAAACATCTACCCACACCAAAATCAATGTGATAAAATTCTTTCCCAATTTTCAAATGGCGCTGTTTATATCCGGCGACACCTAAGTTATGAAATGCTCAAGGCTTCCGGTTTCTTAGGCCATAGAGATGATTGGAGCCAGTCTGGTCTCCAATCAGCTCTATGGTCAGCTGGCGGAATCACCGGCTGCATTCTCAGGTTCCCTGGTGGGACAGGAGAGCCTGAGAAAACCTTGGAAGATGGCGGGGGGGATGTTCCCTCCCGCTGCTTGTAAAAGCAGTCTAAAGGCTAATTAGCTGCTAGGGTTGCTTTTGCATGAAAGTCGACTGCTGGCTGAAAATAATGATACCAAGATAATACCTAAATCTGCAGGCATCATTCTGGTATAACCACTCAAAGTCCAGCAACATACCAGTACGTTGCTGGTCCTTGTTGGGCATATATTGTAATGTAATGCAGCGCTAAGGATAACCAATAATTGAAAAAAGAAAGTGTAAAAAAATAAAAAATTATGAAAAAATTGTGAACCATAATATCATAACTGATACCATAAAAAGCATACCATAAGGTTATTATGACCACTAAAGGATTGTGTACAATTAAAATACTCAAGTGATAGTGTCAAATGAACCGAAAATAATCATACACAGAGTCCCATCACAAATAGTGCAATTCCAAAAAATATATAGAGTTCATAAGCATAAAAAAGGCTAATCCAGAATCCGTGATAAGAATGTCCAATCTCCCAAAAGGCGAGTGCACCCCAAGTAAATATGAGGCTCCTTACCGACTCAGAAGACCACAACGGTCTGACCAGGCATATGGGAGATTAGAGGTTTCCCAACAACCTATACCGGCATCTGGGTCTGCGGCTAAAGCTGTATGGCTCCGGGAATAAGAACAAGAAAGGCTCCCATAGTGTAATCGTTCCAACCAGTAAAAATTTAATGAATAAAAGATGCACTTACAAACAAATCCAATAAGCGAGTGTAAAGGCAATCACGATGTTACGGTGTCTCCGCAGGCTTCCCGCTGTGCACACACTTCCCATCCAGCTCGGCAGAGAGGAACAGCGTAGTGACGTCAGCGTCGTAGGCCACACCCTATGCGTTTCGTCATGGTAGGACGTCATCTGGGGGTTGGGCCAAGTGACTTGTTGGGAAACCTCTAATCTCCCATATGCCTGGTCAGACTGTTGTGGTCTTCTGAGTCGGTAAGGAGCCTCATATTCACTTGAGTGCACTCACCTTTTGGGAGATTGGACTTTCTTATCACGGATTCTGGATTAGCCTTTTTTATGCTTATGAACTCTATATATTTTTTGGAATTGCACTATTTGTGATGGGACTCTGTGTATGATTATTTTCGGTTCATTTGACACTATCACTTGAGTATTTTAATTAGTCCTTTAGTGGTCATAATAACCTTATGGTATGCTTTTTATGGTATCAGTTATGATATTATGGTTCACAATTTTTTCATAATTTTTTATTTTTTTACACTTTCTTTTTTCAATTATTGGTTATCCTTAGCGCTGCATTATTTTTATTACTAATATCTGAAGTTTGTGTCTGACTTTTTGATGCTGGCTGCTTTGGTAATTTAGGGTAAAACTTCCGATTTTCATTTACCTTTGCATTAACTTGCTTTAGGCTGTAAGGGTTAATCCTTCATAGCTACCAATCAATTACTAGGTTTCTAGCGCAGCGTTAACCTTTTGGTTTTTTATACATATATTGTAATGTTCTTTTTTTCATGCAGCCTGTGGGCTGAAAGAAAAAAAATAGATTGATCATTGGGTATGCCCACTATTAGAATACCGCCCACTTCTAATGATGGGCATACATGCACCTTTTATTTCCAACTGTGGTGGTGAAATTACCACCTACAGCGCTGCAGTTGCTGATTTACGTATCATGAGAGCAAATGCTGTTGCTGTCAAGATAAATAAATCAGTGCTGCAGCTAAATGGCGTACCTGAAAGCAAACAATAGTAACAATAAAACATTAACTCAATAAAACGTATTTTTTTATTGCAATCTGTGCCTAAAAAAATATATGCCGAAGCATGGGGGCAATTCGCCCCTAATGTTAGGAGCAAATCGCCCCTCCACCCCTGCCCCCATGCTTCGGCATGTATGCTCTTTTTTTTAACTGTTGTGGTGAAATCACCTCCTACAGCGCTGAAGTCACAGCTTTAAGTATCCTGGGAGCAAACGCTGTTGCTGTCAGAATAAATAAACCTGCACTGCAGCTGAATGGCGTACCTGCTAAACAAATAATGGTTAACAATAAAACAAAGTAACATTACAGTAAGACGTACCATACCTGCAAAGCAAATACAATAAAACACAGTAAAAATAAAACATTACAGTTCTAAAACACAGTAATAGAGAGCGAACAATAGAGCAGACAATATAGAGTGAACATAAGAGAGAGAACAATAGAGAGAGAAGAAAAATAAAATGACAACTTTTTTTGGCTTGTTAATTTTTATTTTTTATTTTTTTTGTGTTTTTTTTTTTTTTTGCACTTTTATATAAACTGTAACTGTAAACGTACCAGATTAGGGTCTCTCAAAATGTGATGGCCATCTCATCTTTCGGGACCCTGTGTAAGTGTTCCCTAGGACTGTGTAGTGCTGTACCCTATGCTAATACTCCACCAATGTGTGGTAGCTTTTGAAAAAGTCACTGATGCAGTGACCAGGTTGGTCAGGACAGTAGGGACAATAAAAGCGGGTGTCACGCCTAAATCCACGTTTTCTGCAGACACAACATCTTCTTTGGGGTGTTCTTTGGGCAGGGGTACCAGGGAGGACATACGGAAAATGCCTTACATGCAGCTGGCTCACTGCATTTATGTTGGGAAGTTGGGCCACAGCACCGTCTGGAAACAGAAGGGCTGTGATGATCTCTTCCTGGAATTTTAGGAAGGATCCAGTTCGTCCTGAAGCTTTGTATAGCACATAAGCATTCAGCACAGCCAATTGGAATAAATATACAGACACTTTTTTCTACCAGCGTCTGGCCCTACAGGCAATCAAGTAAAATCTGGTCATCTGGTCATTGAGGTCCACCCCTCCCATGTTAAGGTTGTATTCATGGACACAGAGGTGTTTCTCCACAACACCAGTTGCAGTTGGAATTTGGTCATATCTGCGTGAAGGGAGGACAGAATGAAAACATTCCGTGAATCCCTCCACTTCACTGCGAGCAAATTACTACATCTCAAGCAGGCTCTCTCCCCCCGTCTAAGTCAGGACTCTACAAGCTATTGGGGGAAGCCCCAGCGATTAAATCGCCTGGTACCACATGCACCAATTCCACAACCAAAAAGGTGACAAAAAAGTGGCATGCTTGTGTAATAATTGTCCACGTACAAGTGGTACCCCTTTCCAAATAGGAATGACACCATGTCCCAAACAATCTTACCAGCCCTCTCTATGTAGTCTGGCCAGTTCTCTGGCTCCACGGGACTATTTCTTCCCTCGTAAACCATAAAACTATATGTATAGCCTGTTGCCCTGTCACAGAGCTTATACATCTTGACCCCGTATCTGGCACGCTTGCTGGGAAGATACTGATTGATAGACAAGTGGTCATAAAATTCAATCAGGGACTCATCAACAAGGCTGCAAACTGTTGGTTGAAGTGGGTTTATGAGGGGCTGATCAAATCCAGGGTAACTCCCAGGACGACAAAGTTCATTGTCATTAAATTGCATGAACAGCAAGATCTGCTCGTATCGTGTCCTGGTCATGCAAGCAGAGAACACAGGCATATGATGAATTGGGTCAGTGGACCAATATGACTGCAACTCACTTTTTTAAGTTATGCCCTTGAGGAGGAATAGGCCCAGGAAGGTCCTAAATTCGGAAATCGTAATAGGTTTCCAATCTCTGGAAAGGGCCAACTGGATATTATCCAGCATACAAATTGCTTTGGTCCACAATAGATCTATAGGGATCTTCAGTGAAAAACAGCGAATAAAAATCAAGTGACTTAAAATCAACTGTTTCCACGTGAATTCCAAGTTGGCCAGTGAATGGGGGAAGTACGGGCGCTGCAGAAGTGGTGGGCTCCCAATTTGGACTGGCAAATGCAGCGGGAAGGGCACGATGGGCTTGACGGGCCTGTGTTTGTCTTCTTAGTGGCTGTGGGACACTACTTGTGCTAGCCACCGCACCAGCTTGAACTGCACTTATGGGACTCGCCATGTCACCAAGTGTTACTGCAGTGCTGGATGTACAACCAGGATGTACTAGGCTGCTGGTGCTTGCCAGTTCACCAGAAGGATGAGTGGCACTAATACTGGTTCTCTGCTCCATACGAGAGCCCTGCGGTTCTTGCACCTCAACAACAGCAGAAGAATGGGGTCGGGTACACCTGACCTTGGCAGGGACCACTACTCCATCATCAGAGCTATTTGTCAGGGTGCCAATGCTGTCTAACGGTTCATATTCTGAGCCTGAATCTGACAGATGGGTGACTTCCTCTTCACTCTCATCTGTCATGCTCAGAAACATGTAGGCCTCTTCACTGGTGTACCTTCGATTGGACATTGTGGCGAGCCCTGCGGTTATGTATTTTGTAAGTGACAGTGATTGATTGAGACTGCACTTGGGTGGGCTGGGTGAGTGGAGGGGCTAAACGCAGGTGCTAGCAGGTATCTGGGCTGATCCTACTAATGCAGCATTTTTGGGAACCCTAAACTACTGGGGACGTTAACGTAGTTCTGATCAGACAAAAGATATCGATCCGTTCAGACGCTATACTACTAAGGGAGGTGTATGGTGCGTGCGTGGGTGTTAACACTACTGGCACTAATCTGACGCTGCCTGGGACTGATATCACCCACTGGGCGATCAGGGGGTTAAACCTTTATTCGGCAATATATGGCAGGTACCCTGATGCTATAAAAACCTGACGGTGACAGTAACTAGCTAACTGACTAACTACAAACTGACAGAGGGTGAAAGGGTTAACTTGGGGGTGATCAAGGGGTTAAACCTTTATTAGGGGGGTTTAGGGGGGGTCCCTAGACCTATCTGGGACTACTACTAAGCACCCTAATGCTTATTAGTGTCACAAATGACACCAGTATAGTGATCAAAGAAAACTATGAAAACTGTACTTGGTGACACTGACAGGGAGTGAAGGGGTTAACTGGGGGGGTGATTGGGGGGTGAAAAGTGTGCCTATGTGTACTGTGTCAGTGTAGTGTTGGTGCAACTCACGTTTAGATGTCCTCTCTGGAATGGAAAAGAATTCCAGAGAGAGAGGTGACATCACTTCCCCTGCCTGTGTTTACACTTACAGGCAGGGGACAGTCTCCCATTTGCCAGAACCGATCACCAGGTTCAGGCTAGAAATCATTGGCCTGGACCCGGAGACTGATCATTTCTGAAGCGAATCCGATCGCCGTGGGTGCGCCTACGTGCACTACAATGCCTCGCCCAGGGGAGCCAACCTGCCACAGTATAACTGAGGCAGCTGGTCCGGAACCGGTTAAGGGCTTTGTTAAGTTTTTTTTTAAATTGCCTCAGAAAAGAAGAATGAGCAGGGTCTATAAAAGATGTATTTTGTGAAGTTTGTATGAATCTGAGCCATATTCCCCCTGTGTTGCCACAGATACATTAGAGTGCTGAGAGGATGTGTGAGGTACCAGGGGGAGGGGATGCAGCTAGTGCCATTCTGACTGAAGCCTGAGGCAGCGTTGCTTAGTTGTTTTTTGCTTCATTTTCTGGCGAGAACTCCAAAGAACCATTATATCAAGTGGCAGGGGTTATTAGCAGACAAGGTAACAATATTTACTGGGTGAAGCTGAGCTGGGACACGATATAGAATAACAGAAACATCCCTTCAGGAGCAGAGCTCTAAGGCCCCTTTCACACTGGGGCTATTGCGCTAAAAATAGCGCCTGCAAACCGACCTGAAAGTGCCGCTGCTTTGTCTCCAATGTCAAAGCCCCGAGGGCTTTCACAATGGAGCAGTGCGCTGGCAGGATGGTAAAAAAAATCCTGCTAGTAGCATCTTTGGAGCGGTGAAGGAGCGCTCCTGCCCATTGAAATCAATGGGACACCACAGCAATACTGCCAGCAGAGGCGCTTGGCGTTGGTTTTTAACCCTATCTCGGCCGCTAGCGGGGGTAAAACCGTCCCGCTAGCGGCCGAATACCGACGGTAAAGCGCCGCTAACAATAGCGGCGTTTTACCGCCGACGCCGCCCCCGCCCCAGTGTGAAAGGGGCCTAAGCTGGCATGTCTGCTCAGTCAGGCTCCGCCTATTATGTGCATATTTTCAATAACAAACCTTTTCCTAACAGTAAATATTCATAATTCATTCATGTGAGTGACTCACCAGCACACACTTAAAGTCAATCCTTACCTATATCAACATACTCTTTATCACCCCTTGGGAGTTGTGCCTTAAAAGCAGTCACATAATCAGCAGGTAGTGATGATGCAACTCCTAATCTGAATTATTTAAAAGCAGCTGATAGAAGGGATCAAGGAAGCACATTTGTAACAATTATGGCCTCATGCACACAGGGCTTCTGAAAAAGCTCCTCTGGTGGCAGGAACATGTGGCATAAAAAATGTGCTAAAAGACATGTATTTCACACACATGTATGCATGTTTAGACGTGTTTATGCACATATATTGTTTGAGTGTATATGCTTTCTACTGGCCAGTATATTAATTTGTTCTGGCCAATGGAATGCATTTTACACGCATAGCGTTTAAAGTGGGTGTAAAGGTATAGAAGGCATAGAATGCATTAAGGTAAAAAACCTTTTAGATGCGGCTCCCTCCGCAGCCCCCTCTAAATGCTCCCCTGAACTTGATCTCCGTCTAGCATTTTGCACATCTGAAGCAGTCTTCTTCCCTCACTCAGCACTCAGAGGCTTGGCTAAGAGCAGCGGGGGCCAGTCAAAACATCTGACTAGAGAGTGGGAGGCAAGGCTGAGCCGGGCCATGTGTCTGATGAGACATAAACAGCCCAGCTTGGTAGCTAGCCCGCACAAGTGCCCCCATAGGAAGCCACTTCCTATGGGGGCACTTAGAAAGGGGGGGGGGCTGCTCTGTGCAAAACCATTTAACAGAGCAGGTAAGCATAACATGTTTGTTACTTTAAAGAAAAAAATCCTGAAAGGATTACAATCACTTTAACCATTTGTCTATAAGGCACTTTCATCCCCTTCCTGCCCAGGCCAATTTTCAACTTTCAGCGCTGTCACATGTAACAATGTGATATTTTTATAATTTTCTTCACACAGATAGAGCTTTCTTTTGGTGGCATTTAATCACTGATGGGTTTTTTATTTTTTACAAAAAAAAAAAAAAAAAAGATGAAAATTTTGGAAAAAAAAAAAAAAAAAATTAAGTTACTGTCAGTAAATTTTGTAAATAAGTAATTTTTCTCCTTCACTGATGTGCACTAATGAGGTGGCACTGATGGGCACTGATGAGGTGGCACTTATGGGCATTGATGAGGCGGCACTTATGGGCACTGATGAGGCAGAACTGATATATGGCACCGATGAGCACTAGGGATGAGCTTCGAGTTCGAGTTGAACCCATGTTAGACACGAACATCGTGTGTTTGACCGTTCGCAGAATTGCGAATGTTATGGGCCATTCACGTCAAATTCGAGTGGTGCGTCACAGCCCATTGCTGGCTGATGATTGGCCAAGCATGCACTATGACCCGCATGCTTGGCCAATCACAGCGCCGTCTGCACAGAGAGCCATAATTGGCCAAAGCCAAGGTGACTTTGGCCAATTATGGCTCAGGGGGTTTAGTACATGCCCCACACTATATAAGGCCGCCTGCATGGCGGCCTTGTGTAGTGTGTTGTGGCGGCGGAGAGAAAGAGACAGTGTCATTTGATTTAAGTTAGATAGAGTAGGCAGGTGAGTCAGTTAGCTGCACTTACAGTGTGTTGTGTGTGTATATATATATATATATATATATATATATATATATATATATATATGCATCCCAGGTGGTGTTGTTGTTGTGTGTGTGTATATATATATATATATATATATATATATATATACACACACACTGTATTCAGTTTAGCTAGATCCGTTCCTGTTATTCTCTTTCTAATATACCGACAGGCAGGCAGGTGTTTTTACAGTATTTACAGTTAGTGTACTGTGTACCCTGCACAGTTGCACTTATAGCTACCTGAAGACAAGTGCTGGTGTTCTTCTTCTGATCCTATTAATACCACAGGCAGGCAGCTTGAAGTATTTACAGTCAGTGTACTGTGTACCCTGCACAGTTGCACCTATACCTACCTGAAGACAAGTGCTGTTGTTCTTCTTCTGATCCTATTAATACCACAGGCAGGCAGCTTGAAGTATTTACAGTTACTGTACTGTGTACCCCTGCACAGTTGCACCTATAGCTACTTGAAGACAAGTGCTGGTGTTCTTCTTCTGATCATATTAATACCACAGGCAGGCAGGTTGAAGTATTTACAGTTAGTGTACTGTGTACCCCTGCACAGTTGCACCTATAGCTACCTGAAGACAAGTGCTGGTGTTCTTCTTCTGATCTTATTAATACAGGAAGGCAGGTTGAAGTATTTACAGTTAGTGTACTGTGTACCCTGCATAGTTGAACCTATAGCTACCTGAAGACAAGTGCTGTTTTACTTCTTCTGGTCCTATTAATACCACAGGCAGGCAGGTTGAAGTATTTACAGTGAGTGTACTGTGTACCCTGCATAGTTGCACCTATAGCTACCTGAAGACAAGTGCTGGTGTTCTTCTTCTGATCCTATTAATACCACAGGCAGGCAGCTTAAAGTATTTACAATTAGTGTACTGTATACCCTGCACAGTTGCACCTATAGCTACCTGAAGACAAGTGCTGTTCTTCTGATCCTATTAATACCACAGGCAGGCAGCTTGAAGTATTTACAGTTAGTGTACTGTGCACCCCAGCACAGTTGCACCTATAGCTACCTGAAGACAAGTGCTGGTGTTCTTTCTATTCCTATTAATACCACAGGCAGGCAGCTTGAAGTATTTAAAGTTAGTGTACTGTGTACCCTGCACTGTTGCACCTATAGCTACCTGAAGACAAGTGCTGGTGTGCTTCTTATGATCCTATTAATACCACAGGCAGGTAGGCAGGCATTCTGCTAGCTGCAGTATAATCAGTATATATATACATCCCAGTTTTGTGCAGCTACATCTCACTGCAGGCCATTAGTATGTCTGGAAGGCCAACAAGGAGAGGCAGACAGTCACAAGCCAATAAAAGAGGGCAAGCAGGCTCTGTGTCTAGAGGCAACAGTGCTGGTCGTGGACAAGGTGCATCCCCATCAGCACGTGGCCGCTTGTCCTTTTTTTTTGGCAGCTGGCCGTGTTGAGCCGCATTATGCGGAAGACTTGGTAGAGTGGATGACCAAGCCGTCCTCATCCTCTCTCACCCAGGCTCAGGGTACTTTGTCTGGCAAAGCAGCTACCAACGCGGCCTCTTCCCTTGGCTCAATGGCATCAGTCACTCCTTCCCTAGCCCCACCATGTCCTCCTGAGGAGTCCCCCGAACTGTTTGACCACAGTGTTGGGTACATGCTCCAGGAGGATGCCCAGTGTTTTGAAGGCTCCGATGATGGTACTCAGCTAGAGGAAGGCAGTAACGTGAACCCAGACAGAGGGGGTGCCCAAGAAGGACAGCAATCTGGCAGTCATGTTCCCCCAGCTACAGCATACTGCCAGGTTTGCTCCAGTGATGGGGGAGGGAGGGAATGATGAGGTCACTGACTCCACGTGGGTGCCTGATAGGAGAGAGGAGGAGGAGGAGGCACATCACCAACGAGGCAGAATGCCCTCCAGGGGCTTAAGGGCAACACACCAACTGCATCACACCGCAGAGCTACGCATGTGCAGGGCGCTGCTGTCTCTGCATGTTATTCCAAAAGTTCTTTGGTGTGGGCCTTTTTTGAGAGACGAGTGCATCAGATCCCACCGCAGCTATTTGCAACATATGTCTCAAGCGTATCTCGCGTGGCCAAAACATCACCCGCTTGGGCACCACATGCTTGACCAGACATATGTTGACCTGCCATACAGTTTGTTGGCAAGCGTACCTAAAAGACCCACACCAAAGAACAAAGAGGACCTCTCCTTGCTCCTCATCAGCTGGGATCTCCAACCCCACTATACCTTCAGTCCTCTCTGAGACCTGCACTGAGAGGAATGAAGGTGTAGAATTAGGTGTGTCACAGCCAAGTACTTGCGGGCAATCTGCTATCAGTACACCGACGTCAGATTGTACCAGGCAAATTTCCCTGCCCCAGCTGCTGCTCCACCAAAAGAAGTTCACTCCCAGCCATCCACATGCCCAGCAGTTGAATGCTAGCTTGGCTAAATTTCTAGCACTTCAACTGCTGCCTTTTCAGTTGGTAGACTCTGCCCCCTTCCGTGAGTTTGTGGAATGTGCGGTTCCTCAGTGGCAGGTTCCCAAACGCCACTTTTTCTCACGGAAGGCGATTCCAGGTCTCTACCGGCATGTGGAAGGCAATGTCTTGGCCTCACTGGACAGGGCGGTCAGCGGTATTACCACTGACTTATGGTCCGGCAGGCATGGACAGGGATGTTACCTATCTTTCACGGCGCATTGGGTGACTCTGCTGGCAGCTGGGAAGGATGCAGGACAAGGTGCATTAGTGCTGGAGGTTGTTCCGCCACTACGCCTCCAAAATGCTACTACTGGTGATTCTGACACACCTCTCTCCTCCATCCCCTCCTCTTCTTCTTCCTCCATGACCTCTTCCTGTGCTTTGTTCTCGGAACCAGCGGTGCTCCGTAGGCGTTCAAGGGGCTACGCAAGTACGCAGGCCAAAAGATGCCATGCGGTGCTTGAGCTGGTGTGCTTGAGGGACAGGAGCTACACTGGGGCAGAGATTCTGTCAGCTCTGCAGGGGCAGGCTCAGAGGTGGTTGACGCCATGCCAGCTTAAGGCAGGAATGGTGGTTTGCGACAATGGCACCAACCTCCTCTCTACCCTCTGACAGGGACAACTGACCCATGTGCCCTGTTTGGTTCACGTCCATAACTTGGTGGTGCAGCAGTTCTTGGGCAGGTACCTGGGCTTACAGGATGTCCTGAGGCAGGCCAGGAAAGTCTGTGTGCATTTCCGCCGGTCATATAATGCCAGTGCTCGGCTGGCTGACCTCCAAAAGGAATTTAACCTGCCCAAGAACTGCCTAATCTGTGACATGCCCACCAGGTGGAACTCAACGTTGGCCATGCTGCAGCGGCTGGACATGCAGCAGAGGACCATCAATGAGTACCTGTGTGACTATGGCACCAGGACAGGGTCAGGGGAGCTTGTTTTTTTCTTTCCCCATGCCAGTGGGTCATGATCAGGGATGCATGCACTGTCCTGTCACCATTTGAGGAGGCCACGAGGATGGTGAGCAGTGACAGTGCATGCATCAGTGACACTGTCCCCCTTGTCCACCTGTTGGAGCACAGGCTGCATGGAATAATGGACAGGGCACTTGAGGCAGAACAGAGGCAGGAAGAGGAGGACTTCCTTAGCTCTCAAGGCCCCCTTTATCTAGACATTGTTCCTGCGTGCCCGCCGATCACACAGGAAGAGGACGAAGAGGAGGATTGTGTCAGCCTGGAGGTGGAGCCTGGCACTCAGCATCAGCAGCAATCTTTAAGGGATCATTTACAGTACCAAGAAACCCATGGACTTGTACGTGGCTGGGAGGAGGTGGCTGCGGATCATGTCATCCTTAGTGACCCAGAGGACTCCGGACCGAATGCTTCAGCAAACCTATGCTGCATGGCCTCCCTGATCCTGCAAAGCCTGCGGAAGGATCCTCGTATTCGTGGTATCAAGGAGAGGGATCAATACTGGCTGGCAACCCTCCTTGATCTTGCCAGAGCTTGCACAGTATGCAATTGAGCTAATGGCCTGTCCTGCATCCAGCGTTCTTTTGGAACGCACATTCAGTGCTGCTGGAGGCTTTGTAACCGATCACAGGGTGCGCCTGTCCACCGACTCGGTCAATCGACTGACCTTCATTAAAATGAATCAGTCTTGGATCACCACCAGCTACCAAGCACCTGATGCTGATGTAACCGAATATTTTTTTTGAAATGTCAGATCCCTTCAAGACTGCCTATGCTGATGCTGAGTGACTATCCTGTTATGCTGAGTGACTATCCTCTTCCTCAATGATCATGCTGATAGCTTGTAAGAATATTTTTGGTTCTGGGCACCGCCACCAGTGGCTAAGGCCCAATTTTTCAGCCCCTGTTTAACAGGGGCGTGTAATTACAATTTTTGATGCAATATTTTGCAAGGAGGGTTTGTTGCTGCGCTCAACTAGAGTATTTGTGAGGGGTTGCAGTATTGTGGCACCAGCACCAATGCCTAAGGCCCAATTTTTCAGCCCCTGTTTAACAGGGGCGGGTAATTACAATTTTTGATGCAATACTTTGCAGCAGGGCTCGTTTCTGCGCCCACCAAGAGTAACTGTGAGGACTTACAGTGTTGTGGCAACACCACCACCACCACCAAAGGCCCAATTTATCTGCCCCTGTTCAACAGGGGCATGTAATTACAATTCTTGATCTAATATTTCACAGCAGGGCCCGTTCCTGCACCCACCAAGAGTAACTGTGAGGGCTTACAGTGTTGTGGCAACACCAACACCTAAGGCCCCAATTTCTGCAGAGTATATAGGGCAGGCCCCTACTTTCAAACATCAAACTTACAAACGACTCCTACTTGCAAATGAAAGGAGACAACAGGAAGTGAGATTAAATCTATCCCTAGGAAGGGAAATTCTCTCCTGTAAGAGTTAATATGGGATCCACTGATGCTTTATCAACAATCCTTGTTTCACTAAAAATTCCAAATTGTCAAAAAAAATTTGTCATTGGGACAGAAAGTGAGGTGAAATCTTCTGAAGAGGTGCACAGACAGCAAAACAAATGTCACAGGGGTGATAACCCTTCCCTATGTTTTCCAAAAAGCTTAAAATAGATTTTTTGGCTGGAGCTACACTTTAAAAATGTACCAGTTCAAAATTACAAACAGATTCTACTTAACAACAAACCTACAGTCCCTGTCTTGTTTGCACCGCTTGTATACTGCTGTTCAGAGTATATAGGGCCTGGGGGCCCCACACCTTTCCTTTTTCTAATTTGGGTGCGGGGTTCCGCTTAATATCCATACAAGACCCAAAGGGCCTGGTAATGGACTGGGGGGGTACCCATGCCGTTTGTCTCACTGATTTTCATCCATATTGCCGGGACCCGACATTACATTAAAGCCGCAAGCAGTTTTAAATGACTTTTATTCCTTTAAAAATGTCATTTTTGTGCAGGGACTGTTCTAAGCACGGGAAACATGCACCACTTTACAGGCATACTATAGACAACCCCCAGGTACGATATTTAAAGGAATATTTCACCTTTTTTTTCAGTTTAAGCATCTTTAACCACTTGTTGCCCGCGCACCGTCATATGACGGCGGGACAGTGCAGCTGTTATATGACGGCGGCCCTTCCAGGTCCCCCAGGCCCGCCGCGTCACTCGGGTCCTGGTGCGCGTGCCCAGTGGCCGCGATGTCCGCCGAGCACCCGCGATTGCCCGGTAACCAAGCAGGACCGTGGATCTGTGTGTAAACACACAGATCCACGTCCTGTCAGATGGGAGGAGACCGATGGTGTGTTCCTTGTACAGAGGAACACCGATCGGTCTCCTCCCCTTGTGAGTCCCCTCCCCCCACAGTTAGAATCACTCCATAGCAACACGATTAACCCTACAGCGCCCCCTCCTTTTTAACCCCTTCATTGCCAGTCACATTTATACAGTAATCAATGCATTTTTATAGCACGGATCGCTGTATAAATGTGAATGGTCCCAAAAATGTGTCAAAAGTGTCCGATATGTCCGCCGCAATATCGCAGTCATGATAAAAAACGCAGATCGCCGCCATTACTAGTAAAAAAAAAAAATAATAATAAAAATGCTATAAATCCATCCCCTTATTTTGTAGACGCTATAACTTTTGCGCAAACCAATAAATATACGCTTATTGCGATATATTTTACCAAAAATATGTAGAAGAATACATATCGGCCTAAACTGAGAAAAAATTTGTTAAAAAAAAAAAAATGGATATTTATTATAGCAAAAAGTAAAAAATATTGTGTTTTTTTCAAACTTGTCACTCTTGTTTTGTTTATAGCACAAGAAATAAAAACCGCAGAGGCGATCAAATACCACCAAAAGAAAGCTCTATTAGTGGGGAAAAAATGATAAAAATTTCATTTGTGTACAGTGTTGTATGACCGCGCAATTGTTATTCAAAGTGCGACAGCACTGAAAGCTGAAAATTGGCTTGGGCAGGAAGGGGGTGAAAATGCCCTGTATGGAAGTGGCTAAAATCACTGCTCCCGAAAAAATGGCCGTTTTTAAAACTTTTTTTTGCATTGATACATGTCCCCTGGGGCAGGACCCGGGTCCCCAAACCTTTTAGAACAATACCATGCAAATTAGCCTTTAAAATTAGCACTTTTGATTTTGAACGTTCGAGTCCCATAGACTTCAATGGGGTTCTAAAGTTTGCGCAAATTTTCGGTCCGTTTGCATGTTCTGGTGCGAACTGAACCGGAGGGTGTTCAGCTCAATCCTAATGAGCACTGATAGTAGGCGGCACTGATAGGTGGCACTGATAGGCACGGATAGGCTGCACTGATGGGCAATAATAGGTGGTACTGATGGGCAAGCAATGATGGGCATTGATGGGCAGCACTGATAGGCGGCACTGATAGCCAGCACTGACTGGCATCACTAATGGGCACTGATTGGTGGCACTTGTGGGCACTGATTACTGGCACTGGTGGGCACTGATTGCTGGCACTGGTGGCGCTTTATTGTAATAATGATCAGAGCCCTGATTACATGTCTCGATGTCCCTGCGAGGAGATGCCACTGCTGAGCTTTATTGTAATAATGATCAGTGCCCTGATTACATGTCTCAATGTCCCTGCGAGGAGATGCTGCTGATGGGCTCTCCCCGCCAAACACTGTCAGTGTGAGGCGATCAGAACCAATTACCGGCATTTTCGTGTTTACATGTGACCGGCTGTGATTGGACAGAGATCCTCACGCCGTGTCCCAACAACTTGGCGCAGCTGCGCTGCAGGTCACCATATGACGTCTTCCCAGAACGAGAGCTGCACTCTCATTTGACGGTGGGCGAGGGGCAAACAGTTAAACACATTTAGATGGTGTAGGCACATTTTGTGTTTTTTCTGCTGAAACGCTCCTCTCAAAAACATTGCTTTGGTGGGTTTTTTTTCAGCCTCTAAGCACTACTCTTCTAATACACCTGTAAACACCTATATGTGCAAGGACACATAGGATTTCATAAAGCTGCTTTTACATTCTGAAAAAAAAATAAATGAATCGCTCAGTGCAGTTTTTTAAGCTCCATGTGCATGAGCCCTAAAACAAACCTTTAGAACATTTTTTTTTACATTTATCCTATATCAATTTTCACCTGTGTTTTTACAAATATTCCTTTTCTAAACATGTTTTTAAATGAACAGCGAAAAGCTTTTGACAAAGTACAGAATTACAAAAAAGAAAACATTTATACTCACCTGGTGCCACAACTATCCTCCGCCAGCTCTAAGACTGAAAACTGAGCAAACACATGACCTCTGATTGCTCAGTTCTTGGTCTTCACTGAACAGAGAGTAGTGACTGTCAGCCACCGGCTCTCTGCTCTGCCCCTCAAGCACTCCCTGGAGCGCCGGGCTGTGGAGGGGTTGGGAAAGGCTGGCACAGGTTTTCAATGGCGAGCTGAGAGTCTGAGCCTGCTGCCAGTTAAGCATCTGGAACACAAATGAATAATGAACTGTGCAGAAACAGGCCTCTCTGAGCCTCAAAAATGGTTATAAAGTAGCAAAATAAAATTAACTGATAGAACAGGCAGAAGTAGAATAATGTCCATTCCAAAGTGGACAATTGAGGTTTGCAGGAGCAATTGGATATATCGAAAATGAGCTGGTCTGCCTTGACAAGTACATCTCAACCATCCATGCACCACCACTGGCTTCTTTTATCTCTAATGTCGCGTACACACGGTCGGACTTGCCAACGGGATAACCTCCATCGGCATTTCCGACGGAAACATTTAGAACATGTTCTATATCTAAGTCCGTCGGAAATTCCGAGAAAGTCCGATGGGGCATACACACGGCAACCAAAAGCTCCCATTGGACTTTTTCTGTCGGAAATTCCGACCGGGTGTACGGGGCATTAGGGTCTCCAGTGGCAAATGTTTCTGTCAAATTACCTGGCTCTATTCCTCCTCTTGGTTTTGGTTGTTTCCACCCTCCTTGGGATTTTTTCCACTTTTCCTCTTGTGTTCTCTCCAATCACAGATGATATTCAAATGTACTGTAGGTAATTTGGAAAACCCAATGAGACTCAAAACTGTCAATGACTCCATGCGATTGCTTGCTTTATGGCATTAGTGCCTGCTATTGCTATTGCCTTTGCTGGCTTGTTGAAGTCCTTAGCTATACTATCCCAGAGATGCAGAGCCACTTTACATGGTGCAAGTCAGAGAATAGAAGAGCTGCCAATCAGCTGAAGTATTGCCTGCACCTGTGTAATCACTCTACCGAGTCCATCAGAAATAATACCGAGAGTCAGTGATGTACACAATTACACCCTAGAAGGGGGCTAACCCCAAACTGAGCCAAATACATTTAGCACAGGTTTTTTGAGCTTTCGCATGTGGTACCCTGAAATATGCTGTCAGTGTGATGTTTACTATGCAAGAAGACCAGATGATTGCAGGTAGGAGGCAGAACAGCGTGCACCACCCCTCTCTACTCATTGATGCTATAGTTTTGTTATACAGGCTACTTTAAAGGGGCTGTTTCACTGCATAACCATAAAAAAAAAAATGCATGGAAAATAAGGCACCTGCGTAAAAGCTACCCACCCTCTCTGACCACCATACCTACACACAACTGCTCCCCAACCTTCACTCACCACCATACCTGCACACAATTGTTCTTCACCCAAGTGTTTGATCCTTCTATCACCATTGCACCTGCCAAAATGCTCCCCATCTCACAATCACCATATCACCTGCACACAACTGTTTCCCACACCATTGTTATCACTGCACCTGCACAAGACCACTTCCTACCCACTTTTTCCACAACACCAGCTTGACCCCCCTTGCCATTTTTCGACCTGACATTTACTTATTCACACATTGCCACTGCACTGACAAGCAATTATTCACTCTCTGCTACTGCACTAATGCACACTTACTCACTGACATTGCATTGATACGCTCTACACTGCCAGCACTGCATTGACAGGCCTAAGAGCAGTAGATACTGTTTAATATATCTCCTAGTGTTCTCTTTTAGGGTTTTTTTCTATACTGTGTTTTATTACATTGTGGTCAGCTAGGCCATTCTGCTTTTATATGCCCGGTGCATCTGGCAAGGCCTTTCATAGGCAATCAGAGGGAATACGGGTCATAGACCTTGTCCCAATGATTGTTTGTTCCTGAATTTATTATCAGGTTAACACTATTGTTGTTATAACTGTTTGTATCTGTAAATATACACACACACACACACACACACACACACACAGGTCTTTGCTGTTATTCATCATGATTGTGTTAACTTTAGCCATTACATTTTGTGGGCTCTGATTTTTGTAATTATATTTAGATATTAACATTTTTAAAGATACACTTTAAAGTTTTGGGGTCATTTTAATTTTTTTTTTACTTTTTATGTTCTTTTAATTTGCTTTATATTTAGGTTTACTCTTAATAGAAATTCTATCATTTATAAATAAACATTTAATAAATGGATAAATTATGGACAGCGCTTGCTCCACCTTATACTAATATAAAGTGCCACTACTATGTGTATATTACTGGATCATACAATGTCAATGTTAACTGTTTGTACACATAAATCAATTGAAAATAGTGACAAATAAAGTGCTTAGAGTGATAACTATGCAAAACAAAGTCTTTTGCTTGTAGTAAAGTGCTGTTGTGCTCTGTATCCCAGTGGTATCTGTGCATCCACCTTTTGTGAGGGACTATAGACACTCTGCACTCACCAGATATGATGGACTACCTTACCATATAGCAAGGGAACTCTACTGAGCTTGTAGGTCTTTTTCGGGGACCTATCCCACGCGGATATCCTCTGATGGCTCCCACTGGTGAAGATTCCTTCCAATGATGACTTCGGAGCTCAAGGATCAGATTATGCAGGTGCACAATATATAGAGAAAAGCTCCTCATGGTGTAAAATCCTCAAACGATTTATTGCATATAGGCATTTTACATGGTTAAAAATCCATAAAGGTAAATTACTTGTAATTAAAAATTTAAATAAAAACCAAACTGAGTGTCACAATAACAAAAACGGCCTCTGCACATGTTGCTGCCTGTTGACATGCGTTCCATTCTCTGGGCCGGTAGTGACGTGCGGGAGATTCAGCTTGATGTGTTTTGTCATCTATGTGCGGCGTGGTTAAAAGCAACCATGCAATAAATCGTTTGAGGACTTTACACCATGAGGAGTTTTTCTATATATATATTGCGCATCTGCATAATCTGATCTTGGAACTCCGATACCACTGGGATATGGCACACAACACTTTAATACAAGGAAAAGACTTTGTTTTGCACAGTTATCACTCTAGGCACTTTATTCTTCAATTGATTTATTTGTACAAACAGTTAGCACATGATTGATATTGTATGATCAAGTAATATACACATAGTAGTGGCACTTTATAGTAGTATAAGGTGGAACAAGCGCTGTTCATAATTTTATCCATTTAATTTGGTCCTCTTGAAGGGACAATATTGATAGCAGCCGCTCAACTACACCAACACCAAATCACCAAGGTGCGGGTGTTCAACATTTTTGTTTAAACATTTAATAAAGGGTGCATTCATGACACTGGTACTGGAGCATATTGGGTTTTCCAGAGCAAATGCAACCTGGACAAAACTTAATGAGGTCCCTAGAGTTAGTATATATAGCGGGAGAGTATAATTTTTAGAATAAATTCAGTACTTCATTATCAAAGCAAGGAAAAACGTAAGTTAGTAACTTACAATATTGACTTGGGAAGCTAGAGTGAACTACAATCCCTTCCTGAAGGATTATATTTTACTTTTAACTAATATCCCTCACTCAGACTATCATGTTTTAGTCCAGTGCTCAACAGACCAAAAAAGAAAGCAGTTAAACACCAACTGTTAATGCAAGTTGAACCCCAACTTTTAAAGCAGCATCATATGACAAGTCACTTGACCATATGTTACAAAGGCGGAAGGGAAGTCATGGCAGTTTCTTTTATCAGTTGGGGGACCACAGAGGGGTTATCCAGGTATGCAGGGGCGTAACTACCACCATAGCGACCCATGCGGCCGCTATGGGGCCCGCAGCCGAGTGGGGCCATGTGAGGATAAGAGCACCGCCGGCACAGTCTCTAAGCCAGGGGAAGAGAGAGGAAAGGAAGAGGCGAGCTGTCCGTATCAGCAGAGAGCTGAATTGCCTGATGTAATAGCTTTCATTAGAACTTCCAGTGTTCCCGGGGCTCACGTCACATAGCTCCACCTTTTGGCCCGGTGCCTTTGATAGACAGAACGCCGAACCAATGCGCGACATGTGACGTCATCAAAGGCATCAGGCCAAGAGGTGGGGCTATGTGACGATGAACCCCGGGAAGATGGGAAATTCAAATGAAAGCTATTACAGCGGGCAATCCCGCTCTCTGCTGATCCGGGTGGTTTGCCTCTTCCTCTGCATAGGTGGGGCTGTATGGGGCACAGGCAGACCAGGCTGTATTTGGCACAGGCAGGCCTGTGCTGGCCATCGGGACTACCGGGAGATTCCCGGTGGGCCGATTGGCAGCGGGCCACTACAATGACTCAGATGTCAGACAGTGACTGTGTCACTGTCTCTCTCCGTCTGAGCGTCGCCTGGCGCCGGGCGGCTCCGCTCCTGCACTCGGCGGGCGGGCCGGCCGCCGGCGTCACAAAAGAACAGGCAGGCATTGACACTCCCCCAGGCACTCCCCCTAACAGCTATCAATATAGCTATTTGGGCGGCCTCTTTGTCCCGGCGCCGTGACGTCACTCACGGACGGAGGGCGGAGGCGGCCCGGGGACATAGGAGGAGGCGGAGCAGAAGTTCTGAACCACCACCAGCAACAAGTACAGAGAGACCAAGGCTATAGTGTCACTGAGTCTGTCATCATTCAAGTAAGCAGCAGTGCAGCACTATAGTAATAATAACTTTTCTAATAATAATAGTAATTACTAGTAAGTAACTGAATATACAGCATGGAGGGGGGGAGGGGTAAATCTGTACTGTATAAATGTACTGCCTCTGGTCATGGTTAAATTATTCATCAGTTACCATGGCCAGTGGCATTAAATTAATAATTGACCAGTGGCATTAAATTAATATTAATGCCAGGCATTAATATTAATTTAATGCCACTGGTCAATTATTAATTTAATGCCACTGGCCATGGTAACTGATGAATAATTTAACCATGACCAGAGGCAGTACATTTATACAGTACAGATTTACCCCTCCCCCCCTCCCCCCGCCATGCTGCATATTCAGTTACTAAAAGTAACTGAATATGCAGCATGGCGGGGGGAGGGGGGGGGGGGTAAATCTGTATTGTAAATGTACTGCCATTGGTGATGGTTAAATTATAAAGTAACTGAATATGCAGCATGGTGGGGGGAGGGGGGGAGGGGTTAATCTGTACTGTAAATGTCTTGCCACTGGACATGGTTAAATTATTCATCCATCAGTTACCATGGCCAGTGGCATTAAATTAATAATTGATCAGTGGCATTAAATTAATATTAACCACCTACCAACCGGCCCATAGCCGAATGACGGCTGCAGGGCGGTTGGATAACTCTGGGAGGACGTACTATGACGTCCTCCCAGAATTCCCCTCTCGCGCGCCCCCTGGGGCGCACACCCGAACACATCCGTGACCACGCATCACGGATCCTGGTAAATGACCGCTGATCGCGGCCGTTTACCATGTGATCTCGCCGTCAAATGACGCCGTCTGATGACGCCGGTTCCTCTCCTCCCCTCCTGTGTACTGATCGGTACACAGTGAGCGGGGAGGGGGATGGATGGATGTCTGCAGCGCTGTGGGCTGTATGTGTAGTGCCCACAGCGCTGCACAGAGACATCCATCCATCCATGCTCAGCCATCCCTCACTACTATGCAATGCTGTGCAATACTCTGCAATACCCCCACACTACTCTGCAATACTCTGCAATGCCACCACAATACTCTGCAATGCTGTGCAATACTCTGCAATGCCACCACAATACTCTGCAATACTGTGCAATACTCTGCAATGCCACCACAATACTCTGCAATGCTGTGCAATACTCTGCAATGCCCCCACAATACTCTGCAATGCTGTGCAATACTCTGCAATGCCCCCACAATACTCTGCAATGCTGTGCAATACTCTGCAATGCCCCCACACTACTCTGCAATACTCTGCAATGCCACCACAATACTCTGCAATGCTGTGCAATACTCTGCAATGCCACCACAATACTCTGCAATGCTGTGCAATACTCTGCAATGCCCCCACAATACTCTGCAATGCTGTGCAATACTCTGCAATACCCCCACAATACTCTGCAATGCTGTGCAATACTCTGTAATGCCCCCACAATACTCTGCAATGCTGTGCAATACTCTGCAATGCCCCCACAATACTCTGCAATGCTGTGCAATACTCTGCAATGCCCCCACAATACTCTGCAATGCTGTGCAATACTCTGCAATGCCCCCACAATACTCTGCAATGCTGTGCAATACTCTGCAATGCCCCCACAATATTCTGCAATGCTGTGAAATACTCTGCAATGCTGTGCAATACTCTGCAATGCTGTGCAATACTCTGCAATGCCCCCACAATACTCTGCAATGCTGTGCAATACAACAGTTTATATACTGTTTTTGTGTGTGTTTGAAAAATTAAAGTGGGCCGGTCTGGATGAAGTCCAGGGCCAAATTTTTGTCCCAGTCCAGCCCTGGGCACAGGTCACGCTGTATTGGGCACAGGTCACGCTGTATTGGGCACAGGTCACAGTGTATGTGGCACAGGTCACGCTGCATTGACACTAGGGCAGCTGTGGGGGGGGGGGCTGTTTGCAGGGGGGCCCCATACAACATTTTGCTATGGGGCCGTGCTATTTCTAGTTACGCCCCTGCAGGTATGAAATATGTATACTTACAATGGTCCAAGCTGCAAAAATAAACCACACCTGGAATTCAGCTTGAAACAATCAAGGTCATTGTGGGAAAATATCTAGGATTGTGACACCCTGAAAAAGAGATTAGCTTGAGTCAACTATTCCTATTAGTGAGTCAGGTTTTCCAGTCACAATAGACCAGCCTGGGTATATATATATTTCGCATTTTCATTATCCTGATGTGAGGAATACTCAAAGATAAAAATAATATTTTGCATTGGAGAACGTGTCCCGTCGTTTTTTTCTATATATATAAGATTTTTTTTTCACGCCACATGAGTATGCTGTTGAAGTGCAATATGGCCTGGCCAAAAAAAATTTCAGATTACCTCAAGGGAAACAAAAATATTGGGGCTTTGACCCTTAATAAAGAAGAAAGCAGCAAGGCCTGCACTGCTCGTTCACTATCTCCCTGGCCCACGTATTAATTACACAGGTTTCTCTGGCTGATTAAAGTGGTAATTAACCACTTACGAACTGCCCGCCGTCATTATACGGTGGCTGTTTAAAGGAGGTTATTGTTGTTATGGCAGCAGCTAGCTGCCATAATCCTGGTATCCCCGTCTTCAGCGGGCGGTCCGCTACAAGATAAAAGTGGTCTCTGCGGCGGATTCACTGCGAGATCACTTTTATCTGTGGCGGGAGAGGGCCCTCCTCCCGCCGCGATCCGGTGCCCTCCGCTGCTTACCGGAGCCGTCGGCAGCGGCGGAGGCGATCACGTCTGTTCTCCTGTCAGGTATGGAGACGAGTGAGGGGAAGATGGCCCCCACCCGTCTCCATACAATTGCTGGGCGGAAGCGATGTCAAACACGTCACTTCCGCTCACAGCTCTTAACCTCCCTGGCAGTATGATTATTTCAGATTTTTGATGCTGAAAGCGGTACAATTATTTTGCTCAGCGTTTTATATTGTAGGCCTGTAATTCTTGGGAATAACTCACTTAAATCTATCCAAACAAGAGTCTAGTAGACATCCCGGGTATGATAAAGTTTGAAAAACAAAATCAATAATTATAATATAATGAATAACTATAAATAATTATAACAAATAATATTATAATAATAATAAAAATTATTCAATAATGTAATCAAATCAAAAACACTGAAATTTGCTTAGTTGCAGAATTGTCGCTGTCATTACTTTTAGTGTTTGATGATGAATTTCCCCACGAATAACTGTCGCTCAATTCTGCAAGTGATTCTAATTTATTATCGCTGTTTTCTAGCTGGTCTAAAAGCACTTTTGACGTAAACGGACATTTTTTGGTTGCTATGGACAATCTCCAGTTTCCAGGCAGAAAGAACAGTATTTATAATATAAAACTGCATGCAGGACACGGGACAGACCACTAGGGACAAAGGGGATGTGTAATTATTTGATACAGTACTGTAATCTGTAAGATTACAGTATACTGTATCTACACTGTGTCTTTTATTTTTTGAATTCGGCGCCTAACTCCGTCCCGTACGTCGCAACTCTCGCAGGGAACGGAGCTCGGCACTGTGAATCGAGTGAGACACGGCGGCTCGCAGATCACAGCGGGGAGACATCGCAGGATCCAGGGGACAAGGTAAGTAACCTCTACATGGATCCTGCGATGCGATCCCTGGCTCGGGGTTACCGCTTTTGGTACTGAAAATCCACCCCGAGCCAGACTCGGGAATACCGCCAGGGAGGTTAAAGGGCCATTTTTTTAAAATCATTTTTTTAAATTACAATTTTTTTTTTTTTTTTATTTCATTTTAGTCTAAATATGAGATCTGAGGTCTTGTTGACCCCAGCTCTCATATTTAAGAGGTCATGTCATGCTTTTTTTTATTACAAGGGATGTTTACATTCCTTGTAAAAGGAAGAATAGTGACAATTTAAAAAAAAAAAAAAAAAAACAGTGTAAAATAAAAAATAAAAGGTAAAATAAATAATAATTTTTAAAAAAATGTTAAACGCACCCTGTCCCGACGAGCTCGCGTGCAGAAGCGAACGCATATGTGAGTAGCGCCCGCATATGAAAACGGTGTTCAAACCACACATGTGAGGTATCGCCGCGATCAGTAGAGTGAGAGCAATAATTTTAGCCCTAGACCTCCTCTGTAATTTAAAACATGCAACCTGTAGAATTTTTTAAACATCGCCTATGGAGATTTTTAAGGGTAAAAGTTTGTCGCCATTCCACGAGCGGGCGCAATTTTGAAGCGTGACATGTTGTGTATCAATTTACTCAGCGTAACATTATCTTTCAAAATATAAAAAAAAATTGGGCTAACTTTACTGTTGTCTTATTTTTTAATTAAAAAAAGTGTTTTTTTTTTTCCAAAAAAAGTGAGCTTGTAAGACCTCTGCGCAAATATGGTGTGACAGAAAGTATTGCAACAACCGCCATTTTATTCTCTAGGGTGTTAGACCTCCTCATGGAATTAAAAAATAAGACAACAGTAAATTTAGCGCAAATTTTTTTATTTTGTGAAAGATAATGTTACGCTGAGTAAATTGATACCCAACATGTCATGCTTCAAAATTGCGCCCGCTCGTGGAATGGCGACAAACTTTTACCCTTAAAAATCTCTATAGGTGACGTTTAAAAAATTTTACAGGTTGCATGTTTTGAGTTACAGAGGAGGTCTAGGGCTAGAATTATTGCTCTATCTCTACCGATTGCGGCGATACCTCACACGTGTGGTTTGAACACCATTTTCATATGCGGCCACTACTCACATATGCTTTCGCTTCTGCACGCAAGTTCAGCCGGACGGGCCGCGTTTAAAAACGTATTTTTTTTTTTTTTTAATTTATTTTACCTTTCATTTTTTATTTTTACACTGTTCTTTAAAAAAAAAAATGGTGTCACAAAATGGTGTCACTTTTATTCCTATTACAAGGGATATAAACATCCCTTTTAATAGAAAAAAAGCATGACAGGACCTCTTAAATATGAGATCTGGGGTTAAAAAGACCTCAGATCTCATATTTACACTAAAATGCAATAAAAAAAAAATGTAATTTAAAAAAAAATGTCCCTTTAAGAGCTATGGGGGGAAGTAACGTTTTGACGTCGCTTCCGCCCTGCAATGATATGGAGACAGGTGGGGGCCATCTTCCCCTCACTCGTCTTCATGTCATGCTAGGGAGAGGATCCGATTGCCTCCTCCGCTACCGACGGCTCCGGTAAGCGGTGGAGGGCACCGGAGCGCGGTGGGTGGGCCCTCTCTCCCGCCGCCGATAAAAGTGATCTCCCGGAAATTCCTCTTCAAACTAGCGACGTAAAAACAATGGTGGCCCGTTCAAAAAGTGGAAAGTAGTTGTAAAGGTAAAAGGCTTTTACCTTAATACATTCTCTGCATTAAGGTAAAAAAACCTTTTAGGAGCAGCTTCCACGGCAGTCCCCCGTAAATACTCACCTGAGCCTGATCTCGGCCCAGAGCTGTGCATGTCTGCAGCAACTCTCCTCCCCTCTCCCCTTGGCTGAGAGCAGCCATTGGCTCATGCTGCTATCAGTCAAAACCTGTGAGCAGAGAATGGGGGGCAGGGTCGAGCCAGGCTGTGTTTCTGAATACATACATACAGCCCGGCTCAGGAGCAAGCCCACACGAGTGTCCGTGTAGCAAATAGCAAATGGCTTGCTATGATGGACACTCAGTGGGGGAGAGGAGCCATGAGTGCGGGTAACCCAAGAACAGGCTGATCGGGGCTGCTCAATGCAAAACCTTTGCACAGAGCAGGTAAATTTGACATGTTTAATATTTTAATATAAAAAGGGAAGCTTTACAATCACTTTAACCACTTGCCGACCGCCGCACGACGATGTACGTCGACAGAGCGGCACGGGCAGGCAAAAGGACTTACAGGTACGTCCTTGCCTGCCCGCGGGTGGGGGGTCCGATCGGACCCCCCCCCGGTGCCTGCGGCGGTCGGCAAATCTCCCCCGGTGATCGGTGGTGAGGGGGAGGCCATCCATTCGTGGCCCCCCCCTCGCGATGTAAATCTCTCCTCGGCTCGGTAATTTCCGTTCCGGCCCGAGGAGAGAAGAGAGGTATGTGAGTGCACCAACACACACACACACACAGTAGAACATGCCAGGCACACAAAACACCCCGATCCCCCCCCCCGATCGCCCCCCGATCCCCCCCCAATCACCCCCCCCTGTCACAAACTGACACCAAGCAGGTTTTTTTTTTTTTTTTTTTTTTTTCTGATTACTGTATTGGTGTCAGTTTGTGACAGTTACAGTGTTAGGGCAGTGAGTGTTAGGCCCCCTTTAGGTCTAGGATACCCCCCTAACAAAGTTTTAACCCCTTGATCACCCCCCGTCACCAGTGTCGCTAAGCGATCATTTTTCTGATCGCTGTATTAGTGTCACTGGTGACGCTAGTTAGGGACGTAAATATTTAGGTTCGCCGTCAGCGTTTTATAGCGACATGGACCCCCATATACTATCTAATAAATGTTTTAACCCCTTGATTGCCCCCTAGTTAACCCTTTCACCACTGATCACCGTATAACCGTTACGGGTGACGCTGGTTAGTTTGTTTATTTTTTATAGTGTCAGGGCACCCGCCGTTTATTACCGAATAAAGGTTTAGCCCCCTGATCGCCCGGCGGTGATATGCGTCGCCCCAGGCAGCGTCAGATTAGCGCCAGTACCGCTAACACCCACGCACGCAGCATACGCCTCCCTTAGTGGTATAGTATCTGATCGCATCAATATCTGATCCGTTCAGATCTATACTAGCGTCCCCAGCAGTTTAGGGTTCCCAAAAACGCAGTGTTAGCGGGATCAGCCCAGATACCTGCTAGCACCAGCGTTTTGCCCCTCCGCCCGGCCCAGCCCAGCCCACCCAAGTGCAGTATCGATCGATCACTGTCACTTACAAAACACTAAACGCATAACTGCAGCGTTCGCAAAGTCAGGCCTGATCCCTGCGATCGCTAACAGTTTTTTTGGTAGCGTTTTGGTGAACTGGCAAGCACCAGCCCCAGGCAGCGTCAGGTTAGCGCCGGTCGCGCTAACACCCACACACGCACCGTACACCTCCCTTAGTGGTATAGTATCTGAACTGATCAATATCTGATCCGATCAGATCTATACTGGCGTCCCCAGCAGTTTAGGGTTCCCAAAAACGCAGTGTTAGTGGGATCAGCCCAGATACCTGCTAGCACCTGCGTTTTGCCCCTCCGCCCGGCCCAGCCCAGCCCACCCAAGTGCAGTATCGATCGATCACTGTCACTTACAAAACACTAAACGCATAACTGCAGCGTTCGCAGAGTCAGGCCTGATCCCTGCAATCGCTAACAGTTTTTTTGGTAGCGTTTTGGTGAACTGGCAAGCGCCAGCGGCCTAGTACACCCCGGTCGTAGTCAAACCAGCACTGCAGTAACACTTGGTGACGTGGCGAGTCCCATAAGTGCAGTTCAAGCTGGTGAGGTGGCAAGCACAAATAGTGTCCCGCTGCCACCAAAAAGACAAACACAGGCCCGTCGTGCCCATAATGCCCTTCCTGCTGAATTCGCCAATCCTACTAATTGGGAACCCACCACTTCTGCAGCGCCCGTACTTCCCCCATTCACATCCCCAACCAAATGCAGTCGGCTGCATGAGAGGCATTTTTATGTCCTCCCGAGTACCCCTACCCAACGAACCCCCCAAAAAAGATGTTGTGTCTGCAGCAAACGCGGATATAGGCGTGACACCCGCTATTATTGTCCCTCCTGTCAATCCTGGTCTTTGCATTGGTGAATGTTTTGAACGCTACCATTCACTAGTTCAGTATTAGCGTAGGGTACAGCATTGCACAGACTAGGACACACTTTCACAGGGTCTCCCAAGATGCCATCGCATTTTGAGAGACCCGAACCTGGAACCGGTTACAGTTATAAAAGTTACAGTTACAAAAAAAGTGTAAAAAAAAAAAAAAAACACAAACAAAAATATAAAATAAAAAATAATAGTTGTCGTTTTATTGTTCTCTCTCTATTCTCTCTCTCTCTCTATTCTCTCTATTGTTCTGCTCTTTTTTACTGTATTCTATTCTGCAATGTTTTATTGTTATTATGTTTTATCATGTTTGCTTTTCAGGTATGCAATTTTTTATACTTTACCGTTTACTGTGCTTTATTGTTAACCATTTTTTTGTCTTCAGGTACACCATTCACGACTTTGAGTGGTTATACCAGAATGATGCTTGCAGGTTTAGGTATCATCTTGGTATCATTCTTTTCAGCCAGCGGTCGGCTTTCATGTAAAAGCAATCCTAGTGGCTAATTAGCCTCTAGACTGCTTTTACAAGCCGTGGGAGAGAATGCCCCCCCCCCACCGTCTTCCGTGTTTTTCTCTGGCTCTCCTGTCTCAACAGGGAACCTGAGAATGCAGCTGGTGATTCAGCCAGCTGACCATAGAGCTGATCAGAGACCAGAGTGGCTCCAAACATCTCTATGGCCTAAGAAACCGGAAGCTACGAGCATTTTATGACTTAGATTTCGCCGGATGTAAATAGCGCCATTGGGAAATTGGGGAAGCATTTTATCACACCAATCTTGGTGTGGTCAGATGCTTTGAGGGCAGAGGAGAAATCTAGGGTCTAATAGACCCCAATTTTTTCAAAAAAGAGTACCTGTCACTACCTATTGCTATCATAGGGGATATTTACATTCCCTGAGATAACAATAAAAATGATTAAAAAAAAAAAAAATGAAAGGAACAGTTTTAAAATAAGATAAAAAAGCAAAAAAAAATAAAGAAAAAAAAAAAAAAAAAAAAAAAAAAGCACCCCTGTCCCCCCTGCTCTCGCGCTAAGGCGAACGCAAGCGTCGGTCTGGCGTCAAATGTAAACAGCAATTGCACCATGCATGTGAGGTATCACCACGACGGTCAGATCGAGGGCAGTAATTTTAGCAGTAGACCTCCTCTGTAAATCTAAAGTGGTAACCTGTAAAGGCTTTTAAAGGCTTTTAAAAATGTGTTTATTTTGTTGCCACTGCACGTTTGTGCGCAATTGTAAAGCATGTCATGTTTGGTATCCATGTACTCGGCCTAAGATCATCTTTTTTATTTCATCAAACATTTGGGCAATATAGTGTGTTTTAGTGCATTAAAATGTAAAAAAGTGTGTTTTTTCCCCAAAAAATGCGTTTGAAAAATCGCTGCGCAAATACTGTGTGAAAAAAAAAAAATGAAACACCCACCATTTTAATCTGTAGGGCATTTGCTTTAAAAAAATATATAATGTGTGGGCGTTCAAAGTAATTTTCTTGCAAAAAAAAATAATTTTTTCATGTAATCAAAAAGTGTCAGAAAGGGCTTTGTCTTCAAGTGGTTAGAAGAGTGGGTGATGTGTGACATAAGCTTCTAAATGTTGTGCATAAAATGCCAGGACAGTTCAAACCCCCCCCAAATGACTCCATTTTGGAAAGTAGACACCCCAAGCTATTTGCTGAGAGGCATGTCGAGTCCATGGAATATTTTATATTGTGACACAAGTTGCGGGAAAGAGACAAATTTTTTTTTTTTTTTTTGCACAAAGTTGTCACTAAATGATATATTGCTCAAACATGCCATGGGAATATGTGAAATTACACCCCAAAATACATTCTGTTGCTTCTCCTGAGTACGGGGATACCACATGTGTGAGACTTTTTGGGAGCCTAGCCGCGTATGGGACCCCAAAAACCAAGCACCGCCTTCAGGCTTTCTAAGGGCGTAAATTTTTGATTTCACTCTTCACTGCCTATCACAGTCTCGGAGGCCATGGAATGCCCAGGTGGCACAAAACCCCCCCAAATGACCCCATTTTGGAAAGTAGACACCCAAAGCTATTTGCTGAGCGGTATAGTGAGTATTTTGCAGACCTCACTTTTTGTCACAAAGTTTTGAAAATTAAAAAAAGAAAAAAAATTTTTTTTTTTGTCTTTCTTCATTTTCAAAAACAAATGAGAGCTGCAAAATACTCACCATGCCTCTCAGCAAATAGCTTGGGGTGTCTACTTTCCAAAATGGGGTCATTTGAGGGGGGTTTGTGCCACCTGGGCATTCCATGACCTCCGAAACTGTGATAGGCAGTGAAGAGTGAAATCAAAAATGTACACCCTTAGAAATCCTGAAGGCGGTGATTGGTTTTCGGGGGCCCGTACGCGGCTAGGCTCCTAAAAAGTCCCACACATGTGGTATCCCCGTACTCAAGAGAAGCAGCAGAATGTATTTTGGGGTGCAATTCCACATATGCCCATGACCTGTGTGAGCAATATATCATTTAGTGACAACTTTGTGCAAAAATAAATAAATAAATAAATAGTCACTTTCCCGCAACTTGTGTCAAAATATAAAATATTCCATGGACTCAACATGCCTCTCAGCAAATAGCTTGGGGTGTCTACTTTCCAGAATGGGGTCATTTGGGGGGGGTTTGTGCCATCTGGGCATTTTATGGCCTTCAAAACTGTGATAGGTAGTGAGGAGTAAAATCAAAAATGTACGCCCTTAGAAATCCTGAAGGCAGTGATTGGTTTTCGGGGCCCCGTATGCGGCTAGGGTCCCAAAAAGTCCCACACATGTGGTATCCCCATACTCAGGAGAAGCATCTAAATGTATTTTGGGGTGCAATTCCACATATGCCCATGGCCTGTGTGAGCAATATATCATTTAGTGACAACTTTTTGTAATTTTTTTTTTTTTTGTCATTATTCAATCACTTGGGACAAAAAAAATGAATATTCAATGGGCTCAACATGCCTCTCAGAAATTTCCTTGGGGTGTCTACTTTCCAAAATGGGGTCATTTGGGGGGGTTTTGTACTGCCCTGCCATTTTAGCACCTCAAGAAACGACATAGGCAGTCATAAATTAAAGGCTGTGTAAATTCCAGAAAATGTACCCTAGTTTGTAGGCGCTATAACTTTTGCACAAACCAATAAATATACACTTATTGACATTTTTTTTTTACCAAAGACATGTGGCCAAATACATTTTGGCCTAAATGTATGATTAAAATTGAGTTTATTGGATTTTTTTTAGAACAAAAAGTAGAAAATATCATTTTTTTTCAAAATTTTCGGTCTTTTTCCGTGTATAGCGCAAAAAATAAAAATGGCAGAGGTGATCAAATACCATCAAAAGAAAGCTCTATTTGTGGGAAGAAAAAGACACAAATTTCGTTTGGGTACAGCATTGCATGACCGCGCAATTAGCAGTTAAAGCGACGCAGTGCCAAATTGGAAAAAGTGCTCTGGTCAGGAAGGGGGTAAATCCTTCCGGGGCTGAAGTGGTTAATATGACCCATACTATTCCTATGATATATCATCTAACAGAGTCTCTGCATATAAGCTATTATTTTAGAAACTCGTAATCTCATATCAAAGCTCTATAGCAATCCATAAGAAGCATTTGTGACTTTTGTGCTGACTTTACCGCCTTTCACTTTTGCTTACTAAATTCCTGTTTTCTCCATTGACTGCAATTGTTATTTTTTTTTATATTGACTGACCTTAACCAATAGTAAAAAAAAAAATATTTCAGTCAATCTGAAAAAGAAGGATGATGCTATTGTATCTAGGCAGACTGAATATAGCCAGAGATTGTAAATCAGACAATTGAAGGTAAAGTAGATTTTTACACAGATATTTCACAACTGCTATCTAGGGATTGCTACTAGGCTGCGAAATGAGAAAGAGCTTGCAACAGTATTCATGTACTGTTAAATGGTACAACAGAAGGAATAATAATGCGGCGTACACACAATCGGGTTTCCGACCACAAATGTTTGAAGTGAGCTTGTTGTCAGGAGTTCTGACCATGTGTAGGCTCCATTGGACATTTCGTGTCGGAATTTCTGACAACAGATGTTTGAGAGCTGGATCTCAAATTTTCCAACAACAAAATCCATTGTCGTAACTTCTTTTTTTTAATTCTTTATTTATCATTTTCCAATACAAAACATTTCCCAACGGGAGCATGCCAGAGAAAATACCAATTCATCTATATATTCAAGCAATAAACCTGACAACTCCGCAAGCATGCCCTCCATCCCCTCCACTTAACCCCCCTCCCAGATCCCCCCCCCCCCCAATCCTACCACCCTCCCCTGCGGGGTGTATTTCGATAGGAGCAAATATCATCTTGCCTACCCTCCTTCCGTTATCAACCCATTCATATTAAGCCCTTTTTATATTATCTCCCTTAGATAGGACCATGATTTTTTAAATTTAACCCAGCCTGCCCATTTCCCCCTATACTCCTGGTCCTCATCCGGTCCTATTCCCCTCCGATCCAAGCACTCAACGTTGAAAATTTCATTAAGATCGAATAACCAACCTCGCGTTTTGGGGCTTAGAGGGTTCAACCAGTTTAGAGCGATCTGTCTCTTGGCTGTATCTAGTATTATCGGGATCAGGGAGGTTTTGTAGCTCTTGACTGTATCCCGGGTACCGTGGAAGAGACAGACCCAAGGGTCCTCCTCAATTTCCCTCCCCGTAAATTCCTTTGACAGAGACAGAATCTTTTTCCAGAATACCTTTATGATAGGGCATTCCCACCAGATATGGGCCATTGTGCCTTTAATCTGGCATCCTCTCCAGCAGGTATTTCCCTTTGTCCCATCCATCCTACTTACTCTGTCCGGGGTGGCATACCATCTTGTTAAGACTTTATAATGGATTTCCGTTCTCCTAATATCTAATGCTGCGTAATGGACCAGATTCAAAATTTTACCCAAAGTGTTACTATAACAAAGTGACCCCAGTTCCTGCTCCCACCTTATAATGTAAAGAGGCGTCTTATCCTCTTGTACCGCCCCCAGTACTCTGTAAATTTGGCCTATAACCCCCCCTGGGTTCTCCGTCATGCAGAGTTTCTCCAGGGGTCTTAGCTCTTCTATACTCCTTAGGGGCTTTGGTAGTTTACCTATAAAATGGGAGAGCTGGAGATACCTCCACCTATCCATCACCCAAAGATCTACTTCTCTACTCAGTTCCGTGAAAGTGCGTATTTTCCCCCTGCAAATAAAATTTTTCAATTGAAGGGCGTCGTCTTTTAGCCAATCCCCGCCCACTGTACTCATTCCTGGTTCAAAAAATAAATTGTTTTTCATATATATTAATGGTGAATTGTACGACCATTTGTGCTGAATGTGAATTTTATCCCAAAATTTAAAAGTGTTTTGTGTTAACAGAGAAATATCAGTGCTGAATGTCCTAAATTTTGGAGGATTCCATAGTGAGTGTGCCAAATTATTGTTGCTTAAAGAAAACTCAATGTTCACCCAACGCTTGTCTGTCCCTTTCTTACTCCATTCTATAACCCGAGAAAGCACTACAGCAATGTAGTACCTATTAAAATCTGGTGCAGCTATTCCCCCTTTTTTTTTACTTCTACTCAATGTTGCATAAGAAATACGAGGTTTATTGCCACCCCAGACAGCCTCGATGATTAATTTCCTTAAAGCCCCGAGGAAATACCTAGGTAAGGGAATCGGTAGCAGTTGAAATTTGTATAGAACCTTTGGAGCGATCATCATTTTAACCGCATTCGCTCGTCCAAACCAGGAGAGCGGCCTCGACCGCAGTCTCCTGGCCTCATGCCTGATTTCATCTAATAATGGGATGTAATTACTTTGGAACAACTCTTTAATAGAGTTGGCTAACTTAATACCTAGGTAGTTGATCTCCCTTCTCCAGGGAAAGGGGAACACAGAGGTCAGATGAGCTTCTTCCTGCTTCGTGAGACTTATATTTAAGATTTCGGATTTGCCGGGGTTGATTTTAAAATTGGAGACTTCACCGTATAGCCTAAGAATTCGCAATATATTAGGGAGGGTTATTCTGGGATTAGAGACGAAAAAAAGTATATCATCGGCAAATGCTGCCAGTTTGTGCTCCTCTGATCCCACCCACACCCCGTTGCAATCAGGACTGCTCCGGATGGTGGCCAGGAGAGGTTCGAGGGACAAGACAAACAGGAGGGGGGAGAGAGGGCACCCCTGCCTAGTTCCGTTTTCCATTCTAAAAGGTTTTGATACAGCCCCGTTCACCCTTACCACTGCAGTTGGCCTACTGTATAGGACCTTAACCCAAGAAGTAAACCTGGGCCCAAACCCCATTGCTTCCAGTGTGTCCATCAGAAACCCCCAGTCTACCCTGTCGAAGGCCTTTTCGGCGTCTATCGACAGGAATAGAGCTGGGGGTCCCCTACGTCTACAGCACTCCGACAACAGCACCGCCCGAACCCCGTTGTCTCTGCACTGTCTCTCTGGGACAAAGCCAGACTGGTCCGGGTGTACCAGGTCCGCCATAAATCGCCTTAGTCTGATTGCCAAGACCTTAGCGTACAATTTTACATCCGCGTTGAGCAGAGATATAGGCCGGTAGCTCGAACACAACCTAGTATCCTTCCCCTCTTTTAATATTAAAGTTATCGTGGCAGCCAGTGCCTCTCGCTCCATCTCGCCTCTGGTGCCCAGGTCGTTCCAATATTGGCAGAGCCTGGGGACCAGAATGTGTTTCATTTTCGTTAGGTAGATGGAAGAGAAGCCATCCGGGCCAGGGCTTTTACCCTTCGGGGTATCTCTTAGCGCTGCCAGAATTTCCTCCTCCTCTATAGGTTTGTCCAGGAGATCTCTGTCCTCTCCAGACAGTGCCCCTAGACCTGCCTCTTTTAGGAAATCTCTGCTCCTGGCTAGCCGAGCACTAACTTCCCCTTTCCTTTGTCTAATTGAGTAGAGGTCGGCATAGAATTTTCCGAACTCGTTGGCCATATCTTCACTTGACACAAGCTCTTTCCCACCCGCACCGTTTATTTTCTCTATAAAATTCCGCCCTCTTTTTTTCCTGATTAGCCTCGCCAGATGTTTACTGGATTTATTGGCCCAAAGATATTTTTCTCTGGCCATTAAATTTGTGGCTCTCTTAGCCTCCTGCTCCATCATGTCCCTCAGCTCCTCTCTCCCAGCAACCATTGCCCGGTAGCAGTCCAGATCCTGCCCTTTGGACCTCTTATGAGATTGTTCCAGATGGAACAGGTCCGCAATCAGTTTTTCCCTTTTTTCCTTCCTTTTCTTTTTTAGACCCGCTCCTATAGATATAAAGATCCCCCGAATGTAGGCTTTGTGCGCCTCCCAGAGAATAGAGGGTGAAACCTCGCCCGTGTCATTCAATATGAAGAACTGATTTAGCTCGCTCTGGATCCGGTCTATTACTTCTGGGTCCCTGAGCAAGCTCTCATTCAACTTCCACCAGAAGGAACTTCTTCCCAACTCTGGGAACTTCAGCCTCATCGTGACCGGCGAGTGATCTGAAAGGGTTGTTATTTCAATTCTAGTTTCAACGACCCCCTCAAGCAAGCTATGGTCTACAAAAATATAGTCCAGCCTAGAGTAGGTCCCGTGCACAGGGGAGTGGAAGGTGTAATCCCTCTCTTTAACATGTTGTATTCTCCACACATCTATTAATTGGCTGTGGAATAATTTCCGCCTGATGGCTCCTAATGACACCTTCTTAATCCCCTGGGCACGGGACGTACTGTCCTGGGCCGGATCCATGCAAAAATTCAAATCCCCTGCCAGGACCATCTCCCCTTCGCCAAATCCCATTAATTTCTCTAGCAATTGTCCCAGGAAAACAGTAGGACTCCTATTCGGGCAGTACACATTGGCCAGCGTGAACTTTCTAGTACCTATAGAACCCTTCAGGAATATAAAACGACCTTCCGGGTCTGTTAATCTGTCCCGTATTGTGAAGTTCACTGCTTTAGACAACCCTATAGCTACTCCTTTGGACCCCCTATCAGGGGAGTCCCCATAAAACCATTGAGGGATCTTGGGGGAAAACAATCTGACCCTAGTATTAAGGGTCAAATGGGTCTCCTGCAGGAAAACTATGTCACCGCCTAGATGACCCAGTTCCCTCAGTATTTTATGTCTTTTCCTGGGAGAGTTCAACCCTTTTACATTGTAAGTTATAAATTTGATATCGGGCATCTTTAAAAAATATTCATGTTAATCTCTATACTCCGCTCGCCTCGAACACAGCCCGCCCCCACCCTCCCCTCTCCTATCCCCCCCCTCTAGGGACCCACCCTCCCCCCTCCCCACCTCCCCTCCCTCCTCTCCCTCCCCACCTAACCACCCCCTCAACCTTGCCCCACCCCTCTCCCCCCGCCACCTGCCTCCCACCTCCCCCCCTCCCCCCCATGGCGTCTACTACGCCCAAAGCCCGCCCGTATGGAAGTACACTCATACCACACGGCGGTGCCTCTTCCTCAGGGGATGGGCTCCTGCGCCGGTGTCCAGGACCTGCTCCTCCCATAGAGGGGGAAACAGGAGCTGGAGACTCGGGACATCCCCGCCCCCAGGTGTGCCCCCCACCTCCCCGCATTCCTCCACCCCATACCCAATGCAAATTATTTTCTGTAGAAGGGGCCCTGTTGCCCTCCCCTTTCCGTCTAGCTACAGTCTATTTATTAATGACTTGAGTCCATCATACGAAAGTCCTCATGCTCTGAGGGCAACTGCCCCTCCAGTGGGCCGAGAGGAGCGGTGGAGCAGTGGAGGGGGGGGGGGGAGGAGGGGGGGGGGGAGAGGAGAGAAAGACAAAAAACCCCCCCCCCTCTCTCCGCTCCCCCCCCCCCCGCACCCCAACCCCCCGCCCACCCCAGGCACCTATGGCAAAACAGGGACAGGAATGCCCAGGCTGCCACAAAAGTCCTGCATTTCTTCCATGTATCTCATTCTGAAGGATCTACCGTCTCTGATAACTATCAGGGATGTTGGGAACCCCCAGCTGTACTTTATGTTAGCCTTCCTAAGTTGATCCAGGATTGGTCTCATCTGTCTTCTCCTCTCTAGGGTCCCCGCTGAGAGGTCGGTGAAGATCTGCAGGTCTTTGTTTTCAAATTTGAGTGGGGGGGCCCCCTTTAATTTATTCCAGATTTTTTCTTTGTCCTCATATTGGTGGAATTTAATTATAACATCTCTTGGAGTGTCTTGCTTAATATGGGGGGGCTTCCTTATTCTATGGACCCTATCGATCCTCAACACCTCATCTTCCTGCCTGTCCAGTAGGGGATTGAAAATTTTCCTCATCTTCTCTCCCAGGTCCTCGTTCTGCTGTTCCGGGATTGATCTAATACGTAAATTTTGTCTACGGCTCTGGTTCTCCTGTTCCTCGAGTCTAAACGCCAGCACGCGATTTTCGCTCTGCACCTTCTTGACTTGTTCTTTTAAAACTGCTATATCCTTAGCTTGGTTGCTGAAGGCCTCTTCCGCCTCTTCAACCCGACGGAGAAGATGCCCCATATCAGAGCGGACATTTAAGATCTCTTCTTTTATAATGCTCTCTAGTTTCCTTTCCAGTTTAGCGAACATTTCACTCATATCTGTTTTACTTGGCACTTGGGCCATAATTCTCTGCTCTTCAGCTGCAGTATAAGCAGATGTCCCCACCAGGTCCAGCTCCTCGTGAGGCCTGTCCCCCTGTCCCCCCTTTTGTTTCTGTTGATCCTTTTTCTTAGTGCCTGGATGTTTCACCTCCATTCCTGGGCTCTTTACGCCTGCTTCTTTTAGGTATTTTTGAATGGAGCTAGTGTTTAGACTCTCTCTTTGGTTATTGGGTTCCACTAGTCTCGATGACCGGCCTTTCATGTTTTCCTCTCTTTCCCGGTTTTCTCTTTTTGTAGTTTAACTGAATACCGACTCACTATGCCACCTCTCTTTACTTTTCAGTTTAATAAGCCGTACCCCCCTTCAAACCGGGGGGGGTTAATAGTGTCCCTGAGGTTTAAATAAGGTCACTGAAGTGAATGTCCTTTTTTGTTTCCCCCTCCAGACACAGCATCGATGGAGAGAGTTGCTGATGACAGCGCTGCTTATCAAAACCAGCTCCAGCCTGTGAGGGGTGCCCAGGGCTGAGAAACTTAGCCCTTGCTATCAAGGTGCTGACTGTGTCTGAACAGTTACTTACTGCAGGGGGGCAAAGAGGGCCAATGTTATCGTTGCCAGCAGGAGGGTCCAAATCTAATTGGAAAACCTGAGGGGAGGGGAGAGACCAGAGCCACCCCGTGCTTCAATCCCTTTTGAACTGTCCTTCGGGGTAATTCGTGCCCCCTAAACAAATGTTATTTCCAGACCCCCTCTAATAACCACTAAGTACTCCAGCAATGAACAGGTCTGAATCATGACCGGGAGTCGAAATTCTTGGATGGTAACATTGACGGTGAGAAACTGAGAGGCGTCTCCTACCTGTTTATCTCATCCCGGCCATTGAACTTAGAAGAGGGTCCGCTGCTTCTCCCTAGTCAGGTCTCTTAGGGAGATTGTCCTGTCAGCGGTTCACTGTTCCGGACGGAGCGCGTCAGAGAGGATGTGACTGGGGACAGCCTTCACCGGGTCCGCAGCGGGTCCGTGACATATGATCGCTCCGGGATCGCTGCTACAAGGAGAAATGGTAGGGGGGAGCAGGGCAGGTGGGTAGCCGGGCTCTCGGACCTAGACCGGCCGCTCGTGGTCTCTCACCCCACGAGGCATCACCTCGGCTTGTCGGCGTCCCGTCTCACAGCTTCCTGGAACCGGCGCAAGGCTCCTCCCCCGTGCTGACATCAGCCGCACATCACGTCAGCCCCTGGTTCATTGAGTTTACAATGCATTGTCGTAACTTCTGAGCGTGTATCTAAACAATTCCGACGCACAAAATTCCACTCATGCTCTGAATGAAGTACGAGACGGAAGCGCTTAGTCTGGTAAAACTAGCGTTCGTAATGGAGATAGCACATTCATCACGCTGCAAATTTTTTCATCTTTTAATGCAGCGCATTCTCTTCTTATAATGCTAGAAAATAAAGTTGTTTTTGCTGCTGATATTCACACAGAGTTCTGACAAACTGATTTCTTTATTATCTCTCATGATCTCCTGAATAATCTTTATTTATTTTTTTTTGCCAGATTTCCAGAATAATGTTTCTATTTTTTTTATTTTTTTTATAGTGATCTCCTTTTTTTATCAAGATCTCCTGATTTATTTTTTTAATGTTTTTTTTCTAGTGATTTCCATAATATTTTTTGTCGTTTTGTGTGTCAAGTTACCACAACATCATTATTATCTTATATTTTTTAACCTCAAGGAGATTGGTTGGTGTTGGTGACCCTTGTTAGTTTGACATTGTATTTTTGAAATGTACCTGCCTACTCACAAACAAACTATCCTTTTTAAACTAAAACACATAGCCAAGTATTTGTGAAAATAAAATAGACATTTATTAGCGGTCATAACAAAATAAAGAGGAAGGCAACGCTGGATAAACTGTTGAAATTGGCCAAGCCTTTGTACCCCAGGGAAGACATCAATTATTTGACAGGCAAAATTGGTAGCCTGAGGAGTCCATTTAATAGGGAGCACAATAGGGTCCAGGACTTTGAGAGATCGGGAGCAGCAGCAGATGACATATATGTCCCGAGGCTGTGGTCTTAAAACAGCCTGCGTCTTTTGCCAGACCAGACCGAACCCAGGCCATCACTCTCAAGACTTCCTTGCATGCTTCCTTCAAGGCTGTGGCTGTGGTGTTGGAGTTGTGGCAGGAGGTGGAGGAGGAGTATGGTCCAACTCACATACGTGACTTTTTTGTGAGTACGCCCATCACCCCCTTATTTAGGGCCTGATAGATGACTTCCTCACAAATGAGGCATTGGCCCACCTCCATTTCCTGCATTTTGCTGGCTGCCATGCAGGTGTAGGCCTCTTGAAGATTGGGGGTGGTTCTGAGGGCCGCAGTAGCCTGCCAAATCAAAGAAAGCGCTGACTCCTCCACGTTACTCCCCTTCCTGGGCCTTTTTGTTGGAAGGCAGAGGGGAGGAACCTGCGATTCGGTCAGGCTACTGGGCACGGCCACCTCCTGGCTGACACTTTCCATGGCCACCTCCTGGCTGCCACTTTCACCCGCCTCCTCCTGGCTGAGACTTTCCATGGCCTCCTCCTGGCTGAAACTTTCCTGTGTATGAAAATGGGACATAGTTTTCGTTTTTTAGTCATCAATCACACACAATTTAGAGCTAATGACTGTTGCAAATTAAATGTTAACAAATAGAAAACACAAATAAAGAAAAAATACCGCGCTAGATGTTATATATAAAGCAGCAACTAAAATATGCCGCTTCTCTGGCTCTGAAAAAAGACCCACTCGGGCTCAAAGTCCCGAGAGGATAAACAAGAGAGAGAGGGGGACGCCAATCGTGTAGTAAAAAAGCGTTTTCATTAAGTAAAACGTGCGGATGCACCACAAATGACAGTACAGGGCAAACAATAAAAAGCCGGCTAAACGAATAAAAACAAAACACCCCTGTGCCGGGGTCACATGTGGCGTGATGGCCACAGCACAGCACACCGCCCAAAAGGCAGAGAAGCGGCATATCGGGCATTTTTCCGTCCCCTGTCTGACATCAACCTTCATCTGAGAGAACCGGACGTTGGAGACAGCGAACATCCATACAGCCACAGCTCCTTACAGAGGGTAATCTGTCTGCTTACATGACCCTGCGCTGAAGGGGTTCCACCTTGTCTGGTAAGGGTCCGCACACACAGATTACCGCTCTGTTTTTGAGATCCATTCATTCACTACACAAGCCCCTGGGAATTCCTTTATATTTATCATTTCTTACCCTGGAACTTATCACGCATCAGGAGTTTATTTGCCCCTTTATGCCTCATATGGTGGACATTATTATATGTTTCATTCACTGCACTTTGTCATTGTTTGTCACTATATGTTTATTTAATATATTTAATTATATATGTATTTGTACACTCACCACTATTCTTTAGCGCAACTTTATGTATTTTTGATTGTATCCATACCGGAGAGATATTACTTCGTTTTTAGTTGCTGCTTTATATATAACATCTAGCGCAGTATTGTTTCTTTATTTGTGTTTTCTTTGTATAATATCTCTATACCAGCTGCTTGATTTTTATATTGATACTCCTTTTGGTTGAGCACGTTTACACCATAGGTCACTCATATGGTATATTACTTGCTTTTTGCTTTTGTTTGTACCAGCACTCCCCCCTTTTAATTTATTAGTATATTAATTTTCTGGGTACTCCAGTTCACGTAAGGACGTGGGGGATTATTTTAAATGATGGATGTCTTTGAATATAGATCCTCGAGAGTTGTCAATAAAGAGGGTGAAGACGGAGAACCAGAGGGAGATTTGGGGGGTCTTTTCATGAGACTCAAAAATCTCATGATATCCGAAATACATACCCAGTGGGACGTTGTGTTTTTGGAACAATATGTTACTGAATCTATGGTTCCCCGTAGTCTCAGGTGGGATGTAAGTCCCCAAAAGGGAGAGATAGATCTGGAAGAGTGGTTCAAATATTTTAACTCTACAGGTGTCAAATTTGTGGGATTCCTGATTCAAAGGAAGAATAACAAATTGATAGATGGGGAAATTAAGTTGATTAAAGAGAAACTTGTACCCCATATCAAAAGCGAAGAGTACAAAGAAAGGCCCAGCGTTTTAAAGAAACTATTAGAAAAAGAGGAAATGGAACAAAAGAATAAGAAAAGGAAAAAATATAATAGAGACATTGGTGATTATAAGAGGGGTGCAGTCTTCAATTGGCAGAGTAAATTTTCAGGAGGAGAAGGAGATGGTGCAACTTTTCCAAATGAGCCAACCCCGCTAAGCGGCCAAGTATTTGTGGGCCAAGTAGAGGATAGGAATCATAGCCCTTATAGGCCCAGTCTTACCCAACCCCATCCCACAAATACTAGACGAGTGTCTTATAGATCACCAGCTAGACACCAAGGGTCCTTCCCCTCACGGCCCATGACACCAAGACGCACCATGAATAACCCTCAGAGGAAAACCTCCAATCGAAAAACCAAAAACAACAAAAAACCCTCTTATTACAAACAAAATAAAGAATATAATGAGGGTTTCTATGAGGAAGAACAATATGGCCAAAATTCATCAAGATTACCATATTTGGAAGATCAGTATACTGTCCCCACGTATAATAGATTTCAACCGTTTAGGGATAATGACCGCTATTATGATAGCGGATATTACCCACATAGGGAAACTCAATATGGAGAACACTACACACCAAACCACGGCAGAAGGCCCAATACCCCAGTGAGGAGAAGAAGATCTGACCAATCTTCTTGGTATCAGCCACCACGGTCACGAAATAGGGACTATAATCAGGGCTCTTCTCACTATCCGCAACGGGATGAGTACCACCAATCACAACCTTGGGGTTTTCCCAGGGTAGAACAAAAAACACAAAGACCTATAGAACGCGAAGAGGAGTCCGAGGGGGGCCTCTCCTCATCTATTAAAGTTTTTAGGGATGTAGTTCTGAGAGATTTGGATCTCCTTCAGGTTAAACAAGCTAGGATGTCCCGACAGCTACAGGCAGGATTGGATCAATTATGTAATCAAAAAGAGTTGGTCATTAGGCCCGCTGATAAAGGGGGTGGAATAGTTGTCCTAAATAAAAGTGACTATCTTGCAGAATTGAATAGAATTGTTGACGATAGGGAAACCTATATTCCACTCCCTTCTGATCCACATTTTAAATATAAAAAGGAACTTGAGACTATTGTCAAATATGGTTTTGATTCGGGTATCCTAAATAAAAAGGAGAAATCCTTTCTTGTACCCATTGCTTCTAGAATTCCCGTGATATATTATTTGCCCAAGGTCCATAAGGACCCTGTACACCCCCCCGGCAGACCCATCATCAGTGGGATTGATTCCCTCACTGCTCGGGTGGGGAAATACATAGATGGATTTCTTCCACCGTTAGTGAGATCGCTTCCAGCGTATATTAAGGATATGAAGCACACTATCAACATTCTAAAAGGTTGTGGATACAAAGAAGGTTTTTGGCTGGTTACAGCGGATGTGACATCCCTGTATACCATAATCCCACATAATTGGGGCCTAAGATCAGTGAATTCTTTTCTGCAGAAGGATACCACCTTGCCCGCCAGGCAAAGAGAGTTTGTTATGGAGCTCTTGGAGTATGCCACCACGCATATTTTTTTCTGGCATGAGAACCATTTTTTCCTTCAGAAAAAGGGTGTGGCTATGGGGGCTAAGTTTGCCCCCAGCCTGGCAAACTTATTTATGGGCAAGTGGGAGGAGGATGTCATCTATGCCAACAGGAGACCTGAGCTGGTCCTGTGGGCCAGGTATATAGATGATGTCCTCCTCCTATGGGATGGCACCCATAAGTCCCTTCAGTCTTTTATGCTTTCTTTAAATAATAATGATCGAGGCATAGAATTTAAATATGAGGCCAGCCAGCATACCATCAATTTCCTGGATTTGAATAGCCGTAGTGAGGGGGATACCCTAGTCACCTCTACTTATTTCAAAGCCACGGACCGCAATTCCTTTATACCCAGAGATAGTTGCCATCATCGGCCATGGTTAGATTCGGTCCCTAAGAGTCAATTCATCCGCATGAGAAGGAATTGTACTAGAATGGATGACTTTGATGCACAAGCCAACATATTAAAAGATAGATTGAGCAACAGGGGTTATGATCCTATCATTCTAAATGATAAAATTGAAGAGGTTCGCAATTTAGATTGAGAATCTCTCCTGATTGACAAACCCACACTGGCTGGACGTGATTCAGATAATTTGGTTTGTCCCTTTATCACACAATATTCTCAACAGCATTTTTCTGTGAGGAAACTTATACAAAAACATTGGCACATAATTAAAAATGATTCTGTACTTGGTGATGCACTCCCTGATAAACCCCGGGTGGTATTCAGAGACGCCCCTCCTATTAAATTATTCGTGGCCCCCAATGTTTGTAACCCACCTACACATAAGCTGTTCTTTCAGAATTTGGTTGGTTTTTTCAGGTGTAACAACTGTGCAGTTTGCTCTATTTTGCAATTAAGACTAGAAAGACTACTGAATTTACCTCAGGAATTACTAATCACACGTTCCCAATTAAGTCTTTTATAACTCTACCTCATGTGTAGTATACCTTCTGACCTGCCCATGCGGCCTTCATTATGTGGGCCGCACGGTACGCCCCCTGCAGGTCAGATTGAATGAACATCTGGGTAATATCAGAAGAGGGTTTAAGGGTCACCCACTCTCCAAACACTACCTAGATGTCCATCAACAAAACCCTCAGGGTACATCTATGGTTGGCATAGATAGATTAAAATTATCGTGGAGAGGGGGCTCTAAATTTTATAAAATTAAATGTCTCAGACCTCTGGGATTAAATGTCGATATAGAAATTAACGCTTTTATTGATAATTCTTGATCCTGCCCAGATTCCAGTTCACACATTTTAATTTTTTTATATTTATGCTGTTTTATATTATATTTTTCGAAACTTATGTTGGTTATATTTATGTACTGAGGGGATCCTCACCTCGATAATATCCTGGTTTTGAAAGAATAAATTATTTTGGTCTCTCTTTCTCATTTTTACAAATAATATTTTTATTTATTTTTTATAATTTTTTCAAGATAATCCTCCAAATTGGATTTTTTCAAAATGTATTTTCATTATATATTTTTTATTTTTTTCATTATACTTTTTATATATATATTTTATTATTTTTTCATTTGTATTCAATTATCATTATAACACTTTATATAAGGCATGGAGCTTAATACATTTTTTTTCCATTGCAAGCCTTTTTGTTTGTTTGCTGGTCTCCATGGTTACCAAGACGTATTCCATGTGATGAATGCTAGCATTAGATTGAGGTTTGTTTTTCTTCTTCCGCGTTCCACCTATTTACTGCCTGTGACTAGGGATGAGCCGAACACCCCCCTGTTCGGTTCGCACCAGAACATGCGAACAGGAAAAAAGTTCGTTCGAACACGCGAACACCGTTAAAGTCTATGGGACACGAACATGAATAATCAAAAGTGCTAATTTTAAAGGCTAATATGCAAGTTATTGTCATAAAAAGTGTTTGGGGACCTGGGTCCTGCCCCAGGGGACATGGATCAATGCAAAAAAAAGTTTTAAAAACGGCCGTTTTTTCAGGAGGAGTGATTTTAATAATGCTTAAAGTCAAACAATAAAAGTGTAATATCCCTTTAAATTTCGTACCTGGGGGGTGTCTATAGTATGCCTGTAAAGGGGCGCATGTTTCCTGTGTTTAGAACAGTCTGACAGCAAAATGACATTTTGAAGGAAAAAACTCATTTAAAACTACCCGCGGCTATTGCATTGCCGACAATACACATAGAAGTTCATTGATAAAAACGGCATGGGAATTCCCCAAAGGGGAACCCCGAACCAAAATTTAAAAAAAAAAATGACGTGGGAGTCCCCCTAAATTCCATACCAGACCCTTCAGGTCTGGTATGGATTTTAAGGGGAACCCCGCGCCAAAAAAAAAAAAAAAAAACGGCGTGGGGTCCCCCCAAAAATCCATACCAGACCCTTATCCGAGCACGCAACCTGGCAGGCCGCAGGAAAAGAGGGGGGGACGAGAGTGCGGCCCCCCCCTCCTGAACCGTACCAGGCCACATGCCCTCAACATTGGGAGGGTGCTTTGGGGTAGCCCCCCAAAACACCTTGTCCCCATGTTGATGAGGACAAGGGCCTCATCCCCACAACCCTGGACGGTGGTTGTGGGGGTCTGCGGGCGGGGGGCTTATCGCAATCTGGAAGCCCCCTTTAACAAGGGGACCCCAGATCCCGGCCCCCCCCTGTGTGAAATGGTAAGGGGGTACCTACCATTTCACTAAAAAACTGTCAAAAATGTTAAAAATGACAAGAGACAGTTTTTGACAATTCCTTTATTTAAATACTTCTTCTTTCTTCTATCTTCCTTCATCTTCTGGTTCTTCTGGCTCTTCTGGTTCTTCCTCCGGCATTCTCGTCCAGCATCTCCTCCGCGGCGTCTTCTATCTTCTTCTGCTCGGGCCGCTCCGCACCCATGGCATGGGGGGGAGGCTCCCGCTCTTCTCTTCATCTTCTTCATCTTCTTCTCTTCTTCTCTTCTTCTCTTCTTCTCTTCTTCTCCGGGCCATTCCGCACCCATGCTGGCATGGAGGGAGGCTCCCGCTGTGTGACGGCGCTCCTCGTCTGACAGTTCTTAAATAATGGGGGGCGGGGCCACCCGGTGACCCCGCCCCCCTCTGACGCACGGGACATGACGGGACTTCCCTGTGGCATTCCCCGTGACGTCACAGGGAAGTCCCGTCAAGTCACCGTGCGTCAGAGGGGGGCGCGTTATTTAAGAACTGTCAGACGAGGAGCGCCGTCACACAGCGGGAGCCTCCCTCCATGCCAGCATGGGTGCGGAGCGGCCCGGAGAAGAAAATGAAGAAGAGAAGAAAAGAAGAAGAGAAGAAGAGAAGAAGATGAAGAAGAAGAGAAGAGCGGGAGCCTCCCCCCATGCCATGGGTGCAGAGCGGCCCGAGGAGAAGAAGATAGAAGACGCCGCGGAGGAGATGCTGGACGAGAACGCCGGAGGAAGAACCAGAAGAGCCAGAAGAACCAGAAGAACCAGAAGACGAAGGAAGAAAGAAGAAGTATTTAAATAAAGGAATTGTCAAAAACTGTCTCTTGTCATTTTTAACATCTTTGACAGTTTTTTAGTGAAATGGTAGGGGTACCATTACCATTTCACACAGGGGGGGGGCCGGGATCTGGGGGTCCCCTTGTTAAAGGGGCTTCCAGATTCCGATAAGCCCCCCGCCCGCAGACCCCCACAACCACCGGCCAGGGTTGTGGGGATGAGGCCCTTGTCCTCATCAACATGGGGACAAGGTGTTTTGGAGGGCTACCCCAAAGCACCCTCCCAATGTTGAGGGCATGTGGCCTGGTACGGTTCAGGAGGGGGGGGGCCGCACTCTTGTCCCCCCCTCTTTTCCTGCGGCCTGCCAGGTTGCGTGCTCGGATAAGGGTCTGGTATGGATTTTTGGGGGGACCCACGCCGTTTTTTTTTTTTTGGCGCGGGGTTCCCCTTAAAATCCATACCAGACCTGAAGGGTCTGGTATGGAATTTAGGGGGAACCCCACGTCATTTTTTTTTTTAATTTTGGCCGGGGTTCCCCTTAATATCCATATCAGACCTGAAGGGCCTGGTATGGAATTTAGGGGGACTCCCACGTCATTTTTTTTTTTAAATTTTGGTTCGGGGTTCCCCTTTGGGGAATTCCCATGCCGTTTTTATCAATGAACTTCTATGTGTATTGTCGGCAATGCAATAGCCGCGGGTAGTTTTAAATGAGTTTTTTCCTTCAAAATGTCATTTTGCTGTCAGACTGTTCTAAACACAGGAAACATGCGCCCCTTTACAGGCATACTATAGACACCCCCCAGGTACGAAATTTAAAGGGATATTACACTTTTATTGTTTGACTTTAAGCATTATTAAAATCACTGCTCCTGAAAAAACGGCCGTTTTTAAAACTTTTTCTTGCATTGATCCATGTCCCCTGGGGCAGGACCTGGGTCCCCAAACACTTTTTATGACAATAACTTGCATATTAGCCTTTAAAATTAGCACTTTTGATTTCTCCCATAGACTTTTAAAGGGTGTTCCGCAGCATTCGAATTTGCCGCGAACACCCCAAATTGTTCGCTGTTCGGCGAACTTGCGAACAGCCAATGTTCGAGTCGAACATGAGTTCGACTCGAACTCGAAGCTCATCCCTACCTGTGACTAATATGACAATTGAGTCAGGGCGAGGCTTGGTCGAGATCAGGTTCCTCCCTGCTTCCTATTTTGCTCCGAACGAGGTCAGGCTCCCCTGCGTTCCACTCTTTTCCATGTCCAAGATGGCGCCTGATTCAGAAAGAGGCGTGGTTACGTTTGGATGTTATTTTAGTGATGGCTCAGCACACCGCCCGTGAAACATGTAGGGCGGTGCGCTGTGCTGACACCACATGTGACCCTGGCACGGGGGTGTTTTGTTTTTATTCGTTTAGCCGGCTTTTTATTGTTTGTCCTGTACTGTCATTTGTGGTGCATCCGCATGTTTTACTTATTAAACACACTTTTCTATTACACGATTGGCGTCCCCCTCTCTCTCTTGTTTATCCACTCTGGACTTTGAGCCCGAGTGGGTCTTTTTTCAGAGCCAGAGAAGCGGCATATCGGGCATTTTTCCGTCCCCTGTCTGAAAACCTACCTTCATCTGAGAGAACCGGACGTTGGAGACAGCGAACATCCATACATATTGTAACAAAAAGAAAAGACTATCATTCTGACCCCAGCATTTTTCATTCTTGTCCCAATCATTTTTGGCTACTACTGTCTATTGATAAAACCACTTTGTTAAATCAGAAATTAGTGATCAATACTAACATCTAGTTAACATCATTAATTTTTGGTTAAGAAATATGTTGAACAATGCTATACCTGGCTCAAGCTGGGCTCCTCCACATCTTCCTGGGTGGAAGGCCCAGGTTGGACTTCTGAAGCCCATCTGAGGTGGAAGGAAGAGTGGAAGGAAGGGTTGAGAGTGAATGCCTGATTTCACTCTGGTCTCACAAAAACCGCAGTCTGGAGTAGTGCCAGAGCCTGGGGACATAAATTTCATCTGCTGCTGCTCCCGATCTCATGGAATCCTGGACCTTTTTGTGCTCCCTATTAAATGTGCTCCTCAGGCCACCAATTTTGTACTTTAGATAGGTTATGGTTGCCATGGGAATCACCGGCTTCACCAATTCCAACAGTTGATCCAGCGCTGCCTTCCTCTTTATTTTATTATTATAAAATGGGTGTTTCACCTGCCACAGACAGAGCAGCTCCCTGTATTTATCAATGAAGCTAGGGAGGAAGTCATGATCGTTGAATCTATCCATTTTATCTGCAAGACACAACACAAGACAGACCCTAATGTCAGGCTAAACTCTCATAATCTTGTCCCAATATAGACTTCAATCTATAAGCAGTATAGTCCACTGATGCCCCAAGTTAAAATTGTACCTTCGTTAGCACGATCGGCGCTTACGCTACTCCATCCTCTGCTCATAGATTGCACGTACGACGCACGCGTGTTACGCTTTATATACACTGTGCATGCGTGAAACTCTGTCCGCCCCTGACCTTCTTTCTAGTATATTCACCACCCCTTCTTTTTCTGCGCAGTGGGAGAGCACATGGCGGAGACAGAGCAGGTGCATGCAAAGGAAAGTAGCAACGATGAGGAAAGCGCGGAGCCACAAAAATCCCGAGCCAGGAGATTTAAGGCCTCAAATATGTCCTTTGTAGAGATGGTGGACATCTTGAAGAGGACCGACTATGACGGGAAATATGGACCGTACAGAAACCCAAATGTGATAAAGGCCAAAATCATGACTAAGGCAGCGTACACACGGGTGGACTTTTCGACCGGACTGTCCGATAGACTTTCCAGCGGACTTTCGACGGACTTTTGACGGACTTCTGACCGACTTTTTAATGAACGGACTTGCCTACACACGATCGCACCAAAGTCCGACGGATTTGTACGTGATGACGTACACCGGATTAAAATAAGGAAGTTGATAGCCAGTAGCCAATAGCTGCCCTAGCGTCGGTTTTTGTCCGTCGGACTGGCATACAGACGAGCAGATTTCTGGGTGCGGCGGAGTTACGACGTAAAGATTTGAAGCATGTTCCAAATCTAAAGTCTGTCAAATTTGCGACTGGAAAAGTCCGCTGAAGGTCCGGTGAAGCCCACACACGATCGGATTGTCTGCCGGATTTGGTCCGTCGGACAAGTCCGGTCGAAAAGACCGACCGCGTGTATGCTGCATAAGGAAGGAAACGATGGTCAGACCTCAAATTGAGGGAGCATGATCAGTACAGAAGAATCAAGAGAGTGCTGCAAAAAAGTAAGTATTTTGTCCTGTGTTCATATTATTATTATTATTACTTGCATGCTGCTCCATGTGCTTTTCTTTATACTGTTGTACAGTTTAAAATGGCGTTTAAAATGGCAAGTTTCAGGTTCATGGGCACAGTAATCGTTCTTAGTAAACATCGTTCGTTCGCCCAGTAATACAATGTTTTTGGCAGATGCAGGTTAACTACATTTGTTCAGGCCTATTTGTATTAAAAGAAAGTTTGTTGTCTAGATGGGTTTGTATCTAGAATGAAATGCAAACTTGATTCAATGTAAGGAGAGGACACTCAGCAGCTGTTTACACATCTGGACGCAGGAGCACTAGTGTGGGACACCAGAACACCCTTTTTAGGGTGTCCCACACAGGTGCTCCAGTGGATACTAGGGGTGTCTACATGTGTGATACTTTACCAAAAAAGGTAAGTGTTCCAGCTTTAACAAAGGGAAAAAAGCATGTCTTCAGCTTGGAACTCTCCCAAAACAGACAAATGCACGACACTTCCAAGCAATGTTTCATATTCATATTTCTTGCCTCAAATATCTGTGTGCTAATTATTCCTTTTTTGTATTCACATAGGGCAGAAAAGGCGCGGTACATCTGAGGACACCAGGGACCCCCAACCTCCTAAAGAAGGGGAAGTCACCACACCACAACCTGAAGATGTGGAGGGAGGAGAGGTTTATGACATGGATGAAATAGTGACCACAACAGGTGAGTGTCTGAGACCACAGCTTCAGGTAATAGATGTATGCCTGCATATTTATAATACATGGTGTGTTTTTTAATTTTAAGTGATCTGGATATTGTGGAAGAAGAAACTCATTTCACCAGTGCAAGTGCACACGTCCTCATCGGGGAGATCATGGTGTGCAATCGTGATTTAGAAAAAATAAAGGAAAACATCCATGATGTTCAACAAAAAATGAAGAACATTGATGTTTTGAGCAGAATCTAAAGCACAAAAATTGTACCGTTTTGTCGAGGTTTTTTTTATTTTAAATCAAGTTTTAAAGTTTTTTAAAAGCCACATTTTGAAGATGCACACAGTGTGTCAGCATGTGCTATCTGCCATCACGGATATCAATGTACGCATTATGGGGGTGCAACCCCTTCCTTGCAACTCAAGTAGGTGAGAGGAAGGGGTTGCACCCCTGAAACATCCATTGATCCCCCATGAGCTAGCACATGTTGACATTAGGCATGGGATCAGGAGGGAAATCCACATTTTGACTCCCAATTTGTGTGCATCTTCAAAACTTGGCTTTTGCAGGGGTGGCAATCACCCCATCTGATGAAGGCAAGATCAACACCGTTTTAAAATACTAATGTCTGATATTGGCTTCACTTTTTAACTTTTTCAAAGTTAAACTTTGTAAGTTGCTGAGTTGTGTATGTTATGGCCTGTTTAACAAAAAAAAAAGGATATTTATAATGTGAACCATAAAAATGTTATACACCAAAGATGTTGGTTTGTTCAAAAACCCTTTTCTAACGCACATGTGAATGTGCACAGAGTAAAATGTTTATATACTCAACAATGTGTGGCTTCTTCTTTCAGTGCTCAATACCAGTTTTTGGAGTAAGTTTGTGTTTACAATGACAATGGGGGTTATTTACTAAAGGCAAATCCACTTTGCACTACAAGTGCACTTTCAGTGCACTTGTAGTGCAAAGTGGATTTGCCTTTAGTAAATAACCCCCACAGTGCTCTAAAATTGGGCCCAATCAGGCCATTTTAGGGACTCCAAACAATTAATTCATGGTGCTGAAAAGGATGATTATTTTTATCATTACTGCATTACATACATTAACAACAAAAACAATGTGTGTGTAGCAGACCCACAACATATAAGTTAGCTGAAGAAGAGATTGTCACCTCATGTTTCAAATAAATTACATTTGCACTATTGAAGAAAATGTCCAAAAAGAAAAGCCCATTGGAAAACCTAGGAGACAGCTAAAAGAAACCCAAGCAGTAAATCAAATGAAATATTAGTTCATTTAAAAAAAAAAATATTTAAAAAATGTTTTATACATTTGCTGGCATGTCAATGTCCCCCCTACCCGCAAAGTACTCCAGATATTTTTGTCTGACTTTGCAGGCGCTTTGGGGGGGCAAGCCAGGACGGCCAGCTTCAAGTGCCATCAGGGTTGCTTGATCTGGAAATCCGACCTCGGGCCCAAATGAGGTCACATAGTTCGTAGCATTTTTATGTAGGAAATTGTGCAAAATGCAGCAGGCAAGCACTATATGGTTGAGTTCATATTCCGCCATGTGGATTGGTGTTAGAAATAGGCGGAACCTTCTGCTAAAAACCTTCTGTTCTGGGGTGAGGGTCCTCATCGGGAATGGCCTCATCAGATGGTCTCCCAGCCCAAATGCTTCATCAGCGACGAACACAAACAGAAGACCAGCCACATTGTCTTCCTGAGGTGGCAAGCCCAAGTCACCATTCTGGAGCCGTCTGTAAAACTCCATCTGGGCAATGACTCCATCATCCGACATCCATCCATTCTTTCCCATGTCCACATACAGTAACTCGTATGTCGCTGACACCACCGCCAACATCACTATACTATTAAACCCCTTGTAATTATAATAGTATGACCCTGAGTTGGGGGGTGGGACGATGTGGACGTGTTTCCCATCGATTGCCCCTCCAGAGTTGAGAAAGTCCCACCGCTGGGCAAAATGGGATGCCACAGTCTGCCATTCCTGTGGGGTTGAAGGAAACTGTGGAGTCAAACAAGAAAAAAAATGTGTACTTTTGCACATAAACATTGCAAGCAGATTAGACAAAAGCATTCTTGGCCAACATCATTATAACATTTATTTTAAGGAATATTTAACCACTTGAGCCCCGGACCATTATGCTGCCTAAGGACCAGAGGTCTTTTTCCAATTTGGCACTGCGTCGCTTTAACTGCTAATTGCGCGGTCATGCAATGCTGTACCCAAACGAAATTTGCGTCCTTTTCTTCCCACAAATAGAGCTTTCTTTTGATGGTATTTGATCACCTCTGCAGTTTTTATTTTTTGCGCTATAAATGGAAAAAGACCGAAAATTTTGAAAAAAAATGATATTTTCTACTTTTTGTTATAAAAAAAATCCAATAAACTCAATTTTAGTCATACATTTAGGCCAAAATGTATTCGGCCACATGTCTTTGGTAAAAAAAATGTCAATAAGCGTATATTTATTGGTTTGCGCAAAAGTTATAGCGTCTACAAACTAGGGTACATTTTCTGGAATTTACACAGCTTTTAGTTTATGACTGCCTATGTCATTTCTTGAGGTGCTAAAATGGCAGGGCAGTACAAAACCCCCCCAAATGACCCCATTTTGGAAAGTAGACACCCCAAGGAAATTGCTGATAGGCATGTTGAACCCATTGAATATTTATTTTTTTTGTCCCAAGTGATTGAATAATGACAAAAAAAAAAAAAAAAAAAATTTACAAAAAGTTGTCACTAAATGATATATTGCTCACACAGGCCATGGGCCTATGTGGAATTGCACCCCAAAATATATTCAGCTACTTCTCCTGAGTACGGGGATACCACATGTGTGGGACTTTTTGGGAGCCTAGCCGCGTATGGGACCCCGAAAACCAATCACCGCCTTCAGGATTTCTAAGGGTGTAACTTTTTGATTTCACTCTTCACTGCCTATTACAGTTTCGGAGGCCATGGAATGCCCAGGTGGCACAACCCCCCCCCAAATGACCCCATTTTGGAAAGTAGACACCCCAAGCTATTTGCTGAGAGGCATATTGAGTCCATGGAATATTTTATATTTTGACACAAGTTGCGGGAAAGTGACACTTTTTTTTTTTTTTTTTTTTTTTTTTGCACAAAGTTGTCACTAAATGATATATTGCTCACACAGGCCATGGGCCTATGTGGAATTGCACCCCAAAATACATTTAGCTGCTTCTCCTGAGTATAGGGATACCACATGTGTGGGACTTTTTGGGAGCCTAGCCGCGTACGGGGCCCCGAAAACCAATCACCGCCTTCAGCGTTTTTAAGGGCGTGAATTTTTGATTTTACTCTTCACTGCCTAACACCGTTTCGGAGGCCATGGAATGCCCAGGTGGCACAAAACCCCCCCAAATGACCCCATTTTGGAAAGTAGACACCCCAAGCTATTTGCTGAGAGGCATGGTGAGTATTTTGCAGCTCTCATTTGTTTTTGAAAATGAAGAAAGACAAGAAAAAACTTTTTTGTTTTTTCTTTTTTCAAATTTCAAAACTTTGTGACAAAAAGTGAGGTCTGCAAAATACTCACTATACCTCTCAGCAAATAGCTTGGGGTGTCTACTTTCCAAAATGGGGTCATTTGGTAGGGTTTTGTGCCACCTGGGCATTCCATGGCCTCCGAAACTGTGATAGGCAGTGAAGAGTGAAATCAAAAATTCACGCCCTTAGAAAGCCTGAAGGCGGTGCTTGGTTTTCGGGGTCCCGTACACGGCTAGGCTCCCAAAAAGTCTCACACATGTGGTATCCCCGTACTCAGGAGAAGCAGCAGAATGTATTTTGGGGTGTAATTTCACATATTCCCATGGCATGTTTGAGCAATATATCATTTAGTGACAACTTTGTGCAAAAAAAAAAAAATTTGTCTCTTTCCCGCAACTTGTGTCGCAATATAAAATATTCCATGGACTCGACATGCCTCTCAGCAAATAGCTTGGGGTGTCTACTTTCCAAAATGGGGTCATTTGGGGGGGGGTTTGAACTGTCCTGGCATTTTATGCACAACATTTAGAAGCTTATGTCACACATCACCCACTCTTCTAACCACTTGAAGACAAAGCCCTTTCTGACACTTATTTTTTACATGAAAAAGTTTTTTTTTTTTGCAAGAAAATTACTTTGAACCCCCAAACATTATATATTTTTTTAAAGCAAATGCCCTACAGATTAAAATGGTGGGTGTTTCATTTTTTTCTTTCACACAGTATTTGCGCAGCGATTTTTCAAACGCATTTTTTGGGGAAAAAACACACTTTTTTAAATTTTAATGCACTAAAACACACTATATTGCCCAAATGTTTGATGAAATAAAAAAGATGATCTTAGACCGAGTACATGGATACCAAACATGACATGCTTTACAATTGCGCACAAACGTGCAGTGGCAACAAAATAAATACATTTTTAAAAGCCTTTAAAAGCCTTTACAGGTTACCACTTTAGATTTGCAGAGGAGGTCTACTGCAAAAATTACTGCCCTCGATCTGACCTTCGCGGCGATACCTCACATGCATGGTGCAATTGCTGTTTACGTTTGACGACAGACCGCCGCTTGCGTTCGCCTTAGCGCAAGAGCAGGGGGCGACAGGGGTGCTTTTTTTTTTTTTTTTTTTTTTTCTTTATTATTTTTTTGCTTTTTTATCTTATTTTTAAACTGTTCCTTTCATTTTTTTTTTTTTTAAATCATTTTTATTGTTATCTCGGGGAATGTAAATATCCCCTATGATAGCAATAGGTAGTGACAGGTACTCTTTTTTGAAAAAATTGGGGTCTATTAGACCCTAGATCTCTCCTCTGCCTTCAAAGCATCTGACCACACCAAGATCGGTGTGATAAAATGCTTCCCCAATTTCCCAATGGTGCTATTTACATCCGGCGAAATCTAAGTCATAAAATGCTCGTAGCTTCCGGTTTCTTAGGCCATAGAGATGTTTGGAGCCACTCTTGTCTCTGATCAGCTCTATGGTCAGCTGGCTGAATCACCGGCTGCATTCTCAGGTTCCCTGTTGAGACAGGAGAGCCAGAGAAAAACACGGAAGACGGTGGGGGGGGGGGGCATTCCCTCCCACAGCTTGTAAAGGCAGTCTAGAGGCTAATTAGCCGCTAGGATTGCTTTTGCATGAAAGCCGACCGCTGGCTGAAAAGAATGATACCAAGATGATACCTAAACCTGCAGGCATCATTCTGGTATAACCACTCAAAGTTGTGAATGGCGTACCTGAAGACAAAAAAATGGTTAACAATAAAGCACAGTAAACAGTAAAGTATAAATAATTACATACCTGAAAAACAAACATGATAAAACATAATAACAATAACAATAACAATAAAACACTGCAGAATAGAATACAGTAAAAAAAGAGCAGAACAATAGAGAGAGAGAATAGAGAGAGAGAACAATAAAACGACAACTATTTTTTTTTATTTTATATATATATATTTTTTTTTTTACACTTTTTTTGTAACTAACTTTTATAACGGTAACCGGTTCCAGGTTCGGGTCTCTCAAAATGCGATGGCATCTTGGGAGACCCTGTGAAAGTGTGCCTAGTCTGTGCAATGCTGTACCCTACGCTAATACTCAACTAGTGTATGGTAGCGTTCAAAGCATTCACCAATGCAAAGACCAGGATTGTCAGGACAGGAGGGACAATAATAGCGGGTGTCACGCCTATATCCGCGTTTGCTGCAGACACAACATCTTTTTTGGGGGGGTTCGTTGGGTAGGGGTACTCGGGAGCACATAAAAATGCCTCTCATGCAGCCGACTGCATTTGGTTGGGGATGTGAATGGGGGAAGTACGGGTGCTGCAGAAGCGGTGGGTTCCCAATTAGGATTGGCGAATGCAGCAGGAAGGGCACTATGGGCACGACGGGCCTGTGTTTGTCTTTTTGGTGGCAGCGGGACACTACTTTTGCTTGCCACCTCACCAGCTTGAACTGCACTTATGGGACTCGCCACGTCACCAAGTGTTACTGCAGCGCTGGTTTGACTACGACCGGGGTGTACCAGGCCACTGGTGCTTGCCAGTTCAATAAAAAGCTTCCAAAAAAACTGTTAGCGATCGCAGGGATCAGGTCTGACTCTGCGAACGCTGCAGTTATGCGTTTAGTGTTTTGTAAGTGACAGTGATCGATCGATACTGCACTTGGGTGGGCTGGGCGGAGGGGCAAAACGCAGGTGCTAGCAGGTATCTGGGCTGATCCCGCTAACACTGCGTTTTTGGGAACCCTAAACTGCTGGGGACGCTAGTATAGATCTGATCGGATCAGATATTGATCCGATCAGATACTATACCACTAAGGGAGGTGTACGGTGCGTGCGTGGGTGTTAGCGCTACAGGCGCTAACCTGACGCTGCCTGGTGCTTGCTTGCCAGTTCACCAAAATGCTACCAAAAAAACTGTTAGCGATCGTAGGGATCAGGCCTGACTCTGCGAACGCTGCAGTTATGCGTTTAGTGTTTTGTAAGTGACAGTGATCGATCGATACTGCACTTGGGTGGGCTGGGCGGAGGGGCAAAACGCAGGTGCTAGCGGGTATCTGGGCTGATCCCGCTAACACTGTGTTTTTGGGAACCCTAAACTGCTGGGGACGCCAGTATAGATCTGATCGGATCAGATATTGATCCGATCAGATACTATACCACTAAGGGAGGCGCATGCTGCGTGCGTGGGTGTTAGCGGTACTGGCGCTAATCTGACGCTGCCTGGGGCGACGCATATCACCGCCGGGCGATCAGGGGGCTAAACCTTTATTCGGTAATAAACGGCGGGTGCCCTGACACTATAAAAAATAAACGAACTAACCTGCGTCACCCGTAACGGTTATACGGTGATCAGTGGTGAAAGGGTTAACTAGGGGGCAATCAAGGGGTTAAAACATTTATTAGATAGTATATGGGGGTCCCTGTCACTATAAAACGCTGACGGCGAACCTAAATATTTACCTCACTAACTAGCGTCACCAGTGACACTAATACAGCGATCAGAAAAATGATCGCTTAGCGACACTGGTGACAGGGGGTGATCAAGGGGTTAAAACTTTATTAGGGGGGGTTAGGGGGGTATCCTAGACCTAAAGGGGGGTAATACTCACTGTCCCAACACTGTAACTGTCACAAACTGACACTATGCAGTAATCAGAAAAAAAAAAAAAAAAACCTGCTGGTGTCAGTTTGTGACAGGGGGGGGGGTGATTGGGGGGGGATCGGGGGGCGATCGGGGGGGGAATCGGGGTGTTTTGTATGCCTGGCATGTTCTACTGTGTGTGTGTGTGTTGTGCACTCACATTGATGTCTTCTCCCCTCGGCGCTGGAACGGAAACTACCGAGCCGAGGGGAGATGACATCATTTCCTTTGCTGCTGTTTAGCATACAGCAGCAAAGGAGTGTTCCCATTGGCCGGCGGCGATCGCGAGGGGGGGGCCACGAACGGATGGCCTCCCCCTCATCTCGGATCGCCGGGGAACAGAACGGGACCGCTTCGGGCACCGGGGGGGGTCCGATCGGACCCCCCACCCGCGAGAGGCAAATCACGTACATGTACGTGATTTTGCCTGCCCGTGCCGCCTTGCCGACGTAAATCGGCGTTAGGCGGTCCTTAAGTGGTTAAAGACAAAAGTATAAGGTCCACTTATCAGATTCCTCTCACCCTTTGATGGCCCATTGTAAACATTTTAGTAGCCCAATGAACAGGTAAGAAGTGTCATAATACAAATAATATGAATACACACTGTCCAAATTGAAGCACAATTTTTCATTCTGCAATTACCTATCAAGATAATAGGAGAACAAACCTTTAAACAGTACCATTGAAAGTATTCAGGCAGGCCCTTGCACTACATGCTTTGGTGAATTCATCCATAAATATGAACACAAAATAGGTAGGTATAGTGTGTATGGGTTTGTCAAAGTCAGCAGATACAGTATTGGTATCAGCTGACTTGGCGGTTGGGGGGAAGGAGGGTTCCAAATGAGTTTGGGCCCCCAAAAAAAGCCTCTTGCACTCTGCCTGAATTTAAGGACAAAAATAACATTTGGACACATTTTAGGGGGTGTTTAGGGTAAAGCACCACAATGGAGCTGACAAAATACATTGTTAAGTGACTAGGCTAGGTGTGTATGGGCCCAAGATAGCATGCTGGGGAGGTTATTGACGCCAAATATGCATAAAGGTCAAAAAAGGAACTTTAAAAGCTTCCAGCATGCATGAGGACAAAGGGGGCATTCATAGCATATTACAATCATCGTAATTAAGGAATGATGAAATAAATACAATACATTAGCAAACATTAAATACATAGAATTTGATGTTAAAGGAGAAAACTTACCTTAATATAGTCCTTCTGCAGGACCTGATTGATGGCAGAACAGGTCTCTGGAATAATGATCCCCAGAGCCTGGGGGAGATGCCTGTCGAGAACTTGATGTCCTGCAGACTTCTCCTTGTCGCCAAGTACCGCAAGGTGGTGACTAGCCTTTGTTCCGGAGTGATGGCTTGCAGGTGTCCTGCTTGGTAATATAAAGGGACACCAAAGCCAACAGACGGTGAAAAACGGGGTCCGTCATCCAGAGATAATTCCTGAAATCATCAGGATTATTCTCCTGGATCTCCGCAACAAAGGCATGTGAGAGAATTGGTCATGCTGGAGCAACCAATCCTTCGTCCATGAACTCCTCCTCACCCTGTTCATGGACTGGGCTTAGGTCAAAGAAAGAACCCCAACACCAAGCCCCTAAAACTCTGTGACGAGTATGTAACCGCAACATGGCTTCAAAATGGTCGGCTGGTCAGAACGAACTAACAGAATGCACTGAAAATCAGAAAGGCCTGAGAAGAGCGAGCTGAAAATCAGAAACGAGCGGACAGGAACGCACTGGAAAACAGATACGAACTGACTACATGCACTGAAAAACACAAACCCACAAGCACAAACTGAAGAGCAGTAACAAACTGAAGCACGAGGCTGAAAAGCACGAATCATCTCTCACCAACTTCTACTAACACGAGATTAGCAGAAGGAGCACAAAGGGTGGCGCACTTGGTAATGAACTTCCTTTTTATAGTGCCGTCGTATGTGTTGTACGTCAGCGCGTTCTTGCCGATCGGAATTTCCGACATTTGTGCGACCGTGTGTATGCAAGACAAGTTTCAGCCTACATCCGTCGGAAAAAAATCCACGGTTTGGTTATAGGAAAATCCAATCGTCTGTACGTGGCATAAGGGTCTCTTTAGCTAAAATAACTGCTAGTGATGTAACTATACCAAAATATTTTTTGAATAGAAAAGATAATAAATGTGATGAAGCGTAAACTGTGTATACAATTATGATCTACATACATTTGTAACAACAAAGTAATGTCTTGTGGTTATGTGGTATGTATATGTGGTGGTTTATACTTACTTTATGTTCCATAACAAAAAGCAAGACTGGGCCAGTAAGACTTAACAAGCACATACCATCTAAGAACACAGGAGTTTTTTTTTTTTTATTAGTGTGTTAGGGTATGCATTTACATTTGACAGAGACCATTGCTGATATAATTACAACACTGATTCCAATCAAGCCATGCTGTCACTTTGATTATGTACTGTTGGCAAAGCAATTTGGAAGAGCTAGCAAATGCAAATCTATTCCTGACTGCGTCCACTTCAAGCCTTCACATTGGGCTGCATATATAACCCCTGCTCAGTACCATTTTGAAATGAATATTTTTACGCTTGTTCAGGAATGTAATTGTCTGCTGCCTGAGACATGAAGATTGTTCTTTTGGGGACTACTAGGACAAACCGAAAGAGTTTGAGCAATTTAAAAAAATCCATACTGTAAAATGAGCATTGAGGGATTGATATAAACATCATCACACCACATGTTTCTTGGATGCAAAATGAAACCATAAGTGCTCTGTTGTGCAGAGGCAGATAACTACAGCTGTATGCCACAGCTAAAAATTATAACCACTTTTATTATCACCTTTTTGAACAAGGAAGATGAAAATGATATGTAGTGCACCTATAGTTAAACTATGCAGTTGAAACCCAGCTTAGGCAATAAAAGCAGACACTTATGCCTCGTACACGCGGGCGGAATTTCCGTCAGAAAAACCTTGGATGGTTTTTCCGATGCAATTCCGCTCAAGCTTGACTTGCATACACACAGTTACACAAAAGTTCTCTGAACTTTCGACCGTCAAGAACGTGGTGACATACAACACTACGACGAGCCAAGAAAATTAAGTTCAATGCTTCCGAGCATGCGTCTGATTGTTTCCGAGCATGCGTGGTTTTTTGCGCGTCGGAATTGCATACAGACAAACGCATTTTCGGATAGGAACTTTTTCCGACCGAAAAATACAGAACCTGCTCCCAATCTTTTGCTGGCGGGAATTCTGCCAGCAAAAGTCTGATGGAGCATACACACGGTCGCAATTTCCGACCAAAAGCTCTCATCGGAGGTTTGCTGGCGGCATTTCCAATCGTGTGTACGGGGCATTGGTGGTGCTTGTAAATATCTATGTTCATCTTCTAATGCATTTAAAGAATGCACTTAACCCATGCATCTGACCCACCATGGCCTAAAACATAAAGTTTATTAACCAAATATATAAAACAAATATTCTGAAAAATATGGACAAATAAGTAAAAAAACTGCCAGGTATGAAATCATATTTATAGGGAAGCCTGAATTCGGTGCAGGTACAACCCACTATGTTTCTGGAGGTAAAATGCAGCTACCTCCAAGTAGAAGGAGCTCTTGAAAAACATGAAATAATATGTATTTAACTATATTGGCGGAGGGGCACTTGAGAAAAATTCAAAGTCTTGACTAATCGTTTCTAACTACAGGCTTAATGCTAAAGGTTCCCGTACCACTAGTCAAGGCTTTGATTTTATCACATACCTGGCAGATTTTTTACTTATTTGTATATATATATACACACACAGTATCTCACAAGTGTGAGTACACCCCTCACATTTTTGTAAATATTTTATTATATCTTTTCATGTGATAACACTGAAGAAATGACACTTTGCTAAAATTTAAAGTAGTGAGTGTACAGCTTGTATAACCGTTGCTGTCCCCTCAAAATAATTCAACACACAGCCATTAATGTCCAAACTGCTGGCAACAAAAGTGAGTTCACCCCTAAATGAAAATGTCCAAATTGTGCCCAAAGTGTCAATTATTTGTGTGGCCACCATTATTTTCCAGCACTGCCTTAACCCTCTTGGGCATGGAGTTTACCAGAGCTTCACAGGTTTCCACTGGAGTCCTCTTCCACTCCTCCATGACCACATCACCGAGCTGGTGGATGTTAGAGACCTTGCGCTCCTCCACCTTCCATTTAAGGGTTGCCCCACAGATGCTCAATAGGGCTTAGGTCTGGAAAAAGCTTGGCCAGCATCACCTTTACCCTCAGCTTCTTTAGAAAAGCAGTGGTCATCTTGGAGGGGATCGTTATCATGTTGGAATACTGCCCTGCAGCCCAGTCTCCAAAGCGAGGGGATCATGCTCTGCTTCAGTCCCATCACCATGCTTGACTGTAGGCAAGACATATTTGTCTTTCTACTCCTCACCTGGTTGCTGCCACACACGCTTGAGACCATCTGAACCAAATAAGTTTATCTTGGTCTCATCAGACCACAGGACATGGTTCCAGTAATCCATGTCCTTAGTCTGCTTGTCTTCAGCAAACTGTTTGCGGGCTTTCTTGTGCATCGTCTTTAGAAGAGGCTTCCTTCTGTGATGACAGCCATGCAGACCAATTTGATGCAGTGTGCAGCATATGGTCTAAGGACTGACAGGCTGACCCCCCACCAATTCAACCTCTGCAGCAATGCTGGCAGCACTCATACGTCTATTTCCCAAAGCTAACCTCTGGATATGATGCTGGGGACATGCACTTCTTTGGTCGACCATGGCGAGGCCTGTTCTGAGTTGAACCTGTCATGTTAAACTGCTGTATTGTCTTGCCCACCGTGCTGCAGCTCAATTTCAGGGTCTTGGCAATCTTCTTATAGCCTAGGCCTTCTTTATCTAGAGCAACATTTTTTTTTTCAGATCCTCAGAGTTCTGTGCCATGAGGTGCCATGTTGAACTTCCAGTGACCAGTATGAGAGAGTGAAAGCGTTAACACCAAATTTAACACACCTGCTCTCCATTCACACCTGAGACCTTGTAACACTAATAAGTCACATGACACCGGGGAGGGAAAATGGCTAATTGGGCCCAATTTGGACATTTTCACTTGGGGTGGACTCACTTTTGTAGCCAGCGGTTTAGACATTAATGGCTCTGTGTTGAGTTATTTTGAGGGGACAGCAAATTTACACTGTTATACAAGCTGTACACTCACTACATTACATTGTAGCAAAGTGTCACTTCTTCAATGTTGTCACATGAAAAGATATAATAAAAGAGATACTCTGTGTGTGATATATATATATATATATATATATATACATACATATGTGTGTGTTTTTCCAGATTGTTTTAAATATTTGGTTAATACAACTTATGTTTTAGGTCATGGTGGGTCTAATGCATGGGTTTAGCGCATCCCTGCTCATTAGCCATTAAATGCAATTTCCCACAAATTGGCTTGTAGATTATAGTTTAGTGATATATCAGGCCAGCAATTTATTATTTAAATTGGCATCTTCTAGAGCAGCCTTTCTCAAGCTGTTCATCCCAGAAGAATCCTTGAAATAATTTGCAGGTCTCGGGGAACCCCTGCAAAAAAATCATGAGTCAGTGCCCCTTACATTGGTGGTCAGTAGGAAGAATAAAATACTTACAGTGGTGATCAGAATGCCACAGACAGCTAAATATTCACTGGTGTCATACCACTGGTTCTCTCAAATGGCATTGGACCTGGAGACCCCATAGAATGGGGGGTTAATCAGCCACAGCTCATGGAACCCCTAGCACCCTCTTCAGGAACCCTAGGGTTCCAAGGGGCCCTGGTTTAGAATCCCTGTTCTAGAGTGTCCTAGGAAATCCTGATATTAGGGCACTCAATAATACATGGCTACGTTTTTCTCTTAGAAGAAAAGGCAAGATGTGCATACTCAGCATCCTGAGTTTGGGGGTTTCAAGGACTCTCTTGAATATGAATGCAGGTAAGGGCAGGCCCTTCTTGATGCCTGGTTTTAGATCCTAATTTTTTATTGTATAGGCATATTCAGCAAAAATAAAAAGGGGTGCACTGACGTAAGTGCAGTAATGTGTTAAAGTGTTACTAGACCAGATATAGTGAATGCCGAGTCCTGGGTTTAGTAACACTTTAAGCTCTCAGCCCACATCTCAGTTGTATGCAAAGCAGGGAAAGATCCTACCAATTGCGCTATCACCCGATGGGATACACATACTTTCATGCATATCCGTTTTGATCCACCTGGACCAGTCAGGATTTATACCTGCAACCTGCTGAAGGCCAAAGATGTTAAATTTAGATCCATCAATATAATCCAACATGGCAGTCTAAAACACCTCTAAGTTACTGTTATCTACTGACCAGAAAAGTGCTTGATGGAGTTAACTGGCAGTTTATCCACAAACATTGTCCCATTTAGGCCTAAGGCTCACTATGAAGAAATGGATTAAGGCCATTTATTCTGCCTCTTCAGCTGCTGTCAAGGCAGATACCATCTTTTCTGATACCTTTACCAATTGCACCAAGCAGGGATGCCCACTAGCCCCTCACAATATGTGCTCACCATGGAACGCCTATCATGTACCATCTGAACTCTGCACCTGCTCAGAACACCACAAAGTAGCTGCATACACAGACAACCTATTTTTTTTCCCCTTAGGCTTTGTACTCATGGGCCTTGCTTGCCTGCACAGGATGCACAGGTGTTCCATGCATTCCCATGTTGGCAGTCCCATTCATGTCAATTGGGATGCAGCAGCTGCCCAGACACAGCAGCTACTCCAAGTTTGTGGGTGCGGGTGAGTGCCCTTAAATTCACGCTGCCTGTGTTCAGGGGCATGAAATTGCACCCACACAGATATCAAATTGGGAGCAACATTTGTGTCTGTGTCCTAATTGGCATGAATGGGACCGTTTGCATGGAACATGTGTGCATCCCATGCAAGCAAACATGGCCTTCTCATGAATGTACACCTTAGTACACCCATGTGAACGAAGCCTTACTAAACCTGAGCTAATACTCCCCTCATAACTTAGTCTTATTTTCCTCTACTACAGCCCACAGACATTAGAACAACTCCACCTTTAAATGGACCTCTTCTCATATTTGATACCAAGGAATTAATATTTCTTCTGAACCTTCAAAGCTCTTTCACCTCAACTTTAAGCCCATCTTTTGCACAGTCAAACGCGACCTAGAAAAATGGCACATTTACCTGGTTAGTCACAAACCACATCATAAAAATGAAAATCCTCCCAAGACTCACTTATTACAGAAATTACTGATTACACTACCCGCTAAGTATCTTGCAGACCTACGATACACCTCCCTTAATTTCATCTGGGCCCAGCAGAGAATGATAATTGTCAGAACCCGCAACCTACCTGTACCAACTCAGGGATCCTTGTACACGCAGCATGTCAGTCCTTGGCACTCTTATTGATGGCCTGTGTCCTGTGTCACCCCCATGTGGGTATAGTGAGGCCTCTAGCACATGTCTGATGGCATCCTCAATTCACGAACGCAGCACTGAAGTGCTTCCTGTTATAGACAGCAATATTGCATCACTTCCACCACACCCTCCAGAGGTAATTTCCTGTTTAATCACTATAAAGCTGAGAAGTTCCAGAGAGAGAGTGCTCAGTTGTTTTAGAGCTACCTACAGTGTGTACCTGTTCCTTGCCGTGTGATATTGCTACCTGACCTTTGCTACGTTTATTGACACTGATCCTTTGCTGCCTGCCCTGACCTTCTGATATGTTTAACTTTAATTATTGGACTTTCCCTTTTGTACCACATTTTTGGAAATTGTGCTAGATTCACCTCCTGAGTATCCTTATCCAAGATGTGTACTTCTGCTATTGGGCTTCCCATACCCAAACACTGACAATAATTAAGCATTCTATTCTTAGACTCCTGAAGGCTAAAGATGGCATAGTCTTCCCTGATCCCATTTACAGTATCTCACAAAAGTGAGTACACCCCTCACATTTTTGTAGATATTTTATTATATCTTTTCATGTGACAACACTGAAGAAATTACACTTTGCTACAATGTAACGTAGTGAGTGTACAGCTTGTATAACTGTGTAAATTTGCTGTCCCCTCAAAATAACTCAACACACAGCCATTAATGACTAAACTGCTGGCAACAAAAGTGAGTACACCCCTAAGTAAAAATGTCCAAATTGGGCCCAATTAGCCATTTTGCCTCCCCGGTGTCATGTGACTCATTAGTGTTACAAGGTTTCAGGTGTGAATGAGGAGCAGGTGTGTTAAATTTGGAGTTTACGCTCTCACTCTCTCATACTGGTCACTGGAAGTTGAACATGGCACCTCATTGCAAAGAACTCTGAGGATCTGAAAACAAGAATTGGTGCTCTACATAAAGATGGCCTAGCTGCAGCACAGTGGCCAGGACCATAGAGCAGTTTAACAGGCCAGGTTCCAATCAGAACAGGCCTTGCCATGGTGAACCAAAGAAGTTGAGTGCATGTGCTCAGCGTCATATCCAGAGGTTGTCTTTGGGAAATAGATGTATGAGTGCTGCCAGCATTGCTGCAGAGGTTGAAGGGGTGGGGGTCAATGCTCAGACCTACGCCGCACACTGTATCAAATTGGTCTGTATGGCTGTTGTCCCAGAAGGAAGCCTCTTCTTTTGCTAAAGACAAGCAGACTAAGGACATATATTACTGGAACCATGTCCTGTGGTCTGATGAGACCAAGATAAACTTATTTGGTTCAGATGGTGTCAAGCTTGTGTGGCGGCAACCAAGTGAGGAGTACAAAGACAAGTGTGTCTTGCCTACAGTCAAGCATGGTGGTGGGAGTGTAATGGTCTGGGGCTGCATGAGTGCTGCTGGCACTGAGGAGCTACAGTTCACTGAGGGAACCATGAATGCCAACATGTACTGTACTGAATCAGAGCATGATCCCCTCCCTTCGGACACTGGGCCACAGGGCAGTATTCCAACATGATAACGACCCCAAACACACCTCTAAGATGACTTGCTAAAGAAGCTGAGGGTAAAGGTGATGGACTGGCCAAGCATGTTTCCAGACCTAAACCCTATTAAGCATCCGTGGGGCATCCTCAAATGGAAGGTGGAGGAGCGCAAGGTCTCTAACATCCACCACCTCCGTGATGTTGTGGAGGAGTGGAAGAGGACTCCAGTGGCAACCTGTGGAGCTCTGATGAACTCCATGCCCAAGAGGGTTAAGGCAGTGCTGGAAAATAATGCTGACCACACAAAATATTGACACTTTGGGCCTAATTTGGACATTTTCACTTAGGTGTGTACTCACTTTTGTTGCCAGTGGTTGAGACATTAATGGCTGTGTGTTGAGTTATTTTTGAGGGGACAGCAAATTTACACTGTTATACAAGCTGTACACTCACTACTTTACATTGTAGCAAAGTGTAATCTCTTCAGTGTAATACAATCGCCTTTAGAAACCTCCACAGGTATAGAGATAATGACTTACTGTCTCTTGACTAAATAAGGTCTACTTTTGGGCTTGAATTTGATTAAAGGAGAAGTCCAGCCTGAGTTTGTTTGACTGGGCTTCTCCTATGGGTCACAGGAGTGCAATTTGTTTTGCACTTCTGTTACCCGTTTTCAGCAGAGAGCAGTCTGAAGTCCGCTCTCTGCTGACATCACTGGAATCGGTCCACACACCACGTCATCACGACAATAAAGTCTGGATCCGCCAGGTGCCTGGACTGACACCTGTCTCAGCCTCTCATCGAGCCTCTGAGAGCCTGAGATGGCCGCTCTCCACCCCTCCACAGCTCAGCGCTCCAGTGAGTGTGGAGGAGCAGAGAGGAGAGCTGCTGATTGACAGGCAGCATCTCTCCGCTCAGGGATCTGTGAGAACCAAGCCATCTGCGATGTTCGATGGCTCGGTTCTCAGTGCAGAGGCATCGGGGGACAGATGCTGCAGCGATCTAGGTAAGTACAAATGGGCCACAAAAATACCATACTTCTCTTTTAATGATGCCTCCTTCAGATATTACGCAACTTCAATCCATTCCAAGACATGCTTCTCTCTTCCAACCGCCAACACCTTTCAAAAAACTGTGTCTCACAGATATGCACATCAGACATTCCCTATCCACTACTCATATGATCTCGTCGGACACGGGAACTTTTATTCAAGCTCAAATTAACTGCATGCTCTTATTTGCCTATTATGCCACGTACACACGAGCAGACTTTTCAGCATCAAAGGTCCGACGGTCTTTCCACGGAGTTACGACAGACTTTCGGACGACCAGACTTGCCCACACACGAACAGACTAAAGTCTGTTCGAAAGTCCATTGGTTTGAATGTGATGACGTACGAAGGGACTAGAATAAGGAAGTTCATAGCCAGTAGTCAATAGCTGCCCTTGCGTCCTTTTTTGTCCGTCGGACTAGCATACAGACGAACTGATTTTTGGACTGGACTCGAGTCCGTCGGAAAGATTTGAAACATGTTCCAAATCTAAAGTCCGTCTGATTTTCGACAGAAAAAGTCTGCTGAAGGTCCGATGAAGCCCACACACGGTCGGATTGTCCAACGAATTCTTTCCGTCGGACCAGTCCGGTTGAAAAGTCCACCTGTGTGTACACGGCATTAGTCTTCTATATACAATAAAATTCAAGAATCAGGTTATAAGCTTCTTTCTAGGTGGCACGAGACTTCTGATTTATTACATTGTATCTACCCACAAAGCACCTCATTCTGCTGGAGATGTACAGTGCCTTAAAAAATTATTCATGGGGGGGGCGTGGCCTGGCATACGAGTTTCATGGCAGCAGACTGAAAGAGCTCTAGAGACGGGGAACAACGAACCAGCTGGTGACTCTCCAGAAAGGCAGAACATGAGCAGATTATCAAAATCCACACCACAAAGCAGACCGCAGCGCCGAACACTGCTGTGACTTCCAGAAACATACCAGATATCTTTAAAACAAGCTCCTCACAGAGAAGCAGCCTATCCGCGGGTAAGATGGCGACTTCCTGCCATGAGGATGGATATAGCGAGGAATCGTTGCCAGCCTCGGAGGACATGGTAAGGGAAATAACTCATGATGACCAACCCCTGACCTTCTCACAGATGACACAAATTGCAGCAGATATAAAGAGATCATTCACTGCAGCAATCACAGATCTTAAGATTGACCTATATACCCTCTCTGAACAAATGATGTCACATAAGAGAGCAGGCATACAGAGAGACAAAGCTATCTCTAGACTGAAGAGAGTCTCTGAAACACATTCCTCCCATCTAATTGCCATAAGCAGACACCTAGAAGACCTGGTAAACAGGGGTAGGAGGAACAACATCAGAGTAACATCAGAGTAAGGGGAATCCCTGAAATGATTACAACAGAGCAAATTAAACCTGCACTGCAATCAATATTCAACAACTTACTTAAAAGAACCCCTGATGCTAACATTGATTTTGACAGAGCACACGGAGCTCTCAGACCCAAAGGAGCTGAAAACACCCCTCCTAGGATCTCTCACCCATTACCTTGAAAAACAGAAGGGCAGTGGGAACTCTGCTGGCAATCCTGAAAGAGAAAGGAATTACATATACAGTATCTCTCAAAAGTGAGTACACCCCTCGCATTTTTGTAACTATTGTATTATATCTTTTCACGTGACAACACTGAAGAAATGACACTTTGCTAAAATGTAAAGTAGTGAGTGTACAGCTTGTATAACAGTGTACATTTGCTGTCCCCTCAAACGAAACTCAACACACAGCCATTAATGTCTAAACTGCTGGCAACAAAAGTGAGTACACCCCTAAGTGAAAATGCCCAAGTTGGGCCCAAAGTGTCAATATTTTGTGTGGCCACCATTATTTTCCAGCACTGCCTTAACCCTATTGGTCAAGGAGTTCACCAGAGCTTCACAGGTTGCCACTGGAGTCTTCTATCACTCCTCCATGACAACATCACAGAGCTAGTGGATATTAGAAACATTGCGCTCTTCCACCTTCCATTTGAGGATGCCCCATGGATGCTCAATAGGGTTTAGGTCTGGAGACATGCTTGGCCAGTCTATCACCTTTACCCTCAGTTACTTTAGCAAGGCAGTGGTCATCTTGAAGGTGTGTTTGGGGTCGTTATCATGTTGGAATACTGCCCTGCGGCCCAGTCTCCGAAGAGAGGGAATCATGCTCTGCTTCAGTATGTCACAGTACATGTTGGCATTCATGGTTCCCTCAATGAACTGTAGCTCCCCGGTGCCGGCAGCACTCATGCAGCCCCAAACCATGACACTCCCACCATCATGCTTGATTGTAGGCAAGACACACTTGTCTTTGTACTCCTCATCTGGTTGCCGCCACACATGCTTGACACCATCTGAACCAAATACGTTTATTTTGGTCTCATCAGACCACAGGACATGGTTTCAGTAATCCATGTCCTTAGTCTGCTTGTCTTCAGCAAATTGTTTGCGGGTTTTCTTGTGCATCATCTTTAGAAGAGGCTTCCTTCTGGGACAACAGCCATGCAGACCAATTTGATGCAGTGTGCGGGATATTGCCTGATCACTGACAGGCTGACCCCCCACCCCTTCAGCCTATGCAGCAATGCTGGTAGCACTCATAAGTCTATTTCCGAAAGACAACCTCTGGATATGACGCTGAGCACGTGCACTCGACTGCTTTGTTCGACCATGGCGAGGCCCGTTCTGAGTGGAACCTGTCCTGTTAAACCACTGTATGGTCTTGGCCACCATGCTGCAGTTAAGTTTCAAGGTCTTGGCAATCTTCTTACAGCCTAGGCCAACTTTATGTAGAACAACCATTCTTTTTTTCAGATCTTCAGAGAGTTTTTTGCCATGAGGTATGAATGTTGAACGTCCAGTGACCAGTATGAGAGATTGAGAGTGATAACACCAAATTTATTACACCTGCTCCCCCTTCACACCTGAGACCTTGTAACACTAACGAGTCACATGACACTGGGAAGGGAAAATGTCTAATTGGGCCTAATTTGGACATATTCACTTAGGGGTGTACTCACTTTTGTTGTCAGCAGTTTAGACATTAATGGCTGTGCGTTGAGTTATTTTGAGGGGGGCAGCAAATTTACACTGTTATACAAGCTGTACACTCACTACTTTATATTGTAGCAAAGTGTAATTTCTTCAGTGTTGTCACATGAAAAGATATAATAAAATATTTACAAAAATGTGAGGGGTGTACTCACTTTTGTAAGATACTGTAGATGGTGTTTCCCTTTTGCACACCAAGCCTTCTTCAATAGCAAACAATTTATATTCAAAATACCAAATACAAGATTTTTGTGATAATCTGCAACTCCCCCTTACTGAATCACTGGAATGGTATGAGGTGTTCTGGCTTCCCACCCCCCCACCCCCCCACCTGTTACTCCACAACCTTCCCTGTTTAAATCTTCCCAAAAAAAGGGGCAAATACCATAAACAAAATGGATGTGGTTCCTACTTCTCCTCTCCAAAACCTAGACAGCCCAGGATCAGAGTGGACATAGATGACATATGAACTGCACGATTCCTTCTTCTTAAGAAAAACCTTTCCAAGTGAATTGCATCCTGTAAATCCCATGGAACACTCAGGGATAAACTACCGAAAACGAGAAGCCTGTGGACTTTTAATGAGGACTTCACCTCTTTTCTAGAAATTTCTTGTGAGTACCATGCACCTACTCTCTACACTTACTGACAGACTGTAATTTAGGATTAAGAGCCAAAGAACTATTTGGATCTTCTATTCAAGATTCAACAAGGCATTTTTGCTTTTTTGACCTTCTATTCCTCAAGATACTTTTACATAACTCAGGAAAACATCTGATCTACTCCTGGCCTAGAACTGAGAGCGACACAATAATCAAAATTAGAGGTTAATCAGTGGGTTTTTATTTTTATTTTTTGTCATATTAACACTGAAGATCCACAAGTATTCACATATCTTTTTACTCCCAACTGAAAGGAAATAGTAGGTATTCTGGATGACCACCCTTTCTGTAGGTACACCAACAGGGCCCTCAGATATCAGGAGACACCGAATGAAATGAGAGGCAGGTTGTGCATTAGTAAGATGTCTGCTTTATTGAAGCTCGTGTCTAAGCTTTTATTCAGTTACAAAACAAAGAAAGGCGTGATTATAAGAAGGCATACATGTCCTTATGCTTACACAAGCTTAAACTATGAAAAGTTACATATTGTGCAAAGTATCATATGACTTATATATCATATCATAATGTATCATATATCATATATCATATATTATTATCATAATATATCATATATCATAAGATATTACAACACACAGTTTTATCACAAGACAAGATACTGCAAAACAATATATATATTTACCTAGTAAAGAAAAATGATAACTTTAAAGGCGCAGTTTGTATATTAGATTACAAAACACAATGGGCTTTTTACATGATCCTTTCACCAACGGACTTGGACTCTATGACAAAGACTGAGTAATGTTTACCCCCTGGCAATGACAATTCCAGGTTGGGTGTGGATGCAAACACTTCTGGTTCCCTCTCTGGCTCTGACTGTGGACCATTTTTTTTAGCTCATTTAGAGCGTCAGAGAAAACACAGTTCTCTGGATCACAAGTTCACCATGTCCGGTTTTGATATATATACTGTTATATATGTTAAATATGTTATATGATAACATATTTCTTTTTCTTATAGTTCCCCAAAAGTAAAGTTGTGGTTTTATTGAAAAATATAGTCAAACTGCCCTACTGTCACAGTTTTGCATTTATTTTCTGCTGCCAGAAAATGGTTAGTTGTGACTTATCTCTCCTTTAATGATGTCAACTTTGGTTTACCTTCTCAGCAACAATGAGGTGGTACCCAGGACACCGTTTTGAGTTAGATCTCTCCAGACCATTAACTTTCAATTGCAATCACTTAATTTTATGCTCTTTGTCTCCTCCCACCAACATCTTCATCTACTAGAGTATACATCAATATTCTGCCAAAGCAGTGATAAACATTATTACATAACTCGACAGAAGCGGTTAACCTTTGGATATACTATACATGAAAATGGGGGGAGTTTGGGACTTTATATGAAGCACCATGAGTGCCTCCATCCCGCGGGACTTTAGATGAAGCACCCTAAGGTGCCTCCATCCCTGTGATACGTAATAAAAAAGGGAAGTTTGGGACTTTATATGAAGCAATTGAGTAGTGGAGGTAGGTTACAATATAAGCATATTTATTTGGTAGCATGAGTTTATATACAAAAAATATTAATAATAAAAAAATATTTCATATCATATATACACGAGAGATGCACAAAGGCTGAGTATGTAAAAATGGAAAAATACATGCATAACATCATATGGTCAAAACAATAAATACATATATGCATAAGAATAACATGTACATGCCAATAGCAGCAGGCCTACCACCGGCATATGCATCCACATGGTACATCTGTATCCACCAGATGGTATAAAAACATCATGTATTTAAAAATAAGTAAATCTCAATCCGTATGGGGTATGTGACTGCGGCATCATGTAAAGCTCTACGCATTTCGTGGGTATTCCCACTAGTCAGGAGCGGATGCGTCAGACATTTCTATGGAAAAAAAAAAAGGAGATTTAAGGAACTGTACTTCTCAGAAAAAAATTGTTGTTTCTATTAGTATGGGTGGTTAACCACTGACACTCACCAACCCAGGCATAGACCGCAAGGTGGAGTGATCGGAGCAGGGCTGGCCGAGAACATGGCCTCAGCGCGGGAGCTGAGGCGGTATAATACAGGATTGCAGCATCGGATAGGACAAGAGCTTAGAATATGGGTGAGAGCTCCATGTAGCCAAAAAAATATATATACTCGATGGAGCAAGGATATCTGGGAACAAAATTGAATATGTGTAATTATAATATATTAATCATAGTGATAGTATATAGTAGGAGATGGTGATACAAATAAATGAACCCAGTATAGCTCCATATGAGAGGTGTATAAATAATATGAAAAAGGTAAGGAAGATACAAATAGTACCCAAGGATGTGAAAGTATCTGTGTGTAAAAGTAATGAACATGGACATACAGCAGATTGTGGTATGAATGCTAATAGGAATACCACGTGGAATCAAGGGCAAATAGTGTGAACAGAAAACAAATGCACCAAGAGAGAGAAAGGAAAAGAAGATAAGAGTTAAGAAAACAAAAAAGAACGCCTACCCTAATGCTGCAACAAAACAACCCCCAGCAGATCGTGTAGCTGGTGTGTAGAGACCCCAAAGGGGAACTAATATTGGGCAGTTCACCTAGATGGGGGATGTAATTATGCCGCCAATGCCACGCTAATGAACCAATGGAGGCGAGGGAGCCGCACCTGAAGTGAGTGATACACTCAACAACCGACGCGGAGACCTCCCCATACCGGGACAAGAGATGTTATGGCTAGACGCCGGCGCCATGACCTCATTGCTGACGTCACACGCACGGAGTGAAGCCGCCACTCAGAACAGCGTGACAAGCGTGGCGCCGATGCGCAAAACGGCAAACGCCCCGTCCTCCCAAACACACTGGGTGCAGGGGGAGGAGGGGGAGAGTTCAATGAGCGCATCGCAGCTCCCGCGATAGAGGTGGAGCCCAGCCATGTCCAAACACCGACCTATCCACCCACGTCAGACCATGACCAGGCAGAGGGAGTGTGCATGGAACATATAATTGGGGGCAGTCCGTGTGGGTGCATGAAACTTAGTGGAGAGATTGCTGCCTATAAAGAATGACATGTGCAAAGCATAAAAACATGGATGTTAAATAAACGATATGGATAAATATTGGTATTTAGCAACATTTAAACCTTAATGAAGGTACCCTATAAATGAGGGTGAACCTCACACTGGGATGGCAGGGGAACACTGCCACTCCAATTACTCAATTTCTTCCATCCCAGTATCTGTATATGAAAATGGGGGGAGTTTGGGACTTTATATGAAGCACCATGAGTGCCTCCATCCCGCCGGGACTTTAGATGAAGCACCCTAAGATGCCTCCATCCCTGTGATACGTAATAAAAAAGGGAAGTTTGGGACTTTATATGAAGCAATTGAGTAGTGGAGGTAGGTTACAATATAAGCATATTTATTTGGTAGCATGAGTTTACATACAAAAAATATTAATAATAAAAAAATATTTCATATCATATATACACGAGAGGTGCACAAAGGCTGAGTATGTAAAAATGGAAAAATACATGCATAACATCATATGGTCAAAACAATAAATACATATATGCATAAGAATAACATGTACATGCCAATAGCAGCAGGCCTACCACCGGCATATGCATCCACATGGTACATCTGTATCCACCAGATGGTATAAAAACATCATGTATTTAAAAATAAGTAAATCTCAATCCGTATGGGGTATGTGACTGCAGCATCATGTAAAGCTCTACGCGTTTTGTGGGTATTCCCACTCGTCAGGAGCGGATGCGTCAGAAATTTCTATGGAAAAAAAAAGGAGATTTAAGGAACCGTACTTCTCAGAAAAAAATTGTTGTTTCTATTAGTATGGGTGGTTAACCACTGACACTCACCAACCCAGGCATAGACCGCAAGGTGGAGTGATCGGAGCAGGGCTGGCCAAGAACATGGCCTCAGCGCGGGAGCTCAGGCGGCATAATACAATATATTTTTTTGGCTACATGGAGCTCTCACCCATATTGTAAGCTCTTGTCCTATCCGATGATGCAATTCATGTATTATGCCGCCTCAGCTCCCGCGCTGAGGCCATGTTCTCGGCCAGCCCTGCTCCGATCACTCCACCTTGCGGTCTATGCCTGGGTTGGTGAGTGTCAGTGGTTAACCACCCATACTAATAGAAACAACAATTTTTTTCTGAGAAGTACGGTTCCTTAAATCTTTTTTTTTCCATAGAAATGTCTGACGCATCTGCTCCTGACGAGTGGGAATACCCACGAAACGCGTAGGTAGGCCTGCTGCTATTGGCATGTACATGTTATTCTTATGCATATATCTATTTATTGTTTTGACCATATGATGTTATGCATGTATTTTTCCATTTTTCCATACTCAGCCTTTGTGCACCTCTCGTGTATATATGATATGAAATATTTTTTTATTATTAATATTTTTTGTATGTAAACTCATGCTACCAAATAAATATGCTTATATTGTAACCTACCTCCACTACTCAATTGCTTCATATAAAGTCCCAAACTTCCCTTTTTTATTTGGATATACTATATTGTTCAATATCAAATGTTGTTCACAGCTATCAGCTGTTCGTATCTTATTCAGTTATTGTTGGCATTTCGTATCACAGACTAAGTTAACTACACAACATAATGGCCTATTCTACCCTAGGCAAAAAGCCTCTAATAATATCACACAATGTCAGAGGTTTATATATACCTCAAAAACGATCCCAGCTCCTAAATGAACTAAATAAAGCAAAACCAGGAGTGGTGTTTCTACAGGAAACACACTTTAAAACAGGTCATGTTCCCAACCTACATAGTAAATACTTTACTAAAATATTCCACGCTACTAATGATATAGCCAAGACTAAAGGAGTCTCTATACTAATCAGCAGGGAAACGAATATTGCCATAACAGATCGATTGATGGACCCTGGGGGAAGATACATTTTCCTGAAAGGCACATGGGACGGAAAGCCCATCATACTGGCTAACATCTACTTTCCCAACTCAGCCCATATTACATTTTGCAAACATCTTATCGATGAATTGAAAGGTTTTACTTCCGGCTGTTTAAACTTGGTGGGGAGCCCTTAACAATCCCCTCAGTCCTTTATAGGATACCTCTAATGAAAGGACCCTACAGGGTCTTGAAAAAAGATCAAAATGCTTCTCCACTCTCTGCTGTTAGTTGATACATGGAGAACATTAAATCCAAATGGGAGAGATTTAACCTGCTACTCACCACCACATAATAGATACTCCCGCATTGATTATTATTTTTTTTTTCACAGAGAGATCTCCCTAACTTGACAGATGCACAGATAGGATTTCAATCTATATCTGACCCTGCACCAATATCACTCTTTGTAAACTTTGTAGAACAAATAGAAAAATCTTTCACCTGGAGGCTGAACCCTGCTCTACTCACTGACCCTGAAATTCTTAATAACATCAAGAACACTTAAATCATACTTCGATATTAACAACTCAGAAGACATTCCCCACCTCACAATTTGGGAGGCACATAAATGTGTGGTTCACAGAGACTTCATAAAATGGGGAGCCAGAAAGAAACGAGACCGCAACCGCACAATAGCTGAGAATTCAAATCAGATAAATATCCTAGAATCTCAACACAAACAGTCTCTTTCCACTCTTTCTGCAAACACTACAATCCATCCTTGACATTAACTATAAACGCTCCTGTTCTTCAAAAAACGTGTTTATTACAAGGGAGGAGACAAAAGAGGAAAATTCCTAGCTAAAGCATTAACAGATGCCAAATTAACTGAAAATATATTTGGCATTAAAACCACTAATGGCATTATGGAACATAATACTAACCAAATAGCTGCCAGCTTTCAACAATTCTACACTAAGCTATATCATTTACACCCACTTCACAAACCTAAAGATCTACAGGGTGAAAGAGCCAACATAATAACACATTTTTTAAAGAAATGTGGTCTACCAATTATTCACCCCCACCCGAAGATATCCAAATGCTGGAAAATCCTATTGAAATACAAGCGTTAGTTAACGCCATTAAATGCCATCTCACAGCCATTATTGCATACTTTAAATTCTCTACGTAAAACACAAAACATTCCTGATTCGTTTTTAGTTATGCACATAACAGTTATTCCAAATAAAGATAAAGACCCTACTGAATGCATGAGCTACAGGCCAATTTCCCTTTTCAATACAGATCTAAAATTATTTTCAAAAATATTAGCTAATAGACTAAGACCCCTGTTATCCCAAATCATCAGTCTGGAACAAGTAGGGTTCATGCCAGACAGAGAGGCTAGGGACAATATTACAAAGGCTCTCAACCTAATCTTTAGGTCCCATGCGGAGGGGATCGAAGGTCTTCCCCTTTCTACTGATGCAGAGAATGCCTTCGACCTTGTTTCCTGCTGTGTCCCTCACAAGACTTCTCTCAAACTGCAAATGGGACTTCTTATGGCTTTCTTTCAACAATGGCTTTCTTCTTGCCACTCTTCCATAAAGGCCAGATTTGTGAAGTGAAAAACAACGAAAAAGTTTAGCGCTAAACAATGTCAAACATAAAGCAACTGTAGACCAGTCAATATGCAGTGAAAGGGATCGGCTGTATCTGAGAAATGAATCTTATAAATAGGTCGTCCTCATATAGATACTGTGAGTAGTCCTTATAAAAACATATTTTAAAACAGAAAAAAATTTTTGAAAAAATTCTTTGGCATCCCAAATGCAGACCGGCTCACTCCCACCGAGAGATGAAAAGGCTTACCGGATGAGGTGGACCCAAAGGGGCATACGCCGAATTGGGTCAGATAAGGCTTGGGTGGTGAGTGGCTGTGTTAGGCTCAAAGAAGGATGTTATCTTGCGGATTACGGTATTCCTCCAAGTAGCACCCAGATCCTGAAGGGTGTAGGCAATCTCACGGATATGGATGGTCCTGTGGATCCTAGGAGGGTGGGATGTTCCGTAGATGAATCCCTCGAAGCAACATTCCACGGACCAGGAAATGGTGTTGTTAGATAAGGAAAGAAAGGAGGGGCCACATAGTGTAAATCCGAAAACGAAAATTTTATTTAAAATAAAAAGATGTACACTTACATGTAGATCCAAAATATAAAACAGCGCTGTGAGAAAAAATGGCGACAGTGGGGTTCTTTCCGACGCGTTTCGTCCTCATAGACGTCGTCTGGGGGGTCGTCAAAGGCTCTCAACCTAATCTTTAGGTCCCATGCGGAGGGGATCGAAGGTCTTCCCCTTTCTACTGATGCAGAGAATGCCTTCGACCATGTTTCCTGCTGTGTCCCTCACAAGACTTCTCTCAAACTGCAAATGGGACTTCTTATGGCTTTCTTCTTGCCACTCTTCCATAAAGGCCAGATTTGTGAAGTGCACAACTAATAGTTGTCCCGTGGACAGATTCTCCCGCCTGCGCTGTGGATCTCTGCAGCTCCTCCAGAGTTACCATGGGCCTCTTGACTGCTTCTCTGATTAATCTCTCCTTGCCTGGCCTATTAGTTTAGGTGGACAGACATGTCTTGGTAGGTTTGCAGTTGTGCCATACTCTTTCCATTTTCGGATGATGGATTGAACAGTGCTCCATGAGATGTTCTAAGCTTGGGATATTTTTTTTATAACCTAACACTACTTTAAACTTCCCCACAACATTATCCTTGACCTGTCTGATGTGTTCCTTGGCCTTTGTGATGCTGTTTTCTTCCATAAGGTTTTCTAACAAACCTCTGAGGGCTTCACAGAACAGCTGTATTTATACTGAGATGAAATTACACACAGGTGGACTCTATTTATGAATTAGGTGACTTCTGAAGGCAATTGGTTTCACTAGATCTTAGTTAGGGGTATCAGAGTAAAGGGGGCTGAATACAAATGCACCCCACACTTTCACATATTTATTTGTTAAAAATGTTATAAAACCATTTATCATTTTCCTTCCACTTCACAATTATATGCCACTTTTTGTCGGTCTGTCACATAAAATCCAAATAATGTAACATGACAAAATGTTGTAACATGACAAAATGTGAAAAATTTAAAGAGGTATGAATACTTTTTCAAGGCACTGTAAATCCCATCCTGGCATCCTGCTTCACATCTTCTGAACAGCCCCCTTATACAAAGACTTTTGGCGTTTGGTGAAACTTCTCTGCCACAAACTAACAGATGTTGAGTTAGAAGAGGACTCAGTAGCATATCTATTCCACGTTACTCCCTTATCCATTACAAAATAAAAGGCATCTTTACTCCTGCACAACCTAAACACAGCAAGGGCCGTGTCCTTGCACTATGAAAATAGACAGCCCCCCTTATTATGGGCCAGTGGTTTTCGGGATCAATGACACTATGCACGTGGAGGATCTCACCTTCTCTCTCTATAACCGTAAAGAGAGATTCCGACAAACCTATTTCTACTGAGTAGATTTACTATACTCCCTGCAATATCACTCTTGTTTGTGATCTGATGCTATGATACTCCATTATCTCTGCCTATCAAGTCCCCTCTTCCATATGCTCACCTCTGCTTTGGGAGCTTCCCCTTGTGGTGACGCCTCATATCCCCTTCTATAGGTTGTATCCAAAATTTTGCATCCTCTGCCCAATCCCCCACCACCACTCACCCTCCCACTACCTTTTCCAGGTGCTTTCTCAATGACCAGTGGGAGCTGGTTGCTTCTTTCTTTCAACCAGGATCATGACATGCTGAAACTCAGCATCTATAGTAAGTGCAATTGTGTGTTCTCTTTAAAGGTTTTATTACTTTTTACTGCACTTAGATGGGAGCTCCCCTTCTCTTTATTTTTGTATTTTGTTGACACTTTCTTGAAGAAAACTTAATGACCAGTGTATGATAAAGACCTAAAACACCACTCTACCAGTGTAGTTCAGACTTTCTTGTTATCTCTCTATATTGTTATATTTTGGGTACACTTACCAGATACAGTGCTAATGAGCAAATCTTTAGTGGGCTGTTTGATACCCATACTTATAGATTCAGACTGCAGGAAAACTTACCATGTGACTGTATCTTAACTGGCATGTAGAAAGAAGTCTAGGATGTCTTTAATATTTGTTTAGTAAAACGTCTTTTTTTTTTGTTGTTTTTTTTTTTAAAATTAACCCTGATAATTAACTGACTGGTACATGATGGGTTGGGTTCTATTTATTTCCTGTGGTATGCTGTGCATATGAATAAACACTCTATTGAATAACACAAACTAATGTTGAATAAAGCTGTTTGCCCTTAAACATTCGCTTCTATTACCTATAGTTTGTTTAAAAAAAAAAAACAATTACTACTATCTTCTTTATGCATTTCTGCCTAATTTTTATACACAATTTTTAATTATTAGTGTACATTTTGGCGAATATGTTGTTAATTGTTGTTTCCAAAAATGGTATGGCAGGGTGGTCAGATCTAGAAAACATTTTAAGTTTTCAATCAACAACTTGCTTTTTTTTTAGGATTTCCTGTTGACTTACAGTATTTGATTGCATACTTACGCCATACTGGTTCACATAATAAAATGTAATGTTTTTGTTTTTTTCTAACTGAACATACTAAATGCAAAGGCGGTTTAAGCATTTTGAGAGTTATAGTAGTTTATCCATGCATAATAATTGAACATAAATAAAATCCCACAATATTTAGCTCATGGGCATGTGTTTAGGTTTGCATAAAAATGTAGACTAATACATATTAGCATTAAATAAGTAGGAATACCGCGCTCAGACTATAACTCCTAAAAACCAAAGCTGCAACAATAAACCACCTAATATCTAATGGTAGTAATCGAAAATAAAATAAAAAAGTTGCGGTAAATTAATACCATGCAAAATTGACTGGCATATAAAATTCTAAATTGATACACGTGGACACCTATAAGTGAACTAGGAATCAATAAAAAGTGAATACAGGTGACAATAAATCAAATAAGGAAAATCAAAACCTCAATAAATCAATCAAAGTGTTCATAAAGTAATGCAATAAAAGTGTGTCTTCCCTTAGATGAGAAGGGCTAGTGTATAAACATATATGTGTAATAAAGTCCACAATAGCAAAATCTTGATGATGAACTCTGTACTTCAGTGTAAACAAATGAAAGGCAACTCAGGTGTGCGACTCTGTATATGATCACTCTTACCAGAGATGATGGACCCCCTAAAGAGCAGGATCAGATGAGCAGGCAGAAATAGCCCTCTGCAGGGACATAGGAGCCTCCAGTATCTCTGGTCTTAGGTTGTCTCAGGTGTTCAGTGAGGGGAGTCGCCGTATAGCAATGAATGCTTGTCAGCTGAAATCCTCAGTGGATGATGTTGCCGTATAGCAATAAATGCTTATCAGCTGGATCCCTCAATCTGAAAGAGAAACACACTCGGGCTCAAAGCCACGAGTGAGCAGACAGAGAGGGACTCCAATCGTGTAGTAGGTTTAAACAATAGGTCTTTAATACTAATAAAAACGGGCATATGCTCGTGGGGTTCACTTATAGGTGTCCACGTGTATCAATTTAAGATTTTATATGCCAGTCATTTTTGCATGATATTAATTTAGCGCAACTTTTTTATTTTATTTTTAATACATATTAGCGCACATAGGCTGCTTTGTTTACTAGTATCTCAAAGTTAGCCAAAACTACAAAAGCTTTATAAGTTTATTAATATCTATGTATATGCTGTTGCTCAAAAACCTAATTACTACCAATAATGATAAATTGTGTTACCAAAACTGTACTGGAAAATACAGATTCCCAGAAAAATTACATAAGTGGTTCTCAGCCAGCAGCTTGAGAATTACACAAGTTCTCTTTTCTCTCTCAGCTGTGCTTGACAAGCACAGTTGACTAATTTATATTATTTTATTTAAATTTAGATCCCAAGGTTGCCGGTCACATTTTCTACTTCTAATATATTTGCAGTACAGACTGCATTTTCCTGGTTAAGAGAAACTAGGTGACAGTTACCCAATAACATACTGAATGCAAGAAAGTACTATGAACTAATGTAAAGTACAGGTCATACACAGTAAGTATAGTCCAATATGCCTGGGTTCAATTTGTGCAGCGGTAGGAGTGTTTTTTTTTTAAAAGTCCATAAATCTATCCCATAGTTTGTAGGCGCTATAACTTTTGTGCAAACCAATCAATATACTCTTATTGGAATTTTTTTACCAAAAATATGTAGCAGAATACATATTGGCCTAAATTGATGAAGAAATTAGATTTTTAATTTTTTTTATGTGTATTATAGCAGAAAGTAAAAAAAAAAAAAAAACATTTATTTTTTTAAATTGTCGCTATTTTTTTTGTTTATAGTGCAAAAAATAAAAAACGCAGATGTGATCAAATACCACTAAAAAAAAAGCTCTATTTGTGGGAAAAAAAGACATCAATTTTGTTTGGGTACAACGTCGCATGCCTGCACAATTGTCAGATGAAGCGACGCAGTGCCGTATCGCAAAAAATGACCTGGTCATTAAGGGGGTAAATCTTTCTGGGGCTGAAGTGGTTAATAACCAATGACTTATCAGCTGTCAGCGGGCTTCCCCCCTGACAGCTGAAATGTAAGCAAAAGAATGCTGGCAATGAAAAAATTTGGGAAAAAAAACAGTGTGGGTCCCCCCCTATGGGAACCCCATGCCAAAATAAAAAAAGGCATGGGGTCCCCCCAAAATCCATAGTAGACCATTATCTGAGCGTGTAGCCCAGTAGGTCAAGAAAGGGGGGGACTAGCTAGCACCCCCCCTCCTGAACTCTACAAGGCCACATCCCCTCAACATGGGGGGTGCTTTTGGGCAGTAAGTTGATGAGGACAAGGGCCCCTTCCCCACAACCCTGGCCGGTGGTTGTGGAGGCCCCCCAGATCCCACACTCCCCCGTGTGAATGAGTATCGGGTACACAGTACCCCTACCCATTCACCAAAAAAGTGCTGGGCATGGAGACGAGTGAGGGGAAGATGTCCCCTACCCGTCTCCATAACAATGCAGAGCGAAAGCGACGTCAAAACGTCACTTCCGCCCATAGCTCCTAAAGGGCCATTTTTTTTTAGTATTGCATCTAAGCGTAAATATGAGATCTGAGGTCTTTTTGACCCCAGATCTCATATTTAAGAGGTCCTGTCATGCTTTTTTTTTTAATTACAAGGGATGTTTACATTCCTTGTAATAGGAATAAAAGTGAGACATTTAAAAAAAAAAAAAACAGTGTAAAATTAAAAAATAAAAGGTAAAATAATTAAGAAAAAAAACAAAATTTTAAACGCACCCCGTCCCGCCGAGCTCGTTTGCAGAAGCGAACGCATACGTGAGTAGCGCCCGCATATGAAAACGGTGTTCAAACCACACATGTGAGGTATCGCCCCGATCCGTAGAGCGAGAGCAATAATTCTAGCCCTAGACCTCCTCTGCAACTTAAAACATGTAACCTGTAGAATTTTTTAAACGTCGCCTACGGAGATTTTAAAGGGTAAAAGTTTGTCGCCATTCCACGAGCGGGCGCAATTTTGAAGCATGACATGTTGGGTATCAATTTACTTGGCGTAACATTATCTTTCACAATATAAAAAAAAATGGGCTAACTTTACTGGTGTCTTATTTTTTAATTAAAAAAAGTGTATTTTTTCCAAAAAAAGTGCGCTTGTAAGACCGCTGCGCAAGTACGGTGTGACAGAAAGTATTGCAACAACCGCCATTTTATTCTCTAAGGTGTTAGAAAAAAATGTATAATGTTTGGGGGTTCTAAGTAATTTTCTAGCAAAAAAAAGTTTTTAACTTGTAAATAACACATCTCAAAAAGAGGCTTGATCCTTAAGTGGTTAATGCATTAAGATAAAAAACCTTCTGTGTGTAGCAGCCTCCCCAGCACCCCCTAATTATTTACATGAGCCCCATCTCTCTCCAGCGATGTCCACGAGTGTCTTAGCCTTCTGGGACTTTCCTCCTAATTACCTGAGACACAGCAGCGGTGCCATTGACTCCCACAGCTGTCAATTAAATTCAGTTAGCCAATCAGAAGAGAGGGGACAGGGCCGGGTCAGGGCTCCGTGTTTGAATGGACACATGGTGCTGTGACTCAGCCCGGGTGTCCCCATAGCAAGCTGCTAGCTGTGGAGGCACTCAACAGTAGGGAGGGGCTAGGAGCAGCAAAGAGGGACCCGAGAAGAGGAGGATCCTGACTGTCCTGTGCAAAACCAACTGCATAGGGCAGGTAAGTATAACATGTTTTTTTATTTTTTTTTAAATGAGACTTTACAATCACTTTAATGAGTCATAAAAACAACACAGACAATTTTAACCCACATACAAGGCAATCCCAGACTCTCCTGGTGGATTTAACCTAGATTTGATTTCTTATTAAGGTTAACATACAAACACTCGCTGGGGGCCATCATTTAAAGAGTCAAAAAGTTTGTGTATTTCTGTTGTATACAAGCATGATATCCAAACAGTAATCACTTCGGAGATAGCAATGATCTCATATAAAAGGTTGGTAGACCAAATGTATAAAGTTATACAGGATCCCCTGGGAGTATTAGACACTCCAAATATGTACAAAAAAATGGAGAATGGAGGCGGGACTTTGTGTGAGGCATGTTGGTGAATATGTCCACATTATAAAAACTGTGATGGTAAGATGTCTAGAGTTGATCCTGTATCAAATGATGATACCCACAGAATATATTGCAAGGAAATGATACATAGTTTAATACAGAAAGATCATAAAACCACATACATGATAAAAGGAGTACATTTGGGCTACAATGAGGTATGTTGACATACGAAGTTTACAGACATGGTTTGAATAATGATAATACATGTACAAGACATGGTAAAATAGTGTAACACATGGTACAATAAATAGATGTATGCATCGATAGATGTTAACTCTACGCGTTTCTTGGCTTGAAACCAATCGTCAGGAGTCTGATGCAGTGTAGCTGCATTGAAAGAATGACTGTGTGTCAGTAAAAATATGGGGAAAATGGACGCATAAACATGCAAAATAGTTTAGATATACTCACAGACGATGCATGGGTGAATGATAACCCATACAATGTGGTGCAATGTTGGTCCGGGTACACTGAATCTTTTTTCTTTTTTTTTTTTCTTTTCTTTTGTATTCATAGCATTTTTATAATTTTTATTCTCCCTGATCATACACGCTGTCTGCTTGCTGCTCTCTGGATGCAGTTGGTGCCGGGATCCATCTGGTCTTTTCCCGGGGTTGCGATGCGCCCAGTCCATTACCCGCCACCCGCCCTACCATTGACGGGGGCGGGCCCTGGCCTCGACGCATCGGCGTCATTACTCCCACGTCCCGCCTCCGGCGCCTTTGGCTGCCGTAGGCGGAGCCTATTGGTGATTTACCAACCAGGACCTTGACGCTGCTTGGTTGGGGGGTGGCCACACGATGTTCCTGGCTGCCCGCCCCCCGCCGCGTCATCAGGTCCGCCTATGACGTTGGCTTGAGCGCGCCCCTAGCCCTCGGCTTTATTACGGCCGTCACTGGCCGGGCACCTCGTGCGCTCACCATGTCTCTTCGGGGTACGTCACCTGGCCCGGCTATCTCACCACAGGTAACTTCCTTATACACTTTTACACTTCTCCACTGACACCTGCAGTGGCTTCCTGGTTTTGCACACTCACATTTCGGTTCACATATTTCCTTCTTGTGTGATGGGCCATTCCAATTACTCATACTCATGTACACTCTGAGCCCCTCTCCTTGTCTTTTCCTTCCTTTTCACTCCTCCATTCACTCCCTTATTTTCACTCAAGTCACTCACATTCTCACCTCCTTTTTTTATTCCCAGCGTTTTTCCCATTCTCTGGGCCTCGCTATCTGTCCCCGCTTGGTGGCCCTTGTAGGTGCTCCGGCCACCTGGTCAGTCGGGGCCGAGGGTCTCCTTGGAGCGTGCTCTCTGCCTCAACCCCGGTTGAGATTCAGTGTACCCGGACCAACATTGCACCACATTGTATGGGTTATCATTCACCCATGCATCGTCTGTGAGTATATCTAAACTATTTTGCATGTTTATGTGTCCATTTTCCCCATACTTTGACCGACACACAGTCATTCTTTCAATGCAGCTACACTGCATCAGACTCCTGACGATTGGTTTCAAGCCAAGAAACGCGTAGAGTTAACATCTATCGATGCATACATCTATTTATTGTACCATGTGTTACACTATTTTACCATGTCTTGTACATGTATTATCATTATTCAAACCATGTCTGTAAACTTCGTATGTCAACATACCTCATTGTAGCCCAAATGTACTCCTTTTATCATGTATGTGGTTTTATGATCTTTCTGTATTAAACTATGTATCATTTCCTTGCAATATATTCTGTGGGTATCATCATTTGATACAGGATCAACTCTAGACATCTTACCATCACAGTTTTTATAATGTGGACATATTCACCAACATGCCTCACACAAAGTCCCGCCTCCATTCTCCATTTTTTTGTACAATATGGGATGGAGGCATGTTGGTGCATTCACACAAAATGAGTGGACAGGTCACAACCCCAATTTGACTCCAAATATGTATATATCTCAAGGTGGATTTAACCTGTAATGGGAATCAAACATACATACTCCAGGAACTATACAGGGACCACTGAGACAAAGCTTAAACATTAACTACCACCCATAGTTCATAGTCACTTGAACCTATGTGTATTTATGAGAAGAGTCACTCACTGCACTAAAACCTCCGTGAAGGGGCTTCCATCCACTGTAGATAACACAGTAAGATCATTGGGGAAGTGTACTCAGACAGCCTGACCAGTTTTGCTAGGAAACCCAAATAGCTCAGAGACCTCCTTCTCAGCTCCCACATCCCGCCACACCAGACAAACAGCTGCCGTCTCACGCCAGTGGCATGTCCTGATCCATCGTCATCACGCAGAGGGTACCACCAGAGCTGACAGCCAATTCCAGAAAGCAGGGAGGAGCTAACAAACAAAAATAATCGGGATAGAAACATAGCGGAGCCACAATCCATCTCTTCACAGCACCCAACAGAAGCACAGAAGATGGTAGTACACAGTACATCAAAATAAGTAAATTGTACACAATGAAAAATACTAAAAAAGAAAAAAAACAACTCTTTATTAAAATATATAAAAGGACTGAAGCGTAAACCTTCATTTAGTTCTGGGGGTGTATGTAAGTCCCATATCCACTTAGTTACTCAGTAACCTTTTTAACAACCAGATTTTGAAATTATCCAACTTACCATTGTGTTTCAAGACAAAATGCCTAGCTACCAGGAATATGAAATTGTAGGTCTGTATATCATATATGTGATCATGGAGTATTTTTTTACCATCTGGTGAGTCTTTTCTACAAAGAACATGTAATGTTACCAAAACTCTTATCAAAATGTTTCCCTCTATGTCCTGTTGAGAGAGTTAGATCATTACCCTTAAGAACAAAAGGCCAGTAGTCAAATCTCCCAAGTTTTCATACATCACATTTTCATCTGTCAAACATCACATTTGTCTGTCCAAAGCTATATACAGGCATGTCTTTAAGAGAATGCATCTGTCACAATCAGGAGTCAGGCTCAAAGGCCAATTGCCAAAGCAGTAGTGGAACTACCAATGACCAGCAGGATAGGTACACAGGCACTCACCCTGGTGAATGATGCCGGCTCACCTGAAGTGAGGAGTCTAAGTACTAAACAGTATTCACCAGAGCTCCAGATGGTGGAGATGGATTTTGCTCTGTGTTAGTACTAGGTCACAGTCCTCAGGATATCCCCACCAGGAGGTGAGCAAGCCGGGGTCCAGTAGCAAATAAGCAGGTAGGGATCAGACAAGTAATTGCAGGTTGGGATCAGGCAGAAGCTTAGTTGAGGAACAAGCCAGGGATTGATAAAGAGTGGTAGCAAAATATGGATGGCAGCACAGAAGACAGAAACAATACTGTCTGGAGAGAGCATACTAATCTGGCAAACAGGAAGTGCAGAGACATGGTTTAAATCAGGAAGTTCATGGGAGGAGCAAAGAGTTCAGGGTTCAAGACAACCTATCTCAAACTGCAACCAAGAATCTTGTGTGGTCTGCCTACTCTGATGGATGAAGTATATCTATAGTTATGGCTAAAGTCACTTTTGGTAGCCTGTCCATTGCATGCAACTTTTTTATATGCGTTCCTTCTATGCATTGTGGTTTTTTTATTTGATCATGATGATCCTTGGTCTAAGATCGCTATATTTTGTAAACCTTTTTACGCTTGTTTTATACTTCTTAATAAAAACTAATAAATGAAAAACCTCCTGCTGTGCTGAAGGCCCACTCAGACAGTACACTGGCTGCAGGATAAGCCAGAAGATAAAGTGCATACCATGCAAACATTAACCAGTGGTTCAGCCTTGTATCAGCCTTGTACCTGATGTAGTCAGAAATCATGTGAATCAGGCACTATTTGTAGGCCTTGCCTGCAGCTAGGCCTGGCCACTGTTTAAAAAAAAAAAAACATGCATCACAACCATCTTTTAGCTCTCAATCCCCAATCTACAACCCACTTGCACTTTTTTGGACATGATTTTAATCATTTTTCACACCGACACCAGAGGTTTTTAAGATTGAAAAATTTCTTGTGCAGCCATCGCTCCACACTAAAACATCAAATGTAGAAATAGAGACTATCATGGTGTCAGATCGGTTCCCAGTGTCTGTGACTTTGATAGGACTGAGTTCTGGAGGTCTTCTGGTTTGTGGGAATTTCCTCTGTGCCTGGTATTAGACAAAGCTTTTCTTCCTTGATTCCAATCGTGGTGGACTGAATACACTGAATGCAATGCAGAGTATGTTTTGGAGATTAGAGATTGGAGATGACACCACTGCACCTACCATTCCCTCCTCTCGCAGCCGTGGGCTGTCTGTCTGTGCGATCCCGGATGTCACACAGGCAGAGCCAAGCAAAGTGAAGCCGCCTCCCCCTCCTCTCTGTTTATGTGTAAACAGGGGGAGGGGATCTGCTGAGCATGTGCCGCCGCGTTAATCTGAGGTACTGAATGGGGGGGTCTGCACACTACACTGAATGGGGTCTGCACTGAACGGGGGGGCTACACTGAAGGGGGTCTGCACTGAACAGGGGTCTGCACTGAATGGGGGCTACACTGAAGGGGGGGTTGCACTAAACGGGGGCTACACTGAAGGGGGGTCTGCACTGAAGGGGGGTCTGCACTGAAGGGGGCCTACACTGAATGGGGGGCTACACTGAACAGGGGGTCTGCACTGAAGGGGGTATGCACTGAATGGGGGCTACACTGAAGGGGGGGGTCTACACTGAATTGGGGGCTACACTGAACGGGGGCATCTTCACTGAACGGGGGGTTACACTTAATGGGGGGCTACACTGAAGGGGGATCTGCACTGAACGGGGGCTACACTGAATGGGGGTGTCTGCACTGAATGGGGGGCTACACTGAAGGGGGTCTGCACTGAACAGGGGGGCTACACTGAACGGGGGTGTCTGTACTGAACGGGGGCTACACTGAAGGGGGGTCTGCACTGAACTGGGGCTACACTGAATGGGGGAGTCTGCACTGAATGGGGGGCTACACTGAAGGGGGTCTGTACTAAAGCGGGGGTCTGTGTAACATGCAGGGGGTCCAGAGCTGCAGGGTGCTGTGTAATGTAAAGGGGTCCAGAGATGCAGGGTGCTGTGTAATGTAAAAGGGTCCAGAAATGCAGGGTGATGTGTAATGTAAAGGGGTCCAGAGATGCAGGGTGCTGTGTAATGTAAAGGGGCTCAGAGGCGCAGGGGGCTGTGTAATGTAAAGGGGCCCAGAGGTGCAGGGTGCTTTGTAATGTAAAGAGGCCCAGAGGCGCAGGGGGCTGTGTAATGTAAAGGGGCCCAGAGGTGCAGGGTGCTGTGTAATGTAAAGGGGTGCAGGGTGCTGTGTAATGTAAAGGGGTCCAGAGGTGCAGGGTGTTGTGTAATGTAAAGGGGTCCAGATGCGCAGGGTGCTGTGTAATGTAAAGGGGTGCAGGGGGCTGTGTAATGTAAAGGGGTCCAGAGGTGCAGGGTGTTGTGTAACATAAAGGGGTCCAGAGGTGCAGGGGGCTGTGTGATGTAAAGGGGCCCAGGGGTGCAGGGTGCTGTGTAATGTAAAATGGTGCAGGGGCTGTGTAATGTAAAGGGGTCCATAGGTGCAGGGGGCTGTGAAATGTAAAGTGGTGCAGGCGGCTGTGTAATGTAAAGGGATCCAGAGGTGCAGGGGGCTGTGTAATGTAAAGGGGTCAGTGCGGGGGATCGCTGGACTCCAGGTTAGCAGGACTGGGGGGGATCGGGGAGGGGGGGTCCAATGTAAGTTCATGCAGCTGCAGCTACAGTATTGTACTGTTGTATTGTTTTAAGTGTTTTCTGGTTTTGAAAGGACACTGACTCTTTCTTTATATCCGGGGGGGCACAGTTTGCCATCTTCACCCTGGGCACCAGATGGCCTTGTCCCAGCACTGGATGTTTTGCTCATTGGTGGTGAGTGTTTTCAGTGAGTCATGCAAGCACGAACTGCGGTTAAGAACTGTCTGGGAAAGTTTATGTAAAATGGAAACTAAAAGATCACAACATTCCAGCTGCCCACAGAAAGGTTTTCCGTTTCACACAGCAAAAAACAGATAACAAAAATGCCAAACCACCTGGCTCCCGCTTCAGCAGCACTACTGCTCGTGTCACTGGTCCCTCAGACCTTTTCACTGGCTCTCCTGGCTTACAATACTCAGCCTATAGTCACAATTCCATGCTGCATAGGCCCACTCCTGGCTTCTCAACAGGGGTTATTCCCTCAGTCCCCTGGACTTGCCTAATTACCCCAACCTTCTCAGTCTCCTAGACTTTCTCTTAGTCTCCCACACTGCCACCGCAACTCTCTCAGCCCAATGGACAAGAAATGCGGAGTACTGTCTCTTCAATAGACCACCTCTGTCTCCAAACAGGGTCACACACCTGTCTTCAAATGGAATCACTTAACCCTCCTCACTGGAGCCCTGAGTTTTACTCAAGCCTTGCTTATAACGAGTGCACACACCTGTACACTCGCGCAACCTGCAGGTCTCCAGTAAGACCTGAGCACAGGACTGAAAACTTTGTCCCACCCAAGACACTTTGAAATTTTCAAGCTCCATGCCCCAATCTGGGAGTACAAATTCCTGAGAAAACTGTAAACACGGTTTTCTCTGATCACAATAAACAACTGCGCTGCATTAGTGTGAACCCTGTGTCATGCCTATATCCATTTTCACAATGGCAGGGCCTCGGACTGTCACAATACTTGGAAATGTAAACCACTGGCTCAAGCAGTACGATCTGCATTTCAGATCTTGGAAGGAAGCTGATTTTTAAAAATGCGGCCTTTTGGCAAACCTAGTCAGACTAAAAAACAAACTACCAGTGTCAATCTTCAAAATGCAGATAGCAATATTCATACTAATCTTTCTTGTATAACTGACATCTTTAAACAATCCTAGTCCAATCTGTACACGGCCAATTTTTAAGACCTCCAGGGCAGAGATGCCTTCCTAGATAGACTCTTTTTTCTCTCCCTTATGAAAAAGGGCTGTCATCTCCTAATGCAGAGGTAACAGAGGCTGAAATTTTAGGATCTATCAACCACTCTCTAAATGCTAAGGCACCTGTACTCAATGGTCTGTCTTCAGACCTTTATAAACTCTTTTCTGCAGAATTGATTAAATCACTAGCATCCTTTTTCAATCATGTGCTTATAAACAAGGTGCATCTCCCCAAAGGAAATGCAGAAAACATTTGTCTATTGCCAAAAAAAGACAAAGAACCCATTATACCTAGTTCCTACAGACATATCTCACTGCTCAATCATGATGTTAAGCTGCTTTCTAAAATTTTGGCAAAAAGATGGCACCCCTCATCTCAAAACATATCTCAGTTGCCCAATCTAGTTTTGTTATGGGATGGGCAGGAGTGTCAAATGCCTGAAAACTAATTTTGTTATCAACAAACAAAAAAAGCAGGTAAAAAAGGAAAAATACATTGAAATGGGACCTTTAAGGCACAACATATGTCTAAAATCATAATTTATTTGATATTACTGATTAGAAAATGAATTTCCAATAACAATTTACTAAACGCTATACAATACAAATGTTGAAACATCAAAATGTGAGACAGTAACATATTGCTTCAAAGATGGTTGATTCATTTTGGCCCAACGCATTTCATGGACTTGATCTACTTCCTAAGGAGCCGTCAAAATGGCAATGACTGTCCCCCATGGGCCCTCATTACCACCCAATGGGACCAGATCTGAGTTGTGTACCAGTTTGTCTTTCAAAGATGTGTTACGTCTGTATACTATCTCCTATCTCCGGATTAGATTTAACATATTTATTCACAACTTCGTTGGTGTTCAACAAGCACCAAAATTTTAATTAAAATCTCCCTGATCTGTTGATAATTATACTGTAGGTGGTTATAAACTTCACTGTATCTTTAGACTGTTCATTTGTTTTTTTACTTCCAAGTAATAATTCCGGTCGTGGGCATTCGCACGCTCTTTGATGGTTCTTTTTAGGCATTTTTTTTCCCCATCCTTTGTATACCCAGGGGTGTCTCCCTAATAACCTATATACCAGGATGAAGAATAATGAATAATCACAGACCGCCCGGCGTCCTTCTGCCTCTGAAGGCCGTGGTCCGTGGAGAGAGTGCATCCGGACCTCGGCCGTGGACTAATCCTCCTCCGGAGGGCATCGGGCAGAGTATCAGCCAAAGGACAGGGAGAGGGATCCCTTACTGCCGTTCCCTCCTGCTCCGCGGCCGGTCGTCCTCAGGAGGCCGCCGGTTTCAGTAACAGATTGCCTGGGCCGCAGTGAGTACTACCACCCCCTGGAAGACAACCCTTACAGAGCCTGTCCTCCTGTGTAGCGGCGCCTGTCCTTGTCTGTGGGTTTTGGGCCTCAACAGAGCCGATTTTACACATCCAGCGGCCGCTCTATAGGGGAGTCCGCAGCTTCGGCCTACTCCTGGAGGGTGGTGGCCATCTTGGTACTCCAGAGACTCTTAAACGAACTCCTCTTCTGCTATTCGGCTGCGTTTTAAGCATCATCTGCCTTAATAGACACCCCCTCACAATCCCTACATAGGCCCACAGGACTATTGACTAATGACCACATCATGGTTAATAGAGCCCTTTCTCTAGCTATGTAAAATACGGCCTAAGGGGGGCGCATACGCGTGAGCGAAGGTAATGGATGTTTGACTCCTCGGCTCCGCGCCTTCAGATACTGTAAACCGGCCTAATCTGACATAGAAGTTACGGGGAGGGGACTGCTATACCCCATTGGATAGAGGAATTCCTGGTGCTGCAAGCGGTGATGTACCGCTCTACAAAAAACAAGCTAAAAAATCGTCAGTGCGGCTCCAGAACCCCAGCCCCAGGCAAATGCAAATCTAAGATGGCGCCTGAGCCTCCAGAACCTGATGATGATACACAGCTCTCTGATCTGGGACAGGGTTCTCCTGCTGAAAGCCTCCATCTGTTCCCCACGGATCACATAAGCCCTCACCCTGCTGACTCTGATGTTATGCTAGCTAAGTTCCGCAGCATTGTTCGAGATGAGATAACGGCTGCCTCCCGAAAGCTTTCCTCAGATTTGGTCCGCGGCCTTAAAGAGATAGGCCACCACACTAATCAATTGGAACGTTGTATGGACCTGGCTACCACCGTGCTGGAGGGCCATGAGGAAGAGGTAGACAAAATGTCAACAGAATTGGACGCTCTCAGAGATAAACTAGAGGATGCGGAAAATAGGGCCCATAGGGACAATCTTCGTATCCGCGGAATCCCTGAAACAATCACCGACCGGAAGGGAACAATCATCACTTTTTTCCAAGAACTGGCCCCTGAAATCCCGGTGGACAGACTGGAAATTGAGAGCATTCATCGGTCTCTGGCCCCTAAACCTTCCGAAGGCCCCCCAAGAGATGTCATCATTAAATTCCACTATTATAGGACCAAGGAGAAACTCTTGCAGTCAGCTCGAGAACAGCGGGATATCTCTTTTCAAGGCAATCATCTCCAAATATTCGCGGACCTCTCGCCGGTCACCATTGCCAGGCGTCGAGGCCTTAAGCCTTATCTCCAAGTTCTACAATCCCACCAGATCAAATACAGGTGGGGGTTCCCCTTTAAACTTTCCTTCTTCTATCAGGGTCGCCAGTTCCATGCCACCTCCCCATCAGGTCTAAAACAACATCTACAGGACCTGCAATTGGATATCCCTCTGTCTCAATCTGAGGCCCAGGCTTCACATTCCCAACCAGGTCCCTCTAGGCCTCCTCATAAATCCTCTCAAGCATCACAATGTTCGCAATCTGGATCCCAGGCACTGCGGGATCTGCAGGCCCAACGATTCCAACAAGCTAATACTGGATGATAATCTCCACCTTTCCTTGATGTGCAGCTCACTTTTTCTGGCCGCTTGAGTCGGTGTGCCACTGATTGTTTTTGTTCCAACTTCTAACTTCCAACCTTACTGGAGGATTTCAATAACTTGTCTTGGGGGACGTCCCCCAGCTGTACCCTTGCCCTACCGAGTTGACTGTAGATTGGCAGGGGGGGTCGGTGCCCCATTGTAGACTGCCCCGCCTGTGAGATGGCGGTCTGGGGCATGGACCACCCCATATGGGATTCCCTGAATGGGTCTCCGACAATAGTTTGCCCCCCGAACCACCTCTACATGGCTGAGGGCCCTCATGGTGTAGAGGGTTCATCAGGCATAGGCAAATTACTTTCATGACCTGGTGGGGTGGGGGGAGAGGGGTAAGAGGTATTAGGCTGGGGACCTGCCTCCAACGACTGTTATGTAGGTTGTTTGTTTGTTTAGTTCATGTGCCGTGACCCTTCGCTCCTGTTCACTGGGGTGCGGGGCCTGGCGCCTAAATTTTGATTTTGATGTGGGGTTCCGCCCCGCCTCCTAGGGGTGATGGTCTTAGGGCTGTCGCCCCTGGGGGGCGGGGGGTTCCCTACATCCACACCTTCGGGTGACAACGCTGCACTGAGGTTCTCAAATTGTAACTTATTTTAAGTTGCTTGTTCTGATGCTATTTCTTAATTATTGTTTAAACTTTATGTCAATATTATTTAATCTGTTTGTATTGTCTTCACTATAGGCCGGTGGTTCCAACGGACCACTGCTCCCCCCATGGGTTGGCACATGGCTAAGACATTTCCCTTGGCTATGGTCCCACCCTGTTGTGGGCTTTATTGCCCACGGCGTGATACGTCAACGTATTCACTACATACTCTAATTAGAGTTCTTTTTGGTATTCTCATATTTTATGTCCTTTCCTATTTTTACTATTTTTCTCTCACTTTTCTTTCCCTCTCCCCTTCCCTTTTCTCTTGGCCCCTGGGGTGTGCGGATGGAGTAGATCATAGCATTATATCCCAGTCCCAATGACCCTTCACTGGCTGTCCCTGAATGTTCAGGGCATGAATTCCCCACAAAAAAGAGTCAAGATTTTTAAATATCTTAAGCAACAAAAAATAGACATAGCCTGTTTACAGGAAACCCACTTTTCTTCTTCTTCCTGTCCCAAATATTTTGCAGCAAACTATCCCCAAGTCTATTTAGCTAATGGTCCTACTAAACAGAGAGGGGTTCTTATAGCCATACGAAAATCGATCCCATTTGTCTGCAACAAGCAGATAG